>NC_081415.1:108768405-109983405 GCF_030272615.1 Cryptomeria japonica
AAAATAGTCAAACAGTCGGATTTGGTCACAACAAAACAACTTCACAGATTGGAAAAATTGCATGAAGTTTACAGAAACGCGTCTGTGTCTGTTTTAGCCGCGTCTGGGTCATCTAAGCGTGTCTGTGAAGGGCAGAATAGCGTCTGTGTTTTTATCAATGTTTGTGTCTAACAGAGAAGCGTCTGTGCCTGGGAATCGCGTCTGTGAAGTATACAGAAGCGTCTGTGTCCAGGATTGAAAATTTTTATAGTCCAGCAAACAAAGGAAATCAGTTTCGGAATACTTGAGCTTCCTAGGTTGTTTCTTCAGGTTTCATCTAGCATTCAACCTGTTCTAAGGTCTCATACAGTCCATCATTGCTTCACATCTCATTTTACATTCATACTTGTCTAAACTTGAGTCAAAAAGGTCACTTGCTTGTCCTCACTATATTCTTTCAACACACTACATACAACTACACTTTGCTAAGTGGTCCCTCATCAAAGTTTCTTACCTTTGGGTCTCATTTGGTCTTACTTAGAGTCAAGGTCAGCTTACCTCATCAAGAGAAACAATCATCTCTTTGGAAGTCACACCTACTCTACTACTTACATACTTGGTCTTACACTTTGGACATTGCAAGTACACCTCAAGATTCATTTACACTCCATACAACTCTTGGTCTTCCATACTCTTTTCATTTTTCATCTAGTCTCTCACATCTAGCTCAAACACCTAGTTCATGGTTGAAAGCCGCCTTCAAAAATCTAGGAGAATAGCTAAAGAAGCTCAAGAATCCACAAACATGAGTTCTTATGAGTATGACAATGATTTATTTTTCAATCCTGAGCACACTACATTACTTGACATGGATGTTTATGGAAACCACCCAAATGTGGAAAACATAGACACTACAAACAACAATGCTACACACAATGACAATGTGGACAACTTTTCAATACAATCAGCAGATGTAGAAGAATCCATAATGAATCCTCATTTCAATAGATTGGTTGAAGAGATAATGAGAAGGGATAGACAGTACTTTTTACACATGATGGCACAAAGTGGAGCTAAAATACCCCATGATTTTGACATGTCTCAACTTATGGAAAATCGACCCTCGCAACAAACTCACTCTAACATGGATCAAAGGAGACCAAATAGTGGAGGAAATAGAGGACCTAATATGGTACCTGAATCACCATTAGCTTTGCTTCAAAAACCAGAAATCCCACATACACAAGCTCAAACATATGATACTTACCTTCGAAGACCATTATGGAAGCCTTATGCAGATAGATATGCTCAATCACATGCTCAAGCTATGGATCAATCAAAACAAGTGGACATTCAAAGGCATGCTCCAAATTTGGACATAAGGAAACCTCATGTCAAATTTGGGGGCAACACAATGGAAAATGAAATGCCTATAGAATATGGCATATATGCACAAAATAGATATGAGGTTCCTCAAGATGAAGCTATGCCAAGTGCTCCCTATATGCCGCATCAATATAAACCTCCTCCATATGGACATGTCTATGATTAGTATCATCCATACATGCAACAAGCTCCTCCTCAAATTGGTGTCTCAAACATGGGATATGCTACAAGAAACCGATCTCCTCCCAAGAGCAATTTGGAGCAACGAATTAGAGATTTACAAAAGAAAATGGAGGACATGAGTACGCCAAAACCAACATACACTATGAGAGACATATGTCCTTATCCCTTTGATAAGAGCATTCCAATGCCTCCATTTCTGGCACACTTTGTGACACCAAAATTTGACAAGTATAGAGGAAAGGGAGACCCCAAGGCACACATACGACAATTTTTCACAGCCTGCATTGAGGTAGCGGCAGAAGAAACATACTTGATGAGGTTGTTCCCATAGAGCTTAGGCGATCAAGCCATGGAATGGTTCTCTCAATTACCTCCTGGTATTAAGTCATGGGGCGACTTAGCAGAGGCATTCATTTAGCATTTCTCTTACAATATTGAGACGGATATCTCAGTCACTACTTTATGCAATACTAAACAAAAGGAAGGAGAATCTTTTGCGTCATTTTTAGAAAGATGGAGAAATCTAGCTAGCAGATGCTCTTGCGAAATCCCACAGAAACAAATGGTAGAAATGTTCACTCAAAACGTTAACAAGGACATTGGATATGACCTAAGGAAAGCTTGTTTGTCTACCTTCAAGGATGTTATTGAAAAGGGGCTAGCAACAGAAAAGGTCTTAATTGAACAAGGAGTCATTAAGATATTCAAAGAAAACAAAGAGGACTTTAAAGGAAAAGACAAGCCAAGATTTTGGAATAAGAACAAGAATACAGTCAATGACGGTGTTGTTGATGCCAATACAGTAAGACCAAAATTCATCTTTTCTGGATCGAGTTCTACAGACAATCAAGTGAATACTCAAACAACTTCTAGACCATGAAGGAAGTACACCCCGTTGGGAGAACCACTTGAATCAGTATTCAAAAAGCTTGTGGCAAACAAAGTGATCACAGTTCCAGATTTTCCTCCATATGAACCAAAGGTCAAACCAAATTGGTGGAATGATGATGAGTATTGTGAATTTCATAAGAGTAAGGGTCATAAGACAGGAAATTGTCATCGACTGAAGAATATTGTGCAAGATCTCATTGATAGAGGTGACATTGAGATTGAGGTACACTCATCTAACCAAGAACATGAGATGTTTAAGGAACCATTCCCAAAGCATGACAAAGGGAAAAGCCAAAGTCACAGATGATCAAGCCAACTATACTAGAGCACCTTACAACTATGACTCAACTATCAATCACATCTCAATGGACAATCATATCTCTACTATTACCATTAAGAACAAAAATCCTGAGAATCCTCCTCAGAGACCCAAGATTGTTCTAAGAGGTGTGGGATCTTCGTCCGAGTCTACCTCTGAATGTCATGTTACAACCCGTTGAGGTAAGATTACGTTGCCAGGTGCCTCTACTAAAAATACCGCTTCTTCATCAACCAAGCCTGAGTATGACCTTGTAGAACAGTTAGGGAAGACACCCGCACTCATCTCCATCCTTGAGCTCTTACGCATATCCCCTGCTCATAAAGCTATTCTTGACAAAATCTTGAGAGATACTGCCATTCCTACTGATTTGAATGTGGATCAGTTTCAAGCCATGGTGGGTTACCTTTCCGTTCCACACTCCCTCACATTCACAGAAGCCGATGATGCCTCCGTAAGTCAGCCACATAATGCACCTTTACACGTTGAAGCCTTTATACACAAACATCGAATAAAGCGAGTCCTGATAGATGGAGGAGCAGGTTTAAACATTTGTACATTGAGCACCATTAAACAATTGGGATATTTTGATAAGGCTATGAATTCGACAAATCAAATCACCATCAAGGCATATGATGATGAAGAGTGCTCGTCCAAGGGCACAATCACCTTAGCTCTAAGAATTGGGCCAGTCACAAAGGATGTGGTTTGTCAAGTCCTAGATCTAGATCTCACATACAACATATTGCTAGGATGTCCTTGGATTCATGAAATGAGGGCAGTCCCATCAACATATCATCAATGCATTAAGTTTCCTCATAATGGAGTCGAGGTAACAGTTAATGGCGATCCTAATCCGTTCATATATTGCAATAACTTGAGATCACATACTGAGACTATCATTCCCAGTAATCATGAGGCTGCTCCTTCTTCGGCATATATTGACCCTGAGTCATTAAAACCTTCGACATCAAAACAAGGTGAACTTAAAGGCAAATTTCAGGACAAAGGCATTGGGAGAATACACTTTGAATCAGACCATGTTTTTACAACAAGTCATGAGCTCTCCAAAAGAATACGGAAGGCCACATCCTAACAAGCAAATCTCCATCATGATACTCAAATGGGATCCTACTACCTTTCAAAGATGGGGGGAACTAGAAGAGGAAAATTTATACAAAATGCTCTACAAAGACATTGAAGAGGACACACATGATCAGATTAATATACCTTGTGAGAACTATGGCAAAGGCTTCAAGATTCTACAAAGATTTAGGTATGATGGAAAAAGCCCTCTTGGGTTACGCAAAGAAGGCATCATAGAGCCCTTACAACCTGAATTGACTGTAAGAAGAGAATGCTCAAAGGGACTTGGTTTTCTGACTTCCAAGATCCACACTAAAAGGACAGAAGAGGCATCACAAATCAAAATTGCCAAAATTCAACAAGAAGATTACTATTCCACAGATTGCAACGAATGGGAATGGGGTTCAGACAAATCCTCCAGTGACTATGAGCTCACCGAGACATTCAGAGAACCAGATGAACCCACAAAAGAAGAGGAATTTTACAAAAAGTTCAGAGTTGGTCAAGAAACAACTCATAAGGATTCCCCACAGTCTTCGTTTTAAGGTTCTAGGTCGAAATCACATAGGATGAGGACACCTGTCCCGGAAGGCGCTACTAGTGACGACAATTTGGATTCACTTGCGATCGAAACTGATGAGGAGAGTGCCATCGATGACCTCGACGATTGCCTCGATATACTCGAATATAACCACATCTTCACTCTTAGCCCTGCAAACTCTGAAAACATTAAAGGCCTTCCCCTTGTTCATCCCCAACTCATTGACTGGGATTATGAAGGACCAACACAATTTGATACATTTCAAAATGACGAAGCTATTATCGACTATCTTGGCATACGAGATGATCTTCCCCCTGGAGACTACAAAGAAGGATACATCATAGAACTCAACAACATGGCCTATTTTGGTGAGGGTGTCGGACCTTCCAGTCGCAAAAATGTGAAAATAAGAACAAATCAAGGGTCTTATGGCGAAAACCACATTGTGGCGCTATCTGACTCCAAAAAAGTAAAAAGAAAGGACGTATCTGAGGGCGAAAACCTCTCTGAGGCACCCGAAGATGGAAGGCTCGACATTCTCCCAGCATCATATGAGGAAAAATCATCCATGTTGGTAGAGGAGACTATCAAGACAAATGTTGGTACAGAAGAAGTTCCACACAACATATTCCTGGCTCAATCATTGACAGAGTCCGAAAGGACGAAATTTATAGGCTTCTTCAAAGAACGACAAATCAACTTTGCATGGTCATACGCTGATATGCCTGGATTAGATTTGGATTTGGTAATGCATCATTTGACAGTCAAACCGGGGGCAAAGCCAGTAAAACAGAAATTAAGAAAAATGCATCCACAAGTGGCATTACTAGTCAAAGCAGAGCTAGAGAAATTATTGGATGTCGGATTCATACGCCCAATTGATTATCCCGAATGGATCTCCAATTTAGTACCTGTCAGTAAACTAGATCGCAGCATTAGAATATGTACGGATTTCAGAGACATCAACAAAGCTTGTCCGAAAGATGACTTCCCATTACCAAATATTGACTTGATCATTGATCTCACAGCAGGTCACGAAATGTTATCTTTAATGGATGGGTTCTCTGGTTATAATCAAATCAGGATTGCACCTGAGGATCAACATAAAACATCATTCACTTGTCCGTGGGGAACTTTCTGTTGGAATGTCATGCCCTTTGGGCTGAAAAATGCAGGTGCTACATATCAAAGAGCAATGACCACTATCTTTCATGATCTCATGCACATAACCGTGGAAGATTATGTTGATGATCTCTTGGAAAAATCAATAGATAGAGATACACATTTGGACATACTTTCAGTCATCTTTGATCAGTTGGAAAAATACAAAGTAAGATTAAACCCCAAGAAATGTGTCTTTGGAGTAACCTCTGGGAAGCTCCTAGGATTCATTGTGTCTAAAAGAGGAATCGAAGCCGATCCAGCAAAAGTCAAGGCTATCTTGGACATGCCACCACCCAGAAATATCAGTCAACTTCGATCCTTACAAGGGAGACTCCAGTCTATATGAAGATTCATAGCACAACTTGCAGATAAGTGTAATCCTTTCCAGCACCTGTTACATAAAAACATCAAGTTCAAATGGGATGAGAACTGTCAACAAGCTTTTCAGACACTCAAAGATTATCTTTTGAATCCACCAGTTTTGATGCCACCAATTCCAGATCAGCCTTTGCTACTATACATATCAGCTACTCCAACAGCACTGGGGGCACTCCTAGCACAACAATTTGCTGACGGTAAGGAAAAAGCAGTATACTATATCAGTCACACATTGGTGAGATATGAGCTAAACTACACACCAATCGAGTGTGCATGTCTTGCTGTGGTCTTTGCTTCACAAAAATTATGACATTATATGCTCACTCATAAGACTAAGTTGATTGCAAGAATTGATCCATTAAAATATCTTCTCAACAAAGCTACACTTACTGGGCGACTGGCTAAGTGGGTAATGATCCTGAGTGAATTCGACATCGAGTATGTGGACAGAAAAGCAATAAAAGGACAAGCAATCGCAGATCAATTAGCAGATGCTCCCATGATAGATGATGCTCCTCTAAATTCAGAATTTCCAGATGAAGCCATTTTAACAATATCACATGCAAAGCCATGGCAACTGTACTTTGACGGGTCATACACACAACATGGGGCAGGAGTTGGTATTCTCTTTATAACTCCTCAAGGCGATTCTATACCAAAATCATACCACTTATCATTTCCTTGCACTAACAATATAGCAGAATATGAGGCATTAACAACTGGATTATGAATTGCAGTTCAATGGAAGATCCAGGAACTTCGTGTTTTCGGGGATTCTCAACTTGTTATCCGTCAAGCAACTGATGATTACCAAACAAAAAATGAAAAACTAATGCCTTACAAACAACTGGTAGATGATTTGAAATAACACTTCATAAAGATAGATTTTGAGCAGATACCAAGAGAGCAAAATCGTGCTACAAACGCCATGGCTACAATTGCTTCGCTAATTGATCTACCTCAAAATGAAACCTGCTATGAGTTCCTGGTAGACAACCTGTTGATTCCTTCATATGAGATCACTCCTACTGAAATGATATGCATTGTTGGTCCCAAATCCCAGTTATATGGTTCCATATTCACATATCTTCGCGACAATATCTTACCTCCTGATCTTTCGAATAACCAACGCCGCACTTTCATTTGCCAATCCTCTCGATATGTCATTCTAGCTGATATCCTATACCGATGAGGTCTAGATGGCACTCTTCTTAGATGTTTAGAAAGTGATGAAGCTCAGATTGCATTACGTGAAGTGCACGAAGGGATAGGTGGTCCGCATACTAGTGGTCCTACCTTGGCCAAGAAACTCATTAGGATTGGATATTACTGGCCCACTATGGAAAAAGACTCATATCAGTTTGTCAAGAAATGTAAGCAATGCCAAATTCATGGAGACCTCATACATGCACCAGCACAAGAACTACAACCACTGGTGTCTCCTTGGCCCTTTTGTCAGTGGGGACTCGATCTCATAGGCAAGATTCACCCTCCTTCTTCCAATGGTCATAAATTCATTATCACAGCCACAAAGTATTTCACAAAGTGGATTGAAGCTGTGCCTCTCACACAAGTCACTGGGAAACAAATTGCTACCTTCATCCTGAACTACATCATTTGCCGATATGGTATTCTCAATTCCATTATCACTGATAACGGGTGTCCCTTCAAAAATCAGGATGTTCGTGAACTCTGTGAGTGCTTCCATATTTCCCATCATTTCTCCACACCATATTACCCCCAAGGTAATGGCCAAGCTGAGGCATCTAATAAAACAATTCTTAAAATCCTCAAAAAGACAGTCGACGATGCTGGCCGTAACTGGCATATCCAACTCAATCCTGCACTTTGGGCCTACCGCACAAGTGTCCGCACACCTACAAGAGCTACACCCTACTCACTTGTCTACGGCGCTGAAGCCATCTTGCCTATTGAGGTCGAGTTACCTTCTTTACGGGTCTCTTTGCAAAACATCATTAACAATGAAGATTACAGGGTCTCTCGCTTACAAGAACTAGAACTGTTGGATGAACGGAGACAAACTGCTTTTAATCATCTCAAGGCTTACCAACAACGAATGAGTCGCAGCTACAATCACAAAGTCAAGCCTCGCACATTTGAAGTAGGTGACCTGGTCCTCAGAGAAAATCCTAAAAATCAGCAAGACAGAGAGAAGAAGGGCAAGTTCGAACCAAACTGGCTTGGTCCTTACATTATCACAGCAGCCTATGGATCTGGGGCATATCAGCTCTCAACTATAGAAGGTGAACCTTTGGAGGATCCTATCAACAGCATGCACCTTCGCAGGTTCTACACATAGCTCATTGGAATATCTTAATTCAAAAATACAAAAAAAATAAAAAAAATTCAAAAATACAAAAAAATCAAAAAAATTCAAAAATACAAAAAAATCAAAAAAATTCAAAAATACAAAAAAATTATAAAACAAAAAAAATCGTTACTTGGTGAAAACCTGGCAAACAGGCGCCTTGTGACACAAAAAAATTGAAAAATTGAAAAAAGTAAAGAGAAATAATTTTGTCCAACGGTGAAAACCACTTCGGTGGCACCCTGGGCAAGTACCATGGTGAAAATTGGGTCACCAGCGCCATGCGTAGAGACATTGCTCCTCCCTCCTTTAGGATTCATTTTCATCTTTCACTTTGCACACACTCACAACCTATTCACTCACAATAAACTTACCCATGCCCATCATGGCTTGTTATTGATCTACCTAAGATTGGTTAGCCATTCATAATAAACCCTCCCTTTTCACTCCCTTTCCATCCATAATAAGTCAAATCTTATCTGTGGCTAAGGCAATTCCTACGTCTAGTGATGGGTGTGGAACTGAGAACATCACATGTTTTGAGGAGTACAATTTCTTCCAGCTTCCTTCAAGTCTATTCACACACAATCCGCAATAAAGCAACATGTGCATCACAGATCTGCAATAAAGTTTGTCTTCTCCACAATAAAGTATCAGTTTCATGGATTCAGTCAGTTTCGGATGAGACACAGCAGCAACAATGGGCTTCAACAAATCAAATCTTTTGACAGACTCAAACAATATATGGTTCAGTGCTATCTATCCTTTTTGTGAAAATGAACATTGTGACCACAATCAAACATGACTTATACAAGTGACAAGAGACACTAAACTTGAGGACTACAGTGGATGTTGGTGTTGAGTCTTTGTTTTCTTTTGATTTTATCTTTTGGTGACATGTCTTTTAGCTTTTCCAGGATGTCTCTGACTAGAGATTCTATCTCCAGGATGTCTTTGACTAGAAAGGCGAGGATGGGGTATCGTCACGTATTTTGTTTGCTGTCTGTGGATTGTCTCTTAGTAATGCTATGACTTGTCCAAGGATATGAGGACACTGTGAGTCTAGTATGAACTAGGGCATTCCTTGTTTGTGACTGTCTTATCTCCATGCAAACGGGTACAATGACTTTCTAGGTCGAACATATGCCTCAATTGTCATAACCTATTTTGCCATAATAAAGCTCAATGATGATAACGCACAAGAAGCTCTTTCACGTTCATATCTTCTGTCTTTCATCCCCCTTTCTTGATTGACTTCCATCATCCTTCTGGAGTCCACATAGCCTGCTATCACATGACTGAGTATAATGACACACCAAAAACATTGGCATTTCATATAGTTACACCTGCATTACCACATATAAGCATTTCATACATACATATAAATATCACAACTGCAGCACATCCTGCATACAACACATGTTAGCACATCTTACATTTGCATCATGTAAATAATCATTTGCATCATCATATTCATTTGCATTACATACATTCACATTTGCATCATACATCACATATACAGCATAAAAAGAACAAAAATATTACATTGCATTATGTATATATTTGCATCTATATCATAAGCATCACATAAGAACATCGCATCACATAGGTACACATGCATATATCTGCTGCAAAAATGAATCATCTCATATATAATCAAATGTGTCATAATACAATGATGTCAAAAGAATCATATGGCTACAAAATCACCCGCAGGTGTCTACAATCCAAAAATGGTACAAATACTGATACAAGGGAGCCCTCTATGGCTATGATGAACTCCCTCCCTCGGAGCCGCCTGGCCTCGACGGAGTCTGAGCTTTAGAAGGACCTGCTCCAGGATCACCCTGCCTGTCTGGTGGTGGTGGAGGACCCATGACCCCACCACTCGATGCCTGTCTCCTCCGGCTCCCTCCCATAGCCGTCACTGTCCGTGATGGTCTATGGAAGCTCCTCGCCCGCTGATCTGCTGGCATAGCACCATAATACAGGTCCCTCCAGTAGGCGATCTCCTCTCTGGCTCGCAAGAGATATGCGTAGCTTGCTCCTGCGTCCTCCGCCACCTGCCTCCCTGCCCTCAGCGCTGTCTCAGCCTCAGTTTAGTGCTGGATAGCCTGGTCCCTCTCCCGCTCAGTATCCCTGAGCCTGATCCTGAGTTGGTCCCTCTCCCTCTCTAACTCCTGGATCTCGTCTGCCTGGCCCTGGCAGATCTCCCTCAGCTCTAGCAGCTCATCCTCCTCTAGATCCCCACCCTCTGCCTCTGCCTGTGGCTCTCCCTCTGCGGGTGCCTGCCCCTGTACCTGCCCCTGTGCATGTCTCTGTACTTGTCCTGGTGCCTGCATGGGTACCTGTCTCTGTGCATGTCTAGGTACCTGCACCTGTCTCTGACCCTGCACCTGTGCCTGTACTGGCACCTGTCCCTATCTTGGTCCCTGTGCTCTAGGACCCTGTGCTACTGGTACCTGCAGGGGCAATCCACCATGACCCCTCACTACCTGGGCCTGTCCCTCCTGTCCACCCTCTCTCCGAGGTGCCACCCTCCTCTCCCCCACTACTCCCCTCTACCTCCGTCGGCCCCTGCCTCCATCACCCCCACCGTCATCATCATCATCTCCTCTGCATCTCCCTCCAGTAGCTCCCCTGGATCTGTCAGTCAAGGGAATGGATGCTCTGCCCAGTAAGCTGTATACTCTGCATCCATACTTGCATCCTCAATCTCTGGCCACATATCCCAGGGTAGGGGCATCATCTCTGCCAGCTGTGTGACGGCCTGATCATATTACAATAATGGCCCGAACTGCGCCTGATCCCTCACTGTGCGGGCATACATACCCGAGCCTCGTGGCATCCTCTGGATCCTGCCATACTGTCTGCATATCCTATCCACCACCTGTCTCTCCAATATGTAGGGTGTCCGCCCAATTAGATATCTGCTCCTGAAGGTATAAGGCAGCTCCACTGCGTCATCCTCCCACTCCTCGCACCCCA
The DNA here is from genome assembly GCF_030272615.1 of Cryptomeria japonica. Classification (NCBI taxonomy): domain Eukaryota; kingdom Viridiplantae; phylum Streptophyta; class Pinopsida; order Cupressales; family Cupressaceae; genus Cryptomeria; species Cryptomeria japonica. The sequence continues at coordinate 108,779,650 of NC_081415.1, forward strand.
GATACGGCCTCTAGATGACGACGTCAATGTCATCTATCACTCGTCTCCAGTGTTCTAACCTGCCAATCCGAGGCTGTGAAGTGATCATGTCATATAAATGCACAAAACTCCATCCATGAACCCTGCCTCTGAAATGTATCGGCCATGTGATAGGCAGATGCTCATATGCCCAAACCTGCAGAAGTGTCACTCCATAGCCCAATCCCACTGATCCATGGTAGACAAACTGGTGTAGCTCATAATACAGGTGTGCCAAGACACATGGACCCCATGCATATCTGGTGTGCTGAGTCACCAATATCTCCAGTGCTCCTCCCCAGCCCACTGCCAACCCCCGTGTCGCCCTGTCCGGACACAGGAACCCACTGATAGCTCCTCCGATCACAGCTGGTAAAGCTAACCCTGTCACAGTCATGGTGTCCCATGCCACGTGTCCTGCTCTCATCTCTAGCCCAGGATCCTGGAACACCTGTCTCAAAGCCTCCCTGTCTCCATCTCGATCGTATGGAATCAGCTCTCCATCGATCGGTATCCTCAATATCCTATAAACATCCTCAAGGGTCACTGTCATCTCCCCCATCGGCAAATGAAATGTACATGTCTCGGAGTGCCATCTCTCCACCAGCGCAGTCAGCAAACCCATGTTTGCCTGAAACTCAGGCACATATAATACATGTCTAAGGCCCATCTCCTCGATAGCAGCTCTATCCTGAAAAGACAACTCTGGTCGCAACCTCTGTGTGGACGGGAATCTCTTCCGTGACTCTAACATAGGCAAATACTCCTGCAGTCAACCAATCGATCATGTCAGTCATTGTGGCATTCACTGTTCATCACAAAATGCTACTTGCTATCTAAATGCATATGGTTATCTACCCTAGTGACACTCACTGTTCATCACAAAGTGTTGCTATCTATCCTAGTAGTGCTCTCTGTTCATCACAAAGTACTACATGTGTGACATTCCTTGTTCATCACAAAGTGTTACTCACATCTTACACTCCCTGTTCATCACAAAGTGTAGCTCATACTTTGGGTACTCCCTGTTCATCACAAAGTACTCTATCTTGGTGCTCCCTGTTCATCACAAAGTGCCTCGATCTATCCTAGTCTTCCTAGAGGACCTGCTTGAGTGTATCCTCTCAACAGCTTATCCAATCAACAGCGTATGTTCATCACAGAATTGCCGATTTGACCTAGAAGACCAAAACCTTGCATTTTCACACATAAACGCATTTTAAACTCACAAACGCGCCTATAGACTGCACAAGCGCGCCTATACAACGCAAACGCACCTGTTTGACATAAACGTGCCTAAATTCAACATAGACGCGACTTTGGAACATAGACACGCCTCAACAACGTAGACGTGGTCGCATTCGACATAAACGCGGTTCCAGACGCATACGCGCCTAGAATCGACACAGACGCGCCTGGCACTGACACAAACGCGATTGCACATTTTTGCACTTTTTTGTGCCCTATTCCTAAGCGCATTTATTGCTACCTAGCATGCATTAATGACAAAAATTGAATGCATCAAAGTACGAGGAGGTTTGGTAGTACTTACCGGCTCTCCTGCATCTGCTGGTCTCTGAAATCGGCGAACGCGATCGAATCTGTGCACGAAAGCCATCGCTGCTGACTGCTGCTGCTCTTTTCTCGCTCTGCACTGTGATCTCGTGAGGATGTAGATGACAATGAGGATGTCTTTTGCCCATGGTCTATCTTATAGCCTACCCTAGCCTCGCCCTCATTTCCCGAGTCAGTCTTCTTTATCCCGTGACTTTGTCACTTTATCCGGTCGATCCATTCTAGCCTTTCTTTCTTATCGAGAGATTGTCTGCAATCTTTTCAGACATTCTCATCTAATCTCTCGAGGGGGCATATTATTCCCATTCTGGGGCAACTTTGTATCAGTTCATCTTATCTTCTTTGAAACAACGCGACAAGCCGCATTGTCTCAAAGAGGGGCAAAATGTAGACACCCAAAATTGTCATGTCTAATTAAATAAATATTTTATTTATTTAATTATCTAAGCCTAATTCTTCTATTAATTAAATAAATCTTTATTTATTTAATTAATTCATTTATCCTCTGCTAGCCTTATTTCTCATTTAAATAAATACATTTATTTATTTAAATTATCCTTTTCCTAAATTAAATAAATATTTTATTTATTTAATTATCCCATTTCTTCTATTAATTAAATACATCTTTATTTATTTAATTAATTCATTAGCTTTTTCTACACATGACACATGTCATTCATCTCTTAATTCCTACACTACCTACCTCTTTCATTATTTTACTATTTCTTCTACCTACCCTCTAATCCTAGCCGACCTCTCTTTTTACACCTCTCAATCTTAACCCTCCATTTCTTATTGTGTCTTCTATTTAAGAAGATGCTTCCTTCATTATCAAACCCTAATCACTCATCCTAATGATCATTTTTGGCTACACTACGATCCTACTTGCAACCACATTCCGTTCTTTGTTGAGCTCTTGTGCATATAAAAATCTGAGAGCAAATATATCAAGCAAGATCATTGGAGATAGGAAGAATGGAGATCAAAACCCTATTGGACATGTGATGGTATAATCTTTGTGATTTTGAGTTATTTGCATTGTCTTAGGTAATCTTCATATGTTATGGTGGATCTTTGTTGATTGTTAGGCTAGGGTTTAGTGGTTGGATTCATTTAGCCTTTCAATATTGTTATTATTGTTATCCATTTTCACCATATACAATAAGCATTCCAATAGATGATAAATGATTTGCACATGGACAAAAGATACCAATAATGTGACACACAAAAAATCAGCATTAATAACTCAAGAAGAACATATAGAACATACAAACTAATTGCACATCCTTTATTACTTTTATGAAATTATACAATCCCAAGAACTCTCTTGTACAAAGTGCAAAACCAAAAGTCATCAAACTAGTTCTTTAAGAATTTATCCATAGTTTCCCCTTTTGAAAAGTATCTCCTTTACAAATGAATTGGCCTAGTATTTATAGGCATCCTGCAATAACTACCTTGATAACCAACTCATAACCACTTTTGGTAACCACTTAGAATAACTTCCTAAATAGCTACTTAGGATAACCACCTAGTGCAATCACTTATGATAAATACCTAGGAGAATCACTTAAAATAACTACCTAAGTTAATCACTTGGGATAACTATCCTTTTTGGAGACAAGTTAGGATTTCCCTAACTTTTACAAACATTGGATCGAGATTCTACCTTTAGTTAGCTCATCAAGTGATATTTTTACAAAAAAGAGAACCTAAAGCATATGACTTTGGAGAAGATGAGATTATTCATCTTGTTGAGGTAGTTTGCAATCTTCACTCGCTTCATCTCTAACACCTTTGAAAGTGTTCTTGGCATTGACATTGTCTATCTTTGCTTTTACATTCTTAGATGAACTTTCTCTTTCTCATGTTCTTCAGTGGATGACCATAGCATATTCCAAGACTAATTCTATTGTCTCTGTAAGCTCCAGGCAAATGAGTGTGGAATTTGGCTTTATACCCGCAAGTGCATTTCTTGAAAAATTTCAAAGCCTTTTCAACAAATTCAATTTTTTGCATATCGTACAATCATGGCATACCATGTGAGATGGCATCTCTTTGGGCATTGCTATCAAATGTTTCAAGGAAACAATAATATTTGACAACGACCCCTGCAACTTTGTCATTTGCTAAGCCGATTTCTCCATCTTTGCATTGATATCATTCCTTCACAACAATAATGTCTTCTACGCAATAAGAAAAACTTATGTTGTTGGAATTAATTAGTCTCTATTCATGTATGATCTATAATGTACCACGAAACACATGTCCATACGACAACCACAAATTGCAGCTTCAAAACCACGAATCCCATTTGCAAGAAAATTTTAAAAGCTTTTTCAACATCTCCATTTTGTGCTCAGTCTGCAGTCGTCTTATTGCAAAACTTGAGATGACATCTTTTGGAGGCATTTTGTCAAGACTTTCACGTACCTTGTATAAGCTTCTACTTTGGATGCACGTCCATACTGAGTTCCAAAACTCATATTTTTGCATAGGCAGGTAGGATGCGAGCAACGGTTGTGGACTTTGGCTTTGTTCTTGCCAATTGCATTGGAATTTAAGTTTCTCAAGCCATTCACCAAATTCTTTCTATGTATATCGAGTTGATTGCCGGTTATCAAAAGGTAGTTATAATAACTACTTCATCAACTTCTTTGGAAACTGAAACAACTTGCCCATGAAGTTAATGAATTGAGCTTTTGACAACTTTTGAAAATGAGAAAGTATCTAACATATGAGTTAATAATAACTAACCCTTCACACTTGTAATGCATCAACGTCTTTCAAAACTAAAACAATTCACTTACAAGTGAATAACCAAGTGGAGTATATCGGTGCTTTTTAAATACTTTGGAAGCTTTGTGAAATGGCTGATACAACATATTAATAGGAGCTCCTCTACAACTTATTGGTTTCTTTATAAACTTGGCCAACTTGCCGATGATGTTAATTGATGTAGCATTTCGGTAACTTTCATAACTTATCGATGAGTTAATAAATGGAGTTCTAAAACAACTTCTTATTGGGTTATGAGTTGATAATTTTGTTCACTTTGGAAACTAACATAACTCATTGATAGATCATTGTATGACAACTTTGAAGACTATGGCATTGATTTTTGTAACCATTCATGCTCATTCACCTCCAACTTGAGTCAGTGTAGGAAGTGTCTAACTTGACCGTTTTGACTAGTCTGCATTCTTGTCGGTCTCTTTATAAAGTGACCCAACTTATGGATAATTCCAAGAGATTAAATATATTGACATCTTTAAAAACTTGGCCAACTTGCTGATATATAAATCGTGATAGCCGACTCTTCCATTCGGTGATTGAACTTGTGAACTTATAAAAACTTGTCAACAAATGACGACCATCAACATTTGACTCAATAAGTCTTTTTGAATGAAACTATATGACAACCAATCTTGAATATTCTTAAGAAACATAGGAATTTGACTAGCCAAGTGATAAATTTAATTCAAAAGTTCACAATTTGACTATTTTAGAAATATGACTAGCAGTATGTATATGTATATGTATATGTATATGTATATACATATACATATACATATATATATACATATACATATACATATACATATATACATACATATATGTGTGTGTATATATACACACACATATATGTATACACACACACACATATATACAAACACACATATATTCATGTATATACACATATATGTATATACACACACATATACATATATATACACACACATATACACATGTACCTATACACACACACATATATATATACACACACACAACATGTATATACATGTATATATGCATGTATATATATGTATATATATGTGTGTATATATACACACACATATATATGTATGTATATATGTATGCAATATGTATATACATATACATATACATATACATATACATACACACACATATATGTATATACATATACATATACATATACATATACATATACATATACATATACATATACATATACATATACATATACATATACATATACATATACACACACATGTGTGTGTGTGTGTGTGTTGGAATTAGAAACTAAAATATTGTAAAACTTCAATGATTCAACCACTAAACTTAGTTCTACAACAAAACCAACATTCACTAACGAAGAACCTAAAATCATGCAAACAACAAATTAGAAATGTTATACCTTCACATGATCATAGGGTTTGATCTCCATTGTTTCCTATCTTCATTGATCTTGTTTGATAATATGGTTACTCTCAGATTTACATGTGTGCACAAGAGCTCAATAGAGAATGGATTGTGATTGTGTATGCAATTTGGTAGAGTATAGCGTTAGGACCTAGAGGCAATTGAGAGGGGGGGGAGAATCAGTTGTCAAATAATTTAAACCCAAATATACCTTAATCAAACTTGATACTTAATATTGGTAAACCAAACTTAATGCCGGTTAACAGATTAATAGTTAATATTACTACCGGTGAAGCTTAATGCATGAAATAGAAAGAAAAACAACATCCACAACACATAACACAAAGATTTGTACGTGGAAACCTTGTAGGTTGTAAGGGGAAAAAAAATGGTGGGAAAATTTACCCATAATCAGATGATACTACTGCAAATAGTATGTGTGTACAAATAGAGTCTGCACATGCAGAAAGGCCAGCTGCCTAGATCTCATTGCTCAAACACAAGATGGGAGTCACACTGACTACAATTGGATGATTAAATCCAATGATAATGTAGTACTCAAAATAACATCTCCAATGCTAGATTCAGTACCGGTTAAGCTTTGATTATCTCCTTCAAACCTTCCTTGAATCTTCAAATGATGTCTGCGTGAGTAGCTCTACTTATATTCGCATTAACTGAATATCACAACCTTACCATACCATATTACATTACATTACATAATCTCACAAATGAGATCTTATATTACATAATCTCACAAATGAGATCTTACATATATACCAAAACCTAAGACCAAATGTGTAGGTCGGCTCACTAAGAATATTATAATCAATTATAAATAAGTCAAGATGTGATGCATCATGTTGGCTCAATGTAATTACAACAATAACCAATCAATTAATCATCTCCATAACGTGTCATGCTGATCTGGAATAGATAATGCATGCCGATCCATAACCTAGACCAATTTGCCGGTAACAACAAATATGTCAGGCCAATTAGACCAATAATCAAATCACCAAAACCAAGTGTCCAAACCATATCTTCGACATAACCAAGTGATCTCTAGATGATAACAAGTCATCCTCAGTGTCGATGAACAATATAACCCGCCGGTGAACCAAATACTGATGATTGTGCATAAGTCACTAAACTTGTTGGTGAACATAACCAAAGATCTCCAGAAGGATAAGTGTTGATAAGTGTTGACATCAATGACAAAACCAATGCAACATATCCATAATACCAACATATAGGTGCTTCGCTTGATTGACTGATATCAAAGAAGAGAGGAATAGGTCTCTTTTATAAGGAGCACCCTAAAAATGGAGGGCTAAGATTAAGAGGTGGGATAAAATATGGTTGGCTAAGATTAGAGGGTAGGTATAGGAAATAGGAAAGTATTAGAGAGGTGGTTAAAGGTAAATTGAGAGATGAATGACAAGTGTCATGGAGGGAAAAATCTAATGAATTAATTAAATCAATAAAGATTTATTTAATTAATAAAAGAAGTGGGATAGGAAAATTATAATTTAAATAAATAAAAATAGCTATTTAAATAGGGAAAGGGTAAAAGAGGATTAGTGCATTAATTAAATTAAATCTATTTAATTAATAAAAAGCTTAGGATAAAATAATTAAATAAATAAAATATTCATTTAATTAGGTTAGGACAATTGTAGGTGTCTACATCACCTTTTCTAAAAAATTTCCTGACATTTTATAACATTTTTTAATTTTATTTTGTAGGAATAATTTTTAGCAACAAAAATAAATTTAACGATATCAAATTTCTACAATCCATTAAGATAGTTGCATAAATGTTTTTGGATTCAATTGTGTCAATTTTTTTTGCATCAATGTTTCAGATCACACTCCATGATCCATCATCAGGATGATACAAGAGAGTATAAGGAGAAAAAATGGATAAGTTGCAGACCAAGAAACTACTAAAAAGGCTCAGGGAAAGGAGAGAGAAGGGGATGGGCTACACGAGGAACAATTCACCTAACTAGACCTAGAAAGAGAAAAGAAATAAATAAAGAGGAAGAGAGAAAAAATAATAAAAAACTTAAGGGAAACCAATAGATAAAACAACAAAATTAAGAAAACAAAAATAAAAGAGAGACCCAAAATTAACTACATAAAGAAATGAAGAAAAAAAGATGAAAACATATATCTATATGTATGCATATCTATTTACATATACACCCCACATATATAAATATGTATATGTGTGTGTGTATGTAAATATGCATACATATATATAAGAGAAAATAAAGCACGTGCGCACACACACACACACATATATGATAAGTAAAAAAATACATACATGTATAAATAACATAAAAAAATAAGAAAATGTGTGTGTGTATATTTATAAAGTAAAAAATACACATATGTATATTTATAAGTATACATACATGTAGAAATAGGAAATAAGCAAGAAAATGGTATATATATGTGTATAAATATATACATATATATTCATATAGGAAATAAGCAAGAAAATAGTGTATATATATACACCCATAAGAAGAGGACAAAAGAAGAAAAGCTATAAAACAAAAAAAAGGAGGAACCAAATAAAAGAAACCAAGACAAAACAAAGAGGAAGGAAACAAAGCTAACAAGCAGGGGAGGCGAAAGACACCCCTAGGAAAAGCCAAGGAAGACAAGAGAAGGCGACAAAGGAAACACCAAGAACCTCGACCCTAGAAGAAAGAAAGGAGGACAAAAAACAAACCAAGGACAAGAGAGTTAAGAAGGAAGTTGGTGGGTTCTTAAGATGGCTAACAAGGGAGGCCAAGAATGACTCAAACACCACCCATCATCTCGATTAAGGTTAGTGAGATGATTGGAGATTTATATGGCTTCTTTGAGCTTGTGCTTGAAGAAATTGTCTTCTCTATATAGAATTTGGGTATTCTTTAAATAGACGTGGTGTTTGGTGGATGAGGAGTGTTCGGCAAGGGATAATTTGAACACTCTCTCATGTTTGACATCGACACCATGCTCTTTAACTCTAGTGCTAAAAGAGCGACCTGTTTCACTAATATAGGGAGTGCCACAAGAACAAACAACTTTGTAGACACCAACATCTTGAAAAATGTCCTTAGAATATTTGAGAGAGGGAATGCGATTAATTAACGTTGTGAGGGGCTTGAAAGGACAACGAAGGCCTTTTTTATGAAAGATTTTGGCAATCTTATGGGAAGTGCCTTCAATGTACAGAAGAGAGGAAATGAGGAGGCCAGAGGGAGGGACATCACCTTGTTGGAATAAAAATGAGACTTGGCAAGGTTGAAAGCTCTAGATATTTGCTTGCTAAAGTACCCATTCAATTTGAAAAATTGGTGAAGATGGGCCAACTCTTGGTCTAAGTTTTCTTCATCAAATATTCTAAGGACATTTTTTATGACGCTGGTGTCTACAAAGTTGTTTGTTCTTGTGGAAATCCCTATATTGGTGAAACGGGTTGCTCTTTTAGCACTAGAATTAAAGAGCATGGTGCCGACATCAAACATGAGAGTGTGTGCAAATCAACCCTTAACGACCACTCCTCATCCACCAAACACCATATCTATTTAGAGCATACCCAGATTCTATATAGAGAAGACAATTTCTTCAAGCGCAAGCTCAAAGAAGCCATAGAAATCTCCAATCATACCAGTAGCCTTAATTGAGACGATGGATGGAGTTTGAGTCATTCTTGGTCTCCCTTGTTAACCATCTTAAGAAACCGCCAACTTCCTTCTTAACTCGCCTGTCCTTGGTTTGTTGTTTTTCCTCCTTTATTTCTTCTAGGGTCGAGGTTCTTGGTGTTTCCTTTGTCGCCTTCTCTTGTCTCCCTTGGCTTTTCCTAGGGGTGTCTTTCTTCTCCCCTGCTTGTTAGCTTTCTTTCCTTCCTCTTTGTTTTGTCTTGGTTTCTTTTATTTGGTTCCTCCTTTTCTCTATTTTATAGCTTTACTTTTTTTGTCCTCTTCTTATGGGTGTATATATACACACACATATGTATACATATAGATGTATGTATATACACATGTATGTACATATGTATACATATAGATGTATGTATATATATGTATATATATGTATATGTATATATATGTATATATATGTATATATATACATATGTATATATGTATATATATATATATATACACCATTTTCTTGCTTATTTCTTGTATGAATATATATGTATACATTTATACACACACATATATATACCATTTTCTTGCTCATTTCTTGTTTCTACATGTATGTATACCTATAAATATAGATATATGTATTACACACACACACACACACACACACACACACACACACACATGGAAGCTCTGGTGGATTTGATCGTTGACCTGAGAAGGGCCAAACTAGCATGGGTGAAAATGTGTTTGTTGCGATAGCTCCAAAGGTGATGGGTAACTCTAGCAAACAAAGGTATCAACTTAGAATCTTGACACCTTTTTAGAAATGCCAAGTTTGCAACTTTCTTGGCTAGCTTTATCCTCAGTTGCTCTAACTACTTGGATTTGAGACACAATTCCCTCCCATGAAGAGTTTCAATTAACAATATCAAATTTCCACAATCCATTAAGATAATTTCATAAATGTTTCTAGATTCAATTGTGTCAAATTTTTTTGTATCAATGTTTTAGATCACACTCTGTGATCCATCATTAGGATGATACAAGAGAGCATAAGGAGAAAAATGGATAAGTTGCAAACCAAGAAACTACTAAAAAGGCTTGGGGAAAGGAGAGAGAAGGGGAGGGGCTACATGAGGAACGAGGCACCTAACTAGACCTAGAAAGAGAAAAGAAATAAATAAAGAGGAAGAGAGAAAAAATTAATTAAAAAATTAAGGGAAACCAATAGATAAAACTACAAAATTAAGAAAACAAGAATAAAAGAGAGACCCAAAATTAACAACAGAAAGAAATCAAGAAAAAAAGATGAAAACATATATCTATATGTATGTATATCTATTTACATATACACCCCACACATATATAAATATGTATATGTGTGTATGTAAATATAAATATAAATATATATATATATATATATATATATATTTACACTTAGGTAATCTTCATATGTTATGGTGGATCTTTGTTGTTGTTAGGCTAGGGTTTGGTGGTTGAATTCATTTAGCCTTTCAATTTTGTTATTATTGTTATCCATTTTCACCATAAACATTTTGGCACGCCCCGTGGGACATGGATTTTTGTTAGATCTGTGTTTTTTGCAGATTTTTCTAACCCTATATTGCTGGTTTGTAAAACAATTTGGAGAATAACCTTGTGCAGCTAGGGTTTTGGACCAAAAATCAAGATCTTGGAGAGATTTGATTATATCTCACAAACGAATAGGAAATTTTGCACCAAAGTTTTTTGCAGGTTGAAGAAAGTATCAAGAGCTCTTAATACAAAATTCAGATTTTTTGGAGCACATTTTCATTTTCTATGAAATTTTTATGATTTTTCATAAAAAATTAATTTTGAGAGAAAATGATAGAATTTTTCATATTTTCTTACATTTTTGGAAATCTCTCATAATTATACACAGGATCTATTTTTTGTGATTTTAATTTTGATGCAAAATATTTCCCTAAAAATCAGATCTTTAAAAATTATGGTTTTTCCTTATTTTGATCAGATCTCACAAACGACTTCAAATTTTGGCATCAAATTTCTTTTTACAAGTCAAGAAAAGTATCAGAAGGATTTAGTAAAAATTTCAGATTTTTTGGATCAATTGTTCAATTTATATGAATTTTTTATGATTTTTCATAAAAAATTAATTTTGAGAGAAAATTAGCAATTTTTTTGCATTTTCTTACATTTTTGGAAATATCTCAGAATTATACACAGGATCTATTTTTTATAATTTTAAATTTGATGCAAAATCATTCCTAAAAAATTAGATCTTTGAAAATTAGGGTTTTGCATTATTTTACTCATATCTCACAAACTACTTGGATTTGTTGTAGAAATTTTTTTATGTAGGTTTGGAAGACCATCAGGACTCTCCAGTAAAAATTTCAGATTTTTGGGATTGATTTTGCATTTTATATGATTTTTTATGATTTTTCATAAAAAATTAATTTTTGGAGCCAATTAGTAAATTTTTTGGATTTTCTTACATGTCTGGAAATCTCTTGAAATTTTATAGATGTTCTTTTTTTATGATGAATCAGATATTTGAATTGGTCAACAAAACGCATTGTTGAAGGCCCCTATTTCAGAAAGTCTTTTGGATCTAAAATTTACCTAACTTGTGTGCTTGCAGGAAGGGGTGATCATTTGAAACAATCCAAACTACTAATAAATCTTTGTTGCAAGTCCTTGGCAAGGGTTTTTGGATTTTTATTATGTGCCTTGTTTTCATAGACTAGCAAACACTTCAATTGGTGCACTAAAATTGAATCATTGTCTTTTGTGTCTTGAGCAATAGGCTCTTTTTATTTAATCTTTAGAGGGCCTGTCTTCCCATGTGGTCATTAGGACTACTAGTGAGAAGAGAACAACCCAAGTGGTAGCAAAAGAAAAGCCATCTTCTTCCAAACCACTATAAATAACTGTATTCATGGTGAAAACTATAAATAACGTGTGTTGTTTAGTTCATACCGACACTATGTCTCCCCATAAACCCGTTTGATCAAATTTATTTGATCAGTTGTAGGACGTAACCCCTACCGGTTGGGAGCCTTCTGTATTTACAAAGCTGAAAGTGTCGCATGTATGGCCACACGAGCGGATGCCCTTACTAGCACCTTTTTGTTTTAGAAGCCCAAATCCTTCTAGTTGTTGGGGTAGGAGGTTGGACTCTGGTAGCAACCCACACACATACGGTTCTTAGTAGAGATACAAAGTTCACCACAGGAAGTTTTCGTGGGGATTGATGCTTGGCTGACCCGAGAAGTGAGTGCCGAGGGTGGAGCCAGTGAGGTCAAGCATCTAAGTATCCGCTCTGAATAGCGTAGCCTCGGGGGTAAAACCCCATGTGGGATCAACAACTATTGTCTTGGCCAGCCATAAGAATTGTGCTTGACTTATTTTAAACATTCAAACATTCAAGACCAAACAACAAAACATTGTGTCTTTTGTGTCTTCAAGTGTATGCAAAATAATTTTACATCAAACATCACACTTTTCTTGGAGTCATTGTCAGTCTAAACACTTGCAAACATTGAGTCCTCATCAACATTGTGTCCTCTTGTCACGAAAAATAGTCAAACATTCAGATTTGGTCACAACCAACAACTTCACAAATTGGAAAAATTTTACAGTCCAGCAAACAAGAGCAATCAGTTTCGGAATTCTTGAGCTTCCTAGGTTGTTTCTCCAAGTTTTCATCTAGCATTCAACTTGTCTTTGGGTCTCACACAGTCCATCATTGCTTCACATCTTGCTTTACATTCACACTTGTCTAAACTTGAGTCAAAAGGTCACTTGCTTGTCCTCATCATACTTTGTCAACACACTACATACAACAACACTTTGCTAAGTGGTCCCTCATCAAGGTCTATCACCTTTGGGTCTCATTTGGTCTTAATTAGAGTCAAGGTCAAGTTACCTCATCAAGAGAAACTATCCTCTCTTTGGAAGTCACACCTACTCTACTACATACATACTTGGTCTTACACTTTGGACATTGCAAGTACACCTCAGATTCATTTACACTCCATCCAACTCTTGGTCTTCCATACTTTTTCCATTTTCATCTAGTCTCACACATCTTGGTCAATACCTAGTTTATGGTTGAAACCCGTCTTCAAAAATCTAGGAGAGAAACTAAAGAGGCTCAAGAGTCCGCAAACATGAGTTCTTATGAGTATGACAATGATATCTTTTTCAATACTGATCATAACACATTACCTGACATGGATGCCTATAGAAACATTCCAAATGTTGAGAACATGGACACTACAAACAACAATGATACAGACAATGACAATATGGACAACTTTTCAGTACATTCAGCAGATGTGGAAGAATCCATTATGGACCCCCGCTTCAATCGATTGATTGAGGAAATAATGAGGAGAGATAGACAATACTTCTTACAAATGATGGCACAAAGTGGAGCCAAGATACCTCATGATTTTGACATGTCTCAAATAATGGAAAATCGACCTTTGTAACAAACTCACTCCAACATGGATCAAAGGAGGCCTAATAGTGGAGGAAATAGAGGACCACATCTTGTGCTTGAATCACCATCATCTTTGTTTCAAAAACTAGAGGTCCCACATACACATGGTCAAGCATATGATACTCACCTTCGCAGACCATTATGGAAGTCTTATGCAGAAAGATATGCTCAATCACATACAAATGCTAAGGATCAACCACCAAAGCAATTGGATATTCAAAGGCATGCTCAAAATTTGGACACAAGGAAACCCCGTGTCAAATTTGGGGGCAACACATCAGAACATGACATGCCTGTAGAGTATGGTATACATGGACAAAATAGATATTTCATTCCTCAACATGAATCTATACCAAGTGGTCCATATATGCAGCATCACTATAGACCTCCTCCATATGAACATGTGTATGATCAATATCATCCATATATGCAACATGCTTCTCCTCTAATTGGTGCCTCAAGCATGGGGTGTGGTCCAAGAAGTCAATCTCAACCTAAGAGCAATTTGGAGCAACAAATCAAGGACTTACAAAAGAAAATGGAGGACATAAATACACCGAAGCCAACATATAGAATGAGAGACATATGTCCTTATCCATTCGACAAGAGCATTCCAATGCCTCCATTTCCTACACACTTTGTGATGCCTAAATTTGATAAGTATAGAGGAAAAGGGGATCCTAAGGCACACATAAGACAGTTTTTCACAGCTTGCATTGAAGTAGCTTCAGAAGAGACATATTTGATGAGATTATTCCCACAAAGCTTAGGTGATCAAGCTATGGAATGGTTCTCCCAACTCCCACCTGGTATTAAGTCATGGGGTGACTTAGAAGAGGCATTTATTCAACATTTCTTCTACAATATAGAGACAGACATATCAGTCACTACTTTATGCAACACCAAGAAAAAAGAGGGAGAGTCTTTTGCATCATTTTTACAAAGATGGAGGAATCTAGCTAGCAGATGCTCTTGTGAAATTCCACAAAAACAAATGGTAGAGATGTTCACACAAAACGTTAACAAAGACATTGGCTATGATCTAAGGAAAGCTTGTTTGTCCACCTTTAGGGACGTTATTGAAAAAGGATTAGCAATAGAAAAGGTCCTAATTGACCAAGGAGTCATTAAGATATTTAAGGAGAACAAAGATGACTTTAAAGGAAAAGAAAAGCCAAGACTTTGGAATAAAAACAAGAACACAGTCAATGATGGTGTTGTTGATGCCAATACAGTGCGACCCAAATTTATCTTTTCGGGATCAAGTTCTACAAACAATCAAGTGAATACTCAAACAACTTCTAGATCACAAAGGAAGTACACTCCATTGGGAGAACCACTTGAGTCAGTCTTCAAAAAGTTAGTGGCAAACAAGGTAATCACAGTTCCAGATTTTCCTCCATATGAACCAAAGGTTAAACCAAATTGGTGGAATGATGATGAGTATTGTGAATTTCATAAGAGCAAGGGTCATAAGATAGGAAATTGTCATCGATTGAAGAACATCGTACAAGACCTCATTGATAGAGGTGACATTGAGATTGAAGGACACTCATACAATCAAGAACATGAGATGTTTAAGGAGCCGTTCCCAAAGCATGACAAGGGAAAAGCTAAAGCCACAGATGATCAAACCAACTATACTAGAGCACCTTACAACTATGATTCAACCATCAATCACATCTTGATGGATAATTATGTCTCTACTATTATCATCAAGGATAAAAACCCTGAGAATCCTACTCAGAGACCCAAGATTGTCCTAAAAGGTGTTGGATCTTCTTCCAAACCTACTTCTGAATGTCATGTTACAACCCATCGAGGTAAAATTACTTTGCCAGGTGCTTCAACTAAAAACACCACTTCTTCATCAACCAAACCTGAGTATGACCTTGTAGAACAGTTAGGGAAGACACCCCTGCTCATCTCCATACTTGAGCTCTTACGCATATCCCCCACACATAAAGCCATTCTTGACAAAATCTTGAGAGAGACTTCTGTTCCAACTGATCTGAACATGGACTAGTTTCAAGCCATGGTGGGATACCTTTCCATTCCACACTCCCTTACATTCACAGAAGCTGATGATGCCTCTGTAAGTCAGCCACATAATGGACCACTACATGTTGAAGCCTTCATACACAAACATCGAATAAAGCGAGTCCTGATAGATGGAGGAGCTGGTCTAAACATTTGTACATTGAGCACTATTAAACAATTGGGATATTTTGATAAAGCTGTGAATTCTACAGATCAAATCACCATCAAGGCATATGATGATGAAGAACGTTCGTCCAAAGGCACAGTCACCTTACCTCTCAGAGTTGGACCGGTTACAAAGGATGTGGTTTGTCAAGTCCTTGATCTAGATCTCACATACAACATACTCTTGGGATGCCCATGGATTCATGAGATGAGCACAATACCATCAACATATCATCGATGCATCAAGTTTCCACACAATGGAGTTGAAGTGACTATCAAAGCTGACCCAAATCCATTCATATATTGCAACAATTTTCAACCTAGATCAAAAATAACAATCCCATTCAATCAAGAAGCTATTCCTTCATCAGCATATGTGGATCCAGAATCCTTGAAAATTTCTACATCAAAACAAGCAGAGCACAAAGAAAATTTCAAGTTTAAAGACATGGGATGTGGTGAGTATATCTTTCATGTTGATCAACTCCCACTATCTCCTAAGACATTCAATCGACAAGAACAACCTACAAAAAAATTGCAATGCCAAGGAATTGGGTGTGAACCACCTAGTGTTGTGGCTACTAAGTCTGAATGCAAATCTCCTCTAGTGGTGCAAGCATCTCTTGATATCAATAGTCCTAAGAGTGGTTCCAACAAAGAATCTATTGAGTGCATCACCAGTCCTCTTGAGAACTCACATAGCTTTACCATATAATCCACTCATTCCATTTCCACTCCACTCCCAGACTTGGATCAACAAGAATTACAAAAGCCCTTACTCATTGGGGATCAAAAATCAAGATTTGAAAAGAAAAATCTAAAAGTCAAAAATAAAGAAAAGTGCTTTAGTCCAAATCAAAATCAAAAGCTATTGGACTCTACAAAAATCAAAGTCAAGGATAAAAATCCTATGAAAGAAAAAGAACAAGAGTTGATCTCCCCTAATATCAAAATAACTATGGGCAAAAGTTCTAAAGTTTCAAGTCAAAAAGCATACTTGTTGATCCTAAGTCTCCATCATGCTATCCTACTTTCACTTCTTTTCGCAATCATAAGCCTTCATCACTCATCTAATTGTTCCACACATCCTTTCCCTTCTGGCGATACATCATAAACCTTTAATGGAGCTTCCTTGAAGGACTTTGTTATTAGGGATGCCCAAACTTCTGCAAGTGACACGCATACGGGCCTACATAGTCCACACGCTAGTAATTCTATCTCAGTTCCTTCATCAAGGAAGACAACCACTTGAGATACACATCATTCAGTCAAGGAACATTGTAGTTACAATCATAAGGTCAAGCCTTGCACATTTGAGGTAGGTGATTTGATTCTCAGAGAAAACCCCAAAAATCAGCAAGACAGAGAGAAGAAGGGCAAGTTCAAACCAAATTGGTTTGGTCCTTACATCATTACAATAGCATATGGATCTGGGGCATATCAGCTCTCAACTACAGAAGGTGAACCTTTGGAGGATTGTATCAATAACATGCACCTTCGTAGGTTTTACACATAGCTCTTCAGAGTAACCTAATTCAAAAAATTCAAAAAAATTCAAAAAAAAAAAAATATACAAAAAAATTAAAAAATTTCAAAAATACAAAAAAAAATTATAAAAACAAAAAAAATCGTTACTTGGTGAAAACCTGACAAACATGCGCCTTGTGACACAAAAAAATCAAAAAATCAAAAAAAGTAAAGAGAAATAATTTCGTCCAACGGTGAAAACCACTTCGGTGGTGCCCTGGGCAAGTACCATGGTGAAAACTGGGTCACCAACGCCATGCGTAGAGACATTGCTGCTCCCTCCTTCAGGATCCACTTTCATCCTTTCACTTTGCACACACTCACAACCAATTCATCCATAATAAACTTACCCATTCCCATCATGGCTTGTTATTGATTTACCCAAGATTGGTTAGCCATTCATAATACACCTCCCTTTCCATCCATAATAAATCAAATCCTATATGTGGCTACGACAAATCCTATGTCTAGTGATGGATGTGGAACTAAGAACATCACATGTTTCAAGGAGTACAATTTCTTCCAGCTTCCGTCAGTCTATTCACGCACAATCCACAATAAAGCAACATTTGCATCGCCAGTCCGCAATAAGGTCTCGTCTTCTTCGCAATAAAATATCAGTTTCATGGATTCAGTCAGTTTCAGATGAGACAACAACAACAATGAGCTTCAACAAAATCAAATCTTTCAACAGACTCAGACAACATATGGTTCCGTGCTATCTATCCTTTTTGTGAAAGTAAACATTATGACCACAATCAAATAAGACTTATACAAGTGACAAGAGACACTAAAATTGAGGACTACAGTGGATGTTGGTGTCGAGTCTTGGTTTTCTTTTGATTTTATCTTTATGTGACATGTCTTTTAGCTTTTTTAGGATTTCTCTTACTAGAGATTCTATCTCTCGGATGTCTTTGACTAGAAAGGCGAGGATGGGGTATCATCACCTATTTGTATTTGCTGTCTATGGATTGTCTTTTAGTAATGCTATGACTTGTCCAAGGATATGAGGACACTGTGAGCCTAGTGTGAACTGGGGCATTCCTTGTTTGTGACTATCTTATCTCCATGCAAATAGGTACAATGACTTTTTGGGTCAAACATATGCCTCAATTGTCATAACCTACTTGCCATAATAAAGCTCAATGATGATAATGCACAAGAAGCTCTTTCATGTTCATATCTTCTATCTTTCATCCCCCTTTCTTGATTGACTTCCATTGTCCTTTTTGAGTCCGTGTAGCCTGCTATCACATGATTGAGTATAATGACACACCAAAAACATTTGCATTTCATGTAGTTTGCACCTGCATTACCACATATAAGCATTTCATACATACATATAGATATCACAACTGCATCACATCCTGCACACAACACCTGTTAGCACAATTTACATTTGCATTATCATATTCATCTACATTACATACATTCACATTTGCATCATGCATACACATATAAAACATAAAAGAACAAAAAAATATATTGCATTGCATCATATACATATTTGCATCCATATCATAAGTATCACACAGAAACATACATCACATAGGTATGCATGCATATAGCTTTCGCAAAGATGAATCATTTCATATATATATATAAAGTGTCATGATACAATGATGTCAAAATCATATGGCTATAATCACCCGCAGGTGTCTACATCATCATACAAAATGGTACAATACTGATACATAGGGAGCCCTCTACGGCTATGATGAATTCCCTTCCTCAGAGCTGGCTGGCCTCAACAGAGTCCGAGCCCTAGAAGGACCCGCCCCAAGATCATCTCTCCTGGCCCCTGTGTCCCTTGCAGCCACCCCTTGTGTCGCCCTATCCGGACAGAGGAACCCACTGATAACTCCTGCCAACACTATTGGTAGTGCTAATCCTATCCATGTCATGGTATCTGATGCCACATGTCCCACCCTCATCTCCAGTCCCAGATCCTAGAACACTCGTCTCAGTGCATCCCTGTCTCCGTCTCGATCGTAGGGTACTAACTCCCCATTGATCGGTATCCGCAGAATCCTGTATACATCCTCCAAGGTGGCTGTCATCTCCCCCATCGGCAAATGAAAAGTACATGTCTCGGAGTGCCACCTCTCCGCCAATGCAGTCAGTAGTCCCATGTTTGCCCGAAACTCAGGCACATACAGAACATGTCTCAATCCCATAGCCTCAATCGCTGCTCGGTCCTCAAGTGTCAACTCAGGTCGCAATCTCTGTGTCGACGGAAATCTCTCCTATGACTCTAGCATTGGCAAATACTCCTGCAGTCAAGCAAATCAATTGTGTCAGTCATAGTGGCATTCACTGTTTATCACAAAATGCTACTTTTTATCTAAATGCATATGGCATTCTATCCTAGTGACACTCCCTGTTCATCACAAAGTGTTGCTATCTATCCTAGTGACACTCCCTATTCATCACAAAGTGTTGCTATCTATCCCAATGACACTCACTGTTCATCACAAAGTGTTGCTATTTATCCTAGTGGTACTCCTTGTTCATCACAAAGTACTACGTGTTTGACACTCACTGTTCATCACAAAGTGCTCCTCACATTTGCACTCACTGTTCATCACAAAGTGTTGCTCATATTTTAGTACTCCCTGTTCATCACAAAGTACTATATTTTGGTACTCACTGTTCATCACAAAGTGCCTTGATCTATTCTAGTCTTCCCTAGAGGACCTGCTTGAGTGTATCCTCTTAGCAACTTATCCAATCGACAATGTATGTTCCTGACAGAACTGCCGATTTGTCCTAAAAGACACAAATTCACATTTTTTTTTTTGACATAAACGCGCTTTCTTGACACAAACGCGCTTAAAGACTACACAGACGCATCTGAAAAACACAGATGCACCTGAAAGACACAGACACCCCTACACTGCATAGACATGGCCGCATTCGATGCAGACGCATTTCCAAACACAGATGCGCCTGGCACAAACCCAGACGCGCCTGGTGGACATAGATGCGCTTGGCACCAACACAGACGTGCTTAGACATTTTTTAACATTTTTGGACCCTAACCTAAAGTGCATTTATTTCCCTATCTACCATGCATTAATGACAACAATAAATGCATCAAAGTACAAGGAGGTTTTGTGGTACTTACCGGCTCTCCCGCCTTTGCTGGCCTCTGGAATCGGCGAACATGGTCAAATCTGTGAACAAAAGCCATCGCTGCTGACTGCTATTGCTCTATTTTCGCTCTGCACTCTACTCTCGTAGATGTGTGGATGACAATGAGGATGTCTTTTGCCCATGGTCTATCTTATAGCCTACCCTCGCCTTAGCCCTCGTTTCCCGAGTCAGTCTTCTTTATCCTGTGACTCTGTCACTTTATCTGGTCAGTCCATTCTATCCTATCTTTCTTATCGAGAGATTTTCTATGATCTTTTCAGACATTTTCATCCAATCTCTCGAGGGGGCATATAACTCCCATCTTGGGGCAACTCTATATTAGTTCATTTTATCTTCTTTGAAACAATACGACAAGCCGCATTGTCTCAAAGAGGGGCAAAATGTAGACACCCAAAATTGTCATGTCTAATTAAATAAATATTTTATTTATTTAATTATCTAAGCCTAATTCTTCTATTAATTAAATAAATCTTTATTTATTTAATTAATTCATTTATCCTCTTCTATCCTTATTTCTCATTTGAATAAATTCATTTATTTATTTAAATTATCTTTTTCCTAAATTAAATAAATATCTTATTTATTTAATTGATCCCACTTCTTCTATTAATTAAATAAATCTTTATTTATTTAATTAATTCATTAACCTTTTCTACCCATGACACATGTCATTCATCTCTTAATTCCTACACTACCTACCTCTTTCATTATTTTATTATATCTTCTACCTACCCTCTAATCATAGCCGACCTCCTTTTACACCTCTCAATCTTATCCCTCCATTTCATATTTGTGTCTTCTATATAAGGAGATGCTTCCTTCATTATCAACCCTAATCAATCATCCTAATCAACCTAGCTAATCATTTTATGCACTTGACTACACTACGATCCTACTTGCAACCACATTCCATTCTTTGTTGAGCTCTTGTGTACATAAAATCTAAGAGCAAATATATCAAGCAAGATCAATGGAGATAGGAAGAATGGAGATCAAAACCCTATTGGACATGTAATGGTATAATCTTTGTGATTTCATTTTATTTGCATTGTCTTAGGTAATCTTCATATGTTATGGTGGATCTTTGTTGTTGTTAGGCTAGGGTTTGGTGGTTGAATTCATTTAGCCTTTCAATTTTGTTATTATTGTTATCCATTTTCACCATATATATATATATATATATGAAAACAAAGCATAAATATACAAATATATATATACATATATACATGTATATATACATATGTATACATATGTATACATATGCATACATATGTATATATATGTATACATATACATATGTATACATATGTACATATGTATATATATACATAAAAAGGTGTCGAGATTCTAAGTTGATACCTTCGTTTGCTAGAGTTACCCATCACCTTTAGAACTATCGCAACAAACACATTTTCACCCATAGTGGTTTGGCCCTTCTCAGGTCAACAATCAAATCCACCAGAGCTTCCATCAATTTTCTTAACTCGAAGCTTTTCTATATTCATCTAGAGCTTGTGGCTTTGCTGTGCCCTGACCTATGGATCCACTTGGATACCACATCATAGGCTAGAGCCATAGGCCGACAAGAAGATTGCATAAAGAGGCAGAAGAAGAAGTTTTCAAACTTGGAACACAAACATCATGCATCTGATCCCTCGGTTTTCTATGCTGCCTTACCCTCTCCTGGTGTCTCCACGTCGTTACCTATCTTTGGGCCTTCATCAATTTCTCCTTTGTCCTCAACCTGTCATTCTTCTCCTATTTGATCTCCATCCCCATCCAACTACTCTTCTTAGTTGGCTGCCACATCTCATATCCCTTTTCAGTCTCCCTCTTCTGTCGATGTGACCCCTCCCCACGAGTTAGGAAATGACGCCACAGATTTTGGGCCTAACTCTATCAAGCCTCTGGGAGTTCCTTTACTCCAGCTGGTGGATAACTTCGTGGGCTCTTCTTGTCTTCTCTTAGGTTCCTAGTGCGTGCATTCCTCTTGCTTCCTTGCAGGACATTTGTCTCAACAGTCTCTCTGACGTGCCGCTCCAACATGGTTCTTCCTACAACAACTCTCTCCCTACGTCTCTAGGTACGTCCTCTCTCAACCTCATTTCTTCTCACACATTTTCAGCTTCAACTTCTAGCATTAGTGGCGACGCTATCTTGTCCTTGGATTTTGTCAAGCCTCGTGCCCACCAAGGTGATGGTGATAATCCTATCGAGCCTCCTTTCTTGTCAAGCGTCCCATCATCTCCTCCTCTCTCTGGGGCTACTGTGAGTAAGATGTCTCCTCTACCCGAGTCTTCTTTGACCTCTCACTCACCTCCATCCATTCTGCTTCCTTTGGCTCCGCGTGTTCCCTTCCACTCGGGTTCTTTCCACTCCCTAGTCCTTCCGAAGCGATCTCACTCTTTGAAGTCCCTTCTTGGGTTGAAGTGCCTTACCTCTAATATTCCTCTCAACAATCTCTCAATTCATGATTGGGATTGTAAGTTGGTGGTCAACTTGTCTAATGTCATCTTGGATCCCCTTGTGGTCAATGTTCTAAAAATGGGTTTTCGTTTTGTATTGTCCCCCCGTACCATTTTGCATGTGGATTTTCTCATAGACATTGAGAATGTCATTCGCTCTCTTTCCCATGATCTAGCTGAGGAAGTTAGGCAAGATTGTGTTGTTTCCTTGAGACATGCCAAACCTTCGAGGTGTAATGTTTTGAAAGTGGAACTTCTGGCTTTCAACAATTTGTTAAAAAATAAAAAGCTGATAAAGGTAATGCCATGGTCATTATGAACAAGTAACATTATATATAAAAAATTGCTTGTCCTCCTCTTTGATACCTCTAGCTATAAAGTCTTATCTTGCAACCCTTGTGCTAGAATATTCAGAAGAGTCAAAGCAGCAATATCTAGTGCATCTTTTGATGATGCTACCAAGAAACGTTTCTTGCCTAATAAGGAAGTGACCCCACATTTTTGGTGTTTCCAAAATCCACAAAACCGACATTAATTTGAGACCCATTATGGACAGCATAGGCTCTCCTACATATAATTTGGCTTCTTACATTTCCAAATTATTAGCCCCTCTTGTAGGCAACTCAGATTCTTTCATCAAGAATTCTAACCATTTTGTTGAATTTGTGAAGGAAAAAAGGTTAGAATGTGATGACCTTTTGGTGAGTTTCGATGTTGTCTTTCTTTTCAGTAAGGTGCCCATCCTCAACTCTATAGAAATAGTTAAGCACAAAGCTAATGATGAGATTGCTTCCCTAGTTGATTTGTGCTTAAGATCCACTTTTTTTTCTTTTCAAGGTGTTATTTATGAGCAAGTGGACGACGTGGCCATGGATCTCCCCTATCTCCTATTGTGGCTAACCTCTACATGGAGCATTTTGAAGACTTGGCCTTGCATTGCTTCCCTCTTAAGGCAAAGTGGTGGAAGCAGTATTTGGATGATACCAACATTTGTTGGCTACATTACATACAAAAGTTGGAAGATTTCTATGCTCACATAAACAACTTAGCCACATGCATTTATTTCACCAAGGAAATCAAAGTAAGAAAATATATAGACCTTTCAACCTTGCCAAGTCTCGTTTCCATTCCAACAAGGTGATATCCCCTCCCTCTAACCTCCCGATTTCCTCTCTTCCATACATTGAAGGCAATTCCCAAAAGATTGTCAAAATCCTTCATAAAAAAGGTCTTTGTTGTGCTTCCAAGCCCCTCACCACATTAATTAATCGCATTCCCTCTCTCAAATATTCTAAAGACATTTTTCAGGATGTTGGTGTCTACAAAGTTGTTTGTTCTTGTGGCACTCCCTATATCGATGAAACGAGTCGCTCTTTTAGCACTAGAATTAAAGAGCATGGTGCCAACATAAAACATGAGAGAGTGTGCAAATCGGCCCTTGCCGACCACTCCTCGTCCACCAAACACCATATCCATTTATAGCATACCCAAATTCTATATAGAGAAGATAATTTATTCAAGCACAAGTGCAAAGAAGCCATAGAAATCTCCAATCATTCCACTAACCTTAATCAAGACGATAGGTGGAGTTTGAGTCATTCTTGGTCTCCCTTATTAGCCATCTTGAGAAACTGCCAACTTCCTTCTTAACTCACTTGTCCTTGGTTTGTTGTTTGTCCTCCTTTCTTTCTTCTAGGGTCGAGGTTCTTGGTGTTTTCTTTGTCACCTTCTCTTGTCTCCCTTGGATTTTTGTAGGGTTGTCTTTCTTCTCCCCTGCTTGTTAGCTTTCTTTCCTTCCTCTTTGGTTTGTCATGGTTTCTTTTATTTGGTTTCTCCTTTTTTTTGTTTTATAGATTTTCTTCTTTTGTCCTCTTCTTATGGGTGTGCATATATATATATATATAAACCATTTATATACATATACATATACATATACATATACATATAAATATACATATCCATATTGATGCTCCGCAAAAAGGATTAGAAAATCTATTTGATGGCAACACACACAAGAGCACAAGAAGCAAATGTTAGTGTTAACAACAAAAGATTATCCTAAATAGGCATATCAAGAGAGATATTAAGCATGAAATAGAAAGCATACAAATATAGAATAGATAAACTATACTCCTCCAAATGCTAATCAAGATGTTCATAGTTGCTCCTCCCTTGTTCCTCTCCTCTCCAAATTCCACATGAGTGTAGCTCTCATCTTTTAGCACTAGCCATGAATGCCATATGGAGATTCAAGATGGTTGGATGGGATAAACAAATGCTATGCAAGTGTAGATAGTGATGCTATGAAAAAGCTCTATGCTAATACCAGTATAACAACAATACTCTAATGCTTCCTTCTTTGCTTGAGGAGAAGTGTTCTATTTATAGAAGAAATGGGGAAATGAAGGGTTAAGATTGATCAATCTTAACAAGGGTTAGGATTGAAAGATATTCAATCCATGTGAGACTTTCAACCCAATCCTATGTTGACAAGTGTCACCATGAGGAGGCTTGAGAGGAGAGATAAAAAGCATTGAATGCTTGAGGGGACATGATGGTTACCCTAGGGGGTTGGGTTAGGGTTAGGTTAATGGATATTCCTTTTATCCAAGGGATAAATGAATGTGCAAGGGTTAAATGGTTACCTTAGTCAAAGAAATAAATGCTTTGAAGAGACCCATGAGTCAAAAGGATGGTTAAGTTAGAGGAAAGTCTCTAACCAAAGGTAAAAGGCAAGTTAACCATAAATGGTTATGTAAGAGCCTTTAATGGTTTGGAAGACTTTAGAGGTTAACCATTTGAAGACATAAAGCCTTAAATGCCTTTCAAAGACTTTAAGGGCTTTGAGAAGTGACTCCAAGTTGCTTAGGAATGTGACAACATTTAGGGGATGGATTAGGCTAATTAGGAAGGGGTTAGAAGAATCTAGAAGGGGGTTAGGATTGCAAGTGGGTTTTGTAGGAGAATGCAAGTGGGAGGAATTTTGGGATTTTCAATTAAAATAAAATCATTTATTTCAATTAAATGGTGTAATTTGCATTTGGATAGATATTTAAATAAATATTAATTTATTTAAATGTGAATGTGAATTTTGGATTTAAATAAATCTTAATTTATTTACATGAGAAAAAGGAAGATAAAGCATTTAAATGCTTGAAGACTTTGAGGGAAACCATTAAAGGCTTAAGAAGACTCTAGAAATAAGCCATTAAGTTTGAAGACTTTAAGGGAAACCATTAAAGTCTTAAGAAGACTATAGAAGGAAGCCATTAAGTTTGAAGACTTTAAGGGAAACCATTAAAGGTTTCAAGTGGGTGAGGATAAATAGGATTTTAAATAAATAATTTATCTAAAATAGTTGTGCAACTTGCATTTGTAGGAAAATACAAGTGGGTGGAGGATAAAGGTGATTTAAATAAATGATTTATTTAAAATAGTTGTGCAACTTGCATTTGTAAGAAAATACAAGTGGGTGGAGGATAAAGGTGATTTAAATAAATGTTAATTTATTTAAATGTGAGAGGTGGGATTTTGGGGAAATTTAAATAAATATTAATTTCTTTAAATGTGAGAGAAGATTTAATTAAATAAATATGATTTATTTATTTAATTAATGGTCTAAATTTGTTAAGTGAATTAAATCAAATAAATTGAATAATTTATTTAATTAATAGGAGAAGAGGGTTAAGATGAATTAATTAAATATATTAATTTAATTAATTATTGATTGATGGTTAAATAATCAAATAAACACTAAATATTCATTTAATTAAGTGGACAAATTTATGTGACTACATTTGCCCCTCTTTGAGATGGTGCGGTTTTATTGCGCTGTTTCAAAGAAAGAAAATAGGTGTGAAGAAATATGCCCCATAAATGTTAATTTCATGGGTGGTATGCCCCCTCGAGAGATGGGCCGAATTTTTTTGAAAAAGTGGGAGATCTCTCGAAAAAGAATGAGAAGTGGAAGAGAGGTAGAATAGAAGAAATTAGCAATAACAGTGAAAGAATGGAAGAAAACAGAGTGAATACGGAGAAATGGCAAGCTAGTGAGTACCCGTAGGTTATGCAGGAGATACGATGAAAATATGGTGTTGTGCTTTGGATTGATGCTATATAATTGATCAAAATGGTTGGACAATCTAGTGCAATTGGTTAAACTGTACCGGTCGAGTCAAAGCGTGACAGTTGATGTCAGTTGTTCGCTTGGACATGATAAAGTCTGAGTAAGTGAATCAAAGTGACTTGTTGGTGACTCATACAATTGATGTAATTGCCCAATGAAGTCAAGATATCTGAAGCAAAATACTCATTGAGACTTAGACAATTGATGTAATTGTCCATTGGATTGTGTTTGATTGGTTGATCAATTGATAGTGTGTGCGTGTGATGGGTGGTTGTGGGGAATCATGGCAGCCCCATTTAGACTAGTTCATTATGATACATGCCTATTGTAGTCTAGGTTTTCCATGATCAATTACCTGTTGAGACCCAAAGATACTTGATCAGAGTATCTGTTGATAGTCTAGGTGTGTGGGAGTCGATGTATCTGTGTAGATAGAGTAACTGGCTTGAGTTTGTGGATGACTGTGGATGGGAAGCGCAACCCCTCCTGTTAGAGATGGATGGTCATGGATGTAGCTTGATTGAGTTAATGGGAAACGATGAAGGGATTATGTGATGTTGATTATTGAGATGAGGAGGGTGAGGGGGGGATTCAATGTTAGATAGAAGATGTGGAGGACCTATGGCTCATTCCTATGGAAGAAGATGAAAATAGAGTATCCATTGTCATTACTATGTATGAATGATATGCATCTATTATGAATGTATGGATGGATGGAATGCAACAGAATGCAATATATACAAATGAGATGAAATGACGATCCATAGTGCTTTATTTTTCATCATTGAGCTTTAAAATGTTGTAAGAAAATACAAGCAACTTGACATAATGATTCCAGATGACCTGAGTATTCCTTACATTGATTTTGATATAACAAGTTAATACAAGCAACTTGATATAATAGATCAAGTTGACCTGAGTATTGCTTGTAGAATAGACAAGGATAATCTCCTTTCATGCATGACTTGGAACATCCTCCTTGATCTTTTGCTGATCATATCCTGAGACAAGTTCATACCGTAGTAAGAGATAAATCATTATCGAGTGTGGATGAGGCAGTAGGAACCAAAGATGGAGCATTATACTTGCAAGCAAACAACATATATATAAAGAATAAAGAATATGGACCCTTGATAATGGTTCATGCTCATATGGTTGAGGTATACGCTATATTTAGCAAGCAGTAGTGATCTATGACTATATTTTGCATATGATCACATAACTTAGTGAACTTCCCACTAGACACCATTAGTACATGCCCCAGAACTTCATCAGAATAATTCACAAAAGACATTCAAACAATGCTTAGGAACCATCCTAGCCACTCTAATCACTCATGGATATCCTAGAGTAGCATAGGAAACTGATAAATATAAATGAATGAATAACCTACAAATCAACCAAGTATTTGATTGCTTAGACAGAATTTTCTTGTCAAACAAAATGTCATCATGTCTCTATTTTGGTAAGGAAGGATGCATCCTTGTTAAGATAGTTTGTGTGTTGATGTTGGTTGTTTGGCCGATTTGATAAATGATCATCATTTGAGTATTGCACAATGTTTGTTTGGTGTATGCTCAGATGAGTATGTACAACGTGTTGCCATATTTTTGATTGATTTTTGATGTTTTCTGATGTTTTTGAATTTTGTGAGATAGCTCCCCAATGTTTTTGATATTTTGGTGATTGTTTTGAATGTTTTTGGATTTTGTGAGACAGTTTTGAATGAAGAACCCAATGAATCACAATTAATGCATAATCCACTTCCATCAAAAAGATTAAGGGCATTGCCCCCAGTTTAGACATGACTATGAAAAAGCGGGATGCAAGACGCATGAAGTATTATCTCTTGATTGTAGATCAATAACAAGCCATGGTTTGGGTGGATGGATGTGTGTATGTAATGAATGTGATCGCAACAAGCCTGAAAGACAATAGAGCCATAGCATTTATGAGTGGCATCTGTTTGCCAGGTTTTCACCATCGCACTTACCCAAGGTGTTGATAGTTCTGATATTAATCGTTAAGTATAGATGGCAACCTGACAAGATGAGAGGGGGGGGGATCATACAAACTTAATCTTCAATATATTGAGCAGATTCAACCTTGGTAGCTTAAACAGATATATGTAATCAAAACTGTAAAACATGCAACCTTAAGAACACATAATCATAACAACACTCATAACACCAGATTTAACGTGGAAACCCAAATAGGGAAAAACCACTGTGGGATTTCAGACCCACTAAGAAATATACTCTTCTAGAGTATGCTTGGTTAAAAGAAAATCCTATTAAAGATTACAAACACATTGCTAGATGTGACCCGGTTAAGGGATTTCCCTCAGATCTATTAGGATCTTCACCTTGTTAGAAGTGACCTTATTAAAGGGTTTCAAACACTCAATCAGAATGTCACCATGCTAGAGGGTTTTACAAATAACACTGTTAAGTCCACTCAGTTAAGAAATTTTCTATCATTTCACAAAATAACAGTAATAAAAATATATCTACAACTTTGCATCTCAAATGCATATTCTTATTTGCTTAATACAATTTAGTCATAGGACTTATCTTGTCCCTCTGTTGGGCTCTATATCCAGTTAATCAAACAGATCTTCAAGCTTCTATGCTCGGTAATCACTATGTAGCATCCCTGTGCTTACACTTGCCCGCACACATTGTTTATCAACAGTACCTTATTTATAAACAATTTTCTAACCACTTAATCTCCTTGATCACATATCCCATGATAAATCATACCCATCAGATTTTCAAACTTGACCAGGTTCAATGTATCCTTCGATCTAAAAATGTTTTACCTCACCTTGGAACTTGCATACATTTCTTGGAGCTTGTGCTAAGGTATTGTGGTTCAATCTGAGCTATAGATCTTTCTGCTGATCTTCCATTGCCATAGATTCTTTAACAAACTTCATGCACAACATACCAATAATTTAATCAATTCCATCTCATCAACTTCCTTCATTAAATAATGCTTTTAATCATTTAATGCATTCTATTATAGCTTGGTTGCAACTTGGTAAATACTAAACTTCACTTGATAGACATTCTACCTTTATTAACCGATAGCGATAACCTTAGGGTTTACCGACTAGGTTTCTTAGGGTTTACAGACTAGGTTCTTTGCTCGGTAACATAGTATAGTATTAACCTTACAATCAACAACATATGTAGGATATCAAAACAATCTAAACATCATGATCTCATCATTGTCTAACTCGGTAATAGTTGTCCATTGAATAACTTATTTCTCCCCTTATTCATGAGAATCTTTCTGTGTCTTTTACCAACATCTTTATACTCATCAAATCATACTTCTTAAGATATGGCAACATCATACTAAATTAGAAAATCAATTTCTTGACATCAATGACAAAATAATAATATTAAGACAGTAAACATCCTTAATCAGTTATATCCATAATCATCATCAACCTTCTCAATATCCTTATTGAAATGCCAACAATCTCTCCTTGTCTGTTATAATGCCAACAATCTCCCCCTTTGGCATTGATGGCAAAACCAATTGATTTGACCTAATTGATTCAGATTGCTGTGAGATTCTGAAATGCTCTCCCCCTGTCATCAGACTTCTCCCCCATACAATAGTCTTCTCCCCCTTTGACAACAATGCCAAAATGTAAAAGAACTAAAACATGATTTCTTCCACTGAGAAGTGAATTCCTTACTGTTATGTGTCAACTTAGTCTCAGTTAGAGAACTATGTCTATAATTTCTGTTCCCTATATTTGTTTCTTGCACACCTTTCGAAAACATCCTAAAGTGTGTAAATCAACATCAATCCACACATGTTATTCTATAGAATCATCGAATTCATGCTTTCACCAAACTCGGTCAGTGAGTAGAAGATAGGAGCAGGACCCCTAACTTACTTATGAGATACTCAAAAGTGTCCCTTGGTAGTAGCTTGGTGAAGATATCTGCTATTTGTTCCTTTGTGCTAACATACTCCAACACCACTTTCTTCTCTTGAACTTCTTCTCTAAGATAATGATATTTGATAGAGATGTGCTCTGTCTTAGAGTGCATAACAAGATTCTTTGAAATGTTAATGGCACTAGTATTGTCACAGAATATAGTTATTGGCTCGGTAACTTTGTCATTTATACCTTCCAACAGTTGTTTGATCCATGCTATATTAGTATAATTCAATGCTGCAGCAACATATTTAGCTTCTGCGGTTGACTGCGAAACACATCCTTATTTCTTGCTAAGCCAACTCACTAGTCTTTCTCCTAAAAAGAAAGCTCCTCCACTTGTGCTTTTTCTGTCATCAATGTTGCCTGCCTAATCAGCATCAGTATAAACTTTTAAATCAAAGTTTTTTCCTTTCTAATATACTAAGCCATAATCCTCAGTACCTTTCAAGTATCTGAAAATTCTCTTGATTGCTATCATGTGTGTTTCCTTGGGATCTATAGAAAATATTGTAACTATACCTACTGCATGTGCCATGTCTAGTCTGATGTGAACAACATATTGTAGCTTTCCAATCATGGATCGGTAAAGTGTCTCATCAACAGATGTAGATTCGTCATTCTTTGATAATTTACAGTTGGTAGTCATAGGAGTACTTACTGGTTTTGAATCCTCCATTCCAAATTTCTTCAAGATTTCCTTTATGTACTTGCATTGAGTAATGAAAATCTCATCTTTCATTTGCAGTATTTGTAGACCTATAAAATACTTTATCTCACCGATTAGTGACATCTCAAATTCTTTGCACATTTCATTACCAAAGTTTTTGCATAGAGAATCATTCCCACAAAATGTAATATCATCAACAAATATGGCTGAGATCGATATTCCATTTTCATCATTCTTCATGTACATATTGTTGTTTTCACTTGTTCTTTTAAACCAATCTTGATCGAATAAGAGTGCAATCTCTCATACCATGCTCTAGGTGCTTGTTTCAAACCATATAATGCTTTGTTCAATTTACATACCTGATCTTTATTCTTGTCTTCAACAAATCCTTCAGGTTGTTCAATATAAACTTTTTCTTCTAATATACCATTCAGAAATGCAGATTTGACATCCATTTGATATACTTTGAAATTTTTGAAAGCAGCATATGCCAACAATGGTCTTACTCATTCAAGTCTTGCCACAGGTGCAAAAGTCTCACCATAATCAATTCCTTCTTCTTGAGCATATCCTTTGCAAACTAGTCTTGCTTTATTTCAAATGACCTCACCTTTTTCATTCAGCTTGTTTCTGAAAATCCACTTTGTATCGATTACATTTTTGTCCTTCAGTCTTGGGACCAGTGTCCACGTGTCAGTCTTCTTCATTTGATCAATCTCTTTTGTCATAGCATTTACCCAATCTTCACTGTTAAATGGTTTTTTCACTATTCTTGGTTCAAATTCAGATATCAAACATGTGTTTTGTCTCAGTTTGTTCCTTGTCATCACTGGATCATTCTTATCTCCTATAATCTGACTTGATGCATGATTCCTTCTGACATACTTGGCTAATACAAGCTCGGTAGGCTTTGTATGATCTTCTTCATCACTCGATAACTGGACATTCTCTTTATTTCCTTCAACAGTTTTCTTGGTAGGACTTCTCGGTTGAACATAGACAAATCCTTCATAATCTTCTGGTTCTTTGGAGTTTCCTTCATCATTTCTTTCTGCAAATTCATCAATTTTCACATTTGCACTTTCTATTATTTTGTTAGATGATTTGATTAGACATTTAAATGCTTTACTTCTAGAAGAATAACCAAGAAATGTTCCTTCTTCACTTTTCTGATCAAACTTTCCATTTCTATCATCTTTGTGTACATAGCATCTACTTCCAAAGATTTTGAAGTAACTTACATTAGGTTTCTTGTCATACCAGATTTCATATGGTGTCTGCAAAGTTCCTTTCTTCAGTTATACTTGGTTCAGGGTGTAAACTGCTGTGCTTATTGCTTCTCTCCAAAATGTTTGTGGCACTTTCTTTTCAATCATAAGGGTTCTGGCACAATCCACAATAGATCTATTTCTTCTCTCAGCTATCCCATTTTGTTGTGGAGTTCTCGATGCAGAGACATGTCTTTTTATACCATGATCATTACAGAATAAGTTGAACTCATCAGAGGTAAACTCTCCTGTATCTGATCTAAGACATTTTAGTTGTCTTCCTATTTTATTTTCAACTCTTGCCTTGTACCATTTAAACATTTGAAAAGCTTCTGATTTTTCTTTTAAAAACATAACTGACATCATCCTTGAGTAATCATCCACAAATAATATGAAATATTTATCACCATAATAACTTTTAACTTTCATAGAACCACACAGATCAGTGTGCACAAGATCTAAGATTCCCTTAGAAGTGTAGGACTTACTTGTAAAGCTTGATCTGGTCATCTTACCCATCTGGCATCCTCGGCACATAGTATTCTCATGTTTTTCCAAACTTGGTAGACCTCTTACTCAGTGCTTCTTACTTATTTTGATCAGATTATCAAAATTTACATGACAAAACCTTTTATGCCATAACCAGGTATCATCTATCTTTGCATAAAGACACTTATTCTAAGTTGAGTCAAGGTGAAATGTGTTACCTTTTGTTTGAGTCCCGATAGCAGCTAACTTTCCATGCTTATCATGAACTTTGACAATTCCTTTATGAAATTCTATTCGGTAACATGTGTTGTTTAGCTATGCTACACTCAACAAATTATATTTCAAACCTTCAACCCAATAAACATCATTACATTTAGCATTGTCAAGAAGTGTTATGGATCCTTTACCTTTTACCGGACATGGTGCATCATTACCAAATCTTACATAACCTCCATCTTAATCTTCTAACATAACAAACTTGTGTTTATCACCTGTCATGTGATGTGAGCATCCACTATCTATGATCCAAGAATCATTAGTATTTATGTGAGATATTAAAGCTTTTTCTTCATACCTTTCTTCATCTGATCCATCTTTGATAGCCACATAAACTACTTCCTCTGTATCAGGTTCATCTGATTTATCATCATTTGATTCCTCATCGGTTATTAGACATGTCTTTCTATCTCTTCTTCTGGAGTCTTGGTGTCCTTTGTAATAATTATCTTTCTGTCTATCATCTCGGTAATCTCTCTTTTCAGTAGAATATTTGTCAGGACAGTTAGAAGCCATATGTCCTATCTTATCACAATTGAAACATTTCAAAGGTAGTTTTCCTTTATACTTACCTTTTCCTCTCGGTAGCCTTCTGGCTAATAGTGCTTCAAACTCTTCTTGCTTTCTAATTTCTTCATAAAGTTTGTGTACCTCCTCCATGTTTTTGCGAAATCTTTCACTTGCTCCACTATGATTCCCTTCAGAGTACTTATACTTTCTATCATTGTAATCATCAGATTCATCAAGGTGAAAAGAACTAAATGCAGACTCAATTTTATTTACCGATGACCCACTGCTATCAAAGTTACTTAGCTCAAATGCATGTAGCTTATCAATAGTAGCATCCAAAGAAACTGGCATATTGGGTACAAACCTCAATTCATTGATTGCAGAGACTCGGATTGCATAAGATGGTAGAAGGGTTCTTAATAAATTACTTGTGACACCCTTCTCTTCAATGGTTCCTCCTACTCCTTTGATTTGATTGACAATCTCCTTTAGTCTTGTACTATACTGGGTTATGTTCTCACCTTCATTCATTCTCATGGATTCAAGTTGTCCTCTTAGACTATCCACTTTTGCTCTTTGAACATGTTCATCACCACCATACACAGATATGAGCTTGTCCCACATTGCCTTGGCATCATTGTAGCCTTCTAGATCATTAAACTCTGAGTCGGTCAATGCAGATGTTATTTCAATCATTGCTTGAATATGTTCTTGCTTTGCCTTTATCTCTTCCATTGTCAATGGATAATTTCTAGGTGTAATGAAATCATTCTCCAAATAATATACAACATATTCTCCAACTCTTGATAGGTGCAACTTCATCCTTTTCTGCAATGTAGAGAAGCTTGACTTGTTCAGCTTCGGTGCATCCCTCTTATACATCTTTGGATCTTTGCCTCAAGTACCTTTAAACTTTTCCTTATGAGTCCAAAGCTCTGATACCAATTGATAGTTCTGATACTAATCGTTAAGTATAGATGCCAAGCTGACAAGATGAGAGGGGGGGTGAATCATACAAACTTAATCTTCAATATATTCAACAGATTCAACCTCGGTAGCTTAAATAGATATATGTAATCAAAACTGTAAAACATGCAACCTTAAGAACACATAATCATAACAACACTAATAACACTAGATTTAACATGGAAACCCAAATAGGGAAAAACCACAGCGGGATTTCAGACCCACTAAGAAATATATTCTTCTAGAGTATGCTCGGTTAAAAGCAAATCCTGTTAAAGGTTACAAACACATTTCTAGATGTGACCCTATTAAGGGATTTCCCTCAGATCTGTTAGGATCTTCACCTTGTTAGAAGTGACCTTGTTAAAGGGTTTCAAACACTCAATCAGAATGTCACCATGCTAGAGGGTTTTACAAATAACACTATTAAGTCCACTCGATTAAGAGATTTTCTGTCATTTCACAAAATAACAGTAATAAAAATATATCTACAACTTTGCATCTAAAATGCTAAAGCAAATTCTTATTTGCTCAATACAATGTAGTCATAGGACTTATCTTGTCCCTCTGCTGGGCTCTATATTCTGTTAATCAAACAGATCTTCAAGCTTCTGTGCTCGGTAATCACTATGTAGCATCCCTATGCTTACACTTGCCCGCATACATTGTTTATCAACAGTTCCTTATTTATAAACAATTTGCTAACCGCTTAATCTCCTTGATCACATATCCCATGATCAATCATAGCCATCAGATCTTCAAACTTGACCAAGTTCAATGTATCCTTCGATCTAAAAATGTTTTACCTCACCTTGGAACTTGCATTCATTTCTTGGAACGTGTGCTAAGGTATTGTAGTTCAATCTGAGCTATAGATCTTTTTGCCGATCTTCCATTGCCACAGATTCTTTAACAAACTTCATGGATGGCATACCAATCATTTAATCAATTCCAGCTCATCAACTTCCTTCATTAAATAACACTTTTAATCATTTAATGCATTCTGTTACAGCTCTATTGCAACTTGTTAAATACTAAACTTCACTCGGTAGACATTCCGCCTTCATTAACCAATAGCGATAACCTTAGGGTTTACCGACTAGGTTCCTTAGGGTTTATCGACTAGGTTCTTTGCTCGGTAACATAGTATAGTATTAACCTTACAACCAACAACATATGTAGGATATCAAAACAATCTAAACATCATGATCTCATCATTGTCTAACTCGGTAATAGTTGCCCATTGAATAACTTATTTCTCCTCTTATTCATCACAATCTTTCTGTGTCTTTTACCAACATCTTTATACTCATCAAATCATACTTCTTAAGATATGGCAACATCATACCAAATTAGAAAATCAATTTCTTGACATCAATGATAAAATAATAATATTAAGACAGTAAACATCCTTAATCAGTTATATCCATAATCATCAACAACCTTCTCAATATCCTTATTGAAATGCCAAAAATCTCTCCTTGTCTGTTATAATGCCAACAGGTGCCACCAGAGTGGTTGTTCACCGTTTGGATGTATGATTTTTCTTTTCTATTTTGATGTTTTTGTATTTTCTTCAGGACATTTTTCTGAATGTTTTTGGTATTTTTCCGGTATGTATGGGAGCTTGATGCTCTGTACAGCTTATGTATAAAACCTTTTGAGGTTCATGTTGTTGATTGGATCTGCTAGCATTTCTCCTTCTGAAGTAGCCAATTGATATGCCCCGGACCCAAATACAATAGTGATAATATATGGACCCAACCAGTTTGATTCAAACTTTCCTTGATATTCTCTGTTTGGTTGGTTACGAGGATTTTCTCAAAGAACAAGATCACCTACCATAAATGTATGAGGTCGAACTCGATGATTATAGCTTTTTCTCATGCGCTGCTAATAGGATTTGAGGTGATTGTATGCAGCTTGTCATTTCTCATTAAGTAGCTCCAAGTCCTGAAGACGTGATACCCTGTAGGCTTCATCATCTATCATATTATGCAAGGAAACCTGTAGTGATGGTATCTCAACCTCAATAGGTAAGAAAGCTTCTGCACCATAGACCAATGAGTAGGGAGTTGCGCTTGTAGGGGTTTGAATACTAGTTTGATATGCCCATAGTGCTGGATTCAATTGAACATGCCAATCATGACCGACATCATTGACTTCCTTCTTGAGGATTCTCAATATGTTCTTATTTAATGGTTCGGCCTGACCATTGCCCTGCAGGTAATAGAGACTGGAAAAGCGGTGTTGGATGTGAAACTTCTCATAGAGTTCCTGGACATCTTGATTCTTGAATGGAAGATTGTTATCTGTGATGATGGACACAGGTACACCATACTGGCAAATGATGTAATTGAGGATGAATGAGGCGATCTGCTTGCCAGTGACTTGGGTAAGTGGAACAGCTTTGATCCACTTTGTGAAGTATTCAGTGGTGGTAATAATGAATTTGTGGCCGTTGGATGAAGATGGATGGATTTTACCCACAATGTCAAGTCCCCATTGACAAAAATGCCATGGTGTTGTGGTTGGTTGCAATTCCTGTGCTGGTGCATGTATCAGGTCTCCATGAACTTGGCATTTCTTGCACTTTCTGACAAAGTAGTAGAAGTCTTTTTCGATGGATGGCCAATAGTATCCAATGCACATGAGTTTCTTGGCTAGTGACAGACTGCTTGCATGAGTTCCACAAATTCCTTCATGTACCTCTTCCAAGGCCTTTGTTATCTCATCCTGTTCCAGACATCGAAAGAGAGTACCATCAAAACTATGTCGGTATAGGGTTTCAACAATAATGGTATATCGAGCAGTTTGGTGAATGAAGGTTTTATGTTGGTTATTTGATTGGTTAGGAGGAAGTGTGTGATCATGGAGATAGGTGTAGAACTCACCATACCATGGGGATTCGGAACTGATAAGGTGACATATCATCTTAGATTCGGGGATATCATAAGCTGGAATCCAAAGCTATTCTACCAAGAACTCATAGCGTGTTGAATTATGTGGAAGATATAGGAGAGATGCAATGGTAGCCATAGCATCAACAACTCGATTATGATCTCTGGGTATCTGCTCAAAGGTGATAGTAGTGAATGATGTTTTTAATTTGTCCACCATTTGTTTGTATGACATGAGTTTGTCATCCTTGGTCTGATATTCATCTGTTACTTGTCAAATGGTTAGTTGGGAGTCGCCATATACTTGTAGTTCTTGTAAATTCCATGGTATGGCTAGCTTGAGTCCTATGATCAAGACCTCATAGTCAACTATGTTGTTTGTGCATGGAAATGTAAGCCTATAAGACTTCGGGATACTACCACCTTGAGGTGTGATAAACAGAATGCCTGCCCCCAAGCCATGCCTAGTGTATGAACCATCAAAGTATAGTTTCCATGGTTGTGCTGTTGTAATCATGAATATCTCTTCATCCGAAAAATTGGAAATAAGAAGATGATCACCTATGAGTGGTGCATCGGCCAACTGATCTATAATAACTTGACCCTTGATAGCCTTACGGTCCACATACTCAATGTCAAATTCACTTAGAATCATCACCCATTTGGCCAAGCGGCCAGTCAATGCTGCTTTGCTGAGTAAGTATTTTAGTGCATCTATCTTTGTAATGAGTTGTACTTTATATGTTGACAGATAGTGCCTTAGTTTAGTTGCTGCCAATATTACTGCTAGGCAAGCTCACTCAATAAGTGTGTAATTGAGTTCATAGCCAACCAATGTGTGAGAGATGTAGTAAACAACACACTCTTTCCCTTCTGCATTGTGTTGTGCCAATATTACACCCAATGCTATATTTGTTACTGATATATAGAGTAGTAAAGGCCTACTTGGATCTAGTGGGACCAACAATGGTGTATTCATAAGATAGTCTCTAAGCATCTGGAATGCTTGCTGACATCGAGCATCCCACCGAAAGTAGATGTTCTTATGTTGCAGGCATGTAAATGGCTGACACTTATCTGCCAATTGTGCAATGAATCTTCGGATAGATTGAAGCCACCCTTGTAGTGTCTTTAGCTGGCTGATGTTCTTTGGAGGTGGCATGTCCATGATTGCTTTGACCTTTGCTAGATCGACCTCAATGCCTTTGCTTGAGACAATGTATCCTAGAAGCTTCCTTGAGGTTACTCCAAAGACACATTTCTTTGGGTTGAGTCAAACATGATATTGTTCTAGTCTATCAAAGATTTTCTCTAATATTTCTAGATGACCTCTTGTGAGTGATTTTGTTAGTAAGTCATCAACATAATCTTCCATTATGGTATGCATCATATCATGGAAGATAGTGGTCATTGCCCTTTGATAGGTCGCTCTTGCATTCTTGAGACCAAAAGGCATTACATTCCAGCAGTATGTGCCCCATGGACATGTGAAGGCTATCTTATGTTGATCCTTTGGTGCAATCTTTATCTGATTGTAACCTAAAAAGCCATCCATGAGTGAAAGCATGACATGTCCTGTTGTTAGGTGCACTATTATGTCGATGTTTGGTAGGGGGAAGTCATCTGTAGAACATGCCTTGTTTAGATCTCTGAAGTCAGTATAGATATGGATGCCCCCATTTGGTTTACTGATAGGCACAATATTGGATATCCAATCTGCATAATCAATTGGTCTAATGAAACCAACATCCAGGAGTTTCTTAAGTTTTGCTTTGACTAGTACTGCAATCTGAGGATGCATCTTGCAAAGCTTCTGCTTGACAAGTTTGGCTCCTTCTGCGACTGTGAGGTGATGCATGACTAAATCAGGATCAAGCCTAGGCATGTGTGCATATGACCATGCAAAGTTAATCTGGCACTTCTGGAAGAATTCTACAAACTTAGGTTGTTCCTCTGGAGTTAAAAGAGATGCCAGATGTATGTGGTGGGGTGTTTCAGGAGTCCCCACATTGTATTCTTTTATTTCCTCAATGAGAATTGTTGACCGTTCCTGCTGTGCACTAGAAGGGAGGATGTCAAACCTTTCATCCCCAGGCACCTCAGAGAGGTTTTCACCATTGGATATGCTCTTTCTTTTTACTTTTGTGAGATCAATCAATGCCACAGTGTGGTTTTCACTAGAAGATCTATGTTTTATTGTTATATTTTTGCAGTTGAAAGGTTTGGTATCTGCCCCGAAGTATGCTATGCTATTAAGTTCAATGGCGAATCCAGCTTTGTGATCCCCGCTTGGTATGTTATCCCATAGTTCCAAAAAGTCAATGATCACCTCATCATTTTGGAAATGGTCAAGACATGGGGGATTAGGTTGGTTCCATTCGATGAGTTCAGGATGGATAATGGGCATTACTTCATCGATTAGGTTAAGTTCGTTAGATGTTTCAGTGAGGGTTAAGACGTTATGGTGAAGGTCATTGATGGTACTCTCCCTATCAGAATCAGGTGTAGGATGTAACATAGGGTCTGTGGAAGAAGTTTCCAGTTCAGGAACCCAAGAGATCTTTATTTGTGCTTCTCCGTAAATAATGATGTCTTTGCGTAGTGGAGGTGGTGATGTGTCTTCCTCATCTAAAGTATTAAGCTATATGGAATCAAATTCCAACTCATGTGAGCTAGTTTTTGAGTCACTTTCTAGTAATTGGTTACTGTACCATACTGGGATATCCTTTGAGTTAAATACTGCAGGTGTGATCAGTTGATGTACCTTTGTAGATGAAATGATCGGTGCTACAGGAAGGATTATGGGGATTAACAAATCCGATACGCGGAGTATTGGTAGTGTTGACTGTGCTACTTCTACTGGAACTACTGATGTCATAGATACTGCTGTGGGTTCTGATACAGTTGCTATTGCTAATGGTGCTATTGATGTTATTGCTGTTACTGATGGGATTACTGATTTGATTGGTGGGATGATGGGTGTTGTGGATGGTTTTTCTAGGAATTTTAGCCTCAATGGGGTAATTTCTATGGTGCACGGTGCTGCTTTTATAACCAACACTGACCTCTTTGTAATAGGCTGATAAAGTGGTTGGCTGGGTTTTCCTTTGAATATGAGCTTAGGAAGGATCTCCTTTTGAAAGCCTAGGCTTGTATTATCCTTGGGCTTTAATTATGGCTGCAGCGGTTCATGTGTTCCTTGCTTGCAAGGCCCCAAAGCACTCTAACCATCATAACCCATTCTTTGCATAATGGGAAGGCCTTTGCCATACTAATCTGTGGGAAGCTTATCTTGTGGGATGTTTGCGGTGATGGGATCCTTATAGATCCATTCTACTAAGTCTTCATCTCTGGTCTCTTCTTCTTGACTTTTTCCAAGGATGAACGATATCAAAGTACATGCTAGCTTGATCAATGGTTGTTGAAGTAATCATTGAGGTTTACCATGTGTTCTAGGAGAAGTGGGCATTTGTCCAACACAAAAGAGTTGGCTGAGATTGTATTCCCTAGGACCTTCCTTTGCTATTTTCATCTTGAACTTCTCTTGCTTGGGTATAGTAGTGTTTGAACTAGAAAGAGAGGCTGGACTTACATATGAGGTGGAGGAGATGGCTTCTCTATTGTTGGGAATGGTAATCTCTAGTTGATGACTTATATTATGACAATATGCAAAGGGATTTGCATCTCCTAGGATTGTGATTTCTACACCATTATGAGGGAAATTGATACACTGATGGTAAGTGGATGGAACGGGTTGCATGGTGTGTATCCAAGGTCTTCCCAACAACAAATTGTATGGCAAAGGAAGGTCTAGGACTTGATAGATGGCATGTTTCACCACAGGGCCCACTTGGATTGGTAGTACAATAACTCCTTTGGATGAACACTCTGCATCATCATAAGCTTTGATTGTGATCTTCTTAGAGGGATCCACTAATTCAATTGCATATCCCAATGCAGTGACTAATTGTAGTGTACAAATATTCAGGCTTGCTCCATTGTCGATCAAGACTCACTTGATCCTATGCTAGTTGATAAACCCTTCAATGTGGAGTGAGGCATTATGAGGTTGCTGTAAGGATGTGTTGTCACTTTCAAAAAAAGTGAGACAAGGTGATGACCTTAGATTTCTGACCATGGTTTGGAACTGATCTGTATTTAGGTTTGCAGGAATTGACACCTCTTGGAGAGCTTGATCCAAGATTGTTTTATGAGATGGAGATAGGCGCAGTAGCTCTAAGCTAGATATTAGCGCGGACATTTTATCTAATTGGTCCACAAGGTTATACTACTTTGGGATTGATGTGGTACCTTGTGGAGCTGCTTTTATGGTAACCTTGCCATGATGTGTGACAATATTGCAATTGGAACTGGGATTTTTGATGGTAATAGTTGCAATTTGTTCGCTGGCATCATATAGGTGATTCACAGTGTAATTATACATGGCTTGCGTATAATCAGTGGTATTAGTGTTTTTCCCTAAAGTGGAAGGACCCCTTTGATCTTGTGATGGGAGTGGATTTTTGAACATTAAATGATTATTGTTTGTTGTCTTTGGGTCGTGTCCTTCAATTTCGATATCACCTCGGTCAATAAGATCCTGAATAAGATCTTTCAATCTGTGACAATTGCTTGTCTTATGCCCTTTCCCTCGATGGAAATCGCAATGTTCAGTATCCCTCCACCATGAAGGTTTGACTTGAGGTTCATAATTTGATGTTTTGGGTAAGGTTACCAGATTTTGAGAAACCAATTGACGTAACATGGTTTCTATGGGTTCTCCTAAGGGAGTGTATGTTCGCTTTGGTTTAAATTTTGTTGACATTGTCTGGGTTCCTCTTGAGATGTGTTGTGGCCTTGATTTGGAGGAGAAACCATGTTATTCTTGGGTGGGGGATTCTATCCTGCAAATTGAACCATAGGTTGTGCACTTTTGATAGTTCTTGCATCCACAACCCCGTTGTTGATGATATTTTTGTTTTTGTTCCAGAAGTTAGGTTTGTCACTATTAAAGCGTGGACGAGGGCCATCCTTTAGCTCATTGTAGATTTTGATAAGTCCTTTCTTAATGAGAGCCCGCTCACATTTTAAGCCTTTGGTGATCATGTCATTGAAAGAATCTGTGTCTTTTACGCCTAGGTGAAATTCCATTTCTTCATTTAAGTTGGAAATAAATATTTCCACTAGTTCTTGTTCAGGTAACTGAAGAGAACATTTGCTAGACATTTGACACCATTGTTGCAGAAAGACTGAAAATAGTTCACTTGGTTTTTGTTTAGTGTTACATAGATTAGCAATTTGGAAAATAGAATTTAGGACAAGAACCTCTTAATGTTTTGAGAGTTGAAATGGATTGATGATGTGAATGTGAGAATGGATGAGATGCTAGCTTCAATAAAAACTCTATGTCACATAGGGGACAAATTCTTCTTCTTCTCTTTTGGGAGTTGGTGGTTCTTTTCGAGCTATGTTATATGTGATGCAAATGTCTGGAAAGAAGTCAGGGTTGATCTTGCCTCCTTTGTTCTTGTGATAACTCAAAGCGTGATATT
Source organism: Cryptomeria japonica (assembly GCF_030272615.1). Lineage (NCBI taxonomy): Eukaryota > Viridiplantae > Streptophyta > Pinopsida > Cupressales > Cupressaceae > Cryptomeria > Cryptomeria japonica. The sequence continues at coordinate 108,823,668 of NC_081415.1, forward strand.
GCATAAAAGCTCAGCGGTTTAATTAGTCTTGATCAAACTTGTTTGATTTCCCTTGAAGATAGAGACGCATATGAGGTAGAAAAGCTCTATTAGAGATAAAGATTTGTCTATTAAGATAGAAGAATTTCCTCCTTTTGATAAGAGCCTTTGAGCTCAATGGTCTTTTCTTCAAGTTGATGTGTTGATGAAGATTTTTCTTTCTCAAGATGTGAAGAATGGTCATATAGTTTGATACTTTTGCTATTTGATTTTGATCCTTTGTTGGTTTCTGAAAAATGTTTTTGTTGGATGAATACTTGTTTTGGAATTGATTTTTGATTTTTCTTTGATAAGAAAATAAAGCAAGCACATAAACACAAGAATGTTGCCTCAAAAAGGAACAAATAAGTATGGGTCTAGATCAACCCAATCCTTGGACTTTTTATGACCCTTTCCTTTAAATGTATTTTAGGTGTTTTCCAAAGCCTGAAGTCGGCTCAATTTGCACTGGTCTTGACTCAAAATGAAAACACTTCAAACACTCTTTATCCCTAAGGTCAAATGGCCAATTGCGATAAGTTCAACCCACATCTTGACATTTCTCTGAATTTGGTACTACATACCTTATGAATCCCGCTGTGGCAGGTAAGGATGTGATATACTAAGTCTTGCATGAGCATAACAAATAGATGATCCCTATGATGGGGCAATCACCACTTTTATCAGGCTACAAGTAACCTTTCAAAAAGCTATGTTTCTACTCAAGGAAATATGTATGGTGAGTGTCTTGGGAGAAAAACCTTCTATGCTCTTGCACTGAATTTATCACAAATATCATCAATCAATAGAATGGGTGGGCTACTACTTAAAGGTGTTTAGTAATTTTTGATGTTTTTGGACATAAGTTCATTCTGCAGTGACTCACTTGAGAGCCTTGTAACTTGTGGTGGGGCCCATTTGTCCTTTCAGCAAGTTACACTGTAGGAATAGCTATACCCAAGGCTATAGCTTTCGCTCTCACCTGATTTATATAACGGCTCGATGGATTTACCGTGTGAGGTCGTTCCCAAGAGTGATCGATCTCTTGGCAAGCCTCTCTTAAAAGGATAAAACTTGAGTGTTACTAACACTTTTCTCTTGCACCTAGGACCACGAATCATGGTGTTCTTTTTATCCTTCAATGGAAAAATCTGTTGTAATCTAGGAATTGGAAATCCTAGTCAACTGAATTCAGAGCATGTTTTGCTTGAAGTAAATCTATTTGAGAACAACTTTGACAAATTGGGGATTATTTTTAACTTGCACAAAATGAAATGTTGATTGTGAATTTTAGTTTGATGCAAGAAATAAAATTTGCCTTGTTGATTTTAAGAACCAAAAGAATTTGTTCCTAACTTTGCAAAAAATAATTTTCTGTGTTTGTTTTTGTGATTCTTTTTAACTTTGAACAAGTGTGATTCTTTTTAGAGCTCTAAATGAAAGATGTGGTTATTTTTAAAACTCCAAATGAAAGTGTAGTTGATTTTAACCCAAAAAGAAAATGAATTTATTTTATCCTAACTTGAAAGACATAGTTAGCAATATAAACAAATTTATTTCCTAAGCTAAAATTGCTTAAAAAATCCAATTGTAGGGGTTAGTTAAAACCTGCACAAAAGATAATTAGTTAGAAAAATCCGCATGTTTTGGTGGGCTTCTACAAGCCTTAAAATTTTGGTTTTCGGTTACAAGGAATTTTCTTACAACTCTATGTTACAATAGCTCTACTCCGCGTGAAAACAAAAGCCCTATTTAACATGAAAGAGAAATAGTATAGACAATAATGCTAAAGTATCAATTTGTGAAGGTGCTAAACTAAGAACAAAAGCACAAGAGAATGACCTGTGTGTCAATTAAAACATTCAAAAATTAGTAGTCTTCAAAATGATTCCTCTTTGATTCACGTCGGGTTCACCAAATGATGCTCTGCAAAAAAGATTAGAAAATCTATTTGATGGCAACACACACAAGAGCACAAGAAGAAAACATTAGTGTTGGCAACAAAAGATTATCCTAAACAGACATACCAAGAGAGATATTAAGCATGAAATAGAAAACATATAAATATAGAATAGATAAACTATACTCCTCCAAATGCTAATCAAGATGCTTATAGTTGCTCCTCCCTTGTTCCTCTCCTCTCCAAGTTCCACATGAGTGTAGCTCTCAGCTTTTAGCACTAGCCATGGATGCCATATGGAGATTCAAGATGGTTGGATGTGATAAACAAATGCTATGCAAGTGTAGATAGTGATGCTATGAAAAAGCTCTATGCTAATACTAGTATAACAACAATACTCTAATGCTTCCTTCTTTGTTTGAGGAGAAGGGTTCTATTTATAGAAGAAATGGGGAAATGAAGGGTTAAGATTGATCAATCTTAACAAGGGTTAGGATTGAAAGATATTCAATCCATGTGAGACTTTCAACCCAATCCTATGTTGACAAGTGTCACCATGAGGAGCCTTGAGAGGAGAGATAAGGAGCATTGAATGCTTGAGGGGACATGATGGTTACCCTAGGGGGTTGGGTTAGGGTTAGGTTAATGGATATTCCTTTTATCCAAGGGATAAATGAATGTGTAAGGGTTAAATGGTTACCTTAGTCAAAGAAATAAATGCTTTGAAGAGACCCATGAGTCAAAAGGATGGTTAAGTTAGAGGAAAGTCTCTAACCAAAGGTAAAAGGCAAGTTAACCATAAATGGTTATGTAAGAGCCTTTAATGGTTTGGAAGACTTTAGAGGTTAACCATTTGAAGACATAAAGCCTTAAATGCCTTTCAAAGACTTTGAGGGCTTTGAGAAGCCACTCCAAGTTGTTTAGGAATGTGACAATATTTAGGGGATGGATTAGGATAATTAGGAAGGGGTTAGAAGAATCTAGAAGGGGGTTAGGATTGCAAGTGGGTTTTGTAGGAGAATGCAAGTGGGAGGAATTTTGGGATTTTCAATTAAAATAAAATCATTTATTTCAATTAAATGGTGTAATTTGCATTTGGATAGATATTTAAATAAATATTAATTTATTTAAATGTGAATGTGAATTTTGGATTTAAATAAATCTTAATTTATTTACATGAGAAAAGGGAAGATAAAGCATTTAAATGCTTGAAGACTTTGAGGGAAACCATTAAAGGCTTAAGAAGACTCTAGAAATAAGCCATTAAGTTTGAAGACTTTAAGGGAAACCATTAAAGTCTTAAGAAGACTATAGAAGGAAGCCATTAAGTTTGAAGGCTTTAATGGAAACCATTAAAGGTTTCAAGTGGGTGAGGATAAATAGGATTTTAAATAAATAATTTATTTAAAATAGTTGTGCAACTTGCATTTGTAGGAAAATACAAGTGGGTGAAGGATAAAGGTGATTTAAACAAATGATTTATTTAAAATAGTTGTGCAACTTGTATTTGTAGGAAAATACAAGTGGGTGGAGGATAAAGGTGATTTAAATAAAAGTTAATTTATTTAAATGTGGGAGGTGGGATTTTGGGGGGAATTTAAATAAATATGATTTATTTATTTAATTAATGGTCTGAATTTGTTAAGTGAATTAAATCAAATAAATTGAATAATTTATTTAATTAATAGGAGAAGAGGGTTAAGATGAATTAATTAAATATATTAATTTAATTAATTATTGATTGATGGTTAAATAATCAAATAAACACTAAATATTCATTTAATTAAGTGGACAGATTTATGTGACTACACACACACACACACACACCATTTTCTTGCTTATTTCCTGTATGAATATATATGTATACACACACACACACACACACACACACACACACACACACACACCATTTTCTTGCTTATTTCATGTTTCTACATGTATGTATACCCCCCCCCCCCCCCCCCCCGCCCCCCCCCCCCCACACACACACACCATTTTCTTTCTTATTTCATGTTTCTACATGTATGTATACCCCCCCCCCCCACACACACACACATTTTCTTGCTTTTTTCCTGTTATTTATACATGTATGTATTTTTTTTTGCTTATCATATATATATATATATATGCTTTAGTTTCTCTTATATATGTATGTGTATGTATATTTACACACACACACACACACACACACACACACACACACACACACACACACACACACACATGTTTATATATATGTGGGGCGTATATGTAAATATATATACATACATATAGATATACGTTTTCATCTTTTTTTCTTGATTTCTCTCTGTAGTTAATTTTGGGTCTCTTTTATTTTTGTTTTCTTAATTTTGTAGTTTTATCTGTTGGTTTCCCTTAAGTTTTTTATTATTTTTTCTCTCTTCCTCTTTATTTATTTCTTTTCTCTTTCTAGGTCTAGTTAGGTGCCTTGTTCCTCATGTAGCTCCTCCCCTTCTCTCTCCTTTCCCCAAGCCTTTATGTAGTTTCTTGGTCTGCAACTTATCAATTTTTATCCTTATGCTCTCTTGTATCATCCTGATGATGGATCATAGAGTGTGATCTAAAACGTTGATGCAAATTTTTTTTGACACAATTGAATCCAAAAACATTTATGCAAAAACATATTTTTTAATTTTTAAATATTTAATGTAGACTTAAGCTTGACAGTTGTATTGACAGTTGGGCTAATTTTCTTTTTGCAATATTTTCAACTTTCTTCAAAACATGGTAAATTTTATATGAAAATTGGTCTCCCGACCAACTTGAATCCAACCATGTGGTCCATTTTGTCTTAGGAGATCATTTGTCACACTTACCCCACAAAACCCTAATGGAAAACCAAGAAATCCATTTGACCCATCAATTTTCTAACCCTAAATCTATAAACAACCCATCATAACAACAAATCTAAAACCCTTAGATCTATAATAAAGAACCTGCAAAAATCTCATATATTGCCACGTTTTTCACTCTTTCATGCGTTCCATAGATTCAACTCCTAGGGCTACAACATGACAACCATGACTCTGATACAAAATGAAAGGAAACTTGCAGGCATACAAATTCACATAACCCAAATGAGAAATCAAGGTAGATAAGCACTTAGAATATATATGTAAGAAAATAGACAAGAAACCCATCAAAGAGTGAAATAAGATATGTTGGGATCCAAGAACACTAAGAGAGGGGGGGGTGGGTGAATCAGTGTTCTATCAGAGTGGAGAAATTTAACCTTATTAACACAACAACTAGATGTGAAAAACATCCAAGTGCCAGGAAATGCCAAACAAGTCTCCCCCAATGGAAGACAACCAACAATCTCCCCAACATGATATGACAATGAGGTTCTAAACCAAAATATCTCTGTACCAATTAACCATCCATAGACCTGAACCAAACTCCCCCAATGGGATACAACCAATCTGAAAATCCGTTCCTCCTCCTTGTGCCAATAATTTCCCCCTTAGACTGATATCTCTGTTGAGCTCTATTTTTCACATAAATATCTCTCCCCCTTTGACATCAATGCCATAAATCTGACATAAACGTCAAAGAAAAATCATAAATCCTCTGAACCATACAACCGACTACTCCCTCTTAGTAGTAGCACCAACACATCAATCTGGAATGAATGATAGCTCTGATAATGTATACCAAACTGATGCCAATCAACATCACTCAAGTCTCTACCAAAGAGGCAGAAAACCCCAACCTATCTCTAAAGTACTGAAATGATTCCTCAAACCAATCTGACTTCATTTTCCCACCTACTCATTCAAAAAATTATACTTGATAGAAATACTGGATTCTTTGATATGCCAATAGCAACAAAGTTATTAGAATGAATAACTGCCGGTTCATTACAATCCAACTTTATATTCTTCAACATTTGCTTCATCCATATAACTTGTGTACAGTTAGTAGCAACATCAACATACTCAACTTTAGTACTAGATAAAGAAGTACATGATTGCTTCTTACTGATCCATGAAACAAGTTTCTTTCTAAGTAAGAAAGCTTCATCGGATGACCCTATCTGGTTACCTATATCTCTAGCCCAATCCACATCTAAACATGCTCATAGTGTGAAGTCATCATAAAACAAAAACCATACCATAAAATCCTTGAAAATATCTTAAAATCCTAGCTATCGGAGCAAGGATTCAACATAATCAATTCCTTCCATATGAGAATATCCATTGCAAACCAATCAAGCCTAGTTCCAATAACATCCAAGTCCATGTGTTGTCCTTTTCTAACTGATCCAATTCCTCTTCCATAGCTTTCATCCAACACTCATCCTTACAAGCTTCAATAACTGATGTCTATACAATTAAAGAAATTAAGCATACCTCATCAGCTGCCAACCTTCTTCTTGTCCAATTATCTGATCTTCTGAATGATTCAACCTTACATACCTAGGAGTCTTCTAATTTTCTATTTCTTTGCTATGATCTTCAGTTACTATTAAATTTTCTGATACTGTCGGGGTAATTGGTTCAACATTCTGTTTTGGTACAGGTGCTATCAGTTCAATTATGACCATTTCCACTTCCATTTCTCACTTTGATTTGACCTTTGTACCGCTCATCCATCTTGACATTTGTGCTCTCCATAATTCTCTGCAATCTCTTGTTATTGCATCTATATGCTTTTCTTTTATTAGAGTAACCAAGAAATATCCCTTCATCACATCTAAGATCAAACTTTCAATTCACTACCATAGATTCTAAAATACTTAATTGTAGATGTATGACCAAACCATAACTCATAAAGTGACTTACCGGTAAACCAAACTAGATCCAAGATCTAACAAATCTTTGTCGGTTAACCTTCAAACTGACTTCCAAAGATCTAAAACAAGCTTTCAGACTACTACCAGGGGCAATGCAAGCTCTGTTATTAATTTTCTTCCCCCTAAGGTGAATGCCTTAGTTACCAGATGAGTTTCCTACCGGTGTAGGAACATTTTGCTCCGTCAGTTGAGTAATCGGGGTATATCCTTCAACCAAATGAACATCTGGGGCAATTGATTCTATTGGTTGAGCCTCAAACTTCATAAACCACTTATTCTCATGCTCCTTCCGAATGTCATGAACCTTCTGCTTTCCCTTCTCATTAGATTTATCACTTCTTGTTGGTAGGTTCTTGCTTTTGCAAAAAATAGCAATATGTCCTACTTTGTTGCATGCATAATAAGTGACATTGTTCTTTTGAATTTCCTTACTATAACCTTGACCATTCCTTGACTTACATTGATTAGCCATATGTCCAAACTTTCCACATGCATGATATTTCACATTCATTCTACAATCTTCTATCCCATGACCATACTTCTTACAATTTGAACACTAACCGAGAATTGTATTATTATTTTGATTTTCTCTATTTCTACAATGTCTTCCCATATGACCAAATTTATTGTAAACAAAGAGTCTACCATTAAATTAATGCGAATTGGGTTGCCTTATCGGTGACCTCTAATTCCGGTTGACCTTTTGACTGAATGTGTTATATTGATTTGTAGTACCAGAGCTTTCTCCATGCTCAAATCCAAGACCTCTAGTGTCTCTAGTGTCCTTTTGATCCTTCAAAAATTCATCAAGCTTAGCAGAACTAACCTTGAGCTTATCTTTGCATTCATTTGTAGAATCTAGATCTACTCTTAGGACTGTTACCATTGTTTCCAATTCTTTCTCATTGTTCTGTGATTGTACCAATTCAATTCTCAATACATCATTCTCATGTACCAACCTAATGCATTCCTTGGATCTATCTTTCAGAGATATAGCAATATTTTCTTCATTCTTCTTCTAGTCTTCAATCTCCTTGGACATCCTCATAGTTAGGGCTTGCATTTCATTCTTCATGACAATATTATCCTAACTCAACTTTTGACATTGTTCCTCAAGGGCATCCTTCTCTTCATCATCCTGGTTTTGTAAAATTTCCTTTATTTTAGCTTGGGTAGATGACAATCTATCTTGTAGAGTAAAAATAAATTCCTTCGTAGATCTCAAGTCATCTTGCAACTTCATGTTCCTCAATCTTTCAACATCATAGTCTTCAAGTGCTTCTTGAAGTTCATTCCTTAAACTTATCTCCATAGATTCTGGATACATGATCTTCCTCAAGCTGTTAGACTTACTCCGAGGCACCAAGCTCTGATACAAATTGTTGGGATCCAAGAATACTCAGAGGGGGGGGTGAGTCAGTGTTCTACCGAAATGGATAAATTTAACCTTATTAATACAACAACTCAGCAACCGGTAAACATAAAAGCATATAACAATAAACAAGAATGCAAACACAAAGATGAACACCATAACACCATAAATTTATACTTGGAAAAACTCAAAGAGGAAAAACCACGATGGGATTGGAGACCCACAATATCTATCCACTGATTAGTTGAATAAATATTACAATAAGGGGCATGCAGATGTAGGAAGGCCAACAACCTAGAGCACACTTCTCATCACAAAAGGAGTCTCACTTACTACAAAAAACATCAAACAACAATCTAGAATGAAGATTGAACTGCAAGTATAGCATCTCCCATGCCTAAGTATAGTTCCAGTTAAGCTCAGTACTGGAGGCCTTAAACCTCTTCCACAAACCCAATTCAATCCCCTATAATCAACCAAAACCTTTGTATATGATTACAACATTGTTCGCATACATATAATCCCACAACCCATACCATACATGATCTATAAAGAGATTTTACATCACATTTATACCAATCTAGAACCTAAACATTTAGTTCAACCACCTAAAAGATAATACAATAAATTCATAACTTAAAACCGTAATCTAATGATCAACCAAGTTGGCCTAAGACCGAAACAACATAATCCAATCAATAATCCAACCAGTAACACATCGGGAGCATCAACCCACATGTTACATAAATTGGTCCATAACCTAGCAGAATAATCACCAGACCTATAATAGGTCGCCATAGGCCAAATGAAACACCATGAACAACTGGAACACAAACATGATAGCCATCAGCATCTAGATAACCTTCTGGAAGCTGCACCAATACCACTTATCAGATTCATCAAAAGATCTTCAACAAAGCGTTCCCAGTAAAACCCTTACCGATAACCAAAAGGCTTACTAGAACAAATGATAGTATCTGAGTCATCAAATCCTAAACCAACTGAATATGATATGCATCAGAATACATGAATAACAAATCCAAACCAATTCCATAGACCAAAGCATACCAGAGCATACCAGATCAATATCATAATCCAACCATTCTACCAGAACCAACCGAAAATCAGTAAACAACCAAAACAACCGGTGTTGCCATCAATGACAAAACATCAATGCAACAGATAATCAATTCCTCCAAATTGCCAACAAGATACACCTTGGAAAAATCCTCATGAGGAAAAAACCAAGCCTCCAATTTAAGCATATACCCATGATGTATCAATCAACAATGCAACATTATAATACATGATCCATGAAAACCTTTGAACCCCAAACCATAAAAAAGAACTCAATGTGAACAAGTATGTAACCACACATCACATACCATGCTTCCAACCTCCACAAATGCTAACCTAGATAACTTGCTAATCTTTATCAACTACTGTGTGGTTGCTTTTATATAGTCAAGCACCCACAAATCCATCAAGTGGTATTAGATCAAAATTATGTACTAAAACCATGGGCTACATAATCATTGACCCCACATTTAATATTAGGTACCCAATTTTCACCTTTTAAAAATCTTTCCCTAATATTAAATAAGTTTTCACTTTTTAAATATCTTTCCCCAATATTAAATAATTGTAACATAATATATAATGTTACAATACAACTCATCAAGTGGCTTTGAGAATATTCAAAAGGAATTTCTACATGTTACACATCCACATGCAACTTACATCATAAATAAACTATTGCAATTATAAACATTATCATGCAAGGTGTACACCACCTATTTCCTCAACAAAAAAACTACTTTGATGGATTGAATCTTACACACAAAAATCAAAACCTCATTGGTAGGTAGTGACAATGCAACAACACAAATTAATAATTGTTATCTTGTATAAAGGCATTTCATTCAAGAATTGTCTACCATGCCTAAAAACTAAATATAAAGGTAAAAAATTGTGGAAGTGGCAAGATGACAACGAGATAGAAATGAATGTTTTCTCGTTTTTATAATATTTTTAAAAAAATATCATAAATAATTTTATATGTGATTTTATAAACTTATTTAATTAAATTGAGAGGCATTTTACATTGGCAACATGAAGTGGATGTACATAAAATGTATTTTTTGGAAGTATATCCTTATCTATTGAATGATAAATTATTATTTAATTTGTTAAAGAAAATTTTATTTTTTGGAATGATATTTGTATCTATGTATTTCTTATGTTTTTTTAATATAATATAATTGTAGGATCCTAAATTGTACTCCCTTACAATTTTGTCCTCATTTGGGCCCTCACCTTGGCGCTCATGTCCAGAGGCTTGATTGAAGCCCTAATTTTGCTCACACTATGCAAATATCTCATTTGTTCTAGCATGCACACTTTTTGCCCCCCATTTCTCAGTCCCTAATTGCCTAGGACCAGGGCACTGGCGCCGTAGTCCTCAGGTAGTCCTCAGGGACTAGAGCACCTAGTGCTCTGGTTCTCCCAATCAAGGCCCATTTTGGGGCCACTCAATGATAACATCATTTGGGCGGGAATGTAGATCTTGTGTTGGCTCATGTTCGAAAATTAATTTGTTTTTCGACAAGCATGTATAAAGGGAGGTCTATCCCTCTCATTTTGATAACCAAAAATTATGTTCAATCAATTCATTCAAGCAATCAAGCATTCAAATTCAAGTGAGCAAGCAATTAGTCTTCCTTTAAGAATTCGAGTAGAAGTAAGGTCAAGATTCAAGCATTAGAGTTGTCATTCATGTTCTATGTTTATGAAGACTTCGTGAAACCCTAATTCCTTGTGGAGACAAACAAAAATTCATAAAAGATATATCATTAGTGTTTTAGACATTATTCAACATCTCCCTCAAAAGGAGATCATTTTCATTATTGCAATTCAATTATATTTCATTTCTATTTCATGGTTAATTCCAAAACCAAGGTTTGACCTATGGCAAACCCCTATTCCCAACCTATTTCCCTTCTTTATTGTGCACAAGAATAGGTACAGAGCTACGATCTTCAGAATTGACTTTATTCATAGAGGCAAACAAGTTCCCCTTTGGATGGCAAAAAGTGTAGAGGATCAGAGCAATGGACATTTTGGTCCTGACATTTGAGGAGCTCATTTTGGGAACAAATCTGAACACTCTTACATTGCTCAGATCTAGGTTCGTGGTTCGATCCAACAACTGTAGCTCACTGTTCACGTGTAATCATTTTAATTTACACATTTACCCTGATTTCAACATTATTACAATTCAACTCAAAAGAGGGAATCAATTCAAAACCCCAATAAATCTAATAGGATTTCTCAACCACATCCTTGCTAATTTGAGGCTAGATCTATTAGGTTCACCCCTCTTTTTATGTAATGGTCCCTAAGCCTAAAATTAGTGGTTTTTACATCTAATGGTGGAACCCTATTTTTTCACCATTACAATAATATTTTTTTTGTCATAACCCACTTTTTGGACCTTGATATGACTTGTTGTTGTTGTTATTATTATTATTATTATTATTATCATCATCATCATCACTACTACTACTACAACTATGCTTATTACTATTATTTTGAATTTCATGAGTAATGATGAGAAATAATAAATAGAATGGGGTTGAAGCTATTTTAAATAAAAATAAAAATTAAATAGTGGGACACACTCTCGAGGCCGTAAACCTATTTGGAAATTTATATTTCTCGATGGAAATTGAATAAGGATGGAATTATATTAAAAGAAGAGTTAATAAGTGGTGACTCAATCATAAGGACATAAATTTATTTATTCAACATATTAATCAAGCACATGTCGTAGGAGAAAATGAGAAGATTCTAGAAGCAAATTTTGAATTTAGATTTTAAATGCATGGTCAAATGCAACCACCACTATGACAAGTTGTAAGGAATATATGTTTCATGAAAGAATTTCAAATTCAAATTTGAAATATTCATGTAACCCCCACTATCCCATCAATGAATTTTGCATGAAGACAATTTTGGAAAAGAATCTCTAATTTCAATTAATTCTTTCGATAGTGGAAATGGTGCACCTTTTCTATATAATGTATGGTAAACTTTTGAAAAGGGGAAATTGGAATATGTTATTTTTTTGTGATAGAATAATCTTGGAAATTTTTTTAGTTTCAATATCATATTAATGGTAGGAGAAATTCGTAGGGATATTGCAGGATTTTAGGAAGCTTGTGGAAGATCTCCACCAGGCTGCAAGGCATGGATCAAAGAAGGTTAGCTAGGATACGTGAGGATTCAGCATCAAGATCCTTCCTTTGAATCCAGGTTTCCCTCTAGCTAATTCTCTTGCTTGCTTTTTCTTTCAAAAGAAATCACGTAATAAATTTGCTTTTCCATCCAAAGAAATCTTTTTCTTTAATTCTACTCAGTTTTTTTGATTGCATGTAGGAAATAAAATTGTTAGTAGATTCCTTTCAAAATATAAATATTGTTATTTGATTTTTTTATTTATTTATTTTAGAAATCCTCCTACTTGCTTTTTTTTTTTCAAAAAATCAGATTTTTTAAGAGTGGAAATATATTTTGTAAAATAAATTCATTTCTGTGTATTTTGGAAATAAACTCATCTTTGGAAATATATTCATCTATGTATATTTTTTTCCTTCAAAATATAAATATTGTCATTTGATTTTTTTATTTTTATTTTAGAAATCCTCATTTTTTTTTGTTTTTTCTTTCAAAAAAATCAGATTTTTTAAGAGTGGAAATATATTTTAGAAAATAAAATCATCTCTATGTATTTTGGAAATATATTTTGGAAAATAAACTCATCTCTGTGTATTTTGGAAATAAATTCATCTCTATGTGTTTTGGAAAATGAATTCATCTCTATGTATTTTGGAAATAAATTCATCTCTGTGTATTTTGGAAATAAATTCATCTCTGTGTATTTTGGAAATAAATCATCTCTTGTGTATTTTGGAAATAAATAATCTCTTGTGTATTTTGGAAATATATTCATCTCTTATATTTTGGAAATATATCCATTTCCGTGTATTTTTAGAAACATATTCATATTCATTTTTGTGTATTTTTATACGATCAATTAAATTTAAATTTTGTTTAAAGTTTATTTATAATTTGCTTAATATTAATGTATTAAATGTTAAAATTAATAATTAAAATTTATTAAATTATTAATTTATTTGTTAAATAGATATAATTAAATTTTATTGGAATATTAATTATCTTTTTCTATTTTTTATTTTTTTTGAAGTTTTAATTAAGGCAAATCAAATAGTTGAAATAACTTTATATTTTAAGCAATCCAAATAATTAATTTATATTCTCCATCCTTCAAGTTATTAAAATGTAATTGGTACCTTGGGGATTATTATTTTAATAGGGAAATTAAGGTTAATTCTTAAGCTAGTACTAATTATTTTCTTAATCAACATTATCTTTATTATAGGTTAAGTTACTTACCCTCATTGACCAATAAATATAAATGAGAATATTTATAGAGTATTAAGATCATAATTATTCCTTTCAACGAGTAGAACATTAAGCTAATATTCCAGTTTGAATGAAACTTATTGTAGTACCCCTGCCCTAATCAGATTTTTAAATCAATTTGACCTTGGTTGACTTCTAAGTTGCTTTCTTGGATGGTTGATTTATCATGTTGTAATGTTATAGTCAAGTATTATGCTTATTGTGTGTACCTGTAAATGTTGTTTTCAGATCGATTCTTATGTAAGATTAGTTGTTCTTCTGATTCATGTTATTAATCTTGGGCTAACACTTTCTTTCAATATATATGTATGCATGTGTGGTTCATTGTTGCAGGAGATTGCAGGTATAGTATCGTATAGGTATGAGGTTCGTCTCCACCTGGCTTCACAGGTTTGAGTGTACCTTATTGGTCCAAGGAATTAGATTAGGTAGTCATAAGACCCTACGTTTTACCCTAGTCGTGCTCAAGTGAGCGTCGCCAGTTTTCCCTTTGGTTGGGTATGCAGGTTGTGTATTGGTTTGACTTCTTGAGTTGCGTGTTGTGTGTGTGGTGAAAATTGATTATTAAATTCTAAGTATTTAAATTAGATTAAATATGTTTTTATGCATTTGTAAATTAAAGGGACTAAATTAAATAGGACCCCTTTGTGTGATTAATCATTAATCAGATTGCTAAATTCATGTTTGTAGCAAGTTTGGTTAAATGGTTATTTTTAAATGATGAATTCATTAAGTATATGCATTTTAAAAGGAAAGCTTAAATAGTATTTGAAAATAGAAATATCTTACCCTCTTTGGCATTTTAAAATAGAAATGTTAGTTTTAAATTAATTGAGAAAATCAATTTTGGAAGAAAAGAAATTTTTACATATTGAATTGTTTGGAAATGATTTTATTTGGGGAAAAATATTTTCAACCAAAAAAATGGACTTTTGGTCAAAATTGTCTTTTTAACCTAGGTTTTGAAAAATATTGGGGAGAGTTATTTTTGGAATGGAAAATTTTGGGCATTTGTGGGAGAAGAAATTTCTTGAGCTTGCAGGTTGGGCTCTTCATCAAATCATTCCTACGATTGTTGATAGAGGTTGGATTCTTGTTTATCTCTTTGGTTTTTGATTAAAAGAGATTGAATTGATTTAGAAGAAATCTGGTTGTGCTTGTTTGAAAATCTCATAAATTTGTGGAATAAGGAAGAGATGTAGTAAAATCTTGAATTTGAATCCTCCTTGCTTTCATTTTCAACCTCCAGATCAATTATTGGTTGTTCAAATTGATTTTTATATTGAAAATGGGTGTGTAGGTTTTGGTTAAGAAATTTCATTTTGAATCTATTATTTTGGTTCATAGATTGTGAAATTAGTCTATATTTGGCAAAATTGGTTGGAGGATTGTGTGTAAATTGATTTCATTTGCCCAAATATGGAATTTTGTTGAAGAAATTTTCCCAGTTTTAGCTTTCTGGGACTGGTTATTGAAAATAAATAAATATTGGAAATCATTGTTATTCTAGAAATTTATTTAATTTTGGGTCTCAGTCTGAAACTGTGCAATAAATTGGGGGTTTTCTATTTTTTTAAGAAAAAAAAAAGAAAAGAAAATATAATTGTACCCCCATGTGGTAGGGTATACCCCACCACATGGGAGGGCAACGACCTGCAACCATTTGGTAGCGTCTGCCACCATTAACCATCCCTTGGGGAAAGGGAGGCCCACGTGGGTCTACCCTGATATAATTGCTATTTTATTTTTTAACATATATATATTAATAGTTTTTAATATTATTTAATTCAAAAGATTATTAAATAGTAATTGGTTATTATCTAATTATTAATTAATGTATATAAATAAATACATGTTATATAATTTCTACTTTGGAATTACACCAAAAACCAGGTTCATCCGGAGCCTCAAAGGGCCTCAAAAATTACAATGAAAATTAAACAAACATAAAAGGGAAATTGATCCTACACCACTATATATATATTAATAGTTTTTAATATTATTTAAATTAAAAGATTATTAAATAGTAATTGGTTATTATCTAATTACTAATTAATGTATATAAATAAATACATGTTATATAATTGCTACTTTGGAATTACACCAAAAACCAGGTTCATCCGGAGCCTCGAAGGGCCTCAAAAATTACAATGAAAATTAAACAAACATAAAAGGGAAATTGATCCTACACCACTGGGTGTTCTTGCATCATCCTATCTTCTAGCATTAACTTGTCTAAAGTTTCAAGATAATCAAGAGGTAGACCATCCCTTCCACTAAAATCCCAACATCAACATGCTCTAAAGCCCACTTGGCCAAACAATCAGCCACTCTATTCCACTCCCTGGGAATATGACAAAAGGAGACAAATTCCAATGTATTACACATTTGTAAAATCTGTCTGACCATAGAAGCTAGTAATTGCCAACTCACATCATTCAAATTTTGTTTGTTCAACATGTCCACAATAATTTGAGAATCTGACTCACAAATAATCTTCCTCCATCCTAAAGAACAACCTCACTCAACAACAATCTTAATAGCCAAGGCCTCCATAAGGTTGTTAGAAGAGAAACAAAAAACTGCACAACCATCATCACTTCTACCTATACCTCCAATGCCTGCATGTCCAGGATTCCCACGGGAAGAGCCATCTGTATTAATTTTTAAGATTCCCACACAGGAGGGGGAATCCACCTTCCATCTCTACTTATCCGCTTCTTTGCATGTCGAGATCTATTTCTAGCAGCACAGTCCATTTTAATGTTTTTCAATTGCAGATTCCTTACAATAGCATAATCACTCAGATCAACATTTTCAGATAAATTGCACTTAGCCAAGATTGTCTCTTGAAGCCTATTAACTATCTTCTGCCACAACTAAGGACTCCCTATATGTGAATCACAAAAGACCCTCTGATTCCTTTCCAACCATAAATTCTAGATAATAAGAGCTAGCCCAATAGCTCAGGCCATTTGAAGAAAAGAGGTCTTTGCTAGGGGTCTGCCCAAGCTATCCAAACATTCAATTAAGGAGGTAGCATGAAAATAAGCATGTTGCCAAGCCTCCCACCACTTGTGCCAAATCTCCCTAGAGAAAGGGCATAGAAAAAACAAGTGGGAGTAGTCTTCCTCATTATGTATACAAAGATAATAGATAGATGGTCCCTGGAAGCCTCTCTTACGAAGATTCTCCCACGTGAGGCATTTCCTTTGAACAACCAGCCATAAGAAGAAATTACATTTCGGCCAAGAGAAGCTATTCCAAACCTTCTTCCTCCAGGGAACATCTGTCAGCCATGCAATTGCCTATCAAGCTGAGCATAACCTTTAGCAACAAAAAACTTGCCTTTTGGATTAGGACTCCAAGCCAAATTATCTCTCTCCTTGAGGGAACTACATAACCTACCCTCTAAGATATTAACCAACACCACATGATCTTCATCCGAACCACCCAAGGGCCATTCAAGAGGATCCTTCCAACAAGTCACCTCAACCTATCCAATGCGCCTAACTGTTTTAAAATTCTCCACCTTAACCCATCCAACATTAGTGAAAATGTTGGAAAGAGGTTGAAGCTGTGGATCACTAGATAGAATGGTAGGGTGACCATCCCAAGAGTCCTGCCAAAAAAGAGCTTTAGAGCCTCTATTACAAATCCAGAAAATGCCACCTTTAATAAGTTGGACACCTTTTTTAAGAGTATCCCAGATACAAGAGCCCCTGCCCACTAAACTAAGATGAGGCACCTCATGATCATTAGCACTAGGGAAATACTTATGGGTTAAAATCTTGGCCCAATCCTTATCCTGACTGTTACACCACCTCCAATACAACTTAGTCACCAAGGCCTTGCTAACCAAAGCAATAGATCTGAGGCCAAGACCCCTAGCATATCTCAGTCTACAAATAGAGTCCCATTTAACTAAACTCCACTTAGAAGAAAGAAAACTACCAAACCAAATAAATTGACGGGAAAGAGCATCGAACTCTCTCACAAAGATAGAGGGGGGAACCTACACAAAACACCTATAAATAGGAAGTGCTTGCACCACAATCTTCAACAAAGTCACTCTTCCAGCAGAGGATAGCCACCTGTAAGTCTAATGATTAACCTTACAATGAAATTTATCCAAAATTCCTTGCCAAAAATCTCCATGCCAAACCTCTAAATCTAAAGGAATCCTGAGGTACAACAAAGGAAGGTACCTCGTTTGAAATCTGAGGATCTTGGCAATCCTTTTGAATAAGCCGAGGGGTATTAAAGAAATATATGGATGATTTATCTTCATTAATTTTTTGACGTAAGGTTTTGCAATAGATATCCAAAGCTCTCCTAAAATTCACTGCCTCATTGATTTTGGCCCTGCCCATCAAACCTGTGTCATCCACAAACTGAAGATGGGAGTAGGGAGGTAGAGCATTACTCAAACTCTAGCCTTGAATAAGACCATATCTCACTTGGGAAGTGAGAAATTTTCCAAGGCCTTCAACCATGAGAATAAATAAATAGGAATATAAAGGGTCCCCTTGCCGAAACCCCCACAAAGTGCTAAACAATTTTGAGGGTTCCCCGTTAATAATAATTGAGAGAGAGGTAGAATTCACACAACTAAGAACCCAATTCACTAACTCTTCTCCAAAACCAAAAGCCAAAAGGATCTTCTGTAAGAAATCCCAACTCACCTTATCATAAGCTTTGACCATGTCAAGTTTAATAAACATAGCCTTCTCCTTAGAGGAAGCCATCAAATGAATAGCCTCCATTGCTATCACAACTCTATCAAGGATCTATCTTCAACTAATGAAACCACCTTGCTCCTTAGAAACCAAAGTGTAGAGGAGAGGTTTGAGTCATTCAACAATCAATTTAGTGATTATCTTGTAAACAACATTACGTAAAGCAATAGGCTTGTACTAATCCAAGCTATTAGCCCCCTCCTTCTTAGGAATGAGAGCCAAGAAGGTAGAATTCATATATTTGAGTATTTGTTTATTCCTATGAGATTCTTGAACCACATTTAGAAGATTATACTTTATAATCTCCCAAAATTCTTGAAAAAACAATAGGAAACCCGCCAGGGCCAGAAGCCTTGCCTTTTTTCATTTGAAACACAACCCCCTCAAGTTGAGACAACAAAATGGGGAACAAGAGAGCATCATTCATTTCAATAGAGACAAGAGGGGGAATACAGTTCAAGATGGCCCTCTATTCCACCATAACTTCAAGATCCCCTTTGGCAAACAAATTTGAAAAAAACTGACACCTTCTGTAGCAATTTCTTCTTTAGATGAAATATGAACCCCTTCTGAAGAAATGAGAGAGGTGATAGAGTTACCATACCTCCGAGTCTTAACATAATTATGAAAAAAAGAAGTGTTTCTATCACCTTCTTGGAGCCAATCCACACGAGACTTTTATTTCTAGAAAATCTCCTCACACAACTCCAACTCTTCTAAGTCCTTTAGAGCAAAGGACTCAGCCATACTAAGCTCCACAGTCATCCCTTGATCCCTAATTTGATGCGTAACCTCATCCAGCTTGGATTGAGCTGCCATCTTGTGTCTATGCAGGTTCCCAAAACATTATTTATTCCACCTCTTCAGCCTGTATTTTACATGTTGTAATCTCTTCCCAAAGGAGTAGATAGCTCATCCGTGGACAGGCACCCCTTCATACCACCAATCAACCATAAGATCCCTCAATGATTGATCATGAAGCCACATCAATTGAAATTTGAAAGAGGGATTTTTGGAGGTTCTAAAAGATATAATAGAAAGCTTAATAGGCCAATGATCAGAACCCCTCCAATCAAGAATTTCTGAACTAGTGGACCACCTATCATGCACCCGAAAGAAGGAAACCAAAAATCTATCAAGCCTTTCAGAGATAGCCTCAACGCCTCTCCTCCTATTATTCCATGTAAAGATACCATTAATTGGATTCACATCAATGAGATTCAAGAGACCAATATTATCTCTGAGTAAATTTGAGGAAGGATCAAGCTTGAATAACCCAACTTGCTTTTCCTCCAAACTAGTAATGACATTAAAATCTCTAGCCAAAATCCAGGGGAGAAAAGGCTCCTAAGACCAAATAAGATTTATGTGAGCCCAAATATGAGACTTACCCGCAAGATCAGTAGGAGCATAAATATTAGCGAAGAGGCATCTTTCTCCAGTCTCAAAGCTAGAAGTGACCATAGAAATGGAAGACCTGCTAGAAAACCACCACAAAGGGGAAACTTTCCTTGGGTTCTAGAAGCAAGCAACCCCCCTAAACTGCCATGAGAGCTCACTCCCTACCAAAGGCCCCGGGGCCAGACACACAAAGAACAACTGGCCAAACCATCCACTGAAAGCTTGGTTTCCTAAATAAAAACAACATCAGGAGACTCAAAGTCAATTAATCTGTGAACAACCTTTTGTCTAGGGATGTTGTTCAACCCCCTTACATTCCATGACATAACAATCATTTGTGTGGTTGAGAGAAGTGGGAATCAATGGGCTTCATAGACCCCGACTCAACCAAAGTATCACCAATAAGCTTAACCTTTTCCCGATCCATTTTTCATCCACTCCTTAAAGGTTTGTTTTCTTTTTGAGGATCTTCTGCTGCAAGCCTAAGACAGGTGGGGCTTTGTTACTCTTCACTGAGCCTAAGGCAACTATAGTGGAAGGAGGAGTAGACACCATGACCACTGCATCTTCAGGAACCTGTGACTCACTAAGATCTCTATTGTCCTGAACATGGGAAGGGAAATCCATAACCATTTGAACATCCTATTGATTTTCCAAAGATAGGGCCTGACCCTCTTTCTTGGGATCCCCATCCAGCACCTCATGCTGAAATTGGGCACCTAAGGACATTTCAATTGAAACCCCTTCCTCTTGAACCAAATCCTCTAGAACCTCAAACCTATTTAGGGTGACATCATTTTGCCTATCCAACTAGGTTCTCTTCTTTCCCTTATCTTTATTTCGAGGTTTCACAGGAATGAAGCCATCTTTATTAGTAGGACCATTAGGCATAGGGGATTCGCCCTTATCTTCCCCCATAATAAAGTGAGGAGGATCGAAAACATCCAGTTTAGAAGATTTATTTCTAGGACATCTTCGCTGTAAATGACCATATTCATGACAAATTCTGCATCTAAATGGTAGGGTCTCATAGTCCAACTATTGGATCCAAGAAGATGTCTCCAAACAAATTTCCATAGAGTCTAGCAAAGGATTATTTAAATCAACTTCTACACATATACGAGCATAGGAAATTATCTTTTGATCTTGAGTTTGTGAAGCTGAACCCACAGGTTTACCAAGAAGTAGTGAGATTGAGTGTATAATATCTTCTCTCCAGAATTTCAGCGAAAACCTTAGTAATCAAATCCACATGGGCACACGAGAGGGAAGCTCCTCAGTAGATTTAAAGCCAATATGCCAAGGTTTGATAAAGAGTCCCACCTGGTTGAAAAAATAAGGGCCACCCTCAAAAGCCTTGTTTCTGTGTGCCAGGTTGGAAAAAATAACCAAAAAATAGTTATTGGCTGCCATAAGTAGCTCCATGTCTCCTTCAGGATTCCAGACACGACGTGCCCAAGACTCTAAAATAGGTATAGAGAGATGAAGACTGATAAATTTGCATATGAGAGCATGATTGCACCAATATTCAACATCCTCTGAAATTTACTTAGGTTGAATAACCAGAATTGGATGATCTTGGGATCTCTCCAAACAACCATTCACCTTTTTCATGCAAAAAGCTCTTTCGAAGAAGAAACACCTTCCCCTAATTGGGAGTGACCAATGTGTTCCTTTCCACATGCATGCATCAAATGAGATGGATCCACCATATCCGGATCTTTAGAGACCATATGAGAAGAGGATAATCCTCTATTCTCCATGGATCCAGAGAAAATACCAAAAGAAGAAAAAGAAGAGGGGCAGAAAACCCAACCCCAAAAACCCCACACACCCCAACGGCAACCCAGAGCAGAAGAAACATAAAAGGGTTGCAAAAGAACCCTGCAGCAGCCTAGAAAACCTGACCATGGGCAAGCAAAAATCGACCCCCAACAAGCAAGAAACCCCCCTAGAATGAAGCAAGCAGAGCACAGGACACATGATAGGGCATGTTGGCCCTAGCATGACACCCACACACACACAGAGCCATCAATCACAATCATATTTAAGTTTGTTTTTATTTATATGCAAGGAAAGTTTTTTTATTGGGAAAATGATTATCTATTTTAGTTTCTTTTTAAATGTATATTTCCATATTTGGAAAGTATATATTTGTTTTGCAAAAGATGAGATTAGATTAATTATTCAAAAAATAATGGAAATGATGGATTTATTTTGAAAAATAAATACTAAATTTTAGTTAATTAATATATATTTAATTATATCTTTGTATGTTTTGCAT
The DNA here is from genome assembly GCF_030272615.1 of Cryptomeria japonica. Lineage (NCBI taxonomy): Eukaryota > Viridiplantae > Streptophyta > Pinopsida > Cupressales > Cupressaceae > Cryptomeria > Cryptomeria japonica. Next base: position 108,845,703 of record NC_081415.1, read on the forward strand.
ATAAATATAATTATATTAATGTGATTTTGGTTTGAAAATTCATTGTGAAGTATTTATATCATTTTATGATGTAAATTGAATTATAGTGAGTTAGTAAACCATGGGTGACATGTACCTTAACGAGGTAGACAAATCAAAATCAAATTTAGATCTATTAGGAAGCTGGATCGATTGTAATGTTTAAGCGATATGGAAAAATTACTGTCTTTACAGATTTATGTCTATGTTTGTTTAGTTTTCTGTATTCGTATTTGATTAAAAAAATGACAAATCCTTGATTGTGAGTGTTGGATATTGTCATATGGTTATTTTGTAACTGGTTATGTCCTTGATCTCTAGTATTGACTATTTTCATGTGATGGTTTTGTATCTAGTCATGTTCTTTATGCAAGTGATGGATGTTGGTATGTGGTTGATTGTAGTTGGTCATGTCTCTAAGTTAGAGAATCGTCAGTCAGTGCACCTCATGTGAGGACTTGTTTGGTCAAGTCGGTATTCCTACCGTATTGAACTCCATAAACTAGTCCTTGTGTATACCTTGGTTTTAGGAGTTTTGTTTGATTATGGTCTTGTGTCGTATGGGAGAGTGGCTTTCGAGTGGGGGCTGTGCCCAAAGTGGCTGCAAGGTAACCCATCGAAAGTGTGTCTAAATAAGTGATAACTTAATAGTTTATTTGAGAGTTTAATAGATAAAAACACTAAGTAAGATAATTGTGCCTCACACATGGGATGAGTGCTAGTATAGACACAGAATGCAGTGAGAAGGCCTGAAATGGCAAACCAACAATCTTGTCTTCATGAAAGGATGTGTTGGGTCCACATGAGACTTGGATGGGAATGAGGTTTAGGAAAGGTTGCTAGGGTAATCTAGTAGATGGGGCCAGGACCTATGGAGACTTGCCAGGGTAACCATACCAAGCTATGTGATGACACTCGTCCCTTATGTTCACTAGTGTGCAATTTGTTATTGCCTTTGCTAGGAGTACTATTGAGGAGTCATATCTGGTCATTTATGTCCTTGTGAGTACCTGATATTCATGTTAGACCATGGGTTGCTTATGATGGGTTGTGAGGACATAGTTTCATGGGTGTTGTAGTTGTTCTTTTGTATTTGCTTCTTATCATGTTCAAATGGATCCTTTTCCTTCTTTTGGGATCATTCATGTATCTTTTGACCGGTGTGGTCATATGTATTATTTGTTTATGTACGCCTTATTGGTGGGATGTAATGGATGTGAACCATATGTATTCTTTACCCTATTATTTATTAGAGGGGTCTTGTAGTTGAGCAGACCCGGAGATGTAGCTCATTAGGGGTGAACTCCGATATCAATTTGGTGTTATGTGGTTTTTGTGTTCATCTGTTTCCTTTTGATTTTGTATGTATGGATGGCATTATGGTTAATATATATAATGTGGATTAGATGATATTAATCTTAAATGCACGTATGAAGTTATCTTATTAAATGCAGTATTATGGATCATGAAGATTGTAGGTTTAGTGAAGTGCAAAGTATTCATTAGCTTTTAATGCAATTATAGTATGTATGGAAATTAGATGCATGACATATGATTTATTGTAAGATTGAACGTAATGTATTTTTAAATTGTAATGGATGAACTTAATCATGTTATCTATATTTTTAACTGTAAAGCGGAAAATCGAACCCTAGGTGTTCCCCCACTCCAAGGAGAGAGAAAGGAGGTCACTAGGATTGACAGTTTTCACTTAGGAGAGACTTTACATTCAAAAGAGGGGTTGAAACTCACAAGATCCAATCCCACACAATGCAAGATTGAATTCTAAATGAGTTTCAAGTGTTGAGATAGCAAGGATACCTTCTTTTGTAAGGAATGTAGATAGAAGGATTGAACTAGGAGTGTATGTGAAAGTAAGAAAGATTCGCTTCTAGACATAGATAGGGACACAGGATGAAGGTACAGACCTAAAATTAGCAGTAAAATGTTGAGACGATGCTGTCCTGCAAGTTTGAGTGAAAGTTGACAGGACGATGGCACTCAGAGTGCACATGATCCTCCGAAAAATCCACGAAACGAAGGGGGATCTGTTCGTCTCTGCACAAGGATTCCAGATATTCAATTACAACCACGTACCTGCAACCTACACACAGAAAAGAGAGGATGATTAGGGGGTTAGGGATTAGGGGTTTGCCTTCAGGTCAAACCCCAGTTTTGGAATTAACCAAGAAATGAGAATGCTGTAAATGTAAATGTTTGTAATGTAATCAATTACTGATACCTTGTTGTAAGAATGTTTGTATTCTTACATGCGAAGGTGTAATGATGTTGTATGTTGTAGATGATCTCCTCTTCAATGGTTGAATCCTTGTCTTGAATGCAACACCTAGCCTTGAATGGAGACCTAGGATGCTCAATTGCTTGAAGGAATGCTTGAATGCTTGAATGTTTGAATGTTTGAATGTTTGCCTATCGCTTCCGCCTCTTGCGCACATATGTTTTTTTCTCCTTTTTCTCTCTTTCAAATGGGAGGAGAAATGTAGTTTATATACTTGTCAATTAGGGTTAGGAGACTAATTTTTCCGACCTTAGGCCGACCTAGGAACATTATTTTCCAAATTGCAAACTTGAAGACCCGATGCCCAACAAGAGATCGGGCCCAAAATAGGGCCAGGGACCAGGGCGCTGGGCGCCATGGTCCTGAGGGACCAGGGTGCTAGGAACCATGGTCCTGAAGGACTAGGGCACTGGGCGCCATGGTCCCACCTCCCGGGACAACAGGGTGCAAGGAGGATCAGGCCAAGGTGCAAAAAGATGCAGTTTTTGATGTCGTAAACAGGTTTCGGGGTCTCCATTCAGGTTCAACATTGCGCCGCCATCGTGAAGACCCAAATGCAATCGAAATTGCAAGTGTCACAATTTTATGATGCTACATTTATCCCCCACTTTAGCGGGAGTATAAGCGTACACCCATACTTCCGGTAAAGTACAAGGAAACAACATTGAAAGACTTTCACCACGTCAAGGAGGCAAGATACACCAAGCCCCCAGTGGACTAAGGATCTTACAACTTTGATTGATAAAGTAAAAGGGAAGATCATGAGGGAGAACCATGACTGATAGTAGTACGGTTCCCTCACTATGAGTCATGCAAGAATAATACCAAAAATTTTCAAGGCAAAGCTAAGTTCGCCAAGAAATTTTTAAGAATCTTGAAGAGATATGGACGGAGTGTATGCCCCCTACATTAAAGCGATTGCACATGCCTCATCGGGGGTGATTGCTTTAAGGTAGTGATACACATAAGAAATGAGAAGGGAAAGGAGCATGTTATCACAAAGATTTAGCCCCCAAGTGTGAGATAAACCCAAGGATAATAGACACAAAACACAAATCACGAGGTGACTTCGCTTTCCTTGGGGTTAGTATGCTGTATGATAATTCATGTATATCATATGTATGTATGCATAATTGTTCTTCATTCCCCAATCAAGGAAGGTCACCTAGAAGAAGGGAACACATGTGTCTTTTGAGTCAACATGAGAGAGACCAAAAGAGATCTCAATGCTTTGCATCATCCTCAAGTAGACAACACTAAGGACAACAAATAGAAGAATGAGAATAACACATAGAAGAAGTAACAAAAGAGATCAAGAGAGGAAGAGAGAGCTTGCTATGCTAATGAACTAGTCTAGCACGTCATCCACCCCTCGATCTTGCTAATCAATATTTCTGGAAGGCAGGAAACATGCTAGAGGAGGAACATCCAACACAGTAGATGGAGCTATCACAAGATCCAAACAAGGGCTATGTTCATGTTCCAAGCCATGTTGTTCTTGTCTAGGAGCTAAGATAAGTGGTTTAGAAAATTCGTTAGATAAATGGTTATCAATATCAACATATTCATATTCACTATCAGAAGCAAGAGAAGTAACATTTTCATCATGAATAAAATTTTCATCTATATCATCATCAAGATTTATAAAAATAGGATCTTTAACTCGCATAGGATCAAAACCATCATGCATCTTATGCTTAGGAGATTTTGGCTCAATTTTTGGCTGAGGAGGAAATGGAATAATACTAGCTGAAGGTGTTTTTGGGGATTGCAAAGTTTGAGAAGCAGCTGCACGAGCTCTAAGATGACGCTTTCATCGGCATTCACGCGCAGAACAATTTCGTCTAGTCTTAGTAGGAAGTTGAGAAGATTGAGGAGGAGGAATGTTCTCATCCTTATCACTTGGGTGTTTAGGTTGTGGTCTCTTAGGTTGGATAATAGGAGAAGAGGAAGGAGGAGGCACTGCTCCATATAAAGGAGGAATATTTGGTTTAGGAAGGAGACCAAGTCCATCACGACGAGGAGGTATAGGTCTACTTTTAGAAATTTTATTAGACATAGACATAGTCACATCCATAGGAATGGGTTGGGAATCTTCTGGAGGAAAGACATTAGTTTTATCTTTCAAAGGAAGAACTTCCTTCTCAAGAAGGATAGGAATATCAAGTTTGGGTGTTCTAGGTTCACTTAGAGATAGGATCATATCTTTTTTCCACTTTTGATAAGATTTGAAAAGATGATCACTTCGCGGAGGAAGAGATTGGAATTGTTTAGGCCAAAAATAATCAATAGGAATGCTAGAAGTTCTTTCAGCTAGTTTAAAGAGACTATGATTGACAGTAACAACTTCACCATTATGGGGAAATTTCAAACACTTGTGAATAGGAGAAGCAATAGCTTTCATGGAAGATAGCCAAGGATAGCCTAGCTTCACATGAAATTGTTTGGATGATGGAATAATAGCAAAGCTCACATCAAGGGATTTGTTATGGACCTCAATAGGTAATGTAATAGAACCAATTGCAGGAGAAGAAAATGCATCAAATAATTTCACAACCACATTTGTTTCATCATAGATCACTTGATTCAATTGAAAAGTAAAAAGAAATTCTTCAGTAATGACATTAACCATGCAAGAAGGATCAATAAGCACTCCACATCAAGGTGTATTCTTGACCTTTGCAACTATATATAAAGGACCATCAGGTGCCCTGATAGTTTCACTAGAATCAAATGTGATGGAAGGTTCTTTAGGGATTTTCTGCTGCTCTACAAGGTTAATCACATTCGGAGTCATAGACACAAGACTATCAGGTGAGAAAGAGGAATCATTAGTCTCAATCACATTAGAGGTATGAGAAGGTAATGGATCAGTAAAAATCTTAAGATTTTGGTTAGGAAGAGCTACAGATGTGTTGCCTTTATCATTCACACCTGAAACAAAGATAGTATTATTATTAATCAAATCTTAAATTTTACCCTTTAAAGAAAAACATTTTTCAGTATCATGCCCAGGTTGACGATGAAATTGACAAAAAGATTTGTTATCAAAATAGGGTGAATTAATCTTTGCAGGATCTATTTGCTTTATAGGAGGGAGAGTAAGCACATTTTGTTCCAATAACTTATTCATAATACTATGCAATGATTCATTCAAAGGAGTAAACTCTCTTTCTTTCTTGAAAAACTTAGAAATAGGAGGCACACCTGATGCTGCATTCACATTGTTGTTGGTGATGTTTTCATTGATCTTAACGAACTCTCTGTTCGGTTTAAACTTCCCAAATGGTTGTTGACTACTATCACCCTTATCACTCGGAGCCATAGGATTTGCTTGTTCCATTTGACTCACAGTCAGTTGATAATTGTGAGGAGTTGCACACAACTATTGGAAAGAAGTAAACTCAGAAAATAGAAGTTTTTCTCTAATATCTTTTTGTAAATTAGAAATAAAGATTCTTTGAATATCATTGTTAGGTACTGGAAAAGAAATTTGAGCACACAAATGCTTATATCTACCAATGAAATCAGTCACTTTTTCTTTAACACCTTGTTTACAATGCATTAAATCAATCAAAGTAACTTTAGGACTTATATTGTTTTGAAATTGTTGAATAAAAGCATTTGCAAGTTGTTGGAAAGAAGTAATAGAATAGGAAGGCAACGAGCAATACCATTGTAGAGCCTTATCTCTTAATGTTCTAGTAAACAGTTTCGCAAGCAACCTTTGGTCATGAGCAAAATCAGTACATATTGTTTGAAAGGTCTTAACATGTGTTAGAGGATCACCTTTACCATTATAAAGCTCCAATTGCGGGATTTCAACATGCTTAGGGGGGATAGCTCAAACAATGTCAAGAGAAAGTGGGCTCGCAACATCAAATGTGGGCACACTAAACTTAGATTGATTCATAGAGGCAATTTGTTGTTGTAAAGAAGAGACAGTTTGTGCAAGATTGTTGATGGTCGCTTCAGTCGAACAGTTCATATTAGACATGTTAGATTGTGATGGAGGTATTATGTTATTGAAAGAAGGTATTGATTGAGAGTAAGGTGGCGGGACACTATGATAGTTAGTCATAGGAGATGATTGGAAAAAAGGAACACTACAAGGAGGAATGGAATGGTTGAATGAATTGCCCCCTTGTGTCATGTTCATTTGTGGAGATGTAATAGGGACACTCATTGAAGGAATGAATGAAGAAGTTGGATTGAATGAAGGAAGAGGGTTGATTGAAGAGGAAGGATTGCCCCCATGACTGGTGATCATAGGTGGAATGTTTTGTATTGAAGTAGTCATTATGTTTGATGTAAAAGTAGGTATACTAGCAATAGAAGTTGTCAAAGGGATAGAATGATTGACTTGAGTAGGAGGTTGTGTATAACCTAAAGTTTCAGCACAACTCTTCATAGGCATCACATTCGAATCCACAATGTGTGCAATACTACGCAAAATATCAATTCCATTCTTATCACTTTGAACCATACGTTTTAGACCCTCAATTAATGAAAGAGCTTGACTATCGGGGTATTCTTGAGACATCCATTTCTGAAAATCATCAAATTGGTTATCCAATTTTGAAAGTTGTTCTACAGAAACCTCATGGAGAGCTTCTTCATCATTAAGAGGATTAGAGGAATTACCCGTGTCCTCGTTAAAAAGGCCATTGAAATTAGGTTCCATCTCCTTAGTAATTAAACCTTGGAAAGACTTAATTCTAAGACTTCATCTAACGGGAATAGTGTAAGTAGGGCTTATTGTTGTAAAACTCATGCACTAGAGAGAGAGAGAAGATTTTGAATTTTGAAAATAAAGTTGGCAAAATTGAACAATGAGATAATGATTATCCAATTTGAACTTTGTGAAAGAAGAGGGAAACACAACTTCCAAGAAAGGTAGGCACAATTGAAAATTAGGGCCAAGGGGGGGTAGCTCTTAATTTTAATTGTTATCTTGAAAATTGAAATCTTGAATTTTGAATTTATTTTTGAATTTAGAGGTAGCAAATTTCAATAAAATCAGCCAATCTCCTAGATTTAAGTTGTTAAATGCAATCACGAGAATCCCCTGAAATTTTGAAAAAAATGTCAGGGACCGTGGCAAACGGAGTGCACACGGTCCTCACAACTTTTTTCGAAATTTTCAGGTATGAAAGTTATGATGATTTTAAAGCTAATCTGAAAAAATTGAGTGATTTTACGATCTGTAGATAGGCCAAATTAAAGTTGCAATCTCAAAATTGAAGCCTACCAAGATTGTTGAAAAATGCAAAATTTGAATTTTGAAAAAGAGAGGGAAACTAAAATTTTGAATTTTATGATTTTAGAGGGAATGCCAAAAGCAATGCAAGCTTTTAAATTTAAAAGTTGACTCAATTTCATGCAAAATTCAATTTTGAAAGTGGAAATCAAAGTTGTTGCAATTAAACACTTAATTTCAAAAGTCACAAACTGCAAAAATTTGAATAAAGCACTGAAATTTCGAATGAATGCCAACACACTTTTCAGATTTAGGACAAGAAGAAACACAATTTTGACACAAAATTTCAATTTCAACAATTTTTGAATGATTAGAAGCCTTAATCCAAGCAATCACTAGACCAACTTTGACTTTAATTTTGAAAGTGTTAGAATTGATGAAATCAGCCAAGATTCTGGATTCTAGCAGAAAAATACAGTAAGATCTAGCTCCCGAAATTTCAGAAAAAAATGTCAGGGATGATGGCGCTTGGGGTGCACACAGTCCTCACAACTTTTTTCAAAATTTTCAGGGATGAGAGATATTATGATTTTGTTGCGGAATCCAAAGTTACAGCCGATTTGGAGGTGTTTTGATCAGTGAAATTGTTGGTCAAAGGTTGAATCAAGAGGGTTTTAAAAATTAGGGTTTTGACACTTAACCACTTAATTTTCAGAATTAAAGCACAAATATGAATTGACAATTTGCAATAGAAGGATAGATCTGAAACAAGCATTAACAATTAAACATTTCACAAGCTCAATTACTAAAAAGAAAATTTAGGGTTTTTATGCAATTAACCTCTAAAATTTGCAAAAGATCAAACATGGAAATGTAATTAAGGGAGCAAAATTTTCAGATCTAACCATGAATAATCAGAATTAGGATGTTCACGTCGGGTTCACCAAAATGTAAAGCAGAAAATCAAACCCTAGGTGTTCCCCCACTCCAAGGAGAGAGAAAGGAGGTCACTAGGATTGACGGTTTTCACTTAGGAGAGACTTTACATTCAAAAGAGGGGTTGAAACTCACAAGATCCAATCCCACACAATGCAAGATTGAATTCTAAATGAGTTTCAAGGGTTGAGACAACAAGGATACCCTCTTTTGTAAGGAATGTAGATAGAAGGATTGAACTAGGAGTGTATGTGAAAGTAAGAAAGATTCACTTGTAGACGGAGATAGGGACACGGGATGAAGCTACGGACCTAAAATTAGTAGTAAAATGTTGAGACGATGCTATCCTGCAAGTTTGAGTGAAAGTTGACAGGACGATGGCGCCTGGAGTGTACACGGTCCTCCGAAAAATCCGTGAAACGAAGGGGGATCTGTTCGTCTCTGCACAAGGATTCCAGATCTTCAATTATAGCCGTGTACCTACAACCTACACATATAAAAGAGAGGATGATTGGGGGTTTAGGGATTAGGGGTTTGCCTTCAGGTCAAACCCCAGTTTTGGAATTAACCAAGAAATGAGAATACTGTAAATGTAAATGTTTGTAATGTAATCAAGTACTGATACCTTGTTGTAAGAATGTTTGTATTCTTACATGTGAAGGTGTAATGATGTTGTATGTTGTAGATGATCTCCTCTTCAATGGTTGAATCCTTGTCTTGAATGCAACACCTAGCCTTGAATGGAGACCTAGGATGCTCAATTGCTTGAAGGAATGCTTGAATGCTTGAATGTTTGAATGTTTGGATGTTTGCCTATCGCTTCCACCTCTTGCACACATATGTTTTTTTCTCCTTTTTCTCTCTTTCAAATGGGAGGAGAAATGTAGTTTATATACTTGTCAATTAGGGTTAGGAGACTGATTTTTTTGACCTTAGGTCGACCTAGAAACATTATTTTCCAAATTGCAAACTTGAAGACCCGATGCCCAACAAGAGACCAGGCCCAAAATAGGGCCAGGGACCAGGGCGCTGGGCACCATGGTTCTGAGGGACTAGGGTGCTCGGCGCCATGGTCCCACCTCCCAGGACAACAGGGTGCAAGGAGGATCAGGCCAAGGTGTAGAAAGATGCAGTTTTTGATGTCGTAAATAGGTTTCGGGGTCTCCATTCAGGTTCAATGTTGCGCCGCCATTGTGAAGACCCAAATGCAGTTGAAATTGCAAGTGTCACAATTTTACGACGCTACATTAACCTACCAAATGAATTTATCCTTTGTTTAAAGTATTATCATGTCATTAAGTTAATCAACTTAATTGGATTAATTAGCATGAGTTAAGTGTTTAATCAAGTGATCACGTTGGGAAACTCTTTAGGTGTTAGTTAAGTCTTCCATTGTGTAATCTAAACTTAATTATAATTCAATTTATCATTATTCTATTGTAACTTAAAAAATATAAAATTATTTGCAATCTATCCTTGTGTTTTAGCTTTATCCCTTCAGGGTTTCCTGGCGGGGAATTACACTTATAATGGAAATTTTATTGCAAATTTAGGCCTCCTCCTTCAATGATGAAAATGATGAGTGCATTGGAAAACTTATTCCTTATTTAAAATGGGTAACACTTTTGCTCAAGTTAGTGAGAGAAAAAAAAAACAAAAAAAAACTTAGTAGTGGTTCATCTCCAAGAGGAATTACTTTGTGACACTCAATCATCTCAAACATTTGGGTTCCTTCATGTAGTTCAATTTATAGAAGAGGATTTATCTACCATGTAATTATGTGTCCCCTCAGAAACAATTTACACTTTTTGAGTAATATGAAATTATGTTGGTTAGACATGTAGTTGAGTACTTGTTTGATTTCAAAGGATTGATTTAATAGTCTTACTCCCTTAAGAAATAATAGTCCCCTAGAATTTTCTTGATGTTTTCACTCTCAAGCAAGTGTTTCTTTCATAAGATTAGAATCTTAGTTAATTCTCAATCATTATCTCCTTACACTTATTCCATAGTATTGGATTTTTTTCATCAATTATCATTGGTCGACTTTAAATTAATTCTGGTATTAAATAGATCCCCTCATTCATATCAAATATTTAAGTTATTTAATAGACATCAAAAAGATTTTTGTATACTTCAAATTAGTGTAAGTATTAAAAGTTAAAAGAATTTACCTCTCTTGTAAATTTGTGCTTGGATTCAGAATTACCCCTTTGTGAATTTCAAGAAATATGAATTAATGTTAGTTAAGGATTTCCTCTTATAGAGTATGCAAGGCATTTGAGGATAATCAATCTATGAATAGTCAAAGGCATATAAGACTAGTAAAGGGGGAGGTTATATTAATATTGCAAAGCAACTAGTATAAATGAATTTATTAAAATTAAGTTTAATAATATATTCTATTTTGTAAGAACATAATATTAATTAGGATTCAAGGTAAACTTTATTTGAAAACCAAATACTTTTACCAAATCTGAAATTGTTTTAACATAAGACTTGACTTATCTTGTGAACCTCAAATCAAGTAATCATATTCTTTTTAAAGACAAAATAAAGTTAGAATCAATTGTCCTAGATTATTGGATCCTCATCCTTATCAAGCAAATTGAGTTTGAAGAAAATTAGTATCTTTCAAGTATTATGATTCAAATTCAAAGTAAGGTTATTATTTATAGAAGATAATTAAAGATAAAATTTATGTTACTTCAAAAAGAAGAATTAGTTGAGCTTATAGTTTTTCCCTTCAAACAAGTAGGTGTCAAACTCATTTCCAAAGTACTTCTATTTAATCATTTAATTTTCTTTCAAGCAATTTAGTGCCTTTCAAGTGTTAGGATTCATACATAAAGTGTAATGGCTTTGTTCCAAAACAGTTATACCTCGCAAGTAATTCAAATCATTTTTCATAAGTTATCTTTACAAGTATCATAATTTCCAAGCAATTAGTACTTTCATGCTTTTAGTTCAAGTTTCAATTATTATCATAGTTTTTCCTTCAAAGAAAACACTCTTCCAAAGTAGTTGATTTATTTATGTTCTTTTCGATTACGTAAAAAATTATACCTTACTTCTTAATTTCAAGCATAATTTCTTGTATATAATAATTTTTTTTTATAATTGTATCGGTATATTGCTTCATTTAAGATTCATGAATTCACAGTTAAATTCTTAGTTAGACAACTAAATAAGAGGAGTTGAAACCAAATACTAGCAGCGTTCGGTATCTATGGTGCCTCTGGGTCACACTTATGGATAATGTCGTTGTGTTGAACTACTGCACTTAACGCCTAATAAAGATGCAACAACGATGTCTGTGGCGTCATCCCTATAAAATGTCAGAGAGAAATAAGGGTCATTTGGAAGTTAGAAATCCAAGGGGCAGGTAATCCCCCTTGGATCGTTAATCTAAAAAGATAAATCTTAAATAAACTTACATCCGCTCAGTTAAACCTTAGAAAACCCCATTAGGGTTGGTTGTGTGTGACATTCTTGGAATTTATTTATCTTGATGAATTTTGGCAGATGATAATGGGTCAAGGGTGACACATATGATAGGAAATAAGACTTAGTTGTTTTAGGCCACAAACAAAAGGCCATCTTGAGCCTTTTTTCTATAGAGCTACCATTATGGGTAACAACCGCAGAGAAACTGTCTGGGACATTGACCCTAGAAAGGGTTGCATACCCACCAAATAATTTACATTAAACCATACTTAGAAACCAGAACTACATACTTTACGCCTTGATCCCGTGCCAAAATGGGTATGTAGGCAGTCTAGGGATGGAGTTGTCCCTTGTACTCAGGCATTCGGGGATGGGGATTAGGATTTGGTTTTGGGTGAGTAGTTGGTTCTCAAAGCTCCTTGGTATTTTAATCAAATGGTGCTGATAATGCTAATTGAAATATTAATATTAATTTAATGCACACTCAGAAGGAATCACGTATGGATTCACTTGACTTCTTGAGGATTTAGGCCAAATTTCGAGGCATAACTCAGGCTTGTTTAATTATTTTCTTATACTCCTAAAGACGACGACCTCGGTGCATTCCTAGTAGGGAAGTGTATTCTTTAGAGAGTGGCTCAGGACCCAGATGGTCTCGATGAGTCTAAAGTCTCTAGCCAGAGCATATCCTATTCTTATGAATAGTTGCCTACCCCATTTGGATAGATGCCTATCCCAAATTGGATATATGAAACCCTTGTCCCATATGGACAAATGCCTAACCCGTATGGCTAGATGCCCATCTCGGTTGGATGGATGCCTATCCCATTTGGATAGATGCTCCTAAGTATGCGATTGAATCAAACACAATTAAGAATAAGTGATTTCAAATATAAAAAAAAATAGACGAAATTTTTGGGTTGAGTGGAATGGGTTATTACATTTTTTTAATATTGATAAAATAATACTAGCATACCCATATTTTATAAATAAATTTCATGTGGAAGACTCTGAGAGATATCAAATTTTAAAAACAATTAAATAAATAGTAAATACAAATATTTTAAGATTAGTAGAAATATCCTATTTTAGAAGTTTATGTATATCCATACAATATAAATGCAATCCATATGATCAAATAGTTTTTGAAGATGTAAGGATCATATTGCATTGATCAATTGATAACAAATTGAATCATCTGATTTGAAAAGTTAATACTTTTATCCTCTTTAACATGGTTTATTGATTCATTTTTCATTACTAATTTATGCAGTCACTCTATTAATCTTATGACAATCTTTTTATTAAGAAATCAATTTTAAATTCGCATACAATTATTCTTGCAATTGATTTAGCTTATTTCTCAACAATATACTACAATGAAATCAACAATAGAATAATTACACATTTATTATTTACTAGTTAAGTCAATAATTTATAATTTATAACAAAATTGGCCACACTTGAACTTGCTTTTAAGTCTGAACATTATTAGAAAGGAAAATTGCCTTCATTGCAATAGCAAGACTTCATTAGTGCATCGTGTAATACATTGAAGTAGGTTCGATAAATCAAACAAACTTCTAGTGACATAGATCACAACAAAATACAAGTTTTAAAATAAGAAAATAGAGAAGAGAAATGACACAAAGAGTTGATATAAATATTTATATTTCAATTACAAAGCAAATAAGATTCAACCTAAACACAAAAGGCAATCTTAGAAATAGAATATACATTTTCTATAACAAATTTTTTTTTTGCAAAGATTTTCTTTTATTAATCATCATTACTACATTCAATACTTGAAAATCTCATGCAATTTTACAAAGGATTTTTATTGTCATTCTTGAATCCCTAACCCTAACATAATTATAATTCATTTTTTAAATAAAATCTTTTGGCAAATAGTTGCACAAATTGCTTTGTGTAAGAGTATTGGTTTTGGACTTCCTCCACAAGCTTCAGAGTCTTTTCCATTGTAGAGTACTTTGCCTTGATTACAAGTTCATAGTAGTTTGGCATCTTTTTCAATATTTTTTTTCTATTATAGCTACTAGTGAAAACCTTATAACATTAAATATTCAAATGGTGCCACCTTGCCTTATCCACTTCTGTGTGTAATTGCAAAACCGTAACAAGAATATCTTTTCCACAGTAAAAAGAAGTTTTAGCACATAAAAAATTTAGTGAACATGTTTGTGAAATTGCAACTATACGTAGCCATTTCTCCAGTTTAATTGAATAAATTAAATGATGATCATTACTGAAAATTGAAAAAAGCATGTCATGAAATCCCTTTCCATCAAAATGTTCCCATTTTTTCAGCTGATACGAGAACATAAAACTACGAAAAATAATTGACTGAAACAAATGTTACATTGATTTATCTCATCTAAAATGAGCATGAGTAAATTTATGTAAAAAATAAACATGAAATTGCATTCATAATAATATTATACAATATTCTCATTTTAAGGACATAACAATTTTGTGTTTTATCAATCATAAAGATTGAAGGATGAGACTATAATGCTTTTACACTATATTGAAAAATATTAGATCGAAGAATAAACAAACTCATCATAATCAAAGAAAAAAAACTCATAATAATCAACTTAGATTATTGAATAAATGACTTCAATAACAAACTACTATAACTATGTGTACACTAAGAGATGAGAAGAAAAGAAAAGAAATACTTAAAAAAAACACACAAATATATAAGAGGTTACACACAAAACTTCATTGTTAAGACATGCTAAAAATAGTAGAAACAAACAAATAAAAAAGAGAGATAGTCATGGATTTTGATTGCATGGATAAAGTCTTATACAAACTAGACAAAGCCTAATGCAAACTTAAAAAAAAAAATTATTAAATAAAAAGCAAGGACCAACATCTATCATGCAAGATAAAGTATGCATAGATCATGCAAATTACATCTAACTAAACTAACACCTTAAACTAACGCAATTGCATTTACAGTTTATTATGCATAGACAATGAGAAACTAAAGAGAACAAGAAGGAAACTCTGATGAATTGAAGTTGTGAATCTATTATGCATGCATGCCTTCAAAAGCTTAGTAATCATTCATACAAATGAAAAACAAAATTAAAAACCAAAAATATTGTGCATTACACTACCTATACATTCAACTTTATTATGCATTAAAAGGATAAATAAAATAAAAAACAATAAACTAACAATAAACTAACAATAAAAACACAAATAACATGCAAACTTCGATGAGGATGACAATCAAATGCATTTTTCTTTTTATTTTTATTTGACAGTCAGATGTACATCAAATTAAATGATTGTTGTTTTTATTGACGGACATTTTTGCATTCATATGTGAGTGTAATATGCCTCTTGATATAATAACATAGTTTTTTTTGGTCAGTAATTTTTAGATTTTATTAAGAAAAGTAGCCAACTTACATTGCAAACTAGAAAACTACCTTGATCATCAAATAACAACCCATACATCCTTTTTGTAACAAAACCCCCTTATAGACCCAAACAATCCTCAAAATGAGCCTGAAATTAGCTCGATTATAGTCATATTAACATCTTCCAAGAGAATTCTAAAACTACTATTGAAACTAGAACACATACCAAAGTTTAGACATTGCATCAAACATATAAATATACACGAAATAAATGGTAAAATTAGGCAGAACCACCACAAAACCTAGGTAGTGCACTATCCTCACCATTCTTCCTCTTTCTCGGCCTTAGCTTGTGTCCCACCTCATCAATCTTGTTGTTGCCTTTTGTAATTCCTTTGTAAGGTAGTGAGCCTTTTGGAGTTGTATCCCTTATTGTAATCTGAGCAATGAACTCTAGGCAGTGTGCCTAAATGCATGTGCATTCCCCTTATGTAATATTTCTATACTTCTAACAAAGTATATTAATATTATGGGTCTGAATCCCACCATGGTTTTTCCATTAACTGGGTTTCCATGTAAAAGTCCTAGTGTTATGGTTTTGTGGATATTTTCTTTATGTGTTTGAATCTTTCTTTTGTTGGTTTGTATTAGATGGTTGAAGAATCAGAATAATAATGTTAAAGATTGCAGAATACTGAATCAAACCCCCTCTCAGTGTTCATTGATTCCAACAGTTGGTATCAAAGCCTAGTTCCTTGGAAGAAGCCTAATAGCTTGAGGAGGATCCAAGAAGGTGAATCAATGGATTCTAGTAGTCTTCAACATTAGCTTATTGTAGCACTTCAAGATCTTGATCAAACTCAAGTTGAGGTTTGACAGATGAAAGCAAATCTTAAAGATGTTGAGAAATTCATCCAGTCATTGAAAGATCAATTGAACAAGTCAAGAGAGAAGAGAAAGGAACTTGTTGATAAGCTAAAGGAGAAAGACCTCATGATGGAGAAAGACCTTGTGATAATGCAGTTCAGAAGAATGAGATGGAAGCCATTGTGATGAGGTTGACAAAGGAGATTGAGGCAAGAAGGAATAATGAAGAGAGCCTTAATCAGTCCCTAAAAGAAAGATCTGATGAATGTTGCAAACTCAATTGTGAAAATGATTAGCTAAAGCTTGAACTACTTCAATCCAAGAACAATGAGTAAGAGCTTGAGAGGAAAATTATCATTCTTAGGGATGAACTTGCTATTGCAAATGAGTACAAGGAGAAATTCAAGATTAGCTCAACTAAGCTTGATGAAATGCTTAGAAGCCAAAAGAGTGGAGATGACAAGCGAGGACTTGGATTTGAGAAAGATGAAATCTCTGGATCTGGTCAAAGCAATACCAAGAACAATTCTAGAAGACCTTCGATAAGACAACCTAATGCTCATAAGTTCAATGGTAATTGTTTTGTTTGTAATAAATTTGGTTATATGGCTAGTCAATGCAAAAATAGAATGAATCAGAATAGTCCATCTTTCTTTGGTCAATGTTTCAAATGCAATAAGTATGGTCACAAGGCAATTGAATACAACTATGGTGAATAAATTTCAAAATAAAAGGAATGTTAGATGTTATGCATGTGGTAGATTTGGACATGTTGCTAATCAATGCAAATCAAGAGAAAATCAAATGAACTTTAGGCCTATGCAAGAAAATGTTGTTTTCCGTGCTTGCAGCAAATCTAGTCAGATTGCAAAATATTGTAGAAGCAGAATTGTGAATAGGAATGGTCTGGTAGACAAGAATACGAATGTGAAGGCAGATGAGAAGGGGAAAGCAAAAGTTGAAGAGATCAGAGATCACATGAAGAAGATATGGGTTGAGAAGAGTGATTCAAAAGTAGAAAATGGGTCCGTACCTAATTCCAGTGCTGGAACTAAATTCGGTAATTGACCTAAGGTATCCGACCTTGGGGGATTTTTCATGAAGATCTTATAGACACCCTATTTGAGATCTGTGCCTGATTTAAGAAGGTTGCATAAGTTATATTTGATGATTGCAGATATTTTTGAAGGAGTTCTGAAAGTGTATGAGGAGCTTTGAAGATTCGGAAAAGAATTCTTGAAGATGCAAAGTATTTAGGAGTATTAGGGCAAAATGCATTTATTACAATGAAAATAGGTATGTGGGAGATCAAAAAGTATTTTGATCACTTCATTTATCACTTTGCATTTGAAGAGAAGACGAGAGCTCTGCAAGTAGAATTTTCTGCAACCAAAGCATAAAAGAAGATGTCTCAAGGGAAAAATGAATCCGGTGGTAAAGGTAATAATTGGTGAAACCCTTCAGTTTAAATTTTGAAATTTCCAAAATGGCTAGATCTAATACTGCTACCCCTTTATTTGTTGACATCATGGAGAGAGCCTGACTTGATTTCAAAAGCCATCCATTTATCTCAATGGAAAATGATTCAAAGAGTACATTTTCATCAATTCCATATGATGTATTACATATTGAGGATGCTAGGGTTTACCTTAATTTACCTATTGAGGAATTGGGAATCTCTAACCTATTAAACCTCTACAACAACTAGTTGTTTGATGGAAGTTTGATGCTTAAACAAGAATTATAGCTTTTGGAGAACAAAGGTTTCACGCAATATGTAATATTCTTGATGTTTGACGAACCCAAATGGATCCAATACGTGTTGAGTTGAATGCACGGTGAGTTCATGTGGTTGAGAAAAACTTGCAAGATCACAAAGAATTCTATTAGGGTTGTTACTGGTTTATGTTGATTCGAAGAGTTTCCCTCATTAAAGGCAATAAAGAATGAGAATGTTACAAATGCAACTAGGTCTAAATTTGATAAAAGAGCAATGACAATTAGTGATATCTTGGAGCATGATGTCAAGTTTGCCTCAATGGTGAATGCATATCAGGTTTACTACTCCAGTAGGGAGAATTTTGTTTTTGGAACAACAATATATGCTATTTATGAGATGGTCTGGGAAGATAAGAAATATGACTTGTGTGAATTGCTCGAGAGTGAGTTGTTGAAGAATTTGAAGAAGATTAAGGAGAACACAAAACATCCATTCAAATATGGAACCTTGATCCTATGTTTGTTTTTTTACTTCATGAATTAAGTGCCAAGAGTTGGTCAGGTACAATGGGCCTTTGATATACCTATAGGTGTGCAGATCCGAGAGTACTTGTATAACTCTAACGACTCTAAGGTTTGGAATGCTAATCTGTGGGGATACTTTAAGAATTTCTAGAAGGAAATGTATGAGAGAAATAATTCCTAGGTCCATAATGGAGAAATATCAAGATACAATCTGTTTTATGGTTGATACATATCAATGTTTAATGAAAGTCATTTAACCAAGAACATCATAGATTATGCCGATGAGATATGATGTAGATGAGGAAATTTTGGATCTCTATGTACAACACGTGTTGAGAGAGCTGATAGATCCCTTTGAGGAGAGGTTTGGCACCTATGCAGAGAAAGGCTTAAAGTTGCATCAACAATTCAAGAAGCTTGTGATTCAAAATAAGGCGAGGAAAGAAGTTGAGTCTCTTGCAGAGAGCATGGGAATCACAAAAGAGGCAGTCAAAAAGGAAAGAGAGAGGAACATCCCCTCTGAAGAGTAGACTGTTAAGAAGCAAACTAAACCAAAAGCATCTGCACCTAAACCAAGGCAATCTAGGAGCTCTGCTCCCTCCTTTGATTCTACAAAACCAACCAAATCATTAGTAAAATCATCTGGCAAGGGAGAGAAGAGAAAGAAAGTATTATTTGTCACTGTAGATGATGAAGAAATTGAGTTAGATGAAGTGGTGAAGGAGGTAAAGGCAAAAGATGCTAAGGCCTCTAAAGTCACAAAGGAGAAACCATTCGGTGGAGAAAAATCTAGTAAGAAACCAAAATCATTTGGAATTGATGAGGTAATGAAGCAAGGAAAATTTGAAGATAAACCTCCTATGTATTTGAATGAAAATGTAAATGAGGTAGTAAAGAATGGTAATCTGAAGCCTCTAACAGAATGGTATGACAATTTTGATGAGAATGGTAAAAGGACTTTAGAAGAAGCCACTATAGAATATTTGAATGTATATAGCAAAGCTTTAATAAAATTAATGTATGAAATTCCCAAGATTTTATATGATGTTTTGGATATGAGGAGAGTGACTGCAAAAGTGAAAGAAGAGAGATTAAGAGAATATGTATTAGTTAAATTATGTTCTATTATTTCTAAGGAGATAGATATAATTCTTAAGTTAGCTAAGAATGAGTTCTGAAGTAAGACTATAGTAAGTAAGATAATGATTGGAAGGACATATGAAGTTGTAAAGGACACTGAAGCAATTTTGAGAAAAGTTTTATTAAAGAACCAATATGAGGTTGTCCCTAAGAAAACTCAAGAAGATCCAAAATGTGATCAAACAAAGAATGATGCTCCTTCAGTTCAGGAAGTACAGGTTGATGATTAGGGTGAAATAAATGTTTTGAAAGAAGTTAGGGTTGAGGATATAGTTGATAAGGTTGAAAGTTAAGCAAACATAGGATATGAGGTTGAGAATCCTCCGATTGACTTTGAGATACCTGAGAAGGAAGATAATATAGAGAAGGATGCAGAGAAGGAGAAGGTTGAGGTAAAATTAGAACTCATTCTAGAAGCAAGAGACACTACAAAATCAGTGAAGGGCAAGTAGATGGTAGATGATCCACAATGTGCAAGGTCTGATTAACCTCACCTCTCTGCAACCTATCTAGAAGCTTCAACTGGCATCATTTGGTCAAGCTAAGGCCAGTGAGGATCTCTTGAAATTTCACACTGAAGACAATATCCTACTAACCCTAGCATTCAGTGTTCTGGAGAAACTTATGCCCTCATTTTAAAAGGATAATTCAGACACCCCATTCGGTCAGTTGAAAAGTTTAGTCAATTCTGTGGACAATCACTTTGAGTCTTTTGAGAAATCTGTTGAAGTGAAGGTTCATAAAGAGTTAAATGCTAATAGGCTTTGAACTTTTTAGAGGATGATAATTAATGATATAGACACATTGGATACTTGTGTAAAGAGAATGCAAGATGCATTATCAGAAGGAGGAAATATTTATAAATCATTCTTATCATTGTCTAAGTTCATTGAGGACATCGAGAAGAAATACAATGAGAATGAGTATGAGCTAACTTGGATATCTTAGTTGGTTGATCCACTATTAGTTTCTATGAGTAGCCATGAGGATCAAATGATATCATTACTTGAGAAGATTAGAAACTTAATCCATGACAATGAAAGGATAATTGGTAGAGTGGGTGAACTTAGGAAATATCTCTCCCAATTTAGATATCATGCTTAGTGCCTTGTAGGATGCACAGAGTGCTCAAGCCAGTAGTGAACCGAAAGATCTGAAGCCAACAGAAACACAAGCTTAACTATTTAGTAGCCTTATAACTATTTTGGAGAGTCTGAAGAACTTTTTCACAGGCATCTTCAAATTTTTGTAAGTAAAGATTGTGTGTAGATATGTAAATAGAATTTTGGCTTGAATTTTTTATCTCCGAAACCCTAATTTTTCCATTGATGTCGAAGGGGGAGTATAATTGAGTGAAAATGTTGATCTTAGGGGGAGTTGTTGATTTTGGAATCCAGTTGTAAGGTTGCAGTGTATAGTATTTTGGTTTTGGTCCAACACTTTGTCATTTTTCACTAAGTGTTGCCATTAATGCCAAAGGGGGAGATTGTTGGCAAGAGACACTACATTGATGATCAGATGTTGTCATTGATGGTAATTGATGTTAGATATTCCATCTATAGTTTATAATTTGTTCATACCAAAAATATGATTGAGTTTGGTAAGGTCCGATGAGTTTCAGTGAGATAGAACAATGTATCCAACAGTATGTAGTATTTTGATCGGCAGTTCATTTTGGTTGATTTTTTTGTTTTGCGAATCTTGGAGAAGTGGTGTGGATGTGTAATCTACCCTATTTTAGGTTTGTGGCCTTTGATGATGATTCTTGAGTAAGTTGAAAGATTCAATGTACAAGTTTTTGGTTAGAACAATGTTCATCAATAGTAATGTGTGGATATTCATTGTATGAATTATTTGGATTGATTTAGGTGATCATTTGTTGGTGGATAATTATCCAACATGTGGGAAGCATGTGGACAATTCTTCTTGTTCTGCATGATTGTTTTGATTTGGATTGAGCTAACTTGGTCTACATGTTTCACCATTTGTACCATGTTCTTGAAGTTGACATGTAGAAGACCTAATTTGATGATGCAGGTATAAAAGACAGATTGATAAGATCATTTTATATATTGATGGTTGTGTGAAAAGTGTTTATGAGAGATTGTACACAATTTCATTTGTGCAAGTAAAGGATTTGTGGTCCAAAATACAACAGAACAACAAAGCAGAGCAATGTAAGATTGTGTATTTTGTGCTTAACCGGAACTATATTTTGGCATTTGTATATGTTATTTATCAGTTCATACATTCCAATTATTTGTAACTTTTTAAGGCAGTGAGCTTTCTGGGGTTGTAGCCCTTATTGTAATTTGAGTAGTGAGCTCTAGGCAGTGTTCTTGGATGCATGTGCATTCCCCTCATGTAATATTTCTATACTTCTAACAAAGTATATTAATATTGTGGGTCTCAATCCCACCATGGTTTTTTCCTTAACTGAGTTTCCACGTAAAAATCCTGGTGTTCTGGTGTTGTGGATATTTGCTTTATGTGTTTGCATCTTTCTTTTGTTGATTTGTATTAGATAGTTGAAGAATCAAATTGATAATGATAATGATTGCAGAACATTGACTCACCCCCTCCTCTTAGTGTTCATTGATTCCAACATAACCAAAATAGGGCCTGTAATCTTCTATCTGAGATGCTTCCTACAAAGGGAACAAATCACTTCTTAGTTTTAAATGTAAAACTAGCTTCCATTTCTTCTGCTTCAATAGTTCCGCCACCTTCACAACCTCTCCCAAACCTCTCTACAAATAGGCTCTAAGAAAAAAAGAAAAGATTGTAGATGAAAATGCAAACATCTACCATAGAAATAGCCCCATCTAAAAAAGTTGTAGCCGCTATCAATGCGTCACCATTTCAAAAAGAATTCCACCTATGCATAACATCATTTCCCTTGCTCATTAATGCAAAATAATAAAAACCATTGTCCTTGGAATGTTGCAAAAATTCTAATCCTACTGAAGGAACAATAAAACCACTGCACAACTATCCATTAAGCCCACTTTCTACCCTCCTCTGTACTTGCCAATTTCTAGGATATGCACAACAACTTAAGCATCCACCTCCACATCACCAGTCTAAAGATTTTGAAAATATTCAAATTGAGTTGCCTTCTCTATTTTCAATTATGTGGCTCACTTTGACAACACATCTGCCACATCATTCCCAGTCCTTCATACATGAGAGACTCTAAAATCACTAAAAAAATTAAATCATTTTTGATCTTTCTGACATAATTATTTAAAATCCATACCCATGTCTCCACTTTTATTATTGCATTGATAATAATTAAAGAATCTCCTTCCAAATGGAGATTTGAAAAACTAATTTTTAAGCCCCATTCAACTGTCAGAAGAGCTTCTTGTGCCTCTGCCTCATTATTCGTGCCCCTACCCACCCTCTGAGCTCCCAATGCTAAAATATTCCCTTTCCAATCTCTAAATACCACTCTTGTCTCTGAAACTCCTAGATTATCTTTGAAAGATTCATCAAAATACGCCTTAATCCATCCTTCATCTAGTGGTTCCCATTGTTTCTTATTATGCATAGCAGGAGGGCAAGAAGGCAAAGTAATAACATGGTTTTTTAATATTAATAAAATATTTAAGATTTAAATATTTAAAAATTAATTTAAAATAAACATATAACTAAAATTATTTATATATTAAAATTCTGACTTCAATTTAAATCGCATTAAT
The DNA here is from genome assembly GCF_030272615.1 of Cryptomeria japonica. Lineage (NCBI taxonomy): Eukaryota > Viridiplantae > Streptophyta > Pinopsida > Cupressales > Cupressaceae > Cryptomeria > Cryptomeria japonica. Next base: position 108,868,956 of record NC_081415.1, read on the forward strand.
ATCCTTATCCATTGACAATTTCTTATTTATTAATATTGATAAATATTTACAATGTAAATAAAATATTTAATTTAAAATAAAATATTTAATTTAAAATAAATAGATGACTAAAATTATCTATATAAAAATCAAATGGACATCAATTCAAATCACATGGGGTTTTTATTGACAAAGGTTCTTCAATTCATTATGCGAGTATAATATGCCTTTCGATGTAATATTTTTATATAAAATATGTAGAAAGATATCATTATGAAGGTAAATATTTTATTTATCTTCCAATGAGCCTGTCGTTGAACAAGCCCCACCTATTGTTGGAATCAAGGAACACTGAGAGGGGGGGTGAATTAGTGTTCTGCAATTTTTAACTTTATTAACTTGTCCTTTCAACCACTTAATGCATATGAACAAAAGAGAGATGCAGAAACACAAAGCAATCAACAACAACACCATAACATTGAGATTTATACGTGGAAAACCTGGTCAAGGAAAAAACCACGGCTGGGATGAGACCCACAAAATAAGTATACTCAAATATAATGTTTACAATGGAACACACATGCATTTAGGCACATTGCCTAGAGCTCACTGCTCAAAATATCAAGGGCTACAACTCTAGGAAGACTCACTGTCTTATAATATCTTTTACTAAATATAATTAGAATGTCTGAACTAAAAAATAGCATCTACAAATTCCAAAATATAGTTCTAGCTAAGTAAAAAATAGTTAATCTCACACTGCTCTACTACACTACTATGTTCCACTATTCTGCAATATTCTAGAGCACAAATCCTTCACTTGTGCACTTGAAACTGCACACAATCAATCACAAACAATTTTGACTCATCCACCAATATCCAAAATGATCATATCCATCGGTCTTATATATTTGCAACATGAAATTAGGTCTTCTACATTTTGACTTCAAGAACATTTTACAAATAATGAAACCTGTATACAAAGTTGCCTCAATTCGAACTCCAATGCATATACAAACCAAAAATAATTGTCCACATGCTTCCCAAATGTCGACTAAACATCCTTGATCACAAATAAAATCACCAAAATTCTTCAACAATTCCTCACAATGATCAACTAACCAAGATGTCCATACCATGCTATTCAAACCAAAAACCTGTACACTGGATCTTCTAACTCCTATGACATTCATCATCGGAGGCTAAGATTTTGGAATAAGGTACTCCAGACATCTAACTATCTTCCTCTAGCTTTGCAACACAAGATATTCAACATAAATGAAATGCTAATCAAAATACTACATTCTGCTGGATGCACTGTTCTAACTCACCAAACTTAACTAAATCTTCATTCTGACTTCTGGTATGATTAGATCATATATTGTAGATAGAATAAGTAACTTTGATTACCATCAATGTCAACACCAGATGACCTGTGCAGTGTCTCTTGCCAAAAATATCCCCCTTTGGCATTGATGGCAATACTTAGTAAAAAATGACTAATACTTAGTAAAAAATGACTAAGTGTTGGAATCAATACCAACATATATACAAACTGCCAGAACTCAAAATCTCAAGATTCCAAAATTCAAGAACTCCCCCTAAGATGAATACAATATTTTTCACTACCCTACACTCCCCCTTTGATACCAATGACAAAGGTAAGGATCCGCATGCCAAAAATTTACACAAAATTATATATACAGTGACATATATACACCCAGACTTTACTAACTTACATACACTTGAAATATCTACATAAATGTTTTTCAATGAGCTCAAATTGTTGTCCCAGCCCTTCTTGAGACACTCAAGAATATATATAAGGACACTAAAAGGGGAATTTTGCATCTCTATTGAATTAAGATAAGAGAGATCACCTGAAGCAACAACATCCTGAGCATCCTTCAATGCACTAAGCATTGTGTCCATCTTAGGAGTGATGTGACTCCAAAGTTCACCAACTCTACCTATAATCTTCTCCTTGTCATGACTCAAACTCTTGATTTTGTCAAGTAAGGATATTACTTGATCTTCCTAACTGGCCATAACAACTGACAATGGTTCAAGTGACTGAGATATGTTGACTAATTGATTTTCAACCTCCTTGGACTGCTTCTCAATATTCTCAGTGAACTTGGACAATGATAGACATGGCTTGTGAATGTTACCATCTTCAAATACTACATCTTGAATGATCTTAATAGAAGCATCCAAGACAACTCTATCATCTAAAATCATTCTCTTCAATGCCTTGAGCCTTTTGGCATTAAATTCATTATGGACCTTGGCCTCAACTGACTTCTCAAATGACTCAAATGAGTACTCACCGAATTGATTAAACTTTTTAGCTAGCCAGAGGTGGTATCAAATTTATTCTTGAAATAGGAGGGAATTATCTTCTCAATAATACTGGATGCAAGTGTGATCAATTCACTATCTTGAATGTGAGATTTTAGTAAGTCTTGAGTTGCCTTGGCTTGTGCAAATGAGGCTAATTTCAACTTCTGAATATGAGATAAAGAGACAAGGTTGATGGGACCTTGGACAAATTCTAGATCATCAATAATTTGCTTATCCTTTACTGCCCTACAATGTCTCTTTCTTCCAAAGCAAGTTCTTCCTTAACCTCAACCTTCTTCTCTTTTGCTACCTTCTTTGCATCATCCTTTGTTGGGACTGCATCCTACATAGTTGCCTCAACAATGTCAATCGAAGGATTTTGAGATTCCTTAATTGCATCCACATGCATTGACTCATCATCTTTCTTTTGCTCACCTTCTACCGGAATGGAAAGAACATCAACTTCAACTTGTACATCATAGGATTACATCACTGGAGCTTCCAGAGCATATGACTTAGCAACATCATCTTGACCTTTCTCATGAATAGCCTCATATTGATTTTGGAGCAACAATTTCTGCAAGATTGTTTTTGTCTCTTTTATCACTTCATCTGATTTCCCAATCAATAACTTGCTGGTCCTATTTTTTCTTCTAAACTCACTCTTAGCTTCCATAATAATTCTATCAACTTCTTGCATAGCTATAACATGGCATAATTGAACTAGCACATATTCTCTCAGTCTTTCATCTTCTAATTTTGTACTATCCCAATTGCTTTCCAAAACATCATAAAGACTTTTGGGGACTTCTGAGGCAATCTCTATAAGAGACTTATTGAATTTATTCAAGTAAACTACAGTGGATTCTTCCAAAGTTCTCTAACTGGCTTCATCAAATTTGTCATAAAACTCAAAAAGTGGTTTGAGATTACCTTGGATAGTTACTGATTTCTCCACGTCTTTAAGTGACATCCCAGACTTGGTGGAAATTGGCTTTGCCTTCTTGCTTGCTTGTCCTTCACTGAAGAACTTTTCCTTAGGGAATTTTGAAGCTTTAGTGCCCTTTTTCTTTATTTCCTTTACTGCCTCATCATATTTTGTCTCCTCATCATTAGGGAAAACAACATAGACTCTTGATGGCTTGCCTTTTTTCCTCTTTCCTTCACCACTAGATGATTTGGCTTCGGGTTTTGTTGAGCTGATAGGCTTCTGAGAACCAGAGGAGGATGCAAGGCTCCTAATTTGGTTTGTCTTGGGAGTAGAGACTTTCGGTTTAGCCTTCTTCTCCTTAGTAGGTTCTTCTACAGGTAGAATGTTCCTTTTCTTTGCTTCCCGGACAACCTCCTTAGAGATCCCAATGCTCTTTGCATATGCTTCAACCTCCTTCCTCACTTTTTTCTGGATTACTGGCTTCTTGAATTGTTTATGTAGTTTTCATCTCTTCTTAGCATAAGTTCTGAATCTCTCCTCAGAAGTGTCGATCGGTTTGCTGAGAAAATGTTGAGCATAAACCTCAAGAATTTCTTCCTCCACTTCATATCACATGGGCATGATCCAAATAGTTCTTGGTTCCACTATTTTCATCAAGCATTGATCAGTATCTACCATGAAGAAAAATGTGTCCTAATACTTTTCAACTACTGATTTAGGGATCCTCTCTGTATCATGAATTGCACTTTGATTTTTTTTGAAATAACCCCAGAGAGTGGCTTTCTGGGTCTTTCCATCTCCAAGGCTATAAAAAAAACTATCTAATTTGGAGTGCTATCGATATATCGTAAGCCCATTGGACTTGAGCTATTCCCAGAACTTTAGTCATAAAGAAAAAGAATAAGCACAAAAGTAAAGTAGCATATTTGAAGGTGTGCTTCTTGTCCTATTTGATCTTTCCAATGTTCTTCATTAGCTCACTCCAGAGAAATTCACACAAGTCATACTACTTATTCTCCTGGATCATCTTATAGGAAGAATATATTGTTGTTCCAGGTACAAAATTCTCTCTGCTAGAGCTATAGATCTTGTGCCCTATTGCCATAGAAGAAAATATTACATCATGTTCAAGTATATCATTTAGGGTCATTTCCCTTCGGTCAAACTTTGAATTGGTTTTGTTAGTGATAGTCTGGTTCTTCATAGATTTTAAGGTGGGCATATCACCAGATGAGCATATACCAATTACTAACCTAATGGAATTCTTGGTGATTTTGAAAGGCTTGTTCAACCATATAAACTCATCATGCATTCTGCAAAGAACATACCAGACCCACTCGATTTCATGAAACGACGAGAATTTGAAAAACTGTAGGAAACTCTTGTCCTCCAACACCTTGAATTCAGGTTTCAACTTGAAATTCTCATCAATCAACTACTTTTTGTAGAGATTCAATAGGTAAGAGCTTCCCAACTACTTGATGTTGTAATGAGTGTAAACCCTAATATCCTTGATATGCAATACACCGTATGGGACAATTGAAAAAATGCCTTTTGGATCATCTTCCATGGAAATAAATTGGTGTTGATTGAAATTTGGTTGGGCTCTCTCAGTGATATCCACAACTAGTGGAGTATCTATACTAGAAACAACCATTTTAGAAATTTTAAACTTTAAAAGTTTCACCGATAAATACCTCAACCACCAGATTAGGTTTTCGCTCGAGAAATCTCTATCATGCTTTGGTCTCTAGATGTTCTACTTGCATAGCACTCTCCTCTTCTTCTCTCAAATACAAAGTAAGAAATTATAGAGTTAAGTCACATTTTAAACACCCACATGCCCAACTTTTTGGAGTAATAAATGCACTTTGCGCTAATTCTTTCATATATGATGCATACAGAGATAGTCTCTCAATAAATCTTCTGTGAATATTCAAATTTGCTCATATTCTTTCGAAAATCCTTCCTAAAGATCTGAACTATTAGAATATAGATACCAACAATCTGCTGATCTTTTGGCACTAACTTCTGGGAGGGGAGAAAATTATTTGCATGAAAACCCCCCTTAATCCATAGTCCTCAATCTAATTCTCGAAGGAATTTGCAGTACCAGAATCAGATGTAGACTCATTTTCAAAATTTGAATCACTCTTCTTCACTCATGTCTTCTTCATTTGATCTCTGATCTCTTCGATAGTTATCTTTCCTTTTCCCTTATCATCTTTCTGCACATTCTTTCTCTTGTCTTCTAGACCATTCCAATTCATATTTTTTACTTTTGCAGAATCTTGCAATGTGACAAGATTTTTTGCAATTGTAGTATACAACATTTCCTTGTATAGGCCTGAAATTTCCTTGATTTCCTCTTAATCTACACTTGTTAGTAACATGGACAAATCTACCACATGCATAGCATCTAACATTCCTTCGATTGAAAGATCTGTTCATCATACTTCCACATTCATTTGACTTATGTCCATACCTATTGCAATTGAAACACTGATCGAAGAAAGATGGACCATTCCGATTCATTTTATTTCTGCATTGACTAGCCATATGACCAAATTTATTGCAAACAAAATAATTACCATTGAACTTATGAGCATTAGGTTTCCTTACCAGAGACTTTTTAGCTTTGTTTTTCTGATATTGAGACTTAGGATTGCTTTGACCATATTCAGAGCTTTCATCTTTCTCAAATCCAAGTCCTTGCTTGTCATCTTCACTTTCTAACTTTGTATAAACATATCAAGCTTAGCTGATCTAACCTTGAACTTCTCCTTGTACTCATTTGTAGTAGCAAGTTCATCCCTAAGAATGATAATCTGCCTTTTAAGCTATTGCTCATTGTTCTTGGATTGTAGCAACTCAAGCTTCAACTGGTCATTCTCACAGTTAAGTCTAAAGCATTAATGAGATCTATATTTCAAGGATTGATTAAGATTCTCTTCATTCTTCTTTCTTCATTCAATCTCCTTTGTCAACCTCATCATGATAGATTCCATCTCATTATTCTGGATTGCATTATCTTTGGCAAGTTTCTCACATTCTTCTATCTTTTCCTTCAAGGCTTGGTCATCTATGCTTTGGATTTCTTTCTCCTTTAGCTTATCAACAAGTTCCTTTCTCTTTTCTCTTGACTTGTTCAACTAATCTTTCAATGTCTTGATGAATTTCTTAGCATCCTTAAGATTCACTTTCATTTACCAGACCTCAGCTTGGGATTGATCAAGATCCTCAAGTGCCACAATAAGGTGATATTGAAGACTACTGAAATCCATTGATTTACCTTCCTGGATCCTCCTCAAGTTGTTAGGCTTCTTTTGAGCAACGAGGGGCTGATACCAATTATTGGAATCAAGGAACACTAAGAGGGGGGTGAATCAATGTTCTACAATTTTTAACTTTATTAACTTGTCCTTTCAACCACTTAATGCAAATGAACAAAATAAAGATGCAAAAACACAAAGCAATCAACAACAACACCATAACACCAAGATTTATACATGGAAAAATTGGTCAAGGGAAAAACCACAGTGGGGATGAGACCCCAAAAATGAGTATACTCAAATATAATGTTTATAGTGGATTGCACATGCATTTAGGCACACTACTTAGAGCTCATTGCTTAAAATATCAAGGGCTACAACCCTAGGAAGACTCACTATCTTTAAAAAAAGATAATTAGAATGTTTGAATTAAAAAAAAACATCTACAAATGCCAAAATACAGTTCCAATTAAGTACAAAATAGTTAATTTCACACTTCTCTACTACACTACTCTTTTCCATTGTTCTGGAATATTCCAGAGCACAAATCCTTCACTTGCACATGTTAAACTATGCACAATCAATCACAAACACTTTTCATGCATCCACCAATATAAAAAATGATCATATCCATTAGTCTTATATATCTGTAACATAAAATTAGGTCTTCTACATGTCGGTTTTAAGAACATTTTACAAATAATGAAACGTGTATACAAAGTTGGCTTAATCTGAACTCCAATGCTTATGTAGACCAAAAAGAATTGTCCACATGCTTCCAAAATGTAGGCTAAATATCCTTAATCACAAAGACAATCACCAAAATTATTTCGACAATTCCGCACAATAGTCAACTAATCAAGACATCCATACCACACTGTTCAAACCAAAAAACTTATACACTGGATCTTCTAACTCCTACAACAATCATCACCAGAGGCTAAGATTCTGGAATAAGGTACTCCAGACATATAACTATCTTCGTCTAGATCCACAACCACAAGATAGTCAATAGAAATAAAATTCCAATCAAAATATTACATTCTGCCATATCCATTATTCTAACTCACCGGACTTAACCGAATCTTCATTCTAACTTCTGGTAGGATCATATCATACACTACAAATATAATAATTGACTTCGGTTACCATCAATGACAACACTGGATCACTTGTGCAATGTCTCTTGCCAACACCTACCCCAACTAAAAGCTCAAAGCCAAAGAAGAAAATGGATTTTTCTCCTAAAGCAACCACAACTCCACCTCTTGCGCAAACCCCACCACCTGTTGTAAGTGTTGAAACCCTCAACCAACAAGTTGAAGAAAAATTTGTTGAGATGTAAAAGAAAAAGAAGAAGGATGTGAGGGGTATCCACTAAGATTTGGTGGATTTTTTAAAGGGGTCTATAATTTAGGATTCCTTAAAAAATGTGTTCTTTGATAAGTGTTTAAAATGTGGGGATGCACACATCGAGGACAAGGGCTTGGATATATTTTTTTATTTCTATGGAAATAAGGGCAAGGATGCACTTGTGTCAAACTCCTGGGTGGTGGACTTGGCCAAATCAGTGGTTTTGAATGTTTTTGTGGAACCTTACCTGATAATTTTTTTGTCAAGATATTATCACCTCGTGTTCTTGACAGTAAGTACTATCAAGGGGAGCATTTTGGTGGATGTAGGTCGAGAGGCAATAATATTTTTTTTGACTTCAACGAAAATGATTTAAAGGAGATTAATTTGTAGAAGTTTGAGGATGAGTATAATAAGAAGAGGCTAGCACGAAGAAGAGAGGAAGCCACTTGAATTAGTCTCTTTTGAAAATTATTTTGCAAAAGCATATTGTGCCTTGTGCCAAGTATTGGGAATTGATGTAGAGAGGACAAAAATTGCTCTAGGCATGATGATAATGGCAATGAGGATTCAACATCCTCATTCAAATGAATTATATGATTTTGTTACATACATACAAGGCAATTTGCATGAGGGTCTAATAAGGGTAAAAATAAATCAGGTAATAGTAGAATTTAAGTATTATTCCCTCTTGTGCCAAGTAATTATTTTCTAAAATAGGAAAAAATGGGTCCCAAGCATGAAGATTAACATGTTTGATCCTAAAGAGGGCAATAGGTGGCCAATATAGAGATGGACATAGGTTTGGGATAAGGGGTCTAGGTGGTTGGAATATGTTGCTTTCCTTGTCCAATTCATTTGCCACATTCTTTTTCAAGTTTCTTGTTGCAGTTTGTCACCTTTTTGCATCATATTCAACACATACCTCTTGATGGCAACATAAACTTCAACATAAAGTTTTGATATTCAATAAGGATGACTATCAGAACTATAGTGTCATAAAATTGTGACCCTATCAATTTTTGATTTCATTAGGGACCTCAAGCATGCGAGATCAAATCCGCTAGCCTGATCAAAGACTAGAGACTGCTCAACCTTCATAAACAACTTCTTTCTTGGCCTTTGCATCACCCCGTCTACACTCTGCCTTGGAGAAAGGGTTAGGATAGGGCCATAGTGCCACTGCCCCCCCTTGGACAAGGGCATGGCACCTTTGTCCTCCCAGGATAGGGGTGTCATGCCTTTGTTCCTTCCCTATTTTGGGGTATGACCCTTCCTAGGGTTGCATTGTTGGTTGTGCATTGGGCGGTAAACTCCCCCGATGTCGGCCTCTGACAAAAATCAAATCCAGTAACATGTATTGAAGGGGGCATTCATCCTCTCATTTGCAGAAGTTCATAAGGTAGAATTTTAATAAGGTCATGTTGTAGAAGGGATCAAGCATTCAAGAGCATTCAAGCATTCTTTTCCAGCATTGAGCATTCTCAAGTCTCCCTTCAATGCTAGGTGTTGCATTCAAGTCAAGGATTCAACCATCGAAGAGGAGATTGATTTCAACATTCAATTCCACACAAGCATTTCTATCGACATTTGTATCACAACCTCTCTTGAGATGATTTACAATTCAATCTTTCATTTACATCTACTTGCAAGTACTTTCTTTCATTACTTGGTTAAATCCAAAACCGGGGTTTGACCTAAAGGAAAACCCCCAACCCCAATCCATTTTCCTCTCTATTTTGTATCTAGGTTGCAGGGGTACAACTATACTTTCGGATTCGGTATCCATTTGCAGAGGCAAAAAAACCCTTTTCATTTCGCGGATTTTTCAGAGGAACATGTACATTCCCACCATGGTCTTGGGAACTTTTCCTCAAATTCATTGGGCGGATTCGTCTCGACATATTACTACCAGATCCAGGTGCACAACTTCATCCCATATTTCAATTTTAAGTTATAATCAGTTCTTTGTCACTTTTGCACTATATAATTCAATCAATTCCTTTCCATCTCAAATAAGGAAAAGGGGATCAACTTATCATTCCCATTTCATTCAGAATTCAATCTTCTTCTGTGGAGGGTTGAATCTAGCGAATTCTCCTCTCCTCTTCCAAATGTAATTTGTTGAAAAGTGTTTGAAGGGTAATCAATAGTGGAACTCTCATCTCTCTTTGAGGAAAAGGGTAGTTTTCCTCTTGATCCATCATCCACTATTTTCCCACATTATATTTTAGTGAACTCGACGTCTTGCATGCTTTCCTTTGAACAACATTGCATATTTTTCATTTACAAGCTTCAAATTTCTGCAAACTTAGTGGTTAAATCATTAAAAACCCTATTTTTTAAAATTAAAATTGAACTTGTAATTTGCAAAAATTGCTTGTGGTTATCTTAGATCTGAAAATTGTCTTGTTTATCAAATTCAATTTCCTCATTGTCTTGTTTAGTTTGCAAATAAAATTTACAAAATTAAGAGGTTACTTGTCAAGACCCTAATTTTCAAAAATCATTTTGAACTTGTGCAAAAAAATTGGATTTCCATTTAATTTTCAGATTTCAGATTGTTCTTAGACTTGTTTTCATTCCTACAATTCAAAATTTCATTTTCCCTCCCTTTTCCCAAAATTCAAATTTCAAAATTAAGTGGTTAGGTCATAAAACCCTAATTTTCAAATTTAATTGGATTTTGTGCAAATTTCAATCGATTTCATTCAAATTCAAATCTCTAAACATTTTCTAAGGTGTCCCTATCTTTTAGGTTTGACCTTTTTCAAGTTTGCAATTCAATTCCTCTTTTTCTTCAAAACCCTAATAGGGTCTTCTTTTTACATTTGAACCTTCATTTCGCCCATCTAGAAATCGTAAAATTTGCCAATTTTTTGGGGTTAGCTTTGAAATTATCGTAATATTCATCCCTGAAAAATTTCAAAAAAAGTTGGTCAGACCATGTGCATTCCCACCACGACCTCAACTTTTTTTCCCAAAATTTCAAGAGACTATTATGAATGTATTTACTAGCCTAAATCCAGAAGATTGGCTGATTTTGTTGATTTTTCATCCCTCTAGAATTGAAAATACCTCCAAAATTCAGCATTTCAAATTTCAAGATTTTTTTTAAAATTAAGAGGTTAATTATAGTTTGCCTTGATTTTAAAAATTCCGATTTTAAAATTAAGTGGTATTCCCTTGGCCCTAATTTTAAAATTCTAATTTCCTTTCATTTTTGGAAATCGTGTCATCCTTTTCTTCCAACAAAGTTCAAATTGTTTAATCAGTATTTTCTTAAATTTTGCATTAATCAATTTTGTAAGATTTGTTCCAAATTCAAATTTTCATTTTTCTCTCTAGTGCATGAGTTTTACCACTATTGGTCCTACCTATCCTATCCCCGTTAGATGAAGCATTATAATTAAGGCTTCCCAAGATTTAATTACTGGGGAGATGGAGCCTAATTTGGGTGACTTCTTTAATGAGGATCATTTTAATTCTTCCCATCATAATCATGTACCTATTCACCCCATTGATGAATCCCATGATGAATAAGAAGCTTTAACTAGTGTCTCTATAGATCAACTTTCCACATTGGACAATCAATTTGATAACTTTCAATAATGGATGTCCCAAGAATACCCTAATAGTGAAACTCTTCCATTAATTGAAGGCCCTAAACACATGATTCAAAGTGATAAGAATGAAATTGATATATTGTGTGGCATTGTACATATTGTTGATTCTAACGTCATGCCTATCAAGAGTTGTGTTGAAATTCTAGGTTATTCACAACCTTCAACACAAGTCACTCCTTCAATTCCTTAAACTACTCTTACGACTAATATTCCTACTTTTACCTCCAATATCATGGCTACATCAACTCAAAATTTCATTTCTACAACCACTGGTCATGGGGTAAATCCCTCTTCTTTATTTAATCCTCCATCTTTACCTATGTCTTCCATAAGTGTTCCTACTAGTCCTCAACCAATCAATGTGATACAAGGGGGCAATTCCTTCAACAACTTTGTTCCTCCTTTAAGTGTCTCTTTTCCTACCCAATCATCACCTATGCCTACTTATCATAATGTCCCACCACCTTATTCTCAATCCATGCCTTCTTTCAATAACATCCCACCACCTTCTCAATCACCTATGTCTAACATGAATTCTTCTATTGAAATGTCAATTAATAATCTTGCTCAAATCGTGTCTTCCTTACAACAATAAATTTCTTCTATGAGTCAATCCATGTTTAGTGTGCCCAACTTTCATGTTGCGAGCCCACTTTATCTTGATATTTTTAAAGTAGTGCCACCTAAACATGTTGAGATCCCTCAATTGGAACTCTATAATGGAAAAGGTGATCCTCTTACGCATGTCCTAAAATCACTTTCACTAATTTAATGCATTGTAAACAAGGTGTTAAAGAAAAAGTGACTAATTTCATTGGTAGATATAAGCATTTGTGTGCTTAGATTTCTTTTCATGTACTTGATAATGATATTCAAAAAAATTTCATTTCTAATTTACAAAAAGATATCAGAAAAAATCTTCTTTTGTTTGAGTTTACTTCCTTTCCACTGTTGTGCACAACACTCCACAATTATCAACTGGTTGTGAGTCAAATGGAGCAATCTACTCCTATGGCTCCAAGTTATAAGGGGGAGAGTGTTCAACAACCATTTGCAAAGTTCAAACCAACAAAAATCTTCATCAAGTTCAATAATACAATCAACAACAACAATGTGAATGCTACAATAGGTGTGAATGATAAAGGGAATAAATCAGTAGCTCCTCCTAATCAAAATCTTAAGATTTTCACTGATCCCTTGCCTTCTCATACCTCTAACATTATTGAGATTGTGCCTAATTCTTTCTCTTCTAAAGAATTCACCTCTATGGCTCCAAAATTGGTTAATATGGTAGAAACACAAGATATGCCTAAGGATCCTTGTATTACATTTGAACCTAGCGAGACCATTAGAGCACCTGATGGCCCTTTATACATAGTTGCGAAGGTTAAGGATATCCCTTGTTGGGGTGCCCTTATTGATACCTCTTGCATGGTTAATATCATAACTGACGAGTATCTTTTCACTTTACAATTGCATAAACCAATATACGATGCTTCTAATATGGTTGTGAAGTTATTTGATGGCTTCTCTTGTCCTACCATTGGTTCTATCATCCTTCCTATTGAGGTTCATATGAAATCCATGGATGTTGATTTTGTTATCATACCATCTTCTGAGCAATTCCATGTGAAGTTGGGCTATCCTTGGCTATCTTCCATGAAGGCTATTGCTTCTCCAATCCACAAGTGTCTGAAATTTCCTCAATGGAGAAAGCATAACCGTGAACCATAGATTATTTCATCCATCCAAAAAAGCCCCAATGTTCCTATTGATCTCTTTTGGCCTAAACAATTTCAATCTCTTCCATCAAGGAGCGATGCTCTTTTTCATTCTTATAAAAAATGGAAGAACAATATGGTTTTATCCTTATGTAAACCTAGATCCCCAACACTTGGCATTCCTATTATTCTTCAAGATGAGGTTCTTCCCCTCACAGATAGAACTAATCTCCCTCCTAAGGAAGATTGTCAACCCATTCCTATGGATGTGACTTTAGCTTCTCTTAAGGAGAACAACAATATTCCTCCTAAGGTTAGACCTATACCTCCTCCTCATAATGGACCTGGTCTCCTTCCTACACCTAATAGTCCTCCTTTCTATGGCACAGTTCCACCTCCTTCCTCTTATTGAGAGAAGAGGCTTGCTTCTCCTATTGTTCAGCCAAAAAGACCTCAACATAAACCTTCCACTATCAAGGAGAGAAACATTCCTACTTTTTCAAGTGTTCCTCCTCCTTCTGAGCCTTCCACTAAGACTCGATGGAATCTTTGTGCGAGAGAATGCCAACGAAGATGTCGTATTAGAGCTCGTGAAGCTATCCCTCAAAATAATCAATCTCCTCGGACTCTTACAATTGACATGATCCTTTTTCTCCTAAGAAAGATGTTCAACCTATATCTCCAAATCATAAGTTGCACAAAACATGTGATGGTTTTACTCCTATTCGTGTTATTTCTCCTCTTTCTCTAAACTTTGATGAAGAAATAGGTGAAAATGTTATTCATAATGGCAATACAACTCCTAATGCTTCTGATAGTGAGTATGAGTATGTTGATGTGGACAAACATTTATCGGATGAGATTTCACAAACCCTAATCCTAGCTCCTAGAATTAAACAAGGTGACTTACAACATGAGCATAGTCCTTGTTTGGATCTTGTGATAGGTCCATTTTATGTGCTCGGTGTCGCTCCTTTGGCATGTCACTCACCTTCCTGAAATAGTGATCAGCAAGATCGAGAGGCAGATGTTGTGCTAGATTAGCAATATTAGCAATGTAGATCTTCTCTCTTTCTCCTTTCTTACGCTTTTGTGACCATTCTTCTATGTGTATCCCTGTTCTTCTATTGTTCCCTTAATGTCTACTTGGGGATGATGAAAATCATTGAGATCTTTTCTTGGTCTCTTTCATGTTGACTCAAAAGACATCCTCTCTTCCCTTTCTTCTAAGGTAGTGTTCTTCTTTGGGGAATGACGATTGTTATATGCACATACATACACGATATACATGAGTTATCATACATAATATTCACCCTGAGGAAAGAGACACTACCTCATGTTTTGTGTTCATTATCCTTGGGTTTATTCCTTGATTGAGGGCTAAATCCTTGCGATAACATGCTCCCTTTATTCTCTCTCTCTTAGGTGTATCCTACCTTAAAGAAATCACTCCCGATAAGGCGTGCATGATCGCTTTAATGTGGAGGCATACACTCCACTCATATTTTCCTTCTTGATACTTAGAATTACTTAGTGAACTTTGTTTTGCTTTGTAATCTTTGGTATCCTTGTCTTCATGACTGAGAGTGAAAAGAAATTTCCTACTTGCAGTCATGGTTATCCCCTTCTCGATCTTCCCTTTTACTTTGTCAACCAAAGTCGTAAGATCCTAAGTCCACTGGGGGCTTGGCACATCTTGCCTCCTTGATGTGGTAAAAGGCATTCAATCTTGTTTACTTGTACTTTACTGAAAGTATTGGTGTACGCTTATACTCCCACTAAAGTGGGGGCTAAATGTAGTGTCATAAAATTACAACCCTAGCAATTTTTGATTGCATTAGGATCCTCATGCATGGGAGATCGAATCCTCTAGCCTGATTGGAGACCAGACACTGCTCAACCCTCAAAAATAATTTCTTTCTTGGCCTCTGCATCACTCCGTCCACACTCTACCCTAGAGAAAGGGATAGGATAGGGCATGGCGCTCCTGTCCCTACCCTATTTTGGGGTAGGACCCTTCCTAGGATTGCATTGTTGGTTTTACATTGGGTGGGAAAATCTCCTGATATCAACCTGTGACAAAAATCAAATCCACTAACATGTATTTAAGGGGGCATTTGTTCTCTGATTTGCAGAAGTTCATAAGGTGGAATTTTGATAAGGTCATGTTGCATAAGCGATAAACCATTCAAGAGAATTCAAGCATTCTTTCCCAATATTGAGCATTCTCAAGTCTCCCTTCAAGGCTAGGTGTTGCATTCAAGTCAAGGATTCAACCATTGAAGAGGAGATTGATTCCAACATCAATTCCACACAATCTTTTCTATCGACATTGCTATCACAACCTCTCTTGAGGTGATTTACAATTCAGTCTTTCATTTACATCTACTTGCAAGCACTTTCTTTCATTGCTTGGTTAATTCCAAAATTGGGGCAAACCCCCAATCCCAAACCATTTTCCTCTCTTTTCTATGTGTAGGTTGTAGGTGTGCAACTATACTTTCAAATTCGAGCTCCATTGGTAGAGGCAGAAAAAACCTTTTTGTTTCGTGGATTTTTTGGAGGACCGTGTACATTCCCGCCACGGTCCAAGCAACTTTTCATCAAATTCGCAGGGCGACTTTGTCTCAACATATTACTGTTAGATCTAGGTGCAAAACTTCATCCCATATTATGATAATCAGTTATTTGTCACTTTTTCACTATATATTTCAATCAATTCCTTTCCATTTCAAATAAGGAAGAGGGGATCAACTTATTGTTCCCATTTCATTCAGAATTCAATCTTCTTCTATGGAGGGTTGAATCTAGCGAATTCTCTTCTCCTCTTCCAAATGTAATTTGGTGAAAATTGTTTGAAGGGTAATCAATAGTGTAATTCTCATCTCTCTTTGAGGGAAAGGGTAGTTTTCGTCTTGATCCATCATCTACTATTTTCCCACATTACAAGAACATGATGACACCTCAACCCTGCTTCACTCTAGCCTGTGGCTCCCATCCCAAAAAGTGGTAATCTTAGTCGCCTTCTCTTCTCCCTCAAGGTCAATGTTTTGTCATGTACTTGTAAAGATTCCTTTGACATATTCTCATTGTAAAGAAATTATTTTTTGACATTCATACTACTAGCCTGAAGCATTTTTTTCTCCCTTATGTTATAAAAGGGAAATCAGGGCTAGTAGTAAAAGATGTTGGAACTCAAGAAGTCAGTAGAATATATAGAGTGTAAATTCATAGAAATAGAAGAAGGTTTTATAGAGTCTTACTATTTTGTTTTGATGAAAATGTACATCTTATTCTTAAATTAATAAGATAAAATAGTTCAGAGTGTCTCCAACTTTGTGTGTGTGCATTTTATGAATTAATATGTTAATGATATGTTAATATGTCTTCTTTAATGGAGAATGTGTAATTTGGGTAGTGGTTATCTTTTAATGAAATAGTTAAATATTGCATCTTAATCACAATAATGCAAATACATGTAGTTGTGATTTTTACGAAGAATTTGAAGTTTGTTTCAATAACACATATGTAAGACATGAGTGTCGAGTTAACGTTTAATGTATAAAGTACAACATTGCATGTGATAATTATTCAGTTGCTCAACTCTATTACTCAATGAATAGACCCTGGTTTTACTTTCTTGGTTGTTTCCTTGATCATAAAAATCATAATATTTTTTATTTTCTATCTTAGGAGTAGTTTAGTGCGGGCTTTCATCTCAATCTATTAATCAATATTGTCAAACCAAGAAATATAATCTTAGTCAAGGATACATCATCTTTCCTTGGTATATTTTAATTGAGATGCATCTATTATATAATAATACTTCAGCTAGCATGTTATAGGTTAAAATTATTGTAGGTATACTCGCCTAGGTCTTGTAGAGCCTAAAGGGTAGGAGGTTGTCAACACTCAGGTTGAGACCTCATTCGCTAGCCACTGACTTGAAGGCTTGTTGATTAAGTTTGACAAACTTATAGGAATCCTTCAGATAATCATTTGGAAACACCAACACATATCAATGGAACTCTTATCAAGAACACCTTGATTAATCTTGGTGCAACAATAAATGTCATGAAAAAAGAGACAATGACTATCCTACAACTATTGAACATAAGGCCAACATAAACCATTTTACAAATAGCAAATAGATCCACTATCAAACTAGAGGTAGTCATTAAAGACTTAGTGATCACTTTGGATTCATGAGAATACCCTATTGATTTTTTGGTTTTACAACCTAGAGCTACTTTGGGAGGTTATCCAGTAATCCTTGGGCGACCATGGTTTTTTATTGTTGATGCTTTTATTGGCTTTAGATTTGATAATATGATTATTTGTAGTGGGTATGTGACAAAGAAATTAATCCTCTATCTTCCAACTTAGCTCCATGATGGCCTAGAACAATAAATATACCCTAATATAGGGGTTGAAGATCAATATTCCCTCTAAAATATCATGAAAATTTAGAGGAATCATATGATGGGCATCCAAAAAGAAGTTGCATTTATTGCTCACATTATGTAAAATTCTTACTGTTTTGACCTGCAATAAGAGGAGTTCCTATCTTGTCTAACTTGTCCACTTCATAGCCTCTTATCTTGTGAAGATGAATCTATGTTACATATAGTTTCTGAAATCTTGTCATATAATTGCATTATCAATGTTTTTTGGTCTAGATATTAACTCAATCATGACAACAGTCAGCCCTATAAATGTGTCTTCGAGTAAGACACTCAACATAAGCAATAAACCAACTAGCACTGACCTAATATAGATGCTTCAAGATTACAATTCTACATTTTTATGGTTATCATGATATGAAAGACATTGATCCTAGCCTATGCATGCATATAATATATGTTAATGAGGGTTGTAGACTAGTAAGACAACCATAAAGAAGGATGAACCCAACACTTAGAGATATAGTCAAGGCCAAATTGTAAAGTCTTTTGGATGTAATATATATATGTTGGACATTTGGTGGAATTGATTATGTGTTGCATTGACGTTTTGTCATTGATGCCAACAGTAGCTGTTTGGATGCTTTATCGACATCCTTCTGGTCTCAGTAGGATGAGTAGTTTTTGGTCAACTTGGATCTGACATGATCCCATAGGCTCTGGTATAATCTAGTGATGGAATTGGCTTGTTCATGATACTCATACTCATATTTGATTAGCTGGTTTTGGTTTGGAGATTGGATGCTATCCTGCTTGCTTAGAAGATTGGTTTCTGGTTTTGACAAGGGTTTCATCGACAAATATTTTGATGGAGATCTTTGATGAATTGCATAAGTAGTGTTGGTGCAGCTTCTGATGGAGTTTCAAGATGTTGTTGATGATCATGTTCAAGACTTGGCAGTTGGAGATCATTGTTGAAGCGTGTGGACCTATACTTGGTCCCAGTTGATCTAGGTTATGGACTGAATTTAATGTAATGTGTGGATAGGACATATTTATGTATTTTCGGGATGTCTTATGTGTTGATATTACTTGTTTTATCTAAGGCCGTCATGGTTTGTAATTATGTAATCAGTTTACTGTCTGGTGGCTGACCTGATTATTTATGGTTGAGGGTTTGTATATATAGATGTAAGATCTCATTGTAGATCATCATGGTTATATGTAAGAGGTCATGGTCAAGGAATGTAATGTGCGAATAATGTAATATAATTCAGGTAGAGGAGTTGATCAATCATTGGAGATTGAATTGGGTTTATGTAAGATGATTTAGTCCTCCAGTATTGAGCTTAATCGGAACTATACTCAGGCATAGGAGATTCTATCTTTTGCAGTTCAACACTTCTCCGGATTGTAGTATGGATTTATATGTAGTCAGTGAGGCTCCTTTGTGATGAGGAGTGTGTTATAGGCTGTTGGCCTTCTTGCAAGTGCAGGCCCCTCAATTCTAATTCACATACTTATTGCAGAAGTATTATCTGACTATGGGTAGGCTTCCCACCATGGCTTTTCCCTTTACCGGGTTTTCCACATACAAATTTTGGTGTTGTGTGGATGACATTTATTCTATGATTATTGTTTATGCTTAATGGGTTTATCTGCTATTTTGGTATTAATGTTTTGGGTTCCGGTATTAAAGTTTAAATTGCTAATGGTTCTTGTAATCCGTGACAATTGATTCACCCCCCCTTTCAGTTCTCTTCCAGTTATCTGAACTGTCTAACAATATATCCTATTTTAGATAGTGAATGGGTGTCACTCCTATTAATTGTGCCTAAAAAGAGAGGAAAATGGTGAGTGTACATAGATTATACAGAGTTGCAAGAACTAGAAAAAACTATTTTCCTTTGCCTATTATTGATCAGGTTTTAGATTCACTAGCTAGAAAAAGGTATTTCTCTTTCCTAGATAGATTTAGTGGTTACAACCAAATCCCAAAATAGCCATTGAGGATCAATAAAAGACTACCTTTACCTACACATGGGGGACATATTCCTATTCAATATTGCCTTTTGGATTATATTATGCACTAGCTACCTTTTAGAAAGTTGTCTTGACCATATTTTTGGACTTTGCCCATGATACAATGAAGATGTACATGGATGATTTCACTACTTATGGTAACTCCTATGAGGAGGCATTGCCAAATTTGGAAAAGGTACATCAAAGATGTTAAGACAATAACCTCTTCCTTAGTCATGAAAAATGCTCAATGATGATGGAGGAAGGAGTTGTAATTGGTCATTTTGTCTGAGCCAAAATATTTTAGGTTGACCCTACCAGAATTGAAATCATCTTAGGACTTCTAGTACAAAAAAGGAAAAGAGATGTTAGAATTTCTCCTGGACATGTAGGTTATAATAGGCACTTGATTATGGATATTAGTAAAATTATTGCACCATTTTTCACGTTGCTAACTAAAGAGATCAAATTTAAATGAGCTACAAGTTGTCAACAATCATTTGAAGCACTGAAGAAATCCATCATTTTAAGCACCAATACCTACAAGACCTAACTATACTCTTCCTTTTCACATAAACATAGATGTTTATGAATTTGTTGTTGGAGCCATGTTAGGACAAAAGGAAGGTAATTTGGAATATGAAATCTATTGCATTAGTAAGAAATTGCAAGGTGTCGTGGTTAACTATATAGTTATAAAGAAGGAAATTCTTGTTGTCATTTATGCCATATAAATAAATTTAGGCATTATATCACCGATTACTCTGTTTTCATTTATACTGACCATGCAACCATACACTACCTAATGAACAAACTATTGGTAAGTGGTTGACTTGTTAGATGGCTTCTCTTGTTGCAAGAGTTTGACATCATAATTGTTGTCAAGCCTGGGAAGGCTAATGTGGTACCAAAATTTCTGTCAAGATTAACAACTTTCATAGTGGATTTAATAGTGGATGATTCATTTCTAAATGAATATCTCTTTGCATCATCGGTTTATACCTCAAGGTAGGTTGATATTTTAATTACTCGATTGCAGGGTAGATATCTCCATAGTTCTCACCTAAAGAGAAGAAATAGTTTGTTTACCACAACTCTTCCTATGGGCATAGATAGATGGTTATTTATTTTACACTGGGTATGACAATACCATGCAAAAATACCTTAGGGAAGATGAATCATTTGATGTACTCAAAGAATGCCATGATGAACCTTGTGGTGGACACTTTGTAGCCAAGAGGACAAAAAATAAAGATACTCAATGTAGGTTATTATTGGACTAACATACATTAATATGCTATCCATTACACAAGGAGGTGTGATAGATGAAAAACAAAGGGCGGGCCTATCAAGAGTGATGGGATGCCCTTACAACACAAACTAGTAATCATGCCATTTGATAAATGGGGTATTAACTCTATTAGCCCAATAAAACCTAAATCTAACAACAAATCCTAGATATTGGTATGTACTAATTATTTTACTAAATGGGTGGAATTGAAAGCTTTTAGGACTTCAAGAGACACTAAATTTACTCAATTATTGTATGATGAGATATTTACAACCAATGGTGTTCCAAGGGAGATAGTAATAGACGAAGGTCCACAATTTACTTCTAATTTGATTATATAATTGGTGAAGTATGAGATTGGACATAAGAATTTAACACCCTATCATCTACAATCCAATGGATAGGTTGAGGTGACCAATAGGGAGCTAGAAGCCATATTGACTAATACAATTCAACTACATAGAAAAGATTGAGTTGCTAGATTGCATGAAGCAATTTGGGCATATATGACAACATGGAAGACAACAACATGGTTTACACCCTATGAACTTGTTTATGGCAAAAATAATGTCCTACCTATTGAATTTGAATATAAACACTACGTAAATTTTTTGAACTAGAAATGGGTCTTAATCAAGCACAAAAAAACCATTTACATCAGCTGAATGCACTTGCTGAGATGTAGATGAAAGAAATTCAACATACTGAGATTATCTAGAACCAGAGAAAAAAAATGGCATGATAATTTCATTAAGATAAAAGAATTCAATGAAGGAGATTAGGTGCTATTATTTGATTCATGGTATAAGGAACCAAACATGGTCGTTAGGGCCATTTGAAATATAACAAGTGTTTCCAAATGGAGTTGTTCATCTCACCACAATAGACCCAACCTATTTCTCATCAATGGTGAATGGGAAAAGGTTCAAGTTGTACAAGAAATCTCATAATAAGGATGAGATTTTACCCTGCCTACACCAATAGTAAATCTCACTACCAAAATCACCATTAGCATCCAACCCATCTAATGATATTATTCTCACACCACCATCATCACCCATACATTGACCTCATATGCAACATGCAGATGAACCATCTAGTTCACTTGCAACCACTCCATCCCAATAAGTTATTCTAGCTCCCACATGCACACACTACACAAATTAACATTCATTTCTAATTTCATTTCGAAAATAGTGAAGGAGCATATGATTAGACATAAGAAGTCAAAGCCCTATCATCAATAATTGAATGGACAAGTTGAGGTGAACAATAGCAAGCTTGAAGCTATATTGACTAGAATAGTTGAGATACACTAAAGATTTTGGGCTACAAGATTGCGTAAAGTAGTTTAGGAATATAGGAAAACATGGAAGACAACAATAGGGTTTACACCCTATGAACTTGACAATGACAAAAAGGTAGTTTTGCCTATTGAATTTGATTGTAAAACACTAGATATAGTAGTGGAATTGGAAATGGATTTCAATTAAGCATAAAAGGATTATTTACATTAGTCAAATGTATTTAATGAGATGCGGATGAAATCAATTCAAAATAAGACAATAGATAAGACACTATTATTTGATGAGATTCTTAATGATCATTTCATTAAGACAACAAAATTTAATGGAGATAGGGCACTATTATGTGATTCATGGTATAAGTGACATAAGGGCATCTCAAAACATGGTAGTTAGGGCCCTATGAAATTCAATAAGTGTTTCTAAATGGAGTTGTTCAAATCAGCACAATAGACCTATTTCCTTTCTCATTAATGGTGAACATGAATAGGCTTAAGTTATACAAGAAACCCCATAATAAGAATGATTTTTTACTCCACCTTTAGTATCAATTAATATCACCACCTAAAACACCATTAGTTTTTGACCCATCTAATGATATTATTTTGACACCACCATCATAACTTATACATTTACCTATGGACATACCATCTGGTTCATCTACAACCACTCCATCCCAATAAGTTATTCTAGATCTCACATGCACACTACATGAATTATCATTCAATATTTCTTTTTCTTTTTTAGTAGTATCAAGGATCATGCAACCATACACATCAATCGAGACATGTAATGTAATGCCCCGCCAGGAAACCCCTAAGGGTTTAAGTTAAAAACACTCAATTAGAGTGTAAATTTTTTTTTTTTTTTAACTAACAATTAAGAGTGTTAACGAAAAGTTACAATATTAAGATAGATTGAAGTTATCTCCAAGTTATCTCTAACTAGATAACACAGCGGAAGGCTAAAACGATCCTAAGGAGTTTCCCAACGTGATTACATAAGCTTACACCTAACTCAACTTACGTCATTAGATCCATTAAACTGGATAACATAATTGCGAGATAATGCATAGATTTTGATTATATATGTGTTCAATGGTTTGACATCTTAGAATTATAGGAAGCGTTCATTTACTTTGGTGGTAGGAGGCCTTTGATAGGTTAATTATTCAATGCACTTAAATTCATAATTTTCATTAGGAGGTCTCCAAATAGGTTCAAGCATTTTAAATATAAGGAAGTTCAATCCTTGGGTTTGTGGTATCCATTCACAGTTGATTTCATCCTTTAATGTTTAAAAATGTGCCTAATGAGATTCATTCATTTAAGGTTAAACTACGATTAATAAAACGAGGATTCCTTCATTTGATTTTAAAATATTCACCCACATTTGATATCTTCCTTAAATATTAAAAGGTATGGTTAATAAGAAGAGTTCGTTCCTTAAGGATTACTACAACAATTAGAGTGAGATCCCTTCATTTGATTTCATGCATAGCCAACTAATGAGTTGAAGATTCTTCTGAAAGGTATAATGTGAGTAGCCATGGGAATTCATTTGAAGTTTTAAAATAATACTACTAGATGGCTAAAATCATTACGTTGACAATGTATTAGAGCCACATGAGTTCATCCTTTAACCTTAAGATATAGTTAGCAAGACAAAATTTATCATTTCAAGATTAGAGTAATAAGATCATAGTGACGTTCTTCTATTAGGATTAAAATACAATTATCTTTTTTGCATATCTCTTTTTTATAAACGAAGTTAATATGAGATGGTACATATATTAAGATTAAGATTTAAATAACTATACCAAATTTCCCTTTTTAGTTCCATTTCAGCATCCATAAGGGATTCTTTATTTAAGGTTACAAATATAGATACTAGTTGAGTTCACTCTTGTATGAAATTAATCTGATAAA
Source organism: Cryptomeria japonica (assembly GCF_030272615.1). Classification (NCBI taxonomy): domain Eukaryota; kingdom Viridiplantae; phylum Streptophyta; class Pinopsida; order Cupressales; family Cupressaceae; genus Cryptomeria; species Cryptomeria japonica. The sequence goes on from NC_081415.1 coordinate 108,893,129, forward strand.
GATTATTTGTTAGGATTAAAATGTAAACAACTAAGTAAATTCATCTGATAAAGTGAATTACAATTAACATGACGATGTTCATTTACAAAGGTAAGAAGGTAAATGCCTATATGAGATTCATCCTTTAGATTTCACTTAGAGTTTACAACATTAACTCAACTTTGTTTCCCATTTTTCATTTGATCAATTTACATGCTTAATAACAAGTAAATTCATTGATGTGACCTAGCAAGATTCTTTCCATTATTATTACGTTTAATTAACCTTATCAAAATACTCCTTTCCACAACTTTAATTACAATATCTTAAATATTTTGCCATAATTATAATTCACAATGTTTAATGAACTTCAATAACTACATTTATCCAGATGATTAATGTTATGCACTTAAATTTGAATTCATTAAGTTTTCACCATACACTTATGCAAGAATACAATCATTCATGATAATTTAAAACATAAAATAAAGTACGCTAAAAACATCGCATAACACAGGTATGATCTCGGAGTTCACCCCGGATGGGCTACATCTCCGGGTCTGCTCAACTGCAAGACCCCTTTGGTATTATATCGTTAGGAATACAAAATTTATAAGTCTTTTACATCTTGCCACTTAGGCGAATACAATCAATAAACAATAGACACCTCCTTCGGGTTTTACATAATGGTCCCTTCTAGAGTGGCTCCAACCGAAACACTTCAAGCAAATTACAAGTTCTAATGACTGACGATATTTTGACTAGGGCATATTTCGGCTATGACCGACACAATTATCTAGATAACAAGGTCTGAAAAACAAATACACCAAGGTATGACGCCACCCCAAACATGGCAAATACGGAACTTATACTTACAACATTTTCCTTTTTATATCGATACGATATCAAATTTACATGCGTACTACTAACATACTGACGAAGTAATTACAAAATATACGAAAATAATTTCGATTCAAATTTCATACTCTCCTATACTTTAGTTTTCATTTGTAAAATTAACGGGGGATCTTAATCATTAAATTCGAAAGACGATGATTTTTTTTTTTTAAAAGAAGAACAACGTCTTATTAAGATATATTTCATGACGTTAGCAATGGTGTTTCTTTTCAAAGGTCTTCAAATACAGTCAATATTTGATTTCTTCTCCAAGTATACTTTCCGATTAGATTTGGTTCCAAATTTTAACGTGATCAAAATAAATTTAACAATACATGACTAATAAAATGTTATTTTCTTAAATAAATCCACAAATTTATATATACACAAACCTCGTATTTAATATATATTTATATATATATATATAAACAATATTTAGCGAAATAACAATAGAATAAAACTAATTTCCAATAAACTGAACCCTTCCTCATTATGCTACAAAAAAAAACCTTTTTTTTTTTATACTTTCCCATGGCAATGTTTATAATATAATTTTTTTTTTTGTTTAAAACAATTACAAAGAATTATCGTAAACTTCTTTTTTTTGTTTGCTTTTGGGAAGAACCCTAAACAACACGCGGGTAAACTTTGTGTGGCGGCGCCACTGCGGTGCCCGCAGGCCCGCGGCGCCCTGCGGCCACCACGGCGCCCTGCGGCCACCGCGGCCCCTGCGGCCACCGCAGTGCCACGGCCACAGGTTTTATATGCATGCGGGCGGGGAGTTCCATGGGGAAGCGAGCGGGGAGAATGTGCGGGGAGGTGAGCGGGGGAGGGGAGGAGGAGCGGGTGGAGCTCTGCTCCCCGCCCTCCAAACCCCAACCCATGGCTAAAACCACTACGCACGGCTTAAGTAAAATGCGTTAAACACATCGCATTTAAATATAAAACACAGTTCGTTTTTCATAAACAATGGAAAACGCGAGATGCTTCGAAAGTTAAATATTTCGATTCAATCAAACCAGAGATTTTATTATTATTATTTTTTTTAAAATAAGAAACGTGGGTTTCATCCACTCCCACTCACAACAGCAAAACCCCCAAATATCATGAAAAGAAAACAGTCTTAAAAAAAAGACTTACAAGAGGATATTTCAAACCCATACCATTTCCATCAAGACCCATTTTTTTTAAAACAAATACAGTCACAACCATCTCTTCTTCATCATTTTTTTTTTTTTTGGGTTTAAATGCAATACAAGGTAAACAAGAGACTTACCTCCCCTTAGCATCCCTGGCATGAATCTGAAGAAGAGCTCCACCTGCAACTCCAAGCAAGAAGGAAAAACTCCATTTTCTCCCACATTTTTCCCCCAAAAAGAGAACCCCCAAAATGTCTCCAAAACTAGGTTAAAAAGTGAAACCCTAATTTTGCCCTAATTTTAAATTTCGAATTTAGGCATTTATTTCTAAAATAAAATAAATGAAAATCCAAATGGGAATCATTCATTCCCTCCTTATTCATTTTTCTTTTAAAATTTAAAAGCTTCCATTTCTTCTTCAACTCTAATTTTTTTTTTTAATTTTCTTCGTATCACTTTAGCCAACACTTTATATTTTGATTAGTTAAATTTTCTGAAAATCAAACTTTTATACTTTATCCACTTCACAAGTAAAATGGAACTAATTTCTTTTAAATAATAAAATTTACCCTTTTTCCCCCAACATGCGAAAATGATTAATTTATTTCTATTTCTCAATGGACTTTTAAATTTTTTCCTTCCAAAACACATAATTTATTAAAATCGTAGTTATTAAAATTAACTATTGAATTAACTCGCTACAACAAAATAAAGCGACATTTTTAAATACATGACTAATCTAGTACAAGAGTCTTATTTATTCTAATTTCTCAACTACAGATATGTAAATGTTACAAACGCGTAAATGAGCACAATAACCCCAGTTAAATACCTTAAGCCTACTACATTAATAATTTAAAGCAATCTCTTAAATTAATGATTAATCATATAAAAGAAGCTACCCATTTAAATTTCTAATTTACTAATGTGCTCGTCTACTCACAAATTTGAATTTAATACTTAGGATCACAAACCTCACTTACCTCACGCAAGGCACACAAATTGAGGAAGTCTTCCAAATCTCTCGACACGCGTCCCAATGAAAGGCAAGCCCCACGAATCCACACACGATGCTCGCCTAACCATGGCTAAGGCAAGACGAGAGTTATATGACCACTAAATCCGAATTCAAAAGATGAAGGAGCATGCTCAACCTTGCAAATTCCAAAGGGGATAAACCTTGCCCTAAGCGGTGTTGTACCTGCAATCTCCTACACTCATGAATTCATACAAGCATGCATATACAAATACATATTCAATGAAGGCGTTAGCTCAAGATTTATCACAAGGGTTAGGAACAATTACCTTTACATGAGAATCGATGCAAAAGCACAATAATAAGTATGCACAGTTATTTATATTATCTAAACTACACATTTCACCATGGTTAACCTACCATTCAAGAATGCCACATAGGAAGTCAATCATGGTCAAACGGGTTTTACAAGTCTAACTAGGGTATGGGCATTACATGTAACATCGTGCCATAGATGAGACCTAAATTTGTGCATACACAACCACTATATCTTTCCATGTAGTCGTTAGTTTTGTCAAGTCAAATGCAATAAAAGAAAGTAAGACTTTACATGCATTTGTCCACATATTAATGCAAACATTGTAGTACCTTTCCAATCTTACACATGAACCAATCTATCCACCGCCAATTTCAAATTTCTTCCATGTGGCACAATCATAAACTAAGAAGACAATTCCACTTCATGACTTTTGTCACATTAATCATTCCAACTTCAGTCCAAGTATCTATACTCCACTTTTTTGACAACTAACCTTATGCCAAATATCACATTGTAGATCTTAAGCGGGTATTTTAAGCATTAAATAATTTATTGCATAATTAATATAGTTTTAACTTTGTAATTTGCATGCATATTTTTATTTATTCACATGTCATATATCATTAGACAATCCAAAGTTTCAAATATTTCATACATATTATCTGCTTGCAATTAAATTGAGAATAAATTAACACTAAGTTGGGGGTAGTCATAATGATTTTTATCTTCTCCATTGTTCATAATTATTTTGTAAGTCTAGAGCCTTCGCTAGTTGACTATATGAGTAAATCAATAGTAGACATCATAACCATTTGATTACCTTACGAGATACAAGTAGAAAGAAAATAGGAATGGTAAGGAAAGTTGATAAGCATTTAGTTGTAGAATTTTGAAATTTGGAAAATTGAGCTAAGGGTAGTCTATAGTGAAGAATTGGTGGGTAATTGTTTTTGGGAAATAGCTTAATTGTAGTCACAAAAGAAGGAAGAATATAGGAAATGGGTGGTTTCCCTATCAGAATGAACCTACAGACCACACCATACTACTCACAAATGCAAAATGCTTTCCAATCTTTGAAAGGTTTGTTGAATACATTATTGTCTAAGGCTAACTAAGTTAAATGATGAGATGACAAAACAATTTGTGAAGATCTTCTAGGATAATAAAGAAGTCACAAAAAGGTTAAGAGTGGAAGCATTATAGGAAACTACTTTATAAGTGTCTAGGATTCCATGCACTAGAAAAGAATATCCAACATTCCTAGATGCAGTCTTTGCAACAACGTAATTCACTAGCACTAGAGAAAGACTCAACTCTTCAACTTATGGTACTGAGCATCTCTCTGCGTCCATTGTGGAGGGAAGTAGAAACCCATGTAATAAGGTACTTTACTTATGATGGACACCATTTCCTTCTCTATACTATTCATTTCAAGTTGTTAAGACATATTTGCCATAATAGGCTAGTTAATGATCCAAATTAATTACATTATATGCTTACAAGAATGATTATGGAGTTTAGGAAGAAGATGACATATTCCTATTTGTCACATCATTTTTTAGTTTTTTGTTGATTAAAATAAGTTTATTCATACAATTTCCAAATGTCACATGAAGAATTTAAGAATTGGGACAATGTTTAGGAGTCTATTTAGATAGACTCCTATGGAAAATTCTAAAAAATGTTAATGGCATCCTGCGAAAGAAGAATTTGATAGGGATGAAGAAGAAATTAAAGAATAGGGATGTAGAGGAAGTTGAAACACTCAAAGAAAATGTGCCTGAAAATATATTGAGGATAACTTACCACTAGCTACATCCCCTGCCCTAAGCCTTAGGGAGCATGAAAATGAAGAATTAGAACAAGGACATCAAAGTGAAAACTGGCCACCAAATTCATCTACAACATCAGAAAAATCACTTGTAGCATTTGATAAAACCTCTAAATCATCTCCACCAAAAACTAGAAAAAGAAAAAATTATGCTTCTTCCTCTTTAGAAGAAAAGAAACATAAAACTGAAGAGAAGATTGAGAAACATGCATTTGCGAGGGAATTTAAGAAGTTTAAGTTTGAGAAGTATAGGAAAACACCTAGAGAGGAATCAGAAAAAAAAAAGCTTACGGAAAAAAATGAAACACTTGGGGTTGGAGAAAAAAATGCAAAGGAAGAAGTATAAGAAATGAAAGATTAAAAAGAATAAGAATCTAGAGAGAAGTTCTCATTGCCTTTGAGGGAAGGGGATTGTAGGAAAACAAAAGTCTCCAAAATCGGATAATGTTTTTGACATTAAAAGTGATTCTAAGAGGAAATACCTGTTAAGGAAATAGAAAAGTAAAAATGAGGGTGAGAAGATAATAAAATAATAAATAAATGGAGAGATAGAATAGTCATTAACAATATGGCTTAGAGTATGAGATAGATAACGATGACCCTTTCATAGCCAATAAAAGGGCTAATGGTACACCAAACTCAAAAGAACATGACATAATCCCTCCAATGGGGACTGATAATGATGATGTTGAGATGGACAATGGGGCTGAGATTTTTATTAAGCTAGAGCATGTTCTTGAAGGGAAAGAATAAGATAATGATTTGCAACAAGCTCTTAATAAAATCAAGGACTTGGAAGAGAAACTAGTAGGCTCCAAGGAAATATAGATTGGGTTACAAGAAAAAGTGAAGGAGATGGAAACATAATTAATAGTCCATTAGCAAGAAGGGGTAGGTTAGATAAGCTAGCCAGCCTAGCTATAGTGGAGTTGCAAAAGAAAGAACATGGAAATAACCTACTCTTTCTAAACAAAAATATGCTCTTGCATCACTCACAAAACTAACCCTTGAGATTGCTTTGCGGTGTGATTTTTTGAAATTTGAATGGTATAAGAAGCAATGAGAAAGAGAGAAAGAAAAACTCAAGGTCATTATGATGCAAGGGTAGATGAAAAGGACACAAAATTGAAAAAGTTAATAATCAATGTGGATAAGATGGTTGATTTAACAAACTGACTTAGAAGTTATAGGCCTCTTACCCAAGTGTATGCTTTATATTTACAAGATTTTTTTTATATTTTTAGATAAGTTAGATTCTTAGTAATGCACCTATAAATCTATTATCACACCTAGATTGTTCCTGATTTCCTATTCAAGCGTGACCCCTGATACGCAAGATCAAATGTGTGAATTATACCTCCACAACCTAGTTGTACCTTACAATACAAACTTGAATACTTTAATTTAAGTAAGACATGTTCAACTAAAAGAACTAACATATTACCTATGGAATGAGAAAGAAAGATGGATATTATTCCAAGCATACTAGGAGAGGGAGAAATCACATCCTTTGCAAATTATAGCTGAATCAATTGAGCTAGACAAAATTGTGTATGAATGGGTTGAGCTTATCAATAAACCAGAGGTGGCTAAGAAAATTAATCAATGCAAAATAAGGGACTATAATAGGTTTAAATCATCATTGGCAATATTAGGAAAGGGTACAACAATGATAAACTATAAAAAAAATGGATCGAGTTGAATCCTGCGATTAAAAGGAAAGAACCCTGCTCCCTTTACAATTATATCTCCCTAAAGTTTAGAGCAATTAAGTACATCAAAGATTCATCAAACACTAAGGAGTCATCTCTTCCACTCACATTTCATCCTCCACTCCTATATTTAGTTCAACATTTAATAGGATGGAAGGTGGTGGACCTAGTCAAGGAAAGAGAACAGTGGGAGAGAATCAAAGGAAAAATAATTTTTTACATGACATTAGGTGTAGGTGTAATGTGCTCATAGACTATAGGCTTGATGTGTTGAGATATAATATTAGGCCCAAGTTTTCTAAAGGAAAAGAAATGGTGTAGTTGGGGGAGATGATGTAATAACCCACCAAAATTGATCCAACAAAAAATGAGTATATTTTTTTTTTTTCCATTATGTTTTATTCATTTGCATACTCTGGGCATCCATCCAATTAGGATTAGGCATTCATCCATTCGGGATGAGCTTCTAACCAAACGGGTTAGGCAATTGTCCATACGGGACGTAAATTTCCATCTATCCAATACGGGATAGGCATCTACCCATACGGGGTAGGCATCTATCCAAACGGGATAGGAGATGCTCTGGCCAGAGACTTAGACTCATCGGGACCATTCGGGTCCTGAGCCACTCACTAAGTACTACATTCTTCTAACAAGAATGCACCGAGGTCGCCGTCCTTAGGAGTAATAAAAAAAATAATACAAGCTTGAATTCCGCCTCGGAATTTGGCTTAAAGCCTCGGGAAGTCAAGCGAATCCATACGGGATTCCTTCTGAGTATGCATTGAATTAAGTTTGATTATCTTATCTTTCAATTAGGATTCTTACTCAACCAAGCCTAGACCCCACCCACGAACGCCTGAGTACGAGGGACAACTCCGTCCCAAGACTGCCTACATACCCGCTTCGGCACGGGATCAAGGCATAAAGTATGTAGTTCTATTTTCTAATCTATGGTTTGATGTAAACTGATTTGTGGGTACGCAACCCTTTCTAGGGTCAGTGTCCCAGACAGTTTCTCTGCGGTTGCTACCCACGATGGTAGCACTTAAGCGAAGGCTCAAGATGGCCTATTGCTTGTGGCCTAAACAAAATAATTAGATCCTAATACTTATCATGAGCGTCACCCACTTGCAAATCACCAATATCCCTTCGAGATGAAAAAGAAAGTAAATTTCATGAGAGCTTTTAACTTGACCATCCCTAAGAGGGGTTTACTATGGTTTATCTCAATGGATGTGAAATTCATTTAAGAGTTATCTTATTAAATTATCGATCCAAGAGGGATTACCCGCCCCTTGGATTTTTAACTTCCAAATGTCCCTTATTACTCCCCGATGATTTATAGGGACGATGCCACAAACGTCGTTAATGCAGCTTTATTAGGTGTTAAGTGCAGTAGTTCAACACGACGGCATTACCCGTAAGCGTGACCCAGAGGCACCATATATACCGAACGCTGCTAGTTTTGGGTTTCCAACTTCCTTTGTTTAGTTTTCTAATCTACGAATAACAAAATGAAAGCGTAATAAATTGAAGTAACTACTTGAAGTGTAATTTGCATAACAAATGAAACTTGCATAATAGTAATTGCATGAAAGATATAATTATCCTATAAATAATTCGCATGCTATGAACCATTAACGAAAGCAATTAATCTATGATGTAAGAAGACTTAACGAGTCCAAAATAACGATTAAATCTAAGTATTTGTAATAAGGTAAGTTAATCTCTAAGGACCAATCAAGTGTCCCAACGATTCTTAATTTTAGAAGAATATAGTCTACAATTTTAAAGTTTATTAAGGATAGTTTAATTACGATCTTGCTACACATTAATCCCATTTTTTTTATTGAAAGTCAATATCCTTAAATTTACACTAAGGAAAAAAAAATCATCATTTCCTAAATGTCATTATTATCAAACTTAAAAATTTAACTAAATAGTAATTAACTTAGATTATTATTTAAAAAAAAAAAAAACAAATTAAAACTTCAAATTTCGAAATAGTAAAAAAAAACAAATTTTAAACTAAATGGCAAAGGCTTTGTTTATACATTTTGATGGTATGTAGGGTTGCGGGGTGGGGACCACGGGTCCCATCACCCCTGCGGCCCTGCATGCGCATGTCCGCAGAGGTGAGGGGACCCGCGGGCCCCTCCATACTCTGCGACGGTTCAACGTAACCGTCCATGCACATTTGCCGACGTCCAATGAAAACGCCATGCGTTACGGGAGTTTTTTTTTTTTGGGAGGTTTTTCTAACATTCGATAAGATTTCTCGCTTTTTGGTTATTCATTTATATATATATATATATATATATATATATATGTTATAATATTATCATTATCATTTTTCTTATACAGGAGTATTATAATTTTTTTTCTTTTAAAATTATTGAAGATTACTCAGAGCAGGGTGATAATAGGTAATTAACAATGTTTGTAGATTAATTTCAGGGACAAAATGAAGCAGTAACCAGAGGGATTTTTCCATTTCCTTTGTTTTCCACACAGGAAATTCATTCACAGAGAAAAGAATAGTTTATTTCTTTTGTTTTTCACACAGGGAAGTTCTTTCACAGAGAAAGGAATAGTTTTATTTCTTCTTCTTTCATTTCTTTTGTTTCCTACACAGGGAAAATTCATTCACAGATAAAGGAGTAAATTTGTTTGTACACACAGGGAGATCTGTTCACAGAGAAGGGAGATGATTTATTTATACACACAGGGAGATTTGTTCACAGAGAAAAGAGAAAATTGTTTGTACACACAGGGAGATCCAATTTTTATCAAAATAAACTGAAGACAATGAATCTAATTTCCATTTACTCTACTTCTTTCAATCTGAAACTAATTTCTTATCAGAATTAAAACAATGAATCTCATTCTCTACAAAATCTGAAACTAAGAATTACAAAATCTGAAACAAATTTCTTATCAAAAATTTAAACAATGAATCTCATTTTCTACAAAATCTGAAAACTAATTTCATATCAAGGATTTAAACAATGAATCTCATTCTCTACAAAATCTGAACTAATTCCTTATCAAAAAATTAAACAATGAATCTCATTCTCTACAAAATCTGAAACAAATTTCATATCAAGAATTTAAACAATGAATCTCATTTAAACAATGAATCTCATTCTCTACAAAATATAAAACTAATTTCATATCAAGAATTTAAACAATGAATCTCATTTAAACAATGACTCTCATTTTCTACAAAATCTAAAACTAATTCTTTAACAGAACACAAATGAATTTCATTCTCATAAATAATTTAATCAAATCTAATCTACCACAAAAATAAGATGCATAAACTAAGTTGAAGGAACCTGGATGCTTGAAGATGGTGTAGAGTCTTCCTTGATCCTCCAAATTGAAGAGAAATCCTCCCAACAAAATCTTAGCTGCCAATGAAAATGGACTACAAAGGAGAATTTAACTTGCAGAATTTCTTATGGAAATAGCCAACACTTATTTTGAAACTTGTACCTCTTTTATAAAAGAATTTTCAATTTCCCACTACCTAATTATTAATTGAAAAAAAGAGATTCTCTCCCAATTTGGCCTCCATGCAAATTGATTAGGCTTAGTGGGAGGAGTTACATGCAAGGAGGTGGAGAAGCCTCTAGAAGCTTCTTATTCCTCCTACAACATGTGCCTTAATTTGGGTGAGGGAAATTAAATAACAAATTAAAAATATATATGTACTTTCCATGTGTGTGTGGTTTATTATTTTTATTCCCTTACAATATTCATTCAATAATTTATCCAAGGAACATAATAGAGTTTTGTATTTAAATCAAAAAGGTGATAAAGGAGAGTTGTGACAGATGATGAGTCCTATAAATAGCACTATTTTAACTCTTATATACCTACTTTTATTAGACTTTTATATGTTTAAGACTATATCCTAAATCATTATTTTGCTTAACTCATGATATATATGACAAATGATGAGTGAATATGTTATGTGTATTTCCATGATTGATATGATGTCAAAATGTTGTAAATGGTGCTAATGTGGACAAATGATTGCTTTGAGATAGTAACTTATAGCTTAAGGATTAGCAGTTGGCCCATAATCAAAGCAGATCGTGCCTCTACTACCCATGCGGAAGAAGTAAGGACGTCGACCAAAATGTGATTATTATGAAGATTTGTTAACTTTGTATTGAAAGATAAATGCACATAGAAATTATAGGATCTCATGGGATGATGGAGTTATGCACAGAAAATTATAGGGTCTTCTTGATTCTTCCTTCCTTCACTTTTCATGTTTTCTTTCTTTTTGAAAGAAGTTTATTTTCCCATAGGATTTCTCTTATTTTATGTAGTTGTGAGAAATTATTTGTACATGGCTACCTCATCAATCCTTGTTGTCAGGACCCATATTTCACATTCTTACATTAGTTTGTTCCTCTCTAAGTTGCACATATCGGGGGTTGTTAGTGTGAAAAGGGTTATTCTCTAATTGGTTTCCTTCAAGGACCTATCTAGATGTTATTAGTTAATCTTAATTAGTTAGCTTATAGAGGAAGCATCCTTATCTAATTTTGTCTCATAGCATATGATTATGATATTTGTTTTAATCCTATTGCTTCTTAGATTTCACCAAGTTCCTTTATAAACAAGGAACCTCTTGCATATTGCAACACATCTTGTACCATATTGTATTCTCATTTGGTGGAATATAATCTTGTGTTGTTACTTCTACGTTGCTTCTCTCTTGTCTATGTGGAGGTTATTTGGTGTTGTAGATTAAAGATCTTGGTTGCTCACTTTATCAAGATTCATTTTTTAAACAACCTTAATTGTTTGATGTAGGAGAATCTCATGGTGTAAGAGAAATGTTTCATCACCCAATTTTTTTTTCTTTCACTCGTTTTCTTTGTTTACGAATATTCATTTACATTCAAGTCATTAGATAGTCACTACCATATTTCATTGCAATTGTACATTCTACCTCATTGTTGGGAACACATGTTTTACATTGTTCCATTAATGCCATATTCTATTTTCAAGAAATTATGAACATCATCAAGGTATATATCAAGCTCTAATATGTTACTTGATATAACAAATTATTGGATAATTTAGAAAATTTTCAAAGCTTGTGACAATAAAAGTCTAACACATTCAAAAGCACATGGGATCAAATAGACCTTATGGTATGAACCACAATAAAATTTATTGATCCATCATTACTTCATTCATTCTAAATGACTCATCTACATGTTTGGATTAAGACATGTTTTACAAGGCACCAAGTTTTTTATCACCTTGTGACTAATTGAGGTCACTCCTAAAGATAGAAGCTACTAGATAAACTTTATCCATGATCATTAGAAAGAATGTAACATGATATTTAGTTAAATGGTTTAGATTTAGATCTTGATACTTCATATTTTGATTTAATATGATTCATATTCTATAATTTAGATATTTATAGGAAAATGACCTAACATGTGATTCTATTGTGGTAAATTGTGATTCATATATGATCAATTTAAACAATAAAGTTTATATTATTGTTTCATTATTTTATTGAAGTTCGGTTATGTAATTAGGTGTCATTTTATTTTGTTGAAGTTCGGTTAGATAATTCTTTATTTGATCTTATTTCTATGACCACATCATAGGGCATCCACAAATGAGGATGGATTCATTTCGTCATCAACATTACCTATAACATCCCTAAGAAGTTAAAGTTTTTAATGGTCAAAGTGGGCATTGAATGGTCAAAGTAAACAAGAGACAAATTTTGGAAATAAATAAAGAAAAGGTGGTGTATAATGTAAAGTGTATATGATATTTGTACAAAGTAAAGTAGCAAGATAGATATAGAGGGGTATTTGATATTTAACTTTGAAAAACTATAATCTATTTGATATTTTATTAGACTTAATATTTTTTATGGATTAGGAGGAGGAACCAAAAATCTATTTTTTGTTTCTATTTTATTTATGCTAAGGTTAAGTATCAAGTGGAATAATCTATGTATGGTCCAACGATGACTTTAAGACCCCCCCCTTTCGGGAATAGTAGCAAGATATTGGCAAATTTTTTGATACCCGTAGAAATCAAATATAATAATTACTGGCAAATTTTTTGGTACCCGTGAAAATCAAATATAATTATTGTTGGCAATCGCCCAAAATTAGGGGAAATTTTTTGGCGAAGCATTTTTTCCCATGTGTTAGAGAAACGTATTAGTGCTGGTGATTTTGCCTTGTAATGCAATAAATATAATAAATATATTGGTGAATTCAGACATGTTTTAATGCGAAAGGTTGTTTTTACAGGTGAATTCATACATGTTTTAATGCAAAAGGTTGTTTTTATTGACGATTTACACGACCGCATAAAAACCAATGCATGCCATTTAGTGGCGATATTTTTTTTATTTGTAAATGAGTATTTTATTATTGACATCAATAAAGTTTACATAATTATCATAGTTTCAGACAATATTGGGGCCTCCAAAAATTCCCATGGTCCTATACGACAAAACCACCCATACACAACACGCAGAGCCTAACCTTTCTCTGCAATAGAACTAGGTGCCATCCCACTAATCCATTCCCCCATTATATGCACCAATACTAAATACATAAGTCTACATGGAAAAATGCAAATCAAAACCTCCCATGGATTTATTTTCATGGAAAAACGCAGATCAAAACACATCACTTTCATGAGCCAACATGATACATTCTTCAGATATGTCCTTCAGTGATCTAGAAAGGTCTTCCTCCTTTTTATTTCTGTCTTCAATTTCTTTTGCCATCCTCATAGTTAGGGCTTGCATTTCATTCTTCATAACTTCATTTCCTTAATTCAACTTCTGACATAGGTTCTTTAGAGTATTATTTCTTCATCATTATCTTGCAGTTGTTCCCATAGTTCCTTCCTTTTGGCTTGAGCATTAGATAGCTTTTCTTGCAGAGTGATAATGAATTCTTTTGTAGATCTAAGTTCATCTTCCATCTTTATGTTCTTAATTTTTTCAGCTTCAAAATCTTCAAGAGCAATTTCAAGCTGCTACCTCAAACACATCTCCATGGATTCCGGATTTCGGATCTCCCTCAAGCTGTTAGGCTTCCTCCGAGGCACAAGGCTCTGATACAAATTATTGGAATCCAAGAACATTGAGAGGGGGGGTAGAATCAATGTTCTACCAGAATATAAGATTTTAGCCTTATCAAAGCATTCATTCATCAACTGGTAAACATAAATACTTATAACGGAAACAAATAATGCAATCACATAAATGAACACCATAACACAAAGAATTTATATGTGGAAAACCTCAATGAGGAAAAACCAAGGTGGGATTTGTGACCCACAATATCAATTCACTGGCCATATGAATGATGGTATGATGAAAGAATAAGGATCCGGTTAACTACTGAGATGGGGAGGGGGGGGGGGGGTGAATCAGTAGATAGAAAAAATGATAATAAATTTTCACCAATCTCAAAATTAACCACTCAAAGCGAACTTTAAACTAACAAGTTAAACCATTGAACTACAAATGCAATATCACTGCCAAGTTAAACCGATTGACTATTATAATGGATTAACAGTAAACAACTTGAAACTCACAAACATCCAAATACTTGACATTTGTAAAACCTCATTTCATATTGTTTCCGGTTAACATAACTTATCAAAGTGAATTAAGCAGTTAAGAAATTCAACCATAGAAAACATAACCACAAAAACATTCACCACTTTACACAATATTTTTGACGTGGAAACCCAAATGGGAAAAACCGTGTGGTGGGGATGAATACCCACAAGTATTCTGAACTCTTCTGAAGTTTGCCCTATTAGGAGCCAAGCTTGTTAAAGCTTTACAAAAGTCCCGTTAAGAAAAGATCCTGTTAGGGACCACCCGGTTAAGGGATTGACTATAATGCCTTGTTAGAAGCAATACCCTGTGAGGAGTAACTTCGGTAGAGGATTTTAAATCCAAGCTAATGGACCACCTTGTTAGAGGATTTGAATAATACTAAGCTTGTTAGAGCTTACCCAGTTAGGGGATTTAACGGTTGTAATTGTTAGAAAACAATAGGAGTTTGCTGATCTGTTTGAATAGCACTACACTTGCTTGTTCAAATCCTTTCCATGCTCCTATGTGCCTTTACACAAACTACAGATACATCATCTAGTTCAACAACCACACACAACTACAATTTTTGCCAACTCTTCAACAAAACAACTCATCGACCTTATAAAAAAATTAATTAAGTCGATAACACAACAAAAACCTAATTCTCTCATAGAGATTACAAACAAGTCGGTTCAAGTATGACTGTTGAAAAAATGCTCCACCGGTTGTGCTTTTCCGATCACCAACATTACCTGCCTAGTCTGCATCCGTATACACCTTCAAGTTTAAGTTACCTGCATATGGATACCATAATCCATAGTCAATAGTGCCTTTCCAATATCTGAATATTCTATTGGTTACTATCAAATGTGTTTCCTTAGGGTTCTTCTGAAATCTAGCAACTAGACCAACTGCATGAGCTATATCCATTCTGTTGTGAATAACAGTGCAATTTCCCAATCATTGACCTGTACTCTTTTTCATCAACAGATGTGGATTCATCATCCTTAGACTGTTGGAATTATACACTCTAATGAGAATTGATGGCAACCTTATGGCAACCTTCAGGCAACCTTGTGGCATTCATCTGGTAAACCACCGATAGACATTGACACCGGCAAGCACTTCACTGGCAACGACAACAATGCATACTGACACCCCAGTTGACATGAATAAACTTTTGTTTATTGTATTTAATTGTAAATATCTTTTGTAAGGACAACATGGCATATTGTAATAGACTCATATATGTTTGAGATCTTGTAGATCATTTTAAAAGAGAGAGGATGATATATGGGATAATAATGAGCGAATATTAAGGAAGATATATGCGAATGCATAAGGCAGATTTTGTATAAGGTTTATGGTTATAGTATGAGCTTAAACCAGTACAAAACCTGGCATAGTAGATGCTGAATTGTAGTAGCAGATTATCTTGGATCCTCATAATCCATTTTGTAAGTTAGTAAGACTTCTATTTTGTAGATTGAGTAGTGAGCTCTAGGCAGTTGGCCTTCCTGCATGTGCAGGCACCTCATTGTAAGTAATATTTATTCATTGGTCAGTGAGTGAATATTATGGGTCACAAATCCCACCGAGGTTTTTCCCACACTGGGTTTCCTCATTAAACATCTTGTGTTATGGTGTGTTTTCTATGTTGTCTTTATTGTTCTTGTTTACTGCATTAACTCTCATTTACTGGTACACTGTTTTGGAATATAAAATACTTAATAAGGTAAAATATTCTACACACTAGTTAGATACTGATTCACCCACCCTCTCAGTATCTTTGGGACTGTCATTAATCCTAACAATTGGTATCAGAGCCTAGTCCTCTATTTTCAAAAGCCTAACAGCTTGAGGAAGATTTTGACACTGGTATAGATGGAGAACTTAAGAAAACAATTAGAAGTAGCTCTTGTGGACTATGATGCAGAGAATTTGAAGAATATCAAATCAGAAGATGATCTGAGGACTGCACAAGAATTCATTCAAGGACTTCAAGAGAATCTTACTATTGCTAGAAATAAAAGAAAATAACTTCATGAGAAGATGCAGAGTGATGATGATGAAAAGGAAACTCTTAATGAGCTTGTGACAAATTGAGGCAAGAAAACAATACTATGAGAAATGAAATGCAAGATATGACTATGAGATTTTGTAGAGAGACATGAAGAAGAATGAAGATGACTTGACTAGGAGACTAGACGATGCTGGAAATGAAAATCTAAGACTCAGTCATGAAAATGATATGTTGAAGACAAATCTGATTCACATGCAACATGATAAAACTGAACTTATGAGACAAATGGGAATTCTGGAAAATGAGTTGGCTACTGCAAATCAACATAAAGAGAAATTCAAGAAAAGTTCAGAAGAACTTGATGATATGCTGAAAAGTTAGAAACCTAATGGAGATACTAATGGACCTGGATTTGAAGTTGGAGAAAGTTCCGGTACTGCAAACAATCATGATCACAGTAAACTGGTAAGACAACTCAATGCTTACAAATTTAATGGAAAATGCTTTAATTGTAACAAGTATAGTCATAGAGAAAATTAGTGTAGATCTAAAAAACAATCAGAACATTAATGCACCCACTGGTCAATGTTTCAAATACAACAAAATTGGTCATAATTCAGAAAATTGCAGAATGAATGTGAGATGTTATGTTTGTGGAAGATTTGGGCACTTATCGAATCAGTGCAGAACACAATGTCATGCCCAAAATTTAGGGCAAAAACGGAACAATTTTTTTTTAAAAAAAACATACTAATTAATTAACAAGTTCACTCACACGACAAGCGTTATTGAAATTTCCATAATTATATTCGAGCTAGTACTGAAATGAACCAAGCATCGATAATTTGTTTAATTTTATTTGCGGAAAGCTAACTGGTTTAAATTTATCTCCCCGAGATACCTAGTCATTAGGTTTATTAAATCAATCACATTAAAGAAAATAGGAGAGGAAATTTAATTCAATCCCCAATAAGACATATAGTCTAAACATCCAATTTAAAATTTAAATACTCTAATTAAATTACTCGGGACAAAATTAAGTATTTATTACATTAAATACATTTAAAATTATAAAGGCTAGGCTTACTTCTTATAATTTATATATTTCACTTCCCTTTTTACTTCCTATGAGTAATCCTACGGAGGTATTTAAATGTTTAAAACTCTATTAAAAAACATTTAAATATTTAAAACTTTATTAAAAAACTTACTCCAATTTATAACCAGAATATATATATTTATATATATATATTTATATTTAAATATATAAATATATATATATATATATTTAAATATATAAATATATATATATATATATATATATAATTTTACATTATTTTTAATCCATTTAGAATTATCTCCCCAAGATAATAGTTAATTTGCTTTCCAACCCTAATTAGGGTTTTATATATTTTTTACATATATTAATAACTCTGAAAACTATCATAATACTTTATTTCATTTACCCTAGCCCTACCCGAGCTAGGGTTTAATCCATTTTTTTTTATCACTGAGTATTTTTTTTTACAGGGCCGAAACCCCAAGGCGGTGGCCATTTTTATTGCAGGTTCGAAGAAGGCGACGGGGAGGGCCGAGGCGCCATTGTGTGGGCGCACAGTGGGCGCCGCGGCACCACTGTGTGTCCACACAGTGGGCGCCGCTAGCGGCTCACACCACTGTGTGGCCACATAGTGGCGGCCCCGACCGACCACTGTGTGTCCACACAGTGGGAGCCGAGCGGCCCGCACTGTGTGTTCACACAGTGGGCGCACTGTGGCCCACACTGTGCGTACACACAGTGGGGTCCGCGTGGAACCCCAAATTCCCTTTTTTTTTTTTTAAATTTATTTATTTTTTAAAATTTATTTTATATAAATATATATATATATATATATATATATTTATTTATTTATATATTTATATTTATATAAATTTATAATCATAAAGTTATAAGAGTGAGAATATACCAATATATAAATTTTTTTTAAAAAGATTTACATGCAATAATTTTAAACTAAAATAACAAAGGAAAAGCATTATGTTAATTCATATATATATATATATATATATATATATATATATATATATATAGAATTAGGCTTTTTTTTTGTTTACTTGATTTTAATTGCTGATAAAAGAATGAAGCAAAATCTATTGATAAGCTTTTTAATCAACACTAATTAGAAATACAATTTAGAAATACATTTTAGGAAATACAATATACTTCTCTAGAATAAATAGATTCATTGATTTTTCCTCTAATAAAATAATTACTTAAAACTCTTTTTTTAAAAATACTTAGGATCTTTCAGCAAAAATAAACTCCTATTTTTCATCAAGTAGAATATAGATAAAATTTAATTGGAAACTATTTTATTTCATAATACAAAAGAAGCTTTTGCATGCAACTCAAAGTGGCTTTTCTTTTTCTAAAAATCAGAGTAGAAATAAAACAAGCTTTTACAACTCTAAGATATTCTGCATATTTACAGGATGTTTCTTTGTTTAGCTACAACAATAAAACTCAAGTCTATTTTCAAGAATTACAACTTGCTTCTCTTTTCTATGAATGAGGCATACTTCTATAACAAATTTAAACAAATATTTGCAACTGGATTCAAAAATCTTCAACAATAATCTTCTGTGTCTTTTCATGGTTCCTATTCTCTTTCTCCTGACTTTCCTGCATAATAGAAAACACAAATATGACCACGGAGTGCTCACCTCCAAGCCTAGGCTAACTAGTAGCCACCCCCGAGCTCGGAGAACCAATTCCTAGACGGGTAACAAACAGGCAAACACATAGAAGGCAAATACATACAGATTTTCCAGACACATTCCCAACTTGGCTTTACAGCACCACACTTTGGTGATGAACTTTTTCAAAGGGTGGTAGTGGACCAATACCCTGAGGAGAACTGCAAGTATGAAATAAACAAGAAGCCACCTCATGGCACAATAATTATATCAAGAATCTCAACCCCTTATTCCTTATGCCCCCCAAAGGCATTCTAGCCTTATATCCCTCCTTATGACCCCCATTGCACAAACAGGCCATGCAGCAAGGGTCACACAAAGATCCCTTGTGATCGCTCTCAAAAGAGAGTCTCTCACTCGAGGGTTGTCATTGCTACCACCCACAAGATCCTCTTCTCTCCCCAGAGTAAGAGGTCTTGAGAAAACTCCCAAAACACAAACAAATCATAATGCAAAAATACCAAAAGATTTTCTTAACAAAAACATTCAAGAACACAGATTTCTTACACCAACAAACTTCCAGACATAAGCAAGAAGAAGACATTATAATGAATAACTGAAACCAATCTTAATCTGCCCAAAGGTATTATGATATTTGATGAAGAGCTGCCCAATCCATGAATCTTTTTCCTTCTACCCTTAATCAATTTTTCTATTCCATAACATTATTTTCTTTTCAAAATTTCTCTTGTCTCCAAAAATGGAGAGTGGGTGATTACCCTCCAATTCTCAAAAATCTTGCTTAAGAAGCTCACTCTCTGAGTTCTCACAAGTTTTTAAAAACCAAAAAGAAAAGAAAGCAAAAATGCAAAAAGACTCTCATTCCAAAAGGAAAAATCTTAATTAGATTTAACTTCTAATTTTCAATTTTCGTACAACTCAAAAAAGCCAATTTTTAAAGCGTTAAAAAGATCATTATAAAGTAGAAACTTGCCTAAAATTACCCCTAACCCCTAGGTATACCTTATGGGCTTTAGGAAACCCTATTAAACTACCCCTAGGTGTTCATTTAACCCATTTTAAACCCCTCTGAAGTTTATTTTCGGGTCAAACATAAGTTGACCACCCCAAATATTATATTCCCAAAGTATTTATGACAACACATTATTTTATTTAAGAAGAACTATAATTAAACACTTTCCCACCAAGAGACAAAATAAAACATTTAAATTTAAATCCACACATGTGTCAAGTGACACAAATAAAACACTTTTACAAAAATAAAACATGAAATTGTCTCTTGTGGTTTTTACACAATAAATTTAAATAACACTTAACACTCATGCAGCATATACTGTTACGAATAAAATACAACACAAACGGGGTGTTGTCTCTCCAAATAGACAAACCCTGGCTTACGAACATACATAAGTCTAGGTTTGGTTCTCCGTAATTTTCCATGGTCACATGGTCAATTTCCTACGCATCTCAATTTACACATTAGTACTTCCAAATATCCATATATAATATAATTCAATAATATAACAATACACATCATTACTTGCATACAATTTTCATCTGCACAGATTGAATACATCTTTTATCAAGCAAATTCACATAAGCAATTTCATCCCAATTCACATAAACTAAACATACATCATAGTTCTATATTCAGAGTAAAGTCCTGCAAATTCAATAACGACATCTATCATTGCAATATCATCCTATCTAACAATCATGTAGTGTTCTATCTCATAAAGCATGTAAGTAAATCATCAAATCATAGCAATGTTATCCAAATCCTGAAATCATATAAGTTCTAAGTCTCAAAATGCATCAAAATAAAGTATCCATAATAGTCTAAATATAAAATCCACTGAATGTCAGACTGAGTCAAGGTGAGGCCTCACATCCTCCCCCTCTAGGCATGAACTTCCTCCTGGAGTTCATCAAAGAGGTGGGGGTACTCCGATCTCATATGTGCTGCGTCCTCCCATGAAGCTATAACCTCATCATAACAATCCCACTGGACTCTAACCTGGTCTAGCTCTCGACCTCGAAGGGACAATGTCCGGCGTGCCAAAATGCGAATGGGCTCCAAAGCTAGCTGCCCGTCTGACTCCACCTGCAAGGCATCCCAATCTAAAATGTGAGACTCATCATAGATATATTTTCTCAAAACTGAAACATGAAACACATCGTGGATGCGTGACAGGCTAGGTGGCAAAGCTAAACGGTAGGCAACTGGGCCTATCCTCTCCAGAATCTCAAAAGGTCCTACAAAGCGAGTTGCGAGCTTAGAACCCTTTCCGTAACGGATTGGACTCTTATGTGGTCGCACTCTCAAGAAAACTCTGTCTCCAACCAAGTAGCTACGATCTATCCTCTTTGCATTGGCATATTTCTTCTGTCTATCCTGATCCTCTCTGAGACGCTGCCTAATCAAATCCACCTGCTATTCCATATCCCGAACTAACTCAGGACCAATAGCAACTCTATCCTCTATGCGATCCCAACTCAAGGGCGTCCTGCAAGGCCTGCCGTATAATGCCTGATAGGGTGGCATCCCCAAAGAAGTGTGATGCCCATTGTTATAGGCAAACTCCACTAAGGGAAGATACTCCTCTCACCGGGTCTGATGATCCATGACGTACATATGAAGCATATCCTCTAACACCTAATCTGTCTCTGGGTGATAGGTTGTACTGAAATTGAGCTTAGTGCCCATAGCTGCCTGTAATGACTTCCGAAAGGAAGAAGTGAAAAGAGAATCCCTGTCAGAAATAATCTTGTGGGGTACGCCATGTAGTCTAACAATGTCTCGCAAGAACACCTGTGCTACTACTGGAGCTGTGAATGTAGTACAAACTGGTGAAAAGTGAGCTACTTTGGTCAACTTGTCAACTGTCACCAAGATAGCATCATGGCGACGAGAAGACATAGGGAGACCAATGATGAAATCCATGGATATAGTATCCCACTTCCACTCTGGTATAGCATGAGACTGAAGCAACCCACCTGGATGGCGGTGCTCCGCCTTTACCCTCTGACACTTGAGACATCGAGCTACTATCTCAGCAATGAGCTGCCGCATTCTCGGCCAATGATACAACTGCCTCAAGTCAGCATGCAACTTCTTAACCTCGGGATGCGCTGCATAAGGAGCTCTATGAGCCTCCGTGACAATGAACTCTTGCAACCCTCCAGAGGAAGGTACATAAATGCACCCTCTGTGGCGTAATAGTCCATCGAACTCCAAAGAATATTCCACATATTTCCCTTCTAGAGTAACCTGAGAACGTACTACCTGACAAACCTCTGCATACCATCCATCCTCTGACAAGTGCCGAAGTATACAGTCTCTCAAGTCTATGCCCATGGATATGGTGCAAACCTCGTGACGTCTCCTACTCAAGGCATCTGCAACTACATTTTCCTTTCCTTTGATGTAATGAACGTCAAAATCATATTCGCACAAGAACTCCATCCATCTCCTCTGACGTGCATTAAGGTTCGGCTGAGTAAAGATGTACTGAAGACTCTGATGATCTGAATGCAACTCGAAGTGATGTCCTAAAAGGAAGTGTCTCCACCTCACAAGTGCATGCACTACTGCGGCGAGCTCAAGGTCATGAGTGGGATAATTAAGTTCATGAGTCTTAAGTTTCCTAGACTCGAAAGCTATGGCCCTACCATCCTGCATAAGAACTGCCCCTAAACCCTCTAGAGAAGAATCTGTACAAACCATGAAGTCAGTTGAAGGATCTGGTACAACAAGGATAGGAGCGCTAGTAAGTGCCTTCTTGAGTTCCTGAAAGGCCTTCTCGCACTTCTCTGTCCACTCAAATTTCTTCCCTTTACGCTGAAGAGAAGTAATAGGGTGTGCGACTCTGGAGAAACCCTCGACAAAACGTCAGTAATACCTTGCTAAACCCATGAAACTCCTGACCTCAGTCACACTGGTAGGTGCTGGCCAATCCATAATAGCCCTAATCTTTGATGGGTCAACTGAGATCCCATCATTGGAAATAACGTGCCCAAGGTACTTGACCTCAGATCGAAAGAAAGCACACTTCGATAGGCTGCCAAACAACTGGTTATCCCGCAAACACTGCAATACCTGTTTCAGGTGCTCCTCATGCTCCTTCTCATTCCAAGAATATATCAGTATATCATCAAGGAAAACAATAACAAAATGGTCCAGAAAGGTACGGAACACCCCATTCATGAGGCTCATAAAAACTGCTGGGGCATTCGTAAGTCCGAAGGGGACTACGGTAAACTCATAGTGACCATATCTAGTGCGAAATGCGGTCTTGTGGATATCACTTTCCACTATTCTCAACTGATGGTATCCTGACTTCAGATCTATTTTGGAAAAGACTTTGGCACCCTGAAACTGGTCAAATAAATCATCAATTTTGGGCAAAGGATATCGGTTCTTGATGGTTACTTTATTTAGCTGCCGATAATCCATACACAATTGGAGAGATCCATCCTTCTTCTTAACGAAGATGACTGGTGCACCCCATGGGGATACGCTAGGACGGATATGACCCTTCTCAAGAAGTTCCTCGAGTTGAATTTTAAGTTCATTAAGCTCATTTGTGGTCATTCTATAAGGTGCTCTGGAAACTCGCTCGACTCCTGGTACTAGGTTTATATGAAAATCAATCTCTCTGCGGAGAGGCATTCCCGGTAACTCTGAAGGAAATACATATGAATATCTCTTAAGGATAGGATGGTCATCGAGCGATGTTTCTTTTTCCTCCTCTTCCCTTCTGTCACTGATAGTGATAGCAAAAAGCTGACATCCCTTCTGCATGCTCTGCTTAAGCTGCATTGCGGAGATCATACGAAGAGACACGGGCCTCTGAATCCTAGTGATAACTATGGACGAACCATGATCATCCTCACACTCAATCTTTTTCAGCGGCAATCCATCTTGGCTCTGTGGGCATAAAGCCAATCCATGCCAAGTACGATTCCGTAAGATCCAAGTGGAGTCACTCTAAGGTCTACTAAAGTGGTGGTCTTGCCAATCTGCAGCTGACATGCCCTAACCTCTGATTCCACTGACACTCTAGCCCCTGAAGCTAATTCCACTTCCCAACTGACACCCTGTCTAGTTGCTACTAGCCCGCAACGCTCCACAACCGATGGAGATATAAAGGAGTCAATAGCTCCTAAATCAAACAAAATAGATACATTGTTACCTTTGATTATACCTGTAGATTCGATAACCATGGCCTGATGCTCAGCCTGGCAGTTGTCAACCGCTGCGAATACTCTATGGGACCTACCCATATCACCAACTGTCGGCTCTGAAGCGGCCATTCGCTGACACCCTGCTACCTATCCCTGAGGGCAATCCCTCACCATATGCCCCATGGCTCCACACGTAAAGGAAGCACCCCGTTCCTGGAACTGGGCACCCTGAGGCCTAGAGAATGCCTGACCTCCTATCCTACTGGATCCGCTGTACCCACCCCTGGAGGACTGCTGAGTCCCCGTCGGCTGTGTGTATAGCCCCTGTGCTCTCTGATCACATTTCTGTCCCTGAGTCTGCCACTGCTTGGGCTTGGAGCCCTGCTGATACTATGGAGGCTTCTGCCTCTGGTTCTGTGGTGTCTGTTGTGGAGGAGGGGGTTTGGAGAACCCCTGAGAATTTTGGTTGTTCCCTTTCCAATGTGGTTTCTGGAATCCATAAGTCTGAGGTGCGGGATTTTGGTTTTGAAACCGATCCCTATTGTCTTGTGGTCTAACCTGAATTTCCTCGGCAATTAGTGCCTTCTCTACAGCAACCTGAACGCTCTCTGGGGCGGACATCCTAACAGGCCCGGCTATACCGACATTTAATCCCCTGATGAAGTGGTTTACAAGAAGTTTCTCATCCTTTAGATAATCTACATAAGGCAACAACTCAAAGAATTTACTCTCATACTAGGTTACTGACAAGCCTTTTTGTTGGAGATCGTGAAATTCGTCTATATGACGCTGCCTGAAGTGTTCTGATAGGTGCCTCTCACGGAACCTTTCTGTGAATATCTCCCAAGTGAGTGTATCAGGAACTAATCCACATTTGTACTCTTCCTGTCTCCACCAAGTGGAGGCTGTCCCTCTTAGAAGATGAACTACAACACGTGCTTTCAAGTTGCTCTCATAAGACTGCAACGCAAAACACCTCTCAAGACTCAGAAGCCATGCCTCGACCTCTACTCCATCTGTAGAACCTCCGAAGGATGGTGGTTGGAGGCGCATGACCTCCCTGATGAGATCCCCTGGATCTCGATGACCTCTCTCAAAATAAACTGGTTCCACCGCTGGAGGTGGTCTTGGCCTATGCACTGACTCTGGCTCATTACCACCCTGACTCTCTACAGGAATCGGAGCTGGGCTCCTACTTCGTTCTCTATATTGCAAAATTGGACATATTGAGAAATTTTGTGACTTGTTATTCTTGTAACAAGACTGGACATATTGCAAAATTTTGTAGAAGCAAGACTTCACCGACAAATAATAAAGGACCCAGTTTGAAAGGCAAAGAGAAGGTAGATGAGGTAAAGCAAGAATTTTCAAAATAATGGATTAGAAAGAGAGATCAAAATGTTGATGAGACTATTCCTTCACCGATAGAACAAAGTATTACTCCACCGGTAGGAGATTCTTCATCCAACTAAAAAGTAACCCTTTGGGGGTATTGTAGCAAGTTGAATATCATGTAGATTACCCTCGGTTGATGGTGAGAAGATAAACTTATTCTCTATTGGCAGATGTGTTAAGTTTCACTTAACCAACAAGCATTTAATATGGTTGTTGAAAGAAAAGTCATTATAAATCATCGGTTTTCCCTTTTTTGATTCACCAAGCATTCAAACAAGTAGAGAGCACGGAAATCTGAGCAAAGGCATTCAAGGCAAAGAAGTGAAGTGATTTGTTTCAAGCACTCAAACATTATCAGTCAGCTTAAGTTACTTTTCAAATGGCTTCCTCTTCTTCTCTTGAATTTATTGCAAACCCTACTTTTGTGGAAATTATAAAACGCCCTAGGCTTGTTTTCAAAGTTATTTTTGAGATAGCTAAGCAAGATGATTCCATAAGCGTATTCTCAAAAATTCCTAAAGGTGTAGCTTATGCCAAAGACCCTATGATTTATATTCACTGCAATATTGAAGAATTAGGTTATGAGGAAGAGTTAAAGATGTCTACAACTGTAATTTGTGATGAAAATTGCAATGTCAAACCCGAGCACAAGATTATTGAGACTTTAGGTTTTATGGAAATCTTGGACATCCCTAAATTTCTGAAGGAAGTAGTGAGAATTGTCCTAAGCAGGGTACATGGAAAATTTATTTGGTTAGATTCAGTTTGCAAATTCACCAAGGAAGCAATTAGGGCAGTGACAGGTTTACCCGCAACCGGTAGCAAACCAGCAAGATAGAGAAGGTACCTAACAACATAGTCATGACCTTAACCGGAGCAACATCTAATAGTAGATCTCTGAGAGTAAATGACACCAAGGATATCAATGTGAGATTCATAAGTATGATTTTAGGTTACAAGACTACACATGCAAATAGACTTAATTCAATTTCTAGTCTTTGCATTAAAAGTGCTTATGATATGGTAAATAACAATGCAAAAATAGATGTGTGTGAATAGATAAAGGATGAGCTAATAGATAAATTGAAAAATATAAAAGGTGATAAGAAAGGAGCATTTCATTTTGGTAATATTTTGGTATGCCTTATGTTGTATTTCTCAAAAGAAGTTCCCGGTATTGGACAAAAAGATTTTGGATATGACATATCGATAGGTAAACAATTGCAAGAAGCTTTCACCAACATGGGTACTGCTAAGGAAAACAGTATAACTGAGTATTTCAAAGCTTTCCAAGACAAAATGAAAACTAGAAAGAGACTACCATAGAGTATAGTAGATAAATATGACAAAGAAATCTGTTTTGTGATTAAAAAGGATGAAATATGGATGGAAGCAGTTCTTCCTAGAACTATATGGGTAACTGAAATGGGGTATGAGGCAGATGTGAATATTATTGAGACTTATGCTAAAGCCCTATTAGAAGCACCTAGAGAACCAACAAAAAAAGTTTTTGGTAATGTAGAAACAATTGAGAGTGGTGTACAAACAATGAAACAAAGAAAGAAAAGAGAAAAGTATATAAGCAGTGCATAAAAACAAGTAAAGGAAATCAAAGAAAACATCATGAACATTACTGGAATAAAGGCAAGTGAACTAGAAGGATTGCAACTGGAGGCACACATTTTACCGGTTGGTACATCATTTGATAGTGAGATACCTGTTGAATTCAAGAGAGTTGATAGGAAGAGAAAACCCTCACCGGTACCCTCTCCTTCACCCAAGAAAACAAGAAAGAAGCAACAAGCGGTAAGACAACTGACAAAGAAGTTAACACCCAAGAAGAAACAAAAACAGGTTATACCACCTTTGGATAATTTATTGAGTGAAATCACTGATGATGACAACTTAGCAAATGTGAGCAAATTGTATAACACATTCACTGATACAGAAAAGGAAAGTATTGAAAACAATATAATTCTACATTTGGACATATACAAGAAAGTGTTAATTGAAGTTGTAGATGACTTACCAAATGAATTATATAGAATGGTTAGATGCAAAGGGGATTGCAGTAATGGAGTTAGACAAGAAACTTAAGATTGAAAAACTTCTAGTTATACATCTAGTTAACTCTAAAGAGGAGATTGATGAATTAATTTGTGAGGCTAGCAAATCAGTTTTTGCTAGCGGTCACTGGCAAGTGAGCCTAATGGCTGGTAGAGTAAATGAAATTGTAGAGGAAACGACTGATAAATGGGATATCTTTTTTGTAGAAAAGGAAAAATAGGAAGAATTGAATAGGCCTAAGAAAACATTCAAGGTATATCAGAAGGAAAAGGAAAAAGGGAAAGGAAAAGTTGGTGGAATACCCAGCATCAAAATAACTGACAACTTACCACCACCCTTGGTTACTACACTGGTACATACTGATGATACACTGGCTACTGAAAGTGTAGACATAACACATGATGACACTAACCCTAAATCAGAAATTCTATTCACCATGATTGTTGATAATCAGGAAGTGAACATTGTTGTAGATAAGGACAACAAAAAGGTACAAAATGATATTGCTGATAGTGGAAACATTGCTAAGCAACCGACAAAAAATGTTGAGGTTGAAATACAAATAGATCAAAAAGTGAATTCAAAGCAACCTTTGAACAATGAAATGAATACTAGTAGTATTGATGCTAGCACTGAGAAACCTGTAGAGACAGAGACAGAGATACCGACAACTGATAACACAGAGAAACCAACAGAGAAACCGACAGAGGCACAGGTACATATTGAGATAGTAAAACCGGTAATCACTGAGAAACCTAAACCATTGCTAATTAAAATGCAAAATCAGATTGATCCACCAAAGGTTGATACAAGTAAATTGGTTACTAATACTAGAAGCACTGAGATAATAAAGGCAGTTGGTCAGACATCAGGTACTTCACTAAATGAATTCGGGCCTACAAATGTGACAAAGGTACTTCTGGACTCTATTAAGAAGATAATTGTTTGTAATGTGTTGGCCTACAAGGAAATTGATGATACAATACCTGTTCTTAAGATGATTGCACCAAAATGAAATATAGATCATGTAAAGGACTCCTTAGGTCAGTTAGACACATTATCTAAATTTATTGCTTGAAATTTAATAACAATTGATAAAATAAACGAGGACACATTCAAAGAGAAAATGGAAAAAGAAAAAGAAAAATTCTTTGAGGAAACAATAAAGAAGTGCATTGAACACATTAACACACTTTTACTGGCACTGAATACAACAATTTTGGAGTATAAGGAACTGTACAGGGAAACATGCAAGCCACATTTTTGTTGACATAGGACATTGAAAAGGAAATAAGCAGAGTAAAAAAGGAAATAGATGATATAGCTGATAACATTATTGGCTCATCCAAACCTATATCTGTTATTGAGCAAGAAATAGCAGGATTTGAGGAAAAGTTGGAGAAATTTGAGAAGGAAAAAGAAAGGATTAAATCTCAAATCAGAGAACTTAAGTATAAACTCAGTCCTAAATTGGATAACCTTATCTCTCCGAGGAATGAGATCTCTAAGGAATTAATTCAAGGGGAAAGATCATCGAAAGAGAATATGCATCATCTCACTAACATGATCCAACGAATTGAGGCAACCATGAATGATAGGAACAAATTCATGCAAAGTTTAAACTTGGTTTTGGTTGATATATTTCAGATTGTAACCAACCAGTTACAAACCTCAAGGTGAAATTTTGCACTAGTTTGACAATTTTTGACAACCTTTGTCATTGATGTGAAAGGGGGAGTAGTGGACAAAGAAAAATGGCTATTCAGAGGAAATCATCTGCTCAGGGGGAGCACATATTTTTTGGTAAATTTTTGGACTTCACTTTTTGGAACAGTTTTTGGATTTTTCTCATGAGTGTTGCCATCAATGCCAAAGGGGGAGATTGTTGGCATTATACACTCTAATGAGAATTAATGGTGTTTTCATTGATGGAAAACTTATGGCAACCTCCAGGCAACCGTGTGGCATTCATCTAGTAAACCACCGGTAGCGGCAACAATGCATACTGACACCCCAGCCGACAAGAATAAACTTTTGTTTATTGTATTTAATTGTAAATATCTTTTGTAAAGACGACATGGAATATTGTAATAGACTCATATATGTAAGAGATCTTGTAAATCATTTTAAAAGAGAGAGGATGATATATGGGATAAGAATGATAGAATATTAAGGAAGATATATGCGAATGCATGAGGCAGATTTTGTATAAGGTTTATAGTTATAGTATGAGCTTAAACCGGTATTGAACCTAGTATAGTAGATGATGAATTGTAGAAGTACATTGTATTGGATTCTCATAATCTATTTTGTAAGTCAGTGAGACTTCTATTTTGTTGATTGACCAGTGAGCTCTAGGCAGTTGGCCTTCCTACATGTGCAGGCACCTCATTGTAAGTAATATTTATTCATTGGCCAGTGAGTGAATATTGTGGGTCACAAATCCCACAGAGGTTTTTCCCACACTGGCTTTCCTCGTTAAACATCTTGTGTTATGGTGTGTTTTCTATGTTGTCTTTATTGTTCTTGTTTACTGCATTAACTCTCAATTACCAGTACACTGGTTTGGAATGAAAAATACTTAATAAGGTAAAATATTCTACACATTGGTTAGATACTGATTCACCCCCCTTCTCAGTATCTTTGGGACTGCCATTAATCCTAGCATAGACAATTTATAACTTGTAACCATTGGTGTCCCAACTGGTTTACAGTCACTCATACCAAATGTCTTCAATACCTCTTTCACATACTTAGACTATGTGATGAAAATACCACTCTTCATTTGCTGAATTTGCAAGCCTATGAATTTTTTTTATCTCTTCCACTAGAGACATTTCAAACTCATTTTTCATTTCATTTGTAAAGTCATTGCTCATGTCATCATTACCTCCAAATATGATATCATCTATAAACACTTTGCTAACCAGTATTTTATCTCCTTTAGATTTGAGATATATGTTGCTATCTTCACCGGTTCTATGAAAACCTATCTTCGTCAGGTGTGAATGAAGCCTTTCATACCATGCTCTCAGTGCTTTCTTTAACCCATATAAAGCCTTGTGCAATATTCATACCATGTCTTTTTCATCAATCAAAGCATAACCATCTAGCTGCTCAATGTATACTTCTTCTTCTAGTATACCATTAAAAAATGCTGACTTCACATCCATCTGATATACTTTGAATCCCTTAAATGCTGAAAATGCAAGTAAAGTCATAACACCTTCTAGTCTAGAAATTGGTGCAAAATTCTCACCATAATATTCTCCTTCTTCTTGTGCATAACATTTGCAAACCAATCTAGCTTTGTTTCAGACTACTACACCATCTTCATTCAACTTGTTCCTGAATACCCACTTAGTACCTGTCACATTTTTATTTACCGGTCTGGGTACTAGGGTCCATGTGTTGTTCTTCTCTATTTGATCAAGCTCCTCCTCCATAGATTTAATCCAATGATAATCTCCAAATGCTTCCTTAGTAGTTCTTGGCTCAATAGTGGAGATATGCAAAAATTCTCTCTAATTCTTCTTTTGGTTAATACCCCAACATCCTTATCTCCAATAATCTAGTCAGGATTATGATTGAGTCTCACATACCTCAGAATAATATGATCATTATCTTTAGGTTCTTCTTCTTCATTATCATTATCTTCTTTTGAATCTACCTATTTCAGTTGAACTGGTACAATAACATTCTCTTTACCAGCTTCAGGTTTCATCAGTTCAGGTTCCAAAATCAAAATGCAAGGATCTTCGTCCTTTTTTTCCACATTGGTTTCTCCTGATACTTTAGGATACTCATCCACTTGAACATAAACACTCTTAATAATTATCTGTGTCCAGTTGTTATAACATTTGTAGGCCTTACTCTTGGTAGAGTAACCAAGAAATATACCTTCATCACTTTTAGCCTCAAATTTTCTAACATAGTCACCTCTCTTAATAAAACATTTGTTGCCAAATATCTTAAAACAACTAACATTAGGTGATCTACCATATTGGTATTCATAAGGAGTCTTGTCCTTACCTCTCTTTACCAAAATCCGATTCATAGTGTAGACAACTGTGCTGAAAGGTTCTCTCCAGAAAAATTTTGCTACACCTCCTTGTATCAACATCTTCCTAGCAGCTTCAACAACTGACCAGTTGTTTCTCTCTACAATACCATTTTGCTATTCTTAACAATATCTAGTGAATTCTTCAAAAGTAAATTCACCACAATGATCAGTCCTCAGACACTTTATCTTCTTACCACTCTCCTTTTTAGCTAAGTCTTTGAATGCCTTGAACTTACTAAATGCTTTTGTTTTATCCGTCAAGAATGTGACCCACATAATTCTTGAGCAATCATTAGTGAAGATCATAAAATATTTGTCACCTTGAATACTTTTGGTTCTTATTGGTCCACAAAGATCTGTATGAACCAAATCTAATAGATGTTCCACTAAAAAAGATTTGCTCTTAAAAGTTGAGGATTTCATTTTTCCCAACTGACATTCCTTACATAGAGCATTAACTGGTTTGTCCAACTGAGGCAAACCTCTCACTATCTTGGACTTACTTTAACAATGTTATCAAAGTTTATATCACAAGTTCTCCTATGCCAAAGCCAACTATCATCTATTTTAGCAATTAAAAAGTTGATGACTTTAGGATTTAGGTGAAACAAGTTACCTTTAGTTTGCTTGCCGGTTGCAATTAATTCACATTTGCTCTCATAGGTTTTGCACTACCATTCTTAAATTCAAATGGATATCCTCTATCATTAAGTTGTGCAACACTGAAAAGATTGTGCTTTAAACCTTCAACCCAATAGACATCATTTGCATTGCTCTTCCCATTAAGAGAAATAGTTCCCTTGCCTTTTACCATGCAGGGTGAGTCATTACCAAATCTCACAACTCCACCTTCAAATCCCTTCAAGGAAAGAAATTTTCTCCAGTCACCGGTCATATGATGTGAACAACCACTATCAATAATCCAATCATCAGAATTATCCATTCGAGACACTAATGCCTTTTGATCAGATATCTCCTCTTTAATGGCTACAAAAACAATGTCTTCATTAGCATCACCATCAGATTCCTCATCAGTGATACCACCATCAACTACAATAAGACAATCTCTTTTTCCTTTTTCTTTATACTTCTTGAACTTCTCTCACTCGTGCTCATTATCACCATTAGGACAACTAGCTGTAATGTCTCCAATCTTGTTGCATGCAAAACATTTCAAAGGTAATTTACCTCTATATTTACCGGTACCTCTGGGCAACCACTTGGCCAACAATGTTTCAAGCTCAACCAAACTGTCTTCATCATCAACTTCTTTGGTAGATCTAGATTCATAACTATGACTAACATCTCTACTTTTTCTCATAGATAGGTTAGAAACTGAAGCTCTAAATGCAGATTCAGATTTATGAACACTACCATCATAACCATTTAATTCAAAATAAGTAGGCTTACCAATGATGGAGTCAAGGGTTACCTTAGTTTTGTCAATTGACTTTAGCTCCTGAATGGCTGCAACTCAGATAATGTAGACTAGTAGAAGGGTTCTCAACATCTTACTAACCACTATGGAATCTTCCACTTTACCACCAACACTCTTAATCTCACCGACTATCTCTTTTATCCTTTGACCATATTGTTGTATATTTTCACCTTCATCCATCCGCATGTCATCAAACTTTCCTCTTAGACTCTCTTCTTTAGCAATCTTCACATGCTCATCACCGCTATAAATCTCTTCAAGTTTCTTCCATACCTCATATGTAGTCTCTAGACCATGAACATCTACATACTCTACATCAGATAAAGAATTGATAATAGCCTCTAATGCTTGATTGTTTTCTTGTTTCTCTTTCTTCTGATCCTCAGTCATAATTCCACTAGTTGCAACCTATTGAGTACCAACATGTTCCTAGTATTGACTTCCTAGACTCTTAATATAAATTTTCAGTCTATCACTCCATATCCTATAGGTCTCTCTATTAAACTTCACACCTTCCTTCTTCATCATGTTCTACAAGATCTTTACCTCAAGCTATTAGGCTTAGACCTTAGAGGACTTGAGATGAGCTTTGATACCAATTTATGATATGCTAGAAGAATAAGGATCAGGTTAAATACTGAGAGGTGGGGGCATGAATCAATAGATAAAAAAAATGATAATAAACTTTCACCAATCTCAGAATCAACCAGTCAAAGAAAACTTTAAACTAACAAGTTAAACCACTGAACTAAAAATGCAATATCAGTGCCAACTTAAACCGATTGACTCTTATAACAAATTAACAGAAAACAATTTGAAACTCACAAACATCCAAATACTTTACTTGACATAAGTAAAACCTCATTTCATATTGCTACCCTTTAACATAACTTATCAAAGTGGAATAAGCAGTTAAGCAATTCAACCATAGAAAACATAACCACAAAAACATTCAT
The DNA here is from genome assembly GCF_030272615.1 of Cryptomeria japonica. Taxonomy (NCBI): domain Eukaryota; kingdom Viridiplantae; phylum Streptophyta; class Pinopsida; order Cupressales; family Cupressaceae; genus Cryptomeria; species Cryptomeria japonica. The sequence goes on from NC_081415.1 coordinate 108,927,456, forward strand.
CACTTGACACAATATTTTTGACGTGGAAACCCAAATGGGAAAAACCATGGTGGGGATGAATACCCACAAGTATACTAAACTCTTTTGAAGTTCGCCCTATTAGGAGCCAAGCCTGTTAAAGCTTTACAAAAGTCCTATTAAGAACATTTCCTGTTAGGGACCACCCGGTTAAGGGATTGACTATAATGCCTTGTTAGAAGCAATACCCTGTGAGGAGTAACCTCGGTGGAGGATTTTAAATCCAAGCTAATGGACCACCTTGTTATATGATTTGAATAATACTAATCTTGTTAGAGCTTACCCGGTTAGGGGATTTTACTGCTGTAATTGTTAGAAAACAACAAGAGTTTGCTAATCTTTTGGAATAGCACTACACTTGCTTGTTCATATCCTTTTCATGCTCCTATCTGCCTTTACACAAACTGCATATACATCATTCGGCTTGGCAACCACACACAACTATAATTTTTGCCAACTCTTCAACAAAACAACTCAGCGACCTTATAAACAAATCAATTAGGTCGGTAACACAACAAAAACCTAATTCTCTCATAGAGATTACAAACAAGTCAGTTCAAGTATGACCGTTGGATTACACAATAATCTTTGCACATCATTCAAGATAGCCTCGACCGCTCCTTGATCACCACTTCCTCCAACTCAGTAACTCATCACGTGGTTTGCATTACATGCAATATACTTGCTCATTCCCTAGATAAAAATAGTTATCTCAACGCACCAAAAACACTTTGAAACTCTTCTCATACAACATGCATACGTGTCATAATCATTACATCTCATTATTAGACCATAAACCAATACAACCAGTTCACCAAACTTAATCGGTTAGGGTTTATCAAATCAATAGGTAGGGTTTACCAGTTAAACTCTCCATATCTTAGCAATACCGGTTCATTCCACAAACTCTCCTACCAGTTACATTTTTCTTCACTAGCTCTTCCTACTGGCTACAAAACAACATTATAACAATATCATTACCAGTTAATTGACATCAATGACAACATAACATTTCATCAATGCAATCTTCATGCAAATTCCAACAATGAAGAGATATTACATATAATAGGGGCTTGCATATGTAGGAAGGCATGCTGCCTAGAGCACACTGCTCATCAGCAAGAGTCTCACTGACTACAATCACTTTATGATACAAAAATGCAAAACTGAACTCATATAATGCATCTTCTATGCTTGATTGAGTTCTGGTTAAGGCTCTGATTGTTCTGGTTCTTAAACCCTAAACACTTGCTGGAATAACATACACCTTATGAGTACCTTAAAAATCATATACAGATCCTTACAAAATATTTCTTTCATATACAAATGATCTCACATACATTGACTTCGCATTTCAGATCTTATCTCGAATGTTGTATCTTAAAATGACCTAATAGACTGACTTATATACCCTTACAAACATTTATGCCATATGTCGGCTTACATAAAAAATGATAATACATGTCAGCTCATTACAAATATATATGAATTATAAAATGATTTTCCAGATACTACCCTTTTCCAGATCTCCAAGTGGTTATGGCTTCCCATACTGGTACCTAGTTTGCCGGTTACCTTTGAAATCCTTGATGCCGGTGAAGTGTTTGCCAAATGTTAATGTGAACCAAAATATGTTTCCATCAATGACAAAATAAGAAACTGAATGAGTTTCAATTGCCAACAATTCATTCTCAAAATCACTGGAATCAAGATACGTGTTAGTGTTAATGTAGATATAGATCAACAATATTAGCTAATGCGTTTATATCAGCTATTGCATTAATATTGTTATACTAATGTTTTATACCCTTAGGTTCCTAGCCACGAGAAATGTCCCATATGCATGTAACTTAACCCTTGGATTTTGCACGTGCTTGAAGTGGATTTTAATTTTTCAGTGCAAATGTCCGAAGAAATGGTATTCAGTCTCAAAATCACCAGGATCGAGACACATGTTAGTGTTAATGCAGATATAGATCAACAGTATCAGCTAATGCGTTAATATTGTTATACTAATGTTTTATACCCTTACGCTCCTAGTCGTGAGCGATGTCACCTATGCATGTAACTTAACCCTTCGATTTTGGGAGTGCGCAAAGTGGCTTTTAATTTTTTCGATGCAAATGTCTGAAGAAACCATATTCATACTCAAAATCACTGAAATCGATACACATGTTAGTGTTATTTTTTGATTTCCTAATGCGTGAATTTTGTCATACTTATCTTTTATACCAAGTAGTTTGTGGATTCACAAAATAAGCTAATGCATTAATATTGTTAATATTAAGATTATGTTGGTACTCAAATTAATAGGTTCCTATACTCTAGAGAAATAGCCACTGACTCATGGTTAAGCAATAGGATTGGATTTGGCCAATGAACAAAGTGTAGTGCCCTAACTACAACTTTCTACTCTTTAGGCTTTGTAGGACCTAGGTGGGTATCCCTATGATGGTATCACTTTGATATTTTTACTCTCTTGACAAGACATTGTACTTTAAGCAGATGTTTCAATGAAAATATACCAAGGATAGACTAAAAAACCTCGTACTCTTGGCTCAGACCTTAGTTTATGTCACCTTTTGGTACATTGAAACTTTTTCTAATGTATACTACTCCTAAACTTAATCCTAATATTGAAAGCAAATCGATTTTAATGATTGGTTGATTCTGAAACTTGGAAAACATGACCAATTCTTATCTTCTAGGGAATACATAGTCAGAACAAGACCATAAAACATACAACAATGTGTATTTTAGCTTTTGGAAATGATACCATTGAACATCAATGCCTTGCATAAACACTCAAATTAAGGAAAACACTCTCAACTTATCTCATACTAATTCATAAAATATTGTTGTATTCTTGATAGAATTTAATCCAATTGCTAGAAATGAAACCTATCAAAATATACACATTATCACTTGGAAAAGACAAGATTAAAAAATCTTAGCATTTAAAACTCATGGAACACATAAACACAATATGAGACCAGAACATGGTATGTATTCTTTATTGATCTTCAAAATGACATAAGTACATTCACAAAAGTTGCAGTGTAATATTTCTGCAAAACTATGTCCTTCTATTACTATAAGATTTTTCTTAGTACATGCAATCACAAAATTTTTAGAACAGTACTCAAGGCCCTGAATTCCCTTTTATAACACAAGGGAGAAAAACAAGCTTTAGGCCAATGAGCACAGAATACAAAACCCTAACTACGAAGAGGTACATCAAAATTTGTCCTTGCTGGTGGTGCGACACTCTCCTTATTAATCACTCATTCCTTGCTTCTTGAGATGTCATTATCTGAAGTAGTAGACATGCAAGGAATAATTACTAGTGGTCCACCTCCTGCCACGCTTGTCAGGTCCAAAAAGTGGCTTGAGGATGCTTTCTGCGGTAGCCTTGGGTGAAGCAGTCACCGGTGAGGAGGGACCTCAAAGAGATCAATCTAGATAGGTCAGCAAGAGTAAAAACAATGAAAACACACATATATGATGGAGGCAATGCAAAACATATAATTTTATTGCATGAAATGTGATTACATCCAACCGATAACAACCGGGTTACAACATGCCGACACACAGGCTTGGTAGAATAGGTCACAACTGGGACCTTGAATCGAAAGATCTAGCTTCTAGGAACAGTCTATCTATTTGATACTCTAATTGATTCTCCTTTATTACATTCTAAAGAATGATTAAAAATATATATATCAATCCAAAGGATCCAGTCGTCCCAAAAGGGATGAAAACTCGAAGAACTAGACCTAACGTACAAATAAACAAGGTCAACCTCTGCCAAGAGATTCCTCTAGAAAATCCAAAGGATGAAATGAAGAAGGTTGGCCACACACCAAGAAACATCAAGATCAACACTCAAGGCTCGGCAAGCTTTGGAACGGGTTCTGGTAGATCAATAGAATAGGTCTCAGGCAACCGGTAACAAGAAACTATCATGGAAACCAATAGCGATATCTTGTCAGTAAGTCATCCAAATGTGATGCCACCTTAAAGAAAGAAAGATGACCAAGTCTTCAAGTAGAATCCAACTCGATAGGATCCGGTGAGCCAAAACTGGGACACACAGAAAGGAAAACTAAAATTGCAAACAGAAAACAAAACAAAAAGACAAAATATTTTTGGTTGATGCAAGATTGTTATGAACTAGGGATGCTCCTGAATCATTGGGATCTAAGATGATGGAGGTTGAAGGCTGTTAGCAACCTTCCAAAAATAGCTCTTCCATTCCAAAACTGCTGAGAGACAAAAAGGCAAAAAATAGGGGCTAGTCTTCCTCTTCCTCTTCTAGGCCTTGCTGAAGGACAACACAAAACTTGTTGTACCATTCCTCCATCTTATTTATAGGCCATTCAAATGTTCTTAGGCCCTAGAACCTATTCATCATTGTCATAGTTTCCTAGGGTGGGACCCCTACTGCCTCCACAACAAATCTGTGATAAAATCCATCAACATCCATGATTCTATCCAAAATTGTACCATAAGAGGTCTCCTGATCCAGATCAAATTCCAAGGCTTCTAGAACCCCCAAAATATCCCTTTCAAACTCTACATACTAGGAGACCAAGTGTTTAATATGATGCATGTGTGACAAAATTGATGGGATATCCCATCTTTGCAATCCTTTGAGTGATTCAAATTTGTCACTCATTTCCTTCTTCGCCTTCTCAATAACCAAGATTTATTTAATCAGCTGATTATAGTTTTTCCATGTGACTTCAATTCCTTTTGCTTCACTCCCTTTTCTTTGTGATGTTGCTAGGATAATCTCTTTAATTATTTCCCCTTGGGAAACGAAGTAGTTCTAATAGGCTGAAAGAATGGAATCTAAATCATTGTCAATATTTGTTAGAGAAGATTAATTAGTATGTACTTCTTCTAATTTATCCATAACTATACCGACTACTTTCAAAATTCAATCTCTTCTCATTTCAAATTATTTCTTTGAAGCTTCATCTTTAGCTTCTTGTAGCTCCCTTGTAGCCTTCTCTAACTCCTCAGGCCTTATTCCTCCTAGGGTTCCTGCCTCAACTTTAATCAATTTTTGTTTTAATTTAAAATTTTCAATGAATAGTAAATTATAGATATGATTAAGCTCAGCAAAACTGTCCCTAAGAACAATGTGATTCACTTCAAGATATTGCACTACTATTTTAGCAAATTGGGCTCATGGGAAGTCATAGATACAACCTAACCTGCTGTGGTGTCACTAGATGCCATCAAAATTGCCTCTCCCCTTTGCTGCTCTAACCCAAAAGGAACAATTGGCTTATTGATATTGGACCCTCTAGCCCATACTACAAAGGCTTTGATATAAACATTTCTCCTGGACCCATAGTTTTCATATTCTTTTACATATCGAGGGTCATTTTGCCTATAAACTTGGTCTAACAAAAATGACTTTCTATGATCCCATCCTAGGACCAGCAACATGCCAATTTTGACAACAAACTCTCTAGCCTCCTCTGGGGTGCACTGAATATTTTTTGGATCAACATTTATTTCTTCCCCCTCGACTGCATTCCTCACCTTTTTTTTGAGCCAAAAAGATTTGAATTCAGGGGAATTCACAAAATTGTCATCAAACATTAATTCCCTTGAATCATCCATCCTATCATCATCCACCTCGCTCACATGGATAACACTAGGAACCAAGGATATATAATTTTGATCAAGATTCTCAACTGGTTCTATTGGCATTATGTTAACCCGTATGAGGACATAATGACATTGTGTGTTGTCATTGATGTCAATATGATGAAGAGAAGAGAACTGGTATAACACTGTGAACCGACATTTGTGCCAAAGTGAAGCGGTGTGTTTGTTCAAGGTGAATGGACATATGGTTATGGGAACCGACACATGGAAGCATTGTATGACTACCGATTGGTAGTCTCAACTTTAGGGTTTCCGGTTGAAGTTCTTCAAGCCTGTGTGGCTCAACTAGTGACTATGTGTGATGAGTTAGCATGATAACGATGAACAGATCATGTTGCCATGTAAGCCTTGTGTGCGTGAAGGATCTTGCATGAAGGAGATTATTCCTATCTACCTTGGGAATGTGCGAAGTCTGTAAATGATGATAACATGTGATGGGTTATTAGTCGCTATGAAATCGATGGAAAATGAACGATGGAGAATGTCTTGAGATTGGATCAAGACTGTTGCATTTAATGCAATGCGCTCAATAGTTAGGATTGAACCATTTGAATTCCTTAACCTAACAGGTTTAGGGTTTAAGGTTTATGCTACCTACCTATTTATTTTCCTATAAGGTCGATGTTGTGATTCTTTCTAGGGTTGTTGGAAAAAGTGGTGTGTGTGTATCCAAGAGAAGAGATACATGATTCTTGCCAGACCAGAGGAGAGAAGTGATACTTGCAGAGTGTAAGTGCAGAAGGTGAAGAGGAGCTTAAGTGGATCTACATTGGCATTGAGTGTTGTTACCAGATCATTGTAATACCTGTTGATCTCTAACCACCTCAACAGTTGGAAAATCCCTTAATAGGGTAACCTTAACCGACTTGCTATAAATCCTTTAACAGGGTGACTCAAAACCATTGAGTTCTTGAAATCCTCTAACAAGGTAACCTTTAACAGGGTTTAACCCTTAACCGGGTATTCTAGCCATCCCTGAACTAGGTGATCCCTAATAGGATCGGTTCCTAACAGAACCTATTGTATCAGTCTTTAACTGGACAAGGCTCCTAATAGAGCAGACTTCTAAAGAGTTCAAGAACAAACTTTTGGGTATTCATCACCACTGTGGTTTTTCCTAGTTGTGTTTCCATGTGAAAAATATGTGTGTCATGAGTGATGTCTTCTTCATGTGATGCTATGTTGTTTTCTGTCAAGTGGTGAATCATGTTGATCTAGTTGCTTATATGTATATCTTTGATGGTAGATTACTTGTTCATGCATAAGGGTGAAATGGAAATGAAGTGTTAGATTGTATGAGAAGATAAGTGTCAACCGGTTTATGCTTGTCTTAGTTATTCTGGGTTTTGCAGGTTGTACTCTGTTTAAGGACTGTGTTACTATTTGTCTATCAATACATAGTGTCTGCTAACAAACCAGTTTAATAGTGTGTTTTTGTCTATACTGATTCACCCCCCCCTCTCAGTACCAATTTGGTACTATTTGTTCATCATTGAATTATCAATTGGTATCAGAGCGCCCTCCAGGTCCTCTGTGTTATAAGCTTAACTTCTTGAGGTAAAGATCCCAGTCTAGTGATGAAGAGGGAAGGTCCAAAGTTTAACAGAGAAAAAATTAGTATATGGAAAGATAAAATGAAGATATACATCAGAAGCATGGGTGCTCAATACTGGAGCTATGTTGAGAATGCCTATGTTGCCCCTACCAGTACTCTCACTGATGACCAAAAGAGAAAGATGCAGGAGAATGGGCAAGTCATGGAAGCCGTAATTAGTAGTTTATCTGACATTGAGTTTATTGATGTCCAAGATAAGGTAAATCCCAAAGAGTTATGGGATACTCTTGAAAATATCTATGGTGGTGATGAGCATGTAAAACAAGCTAAGGATGAAAGCCTTAGAGGAAATTTTGAAGACATGCGGATGGTTGAAGGTGAGACCATTCAACAGTATGGAATAAGAATCAAAACTATTGTTGGAGATATCAAGAGTGCAGGTGGTAAAATGGAAGATTCCACTATGGTAAGCAAAGTCCTGAGATCCTTATTACCAGTCTATGAAATAAGGGTTGCTGCTATTCAGGAGCTAAGATCAATAGACAAGACTAAGGTATCCCTAGACTCCATCATTGCAAAGTTGATAGCCTATGAGATAAATAGTTTTGATGGTAGTGTTCAAAAGACTGAATCAACTTTTAAAGCTTCTGCTGTACCATCCAGAAAAGGAAAAGAAGCTAGCACTAGTGGTGAACCAAGATAGAGAAGAGAAATGGATGATGAGGAGACTCTGATGGCATTTGAAGCTCTCCTTGCTAGGAAACTTCCTAAAGGAACCCAAAAATATAGAGGTAAGCTTCCTTTGAAATGCTTTTCGTGTAACCAGCTAGGACATATTGCTATAAACTATCCTAATGGTGACAACAAGGAAAAACCGGAAAGGTTCAAGAAATTCAAAGGAGGAAATCAAAGAAACTATTTTGTGGCAGTTGATGAAGGTGTCATAGATGAGGAATCAGAGGATGAAGAAAATGAAGATATTGTATTTGTTACTGTCAAGGAAGATATGTTAGACAAGAAGGCTCTTATCTCTCGGTTTGATAATTCCAATGAGTGGATCATTGACAGTGGCTGTTCTCACCATATGACTAGTTACCGGAGCAAGTTTCTATCCTTGGAAGAGTATGATGGTGGTGTGGTTCACTTTGGCAATGATGCACCATGCATGGTCAAAGGCAAAGGGTCCATCTCTCTGAATGGAAAGAGTAGTGTTGAAAATGTGTATTAGGTTGATGGTCTCAGACACAATCTTCTTAGTGTTGCCCAGCTGAATGACAGTGGCCTCACTCTGGAATTCAATAATGGAGTGTGCAGAATCAAAGGAAAGAATGGTGAATTGGTGGCCACCGACATGCAGACCAAAGGTAACCTATTTTAGCTGGATGCAAATATAAGTACACGTCTTATGGTTAAATTTGATGATAGCTGGATATGGCATAGGGGACTCTACCATGTAAACTTTGATAACATTGTGAAGGCTAGTAAGATCAAGGTAGTTAGAGGGTTGTTGGTGCTAAGCAAATCGGATAATACCTTGTGCAGAGAGTGTCAATTGGGGAAAATGTCTTCCTCAACCTTTAAAGGTAAATCTTTCACTGTTGGCAATTTGCTTGATCTTGTGCATACTGATTTGTGTGGTCCTATGAAAAATAGGAGTGTGCAAGGTGATAGGCACTTCATGATTCTCACTGATGACTGCTCAAGAATGATGTGGGTCAAATTCTGGAAAGATAAGTCTGAAGCTTTTGTAAAGTTCAAAGCCTTTAGAGCATTAGTGGAGAAGGAAAGTGGTAAAAGGATAAAATGCCTGAGAACTGATCAAGAAGGGGAATTCACTTCTAGTTAATTCAACAAGTACTGTGAAGAACATGGCATCAAGAGGCAACTATTTGCCCCCCAGGCTCCACAACAGAATGGCCTAGTAGAGAGGAATAATAGGACTATGGTTGAAGTAGCTAGAACCTTGTTGATTCAAGGAAAGGTAGCCCACACCTTTTGGAGAGAAGAGGTGAGCACTGCAGTCTATACAATGAACTGGGTAATCATCAAGAAAGGTAAGGATAAAACTCCTTATGAGTATTGGACTGGTAAGACACCTATGGTTAGCTACTTTAGAGTGTTTGGTAGCAAATGTTACATCAAGAGGAGTGAACACCAGAGAAAATTTGATGCGAAATGTGATGAGGGAATATTCCTAGGGTATTCCACCAAGAGCAAAGCTCTCAAGTGTTTCAATAATAGGACTCATAGAATCATGGAAAGCATCAATGTAAGAGTTGATGAAACCTCTAAAAAATTGGAGGAAATCGGCAGTAAGCAAGCAGTAAATGAACCGGTTGTAACCTTCTAGGAACTGGTTGTCAGCCAACCAAGTACCAGTAACAGTGTTCCTACACCAGTAGATGTAGATACTGATACTGATACTGATGGAGATGAGGATGAAGAAGAAAAGAAAGAGGAATCTATCAAGACCATTCCTTGGTATGTTAAGCTGAATCATGATCCTAAGCAGATCATAGGAGATAAGGATGCAGGAATCCTTACAAGAAGAAAGGTCAGAGAAAACTCATGTATGATCTTTGAATTTGAGCCTAAAACATTCAAAGAGGCACATAAAGATGAAGACTAGATCAAGGCAATGGAAGAGGAACTTGACCAGATAGAGAAAAATGGTACATGGTCTTTTGTACCCAAACCGAAGCATAAAAATGTCATTGGTACCAAATGGGTTTTTAGAAATAAGCTAAATGAGGATGGCACAATGATTAGGAACAAAGCCAGATTGGTGTGCAAAGGATATGCCCAAGAAGAAGGAGAAGACTATGGAGAAACATTTGCTCCTGTTGCCAGATTGGAAGGAGTTTGTATGCTTCTTGCATATGCAGCTTTTAAAGGTTTCAAAGTATATCAAATGGATGTAAAATCTACATTCCTAAATGGTGTACTTGAAGAAGAGATGTATATAGAGCAACCAGATGGGTTTTCCCTATCTGAAGATAGTGACATGGTATGTAGGCTACATAAAGCCTTATATGGTGTAAAGTAGGCACCTAGAGCTTGGTATGAACGTCTGCATTCCCATCTTGTGAAGATTGGATTTGAGAGAACAAGTGAAGATAGCAATATCTACTTGAAGTCTGAAGGAGATTAGATCCTGATCTGTGAGGTATTTGTTGATGACAAGATGAGTCATGAGTTTGCAGATGAGATGAAGAAAGAGTTTGAAATGTCACTCATAGGAGAGATTAACTTCTTCATTGGACTGTAGATCTAGCAGATGAAAGATGGAATCTTTATCACTCAGTCCAAGTATGTCAAAGAGGTGTTGAAGACCTTTGGCATGGAAGATAGCAAACCAGTTGGTACATTGATGGTGACCGGTTGTAAACTATCTAAAGAGGATGACTTAGCATTGGTTGATGAGAAGGAATACCGATCAATGATTGGTAAGTTGCATTATGTAGTGCATAGCAGACTAGATATTGCACATGCAGTTGGCATTATTGCAAGGTTCCAAAAAAGTCCAAGAGAATCCCACTTGGTTGCAGTCAAGCAGATTCTTAGGTATTTGAAGGGAACTATTGACTATGGGTTATGGTATCCATACAATAATGATTTTAACCTGAAAGTGTTCACAGATGCTGATTGGGTAGGTAATGTAGATGACCAAAAAAGCACAACTGGTGGTACATTCTTTCTCAGTGGTAGACTGGTCTCATGGATGAGTAAGAAGCAGAGTTGTATCTCTCAGTCTACAACGGAAGCAGAGTATATTGCAGCTTTCATGAACTGCACTCAGACAATTTGGATGAAGCATGTATTAAATGGCTTCAAAGTTCCTGTATCTAAATCGGTAAATATATTTTGTGACAATACTAATGCAATTAATATCTCCAAGAATCTAGTTTTACATTCTAGAACCAAACACTTTGAGCTTAAGTATCATTTCTTGAGGGAAAAGGTTCAGAACAAAGAGATTGCACTAGAACATGTTTCCAGTAAGGAGCAATTAGCAGACATTTTCACCAAGCCTCTCTCAAAGGCTACATTTATGTACTTAAGAGGTGAACTAGGGGTGTTGCCCCTTCAGGAGGTAAACTAAAGGCATATGCTCCACATCAGTCAGGTATTGCATAGTCAATTTTTTTTGGATTGATGTGTTGAAGGATGCTACTCCTTAGGGGGAGCAACATAATGGAATAGGGAAGCTTGTGCCTCCACTTTGGCATTATTGTCAAAGGGGGAGAAGATGTGAAGCGGAGAAGATATCTGTAGAAATTGGGGGAGAAAATGTGAAGCAGAGAGATATCTTTGTATATTGCCATCAATGCCAAAGGGGGAGATTGTTGGCATTACGTTAACTGGTATGAGGACATAATGACATTGTGTGTTGTCATTAATGTCAATATGATGAAGAGAAGAGAACCAGTATAACACTGTGAACCGACATTTGTGCCAAAGTGAAGTGGTGTGTTTGTTCAGGGTTTCCGGTTGAAGTTCTTCAAGCCTGTGTGGCTCAACTGGTGACTGTGTGTGATAAGTTAGCATGATAACGATGAACAGATCATGTTGCCACATAAGCCTTGTGTGCGTGAAGGATCTTTCATGAAGAAGATTGTTCCTATCTACCTCAGGAATGTGCGAAGTCTGTAAACGGTGATAACGTGTGATGGGTTATCAACCACTATAAAATCGGTATAAAACGAATGATGGAGAATGTCTTGAGATTGGATTAAGACTATTGCATTTAATGCAATGTGCTCAATGGTCAAGATTGAGCCTTTTGAATTCCTTAACCTAACAGGTTTAGGGTTTAGGGTTTATGCTATTGACCTATCTATTTTCCTATAAGGTTGATGTTGTGATTCTTTCTAGGGTTGTTGGCAAAAGTGGTGTGTGTGTATCCAAGAGAAGAGATACGTGATTCTTGCCAGACCAGAGGAGAGAAGTGATACCTGTAGAGTATAACTGTAGAAGGTGAAGAGGAGCTTAAGTGGATCTGCATTGGCATTGAGTGCTATTACCAGATCATTGTAATACTTGTTGATCTCTAACCACCTCAACAATTGGAAAATCCCTTAACAGGGTAGCCTTAACCTGCTTGCTGTAAATCCTTTAATAGGGTGACTCAAACCATTGAGTTCTTGAAATCCTCTAACAAGGTAACCTTTAATAGGGTTTAACCCTTAACCATGTATTCTAGCCATCCCTTAACTGGGTGATCCCTAACAGGATCGGTTCCTAACAGAACCTATTGTATCAATCTTTAACTGGACAAGGCTCCTAACAGAGTGGACTTCTAAAGAGTTCAAGAACAAGCTTGTGGGTATTCATCCCCATCATGGTTTTTCCTAGTTGGGTTTCCATGTGAAAAATATGTGTGTCATGAGTGATGTCTTCTTCATGTGATGCTATGTTGTTTTCTGTCAAGTGGTGAATCATGTTGATCTAGTTGCTTATATGTATATCTTTGATGGTAGATTACCTGTTCATGCATAAGGGTGAAATGGAAATGAAGTGTTAGATTGTATGAGAAGATAAGTGTCAACTAGTTTATGCTCATTTCAGTTATTCTGGGTTTTGTCAGTTGTACTCTGTTTAAGGACCGGTGTTACTGTTTGTTTGTCAATACATAGTGTCTGCTGACAAACCGGTTTAAGAGTGTGTTTTTGTCTGTGCTGATTCACCCCCCCTCTTAGTACTGGTTTGGTACTATCCATTCATCATTGAGTTATCAGGTTCATCTTCATGAAAAAAGTCTCTAGGAGGGGAAGGAGGGGGCACATTGGGGTCATTTGTCTTAGTGATATCTACAAAATCTGAGATCTTGGCCTTTCCATTCTCAAATTTTCTTATCTCCCCTACCAATGGCCCCTTGTCTTTGGTGGATGACCTAGAGGCTTCAGGATATCCCTCTCGCTTGATGACTACTCCCTTTTTTGGAGAATGTGGGGACATCAATGACAGACCGCTCGTCTAATTTTTGCTCCTATTCCTTGGCCTCTTTTCTCTTGATCTCTGGCTAGATAATCTCATCTAAATTTCAGAGAAGGATGATCATCCTCAAAATATCTAATTAGAACTCTGACCTCAGTATCCCTTTCAAGTTCTCATCTTCTTCTATCCTCTCCTTTTCTATTTTCTTCAACATCTCCCATTTCTTCTTTCTTTGCTTTGCTTCTCCAGGCAGGGCATTCCTTAGTAGGTCTTCCATTTCATTAAACTGATGGTGGTAGCTTTTTTCTTTGAGTTTGTTAAGCTGCAAATCCCCTATATACCCCTTAGGATCATAATTCCTAGCAATGACTACCTTGAACTTGTAATTCCTAACCAAAAAATCTTGGAGCTTCTCCAAGTTGTCACAACCAATAAGAAATTCCCTATAATTGGTGTCCTTGGGGAGATGCTTCCCCTTCCTCTTCAGGATTTGATCCTTGCCAACCCACATCATCTGCCACATCAATTCCAAAAATGAAACCCTAGGAGATACAAAAATGGACAGCCCGTGAGGAGCCTTTTCAAAACCATAGCACCTAATGATGGTGCAATCCTCATAGAAGTAGAAATCTCCAAAATTATGGTTGTAAGGCCCTTCTGGATATTGTACATTATCATCTTTGCAAGCCCTTATTATTAGCACCTTAATAATTTGTGCAGACAACCTTGGGATTACAAAACTCAACATGCCTAAGACCTTCTTAACAAAAAAATCAAAGAATATGCAGTAATCACCATAACGGGAGCCTTTGTCCCACACCTATGTCCACTTTTGAATTGGCCATGGTAACTCTGTCTAAGGATCTATCATTCTGATATTCAGCTTCAGGGACCACACTAACCTATTTTGGAACAAAAGGAGATGAAACACCAAAGAATAATGCTTGAAATCTAATCAAGATTCCTCATTCTTTTCCTTCATTAGGCCTTCATATAGCTTGGTTTGCAAGATGGTTGCAAAATAAAAAATCTCATTGGTGTTTGGATGCTAGATGGATACTACTAGCATCATGTAGTCTACCGAAATCAAAGTAAGCCCACAATCTTCCCCCAAGACCTAGAACAGGGCATAGTAGGTCCTCACAAAATAGGTCTCAAACTTTTCAAGAGGGAAAGGTTCACTTTCAGAGGGGGGGATGTAATTAGGAGTGAACTTGGAGAGCTTCCTCAAAAACAATGGCAGGTACTCCCTCCTAATTCTTCTCCTGTTCTTCTCATATAGTCTCATCAGGGCCCCTTTGTTTATCCCTTTAATGGGTGACCCATCCAACCCAAAGCATTCAGTTATAGCTTTCTGAGAAGTATCCAAAATGACCCGTCCTTGCAGATTTCTTACAGTATGGCTTGGGGGGTCAAATTTCTTAGCCAATTTCGTGATTAACATTGGCTCAATGAATACATTTGGGAACACCAAATTCCCTATTTTTAGCTTCCAGGGGTTGTATATTGGGCTTGGTTGGTCTCTATTCCCATAGAAAGTGTGGAAGACATCCCACCCTTTATGTCCCATGATAACATCTTTGCATCTAGCCTCTGAATTTCCCCATTTTATTCTAAAAGACTAGTGCACTTGAACAAGGAAAGAGGTCTAGTAAATCATGGCTTAGGACCTGAGTTACTTTGGTTTGCCTCTTAGGAAGCTCTTCCAATTTCATCACTATCTCTTTCTCCACCTCAACAACTATTTTGGGAGGTTCAGCTGGTGTTACTTGTTCCTCTTGAGGCTGTGGAGTCTCTTCTGCAATAGGGGCAGACTCAACTTTCTTCTTAGGAGGGGTTCTCTTCTTCACCTCCTTATTCTTTGGTGTTTCTTCAACCTTTTCTTTAGGATCCTCAACTACCTTCTCTACACATTCTTCCTTTTCAAACTCAGCAGGGGATTGTTGAACAAGTGCTTCTTGAGTAGAAACTCCGACCTCCCCATCCTTCTTGGATTTCCTCTTCTTGGGGGTTGGTTTTCTGGTAGTTTTTTGGGCTGAGGCTTCCTCCTTTGACTCTTTAGACACTACAATTGTAACCTTCTTCGGCTCCCTCTTCCTCTTGGTTTGCTTCGGGGGAGCATTGGCTTCAACCTCCTTAGTTTGGGCAAGAGTTGGTTTAGGGTTAGGCTTAGGGTTTGATTCTACAAATGGGGCACCTTGAAGCTCTTTAAGTGGGGCTATCATGCTTAATAGAATGGCATGGGTAATTTTAGGGGCATTTGAGCTAGTCCAAACCTAATGGACTTTCTCAAGGTGTGTGGTTTTCTCAACAGGGGAGGCCATGATGAAATTGTAGAGAACATGAAATAAACCAGGGCTCTAAAAATACTAGCAATTCACATAAACAATCCTACCAAATTTACACAGAGGGCACTTGAATTTTACTTACTGGTTTTCTACTTATGCTTGATCGCCTTATGACTACTTGAATTCACTTTTTCTTTGCTCTATAACTTCTTTTTGATCGCTTGAATGCTTAGTGAAGACAAATGCAACAAAGTTTCTTCTTTTATTGCGATGCCATTAATTCCTTCATGCACAACAAAGTGGTTGTTGGCTTTGAAATTTTTAATTTCAATCATTGATGATCATCTAGACGACCATGATTAATCCTTGACTCCCTCTGTCTTATGAATTGGCACCTTTATATTTTTCCTTTGGCCACCTTTTATTTTTTACATCATGTCAATTTCCACGCGTGGTAATAAAATCTTTGAGATCACCGTGTTTCCTTATCCTAGGCATCGCTTCTCCACTTTACTTACTACTCCTGGGAAATTTTTCATTGTTTTTGTCTTTGTTTCTTATCTTGGGACTCCTTTCTTTGTTTATCGCATCTCTCTAGGACAAAAATTACTTTGGAATTCATTCTTCTCTTATCTTGGAGTAGAGATTTCCCCTCCTTTATTTATTCTCACTGAAACCCAAAGTCAAGTTGCCACTACACCTTGTGTCTTCCGAGATAACTTTTGCCCTATCGCTCTTTGTTATCTTTATCTCGGAACCTCAAATGATGCATCTCCTAGTCCCTCAGGATAATATTTCCTTTGTATTTTTTCCTTGCTTCCTTATCCTAGGCCATTTCCTTTTAGTCTTCGCGGCCCTACAGGATAAGATTTTCTCTGCATATCCACTTCTTTTCGTATCCTAGGCCCCAACCACTATAAGCACATTCTCGTTGAAACCCAAAGACTAACTCTGTGTATGCCTTTTCCCTCTGGGATGATTTTTGCTTAGATTTCCTTTATACTATTATCCCGAGACCACTTGGAATGCTTTGCTAACCACTCTGAGGCAAATTCTCCTTGTCTTTTGCTTCATATTTTTACCCCGGGCCCCACTTCCCTTTCCTCTTGGACCCTCTGGGATAACATTTCCCTATGTATTTTCTTATCTTGACGTACATTTTGTGATCTAAAAAAACCACCTGGGGAAAGGAAAGTGCTCTCCATCTCTTTGTAAAATTATCGTAGGACCTTTTGGAACTGGCTAGAAACTTCCCTAGGGCAATATTGATTCATTGACTTGATTCTTTGGAGGTTTCCTCGGGATAACTTTTATCCCTTCACGGTCCTTTGCTGAGATTTATCCTAGACGACCCTTAGATGTTGTCCTTTGCTCCCCGAGATAAATTTTCCTTCCATTTACAGTATCTTTGTTATCCTGGGTGATTCATTTCAGACCCTTAGGATGCCATGGGGCAATTTCTTTTGACCTTCCTCTTTGATTTTTTATCCCGGAGCAGAGTCTCTCATCTAATTTTCACCTCCAGGGTAAAATTTCTTCATCGATTCAATTGTATTCGTTATCCCAAAGCATGAACAACCCTAAAATAGGAGCGAAAACAAATAAAATTGCATCGTGGGATGTTGGATTGGGACACATGATGTTACCTCAAGTTTTCCCTTGCCCAAAAATTTTCATGCTGTGTGCTGAAAATTACGATGAAAGTAGAAGATCAATTATTAATAAGAATACCCAAAAGGAAATTTTATCCATGATCAAGAAAGAATTTAGGGGTTTGCTGGACATAAGGCTTGGAGTAGAAAACTCAAATGTCCACATTGACCTAGAAAAGCTTGCAGAGGAATATGAAGCTGTCAATGAAGATGAGAAAGACAGATTTATTAGAGGTATAATAGTTGATGGTGTCAAATTGGATCACAACCATAAGCCTCCTTATAATGTTGATACTTTTGTGCCATGGGTTAAGGATACTATTACCTTGCTAACATTTTGTCTCTGATTGGAAAGTGATAGGATAGTGGGTGCAAGATTTCTTCAAATGATATTTAATATCCATTGTATTCCTCAACCAGTCAAATATAATTTTGTTGAACACGTTGTTCAATCCATGCACAATCAATTTGTAATGATTAAATGATGTATCTCTAAGACATTAGGTTCACAACTTACTTGTGTCATCTTCTTCTAGCAAAATTTCATGGAATGTTCGAGACCAACAAGCTTGAGATTCAGGTGTACAAGAAAGATAAGGATAGAATAGTGGCTGCAATATATGAATGGGCACCTAAGATAAGGATGCATGATATAAGAGGGAACTACACCCATTTTGTAGACTTTTTTTTGGCACCAATGCATCATGAAATTACAGACACTCCAATGCCTAGATTGGTTGCGTCTTGTAGAGATTGCATTCAACTCGGATCTAAAATACAATTGCCAGACTGATTCCTCATGGAAGAATATACATTGTTAAGGTTTTATGGAGCATGAGTACAATCCCCCAAACTTCCAATACATGTGGCAGAGAGGGTTTTTGCATTGGAATATGTATGGTAGATGGAGACTACAGATGAACTCTTCTATGGCCAGTAAAAGAAGACCATATTTTCTTCGTTATCTTTCTCATGTGGAGGGTTCACATTCGAGAGAAAAAACATTTAATGTGGCACATAATTTTTTGGAGATTTTTAATTTTGATGCTGATAGTTATTGGCAGTATGACCCATGCAGGGTCATTTTGAAAAGGCTTCCGAAGAATCTGAAATTTGCAAGAAAATTTCAACATGAAAGTAAACCATTGCTATAATTATTGAAAAATAGGGACTCCTAGGATGAGGTCAAAAAAGTGATGGAGGAAAATGCTGCTGACAAAAAAATTTCAATAGAAGAATTGTCATTACAGATTATGGAACAAGGAACAATAGAGCAGGGAAAATAAAATCAAAATGAAAACAGGAGGTCCTATAATTTCTACCAAAAAACTTCTCATCCATCTACAAAAGCTATCCCACAAAACATAAAGACAAATTGTGAGGACAAAAGGTGGAATAGAACCAAAATTACTGATTTTTGGAATATGAGGAAGAATCTCGGTGAACCAAAGACTAGTGCAGATCTTGATGAAATCCTAGAGGATTTTGAATTTAGCAAATTGTGGAATAATGAACATCCTAATGAATCATATGACACAAGTGATAAGGATGAGGATGAGGATGAGGTTGATGAGAATACCAATACCATAGCGACTTAAATAGCTACTGCATACTCTGGGTCTATAAATTTGAGTGAGTCCATGAAATAAAAATATACCAAAGGGGCAACCCTAATAGAAAATTTGGGTTATGAAGGTGGTGGTCTGGGTCCCCAAGGAGAAGGCAAGTGGACACCACTATCGACATAACTTTTTCCAAGAAAAAATGGTGAGATACCAGTCATTAGAGGTGAATCATCACAAGAAGGTATTACTCATAACGCCGCTTCTTATTTTGTTAAATATTCAAATCTAGTTTATGCAGACACTCAGATTCAATCACAACCACTAGCAAAACAAGGTAATCCTATTGGTGGTGAGTCAAGTGCCACTGGTGGGGAATTTGGAGATATTACCCACACTCATATTCAATCACAACTAGAACATTGGATTGGTCATGGTGTTGAATCAAGTGCCACTGTCATTGGTGTGGATGGTACCAACACTCAGATACATTCACAACCAGAACATGCTATTGGTATTGAATCAAGTGCCATTTGCACCGATGAGGACAACATGGGTACTAGTACTAGTTGTCGTGAACAAGAGAAACATCAAGAAATCTCTCACAAGAGGCCAACTGTAGAATATATTATACACTTACAAAATCCCATGGATAGTGATCAAGGCAATGTGAAGAAGTGACAGGTTATAAAAATGGCGAGTACAACATGCACTCTATCCATTACCACTCCAAATCTATTGTTTGAAGCTTCATAACAAACCCCTGAAAAGAGTACAAAAAATCCACTTGCAAGTGATAGTGGGATAGGATTAGGAATGGGTTTTGTTGATCCTCAAAATGCATTAGTTAGAAATGCAGGCACAGTTGGAGGTTCATACATCGCTGCAAAAGCTATTTCACCTTTCAAAAATTCAATTGCATCAACAACCCCATGTTTTCATTACAATACTTACTTGATGAATTTATATAAAAATCAAATATGAATAAAGAAAAAAAGAATAAATTGAAGAGGGATGCAGCTACTGCTGCTTTTGAGGAATGACTTGCATTGAACAAGGTAATTCCCACATATGACCCCCCCCAAAAAATGGTGGAGTACATGGTTATTGTACCCCCAGATAATAATCAAAATCTACAATAGAGTTAGATAGATCCCTCTGAATTTCACGTTAGCACCTTCCATATGGATTTTTCCAAAGTAAAAAATGTGGACAAAATTCATGTGTCAAAAAAGATCAATGGAGTGGTCTACACAACAGTGGTCAAGATGGAGAGAGAGAAAAGTAAGCTAGAGAAACAAGTAGAAAAGTTACAGGCAGACTTGTAAAATGAGAAAGCAAAGAGGAAAGCAACAGATAACAAGTGGATTGAATTATAGAAAAGGAATTTTTTTTTTACTCTGCATCAGCAATTACAGAGCACAAATAGATGGAAGCACAATTGAATGAACTAAACAAAAAATTGGCTAAAAGCAATAAAGAATTAGACAATGAAAAAGCCACTTCGACCATATTATACAATAGTGTGGAGACTGCTGCTGCCACAAAAAAATATTTACAAGAGCAATTGGATCATTAGAGGTCAAAGGAAAAATAGTAGGAAGAAAAAGAAGAGGAAGAAAGAAAATCAAGTGAAAAAATGGGACAAGAGCTGAAGAAGGCTGAAAATATGATAAAAACTTTGGAGAATAGAAGGAAGGAAAATTCTAAAAAGACAGTGAGGTATATAAAAGAAAAAAATTGGGGGCAAATAATGCAGAGGAATGACTAGTTGTGTCAGTGGTTTCAATTGAATGAAAGTGTGAGAGGACACTATGTAAAGGTCAAGGAATACATTGGTCAAAACAAAGAGGTTTGTTCAAGAGAGGAAATTGTAAAACAAATTTTGCAAACACTCTACAAAGCTAGTGACAACTATTTGGCAACAAAGAGAATTTGCAGCCGCATTGATCCCTTAGTAAAGACATCATCTATAATTCAAAAATGTGAAAAACTACGGGAAGCAGAGGAATGTTTGGGTATGGTTGCAAAAAAGGTGATGAAGGTGGATGAAAAGGAACAAAAATTGATAGAGATTGGTTTGGCAAAGAGTGTTAACACAAACAATTAATACATTGGAAAATGTTGCTTTCAAAAAGAAGATGAAGGAGAAAATGAACAGTTATGTAGAGCAGTTTCCTAAGGATAGTAGTGAGGCAAGTTTTTTGGGTTACATCAAACCATTGATAACCTTGAATGCAATATTGAATGAAACATTGGTGGCAAATTTAGATTCCTCTTCCAAATATTAAATGCTGACAAATTTGCAGGTTTCTTACAATACATTACAACAAATTAGACTTCCATCAAATGCAGAGTGGAGCACCCTACAAAAACTTACAGGGTTATTTCATAATATGTATTGTCAACACAGGTCATCCCAAAGATGTAAATTGTGCCACAATGCCATGTACACTTGTTTCTATGAAAGAGATAATATAAATTATAATATCTTTCATCTTCTATGACTATGTAACTTTGTTTTAATTTGATCTTCATTTTAATTTTTAAAGGATTCTGAGAAATGTTATTTTGGCAAGGTTTTGTGTAATTGTATTATATTTTTACTTTCCCATATGCAATGACAACTTGTAAAATAAATGACATATTCACTTTCAGCTGAAAAATTAACAACATATTCACTTTCATATCCAACTAATGAGAAGTAGAACAAATAAAATGTATCTCATTATGCATACTGGAATTAATAAATTTATGTATGTATACATATATATGTAACATGTAGTTGTAAAAAAAAAAGTGCATCTCCAATTACAAATGGAGATTTTTCTTTGTATGTTTGTTCAAAATGCTCTCTACCTTAGTACCTAGTAGGCCCACCGCCCAAGAAATTGTTTGACTTGTATCATATGATCATTCTTGTATTGATCATGTACTATCGCCACAATCCTGCAAAACTTGAGCATCCAATACTCAATGGAGTAAAGTTTGTCCAACATAGAATTTAACACTCCCATGTTTATAATGCCAAAATTATCATATCCTCTTGTTGCTTGTCTAGCATTAAGGAAAAAATCAGACCTCCAGATTGAAAATCTCTTCAATTCCCCTTTTGCTGTCAAAATAGGAGGAACCTATATTGGTTGGTCATCATAAAACCTTGCCAACTGAATAAACTTGTCATGAAAAAATATATGATTTTGTAGAATATTACACAACTCATCAAATTTTTCAGTAATTTTCAAAATGGAATTGCTAGTAATATAATCCAAATTTGCATGTTCCAGCAACAATTGTAAAAATTTGATTTGAGGAGACCAGTTTTTTAAGTACCATCTCAATCTGACTATTTCCCTGACATGAGACTCATTCATTGTATTATGTAATTATTTATAAGTCACCCAAATGAACTCAGAAACATCATTGATGTGGGTTACCCTATGTTCACATAGATTTCTAGTCATCACATATGAATCATCTGTGACCGGTAGCATGGGAACAGAAGGGTGGAGTGACAAGGTATTATTCTCTTCTGCCAAATCACTGACTCTCTTCTCCTCATCATCATTTGAACTTTTTTGAGCCACTTTTCTCCTTTTTAGCTCATCTTCCAACCTTGCTACTTCAACCTTGAGTGCCTTTATCTCGTGTGACAAGGTACTATTCTGTTCAACCAAATCACTGACTCTCTTCTCTTCATTATGGTTTGAACATTTTTGAGCCACTTTACTCCTTTTGAGCTCATCTTCCAACCTGTCCACTTCATCCTTGAGCGCCTTTATCTCTTGTGATAAGGAATCATTCTCTTCAACTAAATAATTGACTCTCTTCTCTTCATCATCATTTGAGCATTTTTGAGCCACTTTGCTCCTTTTGAGCTCATATTCCAACCTTACCACTTCATCCTTGAGCCCCTTTATCTCATGTGACAAGGTGTTATTCTTTTCAACCAAATCACTTAATCTCTTCTCTTCATCATCTTTTGAACTTTTCTCAGCCACTTTTCTCATTTTGAGCTCATCTTCTAGTCTTTCTACTTCAGCCTTGAGAGCCTTTATCTCCTGAAGTGAACTTGAAGAAACAGAATAATTTGAAGTAGGATGTGGAGAAGGTAGGAGTGACATTACCTTATTATACTCCTACAACAATTTTTAATTTTGAAGTTTTAACTTACTCAAATCTTCTATAAGCTTGTTAACATCTTCCTGAGAAGTCACTATCTCTTTTGTTAAGAGCATTATAGATCTATCAAGAGGTCTCATTTTCAAAATAGTAAAGTTACTAGTAAGATATCATTCCCTCTTCTTAATTTGGGCTTTCTGAATCTAGTCATCATTAAATATTGACTACACTACCAATGTCTCAAACTGAGGGTTGTAATATGACCCAAAAATACAACTCTTGAGCTTTCTCTTCAATTGGTAAAGCTGCCAACTTTAAAGATTCCTTTCTTATGGTGTCAAATACAATTGTAGAAGAGAGGTCCCATCCTTCAAGTAATAAATATCCACTATTCATTATAAAATGCCTTGCCTCCTCAGGGGTCATCTTCGATATGAAATAATTAAACTCCTCTAAAACTTCAGCTATAAATCTATCAATATCGTTGTCTGCCAGATTCCTCAATGCTAGCCTTTCTCTAAGCATATTGGAAAATTTCTCCCTTTTGTTTTTAGGACAAAATCCCTTAACTCTCGGGACTGCACAAACTTATCATTGGAAAAAAATGCAGAGCATGCCAATGGTCTAACATCACCTTCTGCCTTTACTCTTTCAAAATTTATGACACTTTGTTCCTCTAGTTCAGTGTATACCACTTTGTAGGTTGGGTCAATCTTTTTCATTTTTTCTTTTGCCATGTGTATTCTCCACTAAACTTCGACATCAAAAGAAGCATTTCTAATTAAGTCAAAATGACCATGCTCATGAAAAAAGGTTGCAAATCTAAACCCAACCCTGGTCTGATCAATAAAGTGTTCTGAATCAAAATTTTTGATTCATCTTGTATGGTAGTAACTTGTAATATAATAGGTTGGATCCTCATTTTCCTGAGATCTCAAAATCATAGAAAAATATGGTTTTTGGGAGGAAGGAGCCCTTATTTACCTTTGGGTTTAGTAAATGAGCCTTGCCAGACTCATTCAATTGCCAAATTATTTCTAAGAAAGCAATTCTATCCAGTACATATCTAGGCAAAACATGAGGTTTAACTAGTAAACTGTAAACTTTGATGATTGTGTACTTGGGGTAGAAAAACCAGTCTCCCCAATTATGGTCGATTCCTAGCTTGGGCTCTAGCTCAAGAGGCTTCAAAAATCTCCTCACTATGTCTGATAATCTCCAATTGATTAGGTACCCCAAATTTTGTAGCACAACTTTGACAAAGAGTTCCTCAAACATGACATAATTGGAGTTGTCACAGTGGATGTCCCATAAATACATCCATTCTTGGACAGGCAACCTCTGGTTTTGTTCATCTACATTTCTCAAATTCAACGCTGGGACCCAAGGGCGAGGAGAAACCTTGCTTCCACCATAGAAATGAATGTGGCACAATAGAGAATACCACCTAAATCGAACAACAACCTAGCTACCCTTTTGGATATCCAAAAGTGCTTCGTGAATAGCATTGGAAACGAACAAGGCAAAGTCAAAGAAGGTGTTGATATAAGTGTGCTGGATTTTGGCGGCCAACATCATAAGATGCACAGGCATCTTGGACTTTACATCGATTCCCAACACTTGGCAAAGTACAAAGTAAGTGTAAATGAAATAATCCTCAAAAATTTCATAATCAAAGGGCTCAACATTTATCTTCCAAAATAAAATAGGCTTCCCATCCCCCTTCTTCCTTTTATGAAATGGAAGCCATTTAACCTTGAAGCTACCTTTGTCCTTGTCATATTCCCTCCCTAGAGATAGAAAATCAATGGGAAACCACACCTAGGCATTAGAGTTCAACATAAATGTTAAGAAATAGATTTCGTGTCAAACTTGGTGAACAAAACACCTTTCTCTGTCAAGACTGATCAACTATTTGGATTATAGCTTTTTGCCACAAGTCTAATTAGGTCTACATTGACAAAAAGATTTGTGATGACAAGCCTTCCCAAATCCAATCTCCATATATTTTTTATTGGAATTGGGGCTCTACTCATTTTGTAAAAAAACATGAACAAATCCATTTGACTAATCGACGTGTAAGGATCCCCACATGATGCTGCCCTTTCCACAAGTGTATTAGATATAGTATCCATAACTTGGGCATGCCTTCCCCTTTTCGAAGAACCAGGCAATTAAGAAATAATATCTTCATCTAGGGCCCTCTTAGCATTAGTTGAACCTCTTCTTGAATTTCCACTCATCCTATTTAAGCTTATGGTATTTAAGAAATGTACAAACAATGCTTCCAAAATGAAATTGAGTATTCAAAATTTTTGATCTCGCAAAATCACAATTTGAGTACGACTTTTCTAAAACTAAGCCTAAAATACTAAGAAAACCCTTTCGTAGATAGAAAAAATTAAAATGAACTACAAAATGCCACTTACTTGTACTTGACACCACACTCAACAGTGTTGAAGTTCAAACCCTTGTAGTTTTGTTAGATGCTAATGCTTGGAATTGTACTGTTGGACTGTCTAAATTACACAAGTTCATCAACTACAACTCTTCATAAATATTGAATTATCTAAAATTGAATGCAATTGTCAAGTGACTAGGCATGTTCGAGGGGAACCAGTGGAAACAACTTGCAGAATAACAACATAAAACAAACCCTATCACATAGCTTTGAACCTGAGCTATTGATCTTAATCGGTCAAGAAGATCATCAGTAGTAGTAAATCGATTATTTTGCATCTATTTATAATAAAAGGGGACACGTGGAATAATTTTGCATAATCGCATATCCGTGGTAGGACCCATCATTTAAAGAATGAACAATAATGCGATAAAACTAACCAATCATATAGTACCAAACCCATGTGGAACTATTTCACGTCATTGCATATTGTTAGTAGGACTAGGACCCACCACTTGAAGAAAAAATTAATAGTTTAAAACTAATTCACACCATAAAAATATTAAAATGATTTCATAAGTTATTTGTTAATTGTTTATAAGAAGGTCACGAAGATCTGTGGCATGTGGCAAGTTATGGCCTCATTGCACTATGGTGGTAGGCCCATCTTGAACAACATGCGATAGAAGTAACTAATCATATAGTAGCAAACCCACGTGGCATTATTTCGCATCGTCGCATATTGTTAGTAGGACCCAAAGACTTAAAAAATTAATAATTTAAAGGTAAATCGCAACTTAAAAAATATTAAAATGATTACAAAATTTATTTGATAATTGTTTATAAGACGGTCCCATGAAATTCCGTGGAAACCAAATTTGATAAACATAAATTGGAAATCTAATAAATCCAAATTGAAAACAATATTTACAAAGATTATATAATGGAACATGCAACATGGTAAAGGTACTTAACATTGCAGCAAATTAATATATAATTTATAAATTAAAAATTAAAAAGTGCACATGGATTTACATTGGTGTAAAGAAATCAATTTGGATTTTGCAATACCATTCATGATTCATGAATTACAGTAAACAATATAAATACCTAGTAATAGTCTGAGTCTTGATAGTCTCCTACAAAATGCTAAATCTCACTGAATGACAGTTGACTTGTCACGACTAACCGAAATCCAATTGCCAATTCATCTCATCAAACTGTACTTCACTTTTGCTTTCATTCTCCCCTTCATTTTTCTCACTTGCGTTATTCTCAGCACAACTACTAGAACTTGATGAGCTCTAACACTGCCATTGCTAGTCAAAATGCTGCCTAATCCTCTCCTTTCAGTTGTGGATGTCCAGTGTTCGTGTGCCCTCTCATAAGGAATTTTTTTGACATTATACTGACTAGTATAAATCCTCAAACAAACTTCTAGGTTCTTTTCAAGTTTGTTTGTTGTCTTTGATTTTAAGAATCCCAATGCACTAAAAACTCTCTCATCCTCAACAGAACCCAAAATCATTGTTTGACACAAGTTAGCCAATTTGAACTATTCTAAGATTTCTTCATGTAATATTGAGCTCTGACTTATTTTTGCCCAAAGATGTGTTATTGATCCCGGTAGGTACGGACTATCAAAATCTTTAATCTGCTCATGCATTGTTGCTGCAAAACGGGCAGATTTCTCTGCAAGCTTAGTTCTACTTATAGCTCCTTCTAATTCCTTTCCATCAATATTGAAATTGGCACTCTTACCAAATAATTCACTAATTCTAGTAGCCTCTTATGAAAATATTGTGGATCAAGCGTTCTCCAAAAATTAGGATAGATGATAGACATGGTTTCTAATAGTTCCTCCTGAGGGAATCACTTTAAAACCTGTGTTGAAACCTCTTTTGCAATCTTCTATAAATTGGTTTTCATAGAACTCACAATTTCATTGAAATCTTCCACTTTAACAAGTCCATCTCTCATTCTAGTAGACCACGCATTGGAACACATGCCATAGTAGAACATTGGTATCTTGTTTCCACGAATAGGGACACATAACTCACCATGATCATTAAATCATAGATAATTATTAGCACGACCCAAATTTGTAATCTGATTCCATTTACTAAATGCTTCATCATTGAATGGATAATCATTTAGCTATTGATTATAGATGCCCATGACAGTCATTCTATGTAGCGCAACATATTCTTGAACATACATAGTTCTCTCTTGGGCTTGTTTAATAAGTGAATTCATTTGGTCCAATAGGGGGAGAATACCAGCCAAGGTTAATAGTGTCTTTACATTAGTTAACCTATGCAAAAGTGTAGCACATTGAGCGTCTTTCCTTTGTTCATACATTAGACCAACTAGGGATCTATATTCTAAGAAAACTCATTCCACGGGTCCATGAATGGAGATCCATCTGGTCTCAACATCCTTAAGTGTCTTGTTACCATTGGTTATTCCTTTAGAAAATTTTTGAAATTCTAAAAAAAGTTTGGGACTACAGTAGAAGTATGCATAGAGATCGTGAATTAGCTCATCAACTCTGGCTACCTCTTCATAATCACTGCAACTCCATTTGCTCCTACACACACCAGCTTTTTGTTAATTGTAAAGTCATCCATACCAACAATTTCATTTAAAGATTTCTTAGCCAGTTCATACATACTTTGCGCATTGGTGTTGTCCATCTTAACAACATAGAGTAGATGAGGGTGCCAGACATGATTCTAGATAGTATACACATGCATACACATCCAACAAGTATTGGCCACCACTGTAACTTCATCTATAGATAATGCAATATAGTTTGACTCCTTTACTTTTTCCCCTAGATCAGTTATTTCCACTTCAGCAAGACAACTCGCCAAATCCCATCCACTGTTTACTTACAATGAGTTGCAAGATATCTTGGAACACTAAGAAATCTTAATAATCTAGCAATATCAGAGTAGTCTGACATAGGACGACCTCTGCTCAAAAGATTAAAAAGCATAGCCCACTGAACAATTTTATATATATATGTGTAGACACCTAAAAATGGTCAAACGCTTGTGAGGTCATACTTTAACATTTGCGCATTGCCTCATTTTAGGTTTTTGCGTCGCATTAACATTTCTCCTATGATTCGCACTTGATCTTTATCATTTGCGAGCATCGAGTCATTCTTCTGCATTCTTCAGTCATCTCGTCCTCAAATTTGGTCTTGTTGACAACACTATTCAGTCATGATTTTGGTCGATCTTACCCTGTCGCATCAATGTGCGTATTCATTTGTCATCATTTTGGACATCGTCAATCCTAATTAGGGTTTTGTGCTCCTGTCAATCTTATCAATCGTATCATCAATCTTATCATTTTTGGACATCGTCAATCCTAATTAGGGTTTTGTCCTCTTTTCAATCTTGTCATCATGCGATCAATTTGTCATCGATCGTTGTCATGTTCGATCTTGTCATTTTGCGATCGATTTGTCATCGATCGTGGTCATTTCCAATCTTTTCATCTTGCAATATATTTGTCATCAATTCTTGTCCTTTTGTCAATCTTGTCATTTTGCGACCGATTTGTCATCGATCGTTATCTGTCTCAATTGTGTCAATTTGGATCAATTTGTCATTGTTCCTCGTCAATTGGCACATTTATCAATCAAATCATTTTGTCGCATTAGTCATTTATCAATTCAAAATCATGACATTAATTATCTTCAATCAAGACCTAATTGTCATTTTTGCATTTCTAATTCGTCTTCTAAGGTTTTATGATTTATTCATTTAACCTAATTTGTCATTTTCTTCCTTTAGGATTAATAAATTACTTATTTATCCTAAGTCTTCTTATTACAATTAAATCTTTATTTAATTGGCTAATTATTCTTCCTCTTGTAAATTAATTAATAAATGACAAGTTGTTAATTAATTTACCTAATTTCTTCTAGTTCCTAATTTCCTATTTTTCCATCAATTTCTAATTCCTAATTGTCATCAATTTCAATTTTCTAATTTTCTTAATTTCTAATTTCTTTTCCCTCCTATTTCATCTCCTAATTCCATGGGAATGGCATGTCAATTTGTCATAAATTTGTCATAATTGATAATCAATCAATTTTGACATAGAATGTGTCATAATTTGTCATCAATTATCAATCAATCAAATTGTGCATGGAAAGTGCATAATTTGTCATAATTTGTCATATTGATTTGCAATTTCCATTTGAATTTCATCATGCTAATCTTGTCATTTATCCAATTCTTCTATAAATTGGATGATTTTCAATCAAAGCTAATCCCTAATCCCTAATCAGACTATCGAATTTACGCTTCTAGTACTCTTGAGCTTTTCATCAATGTCAATCTTGCTTTCAATTGTATGTACACTTGTAGGTGAGATCCACAAATTAATTTGAAGAGGAAAGAAGAACAATGGAGCCGCATGGAAGAAGCATCCAAATCGTCATCTGGTTTGCATGATCTTTGTGTTTGAATGCTGTGTTTTTATGTCTCTATTGAGTGTGCTTAGGATTAGATCATTGCAATGTGTGATTGAGCTAATAATGAATAATATGTCCTTTTATATATTGCTTTGATGATTCCTAATTCCGATGCTACAATATGTTTCATCCATAACCTTTTGAAATTGAGCTTCAAGTGAACCCATGCATTTTCCTTTCTCCTTCTGATTTTATTTATTCACATTAAATTCCTCTGCATACTTGACATGCTTACATTATTCCTTGTTTTTCCATCTAACCACTGATACTTCCTTTTCGTCTATGGTTTGTTTCTCATAAACTTTTCCGATGTGCTTTTCTATTGTATCCAATTTTAGCTACAGTTTTTTGTCCTTACCATGTTTCCAAGTACAGATTGTACACAAGCATTCTACTGGAGGTTTTCCTTTCTCTGGATTTGGAACTGGCTCAATGAATGTGTACTTTGAACTCCAACTTATCTGAAATGAACTTGTCACATCCCACTCTTGCCAAATTTTTGTTCGCCCAATTTTTGTTGTCGATTTTTCTCCCCTCTTTTGTACATTGACAGGAGAAACATTACTGGTATCATTAGTAGTAGCATTACCACCATTGTTAGTAGCAGCATCATCGACATTATTAGCAGCACAATCACCACCATTTACACCAATGTCTACGACATTGTCAGTAACAACATCACCGACACTGCCAGTAACAACGACATTGTTAGCAATAATATCATCGACATGTTGGCATTGCATGAAGATTGCATTAATGAAGTGTAGTGTTGTCATTGATGTCAATAGTAATCGATAATGGAGTTGTATTGCAACCGGTAGTGATGCAATAGTGAAATCGGTAGTAAAAAAGTGAATGAAATCGATATTTTTATTTTAAGCAGAGTGATCAACCGGTAACCCTAACCAGTTGATAGGCAGAACCCTAACTGATGGAGCTTGGAGAATCGGTTGTGTTGATTTATGATCAAATGGTGATCAGAGATGAAGATGCCACCTATGCATGATTTACATGATGAGTTTCAAAGTGGTTTTGACGTGTGAAGATAACTATTTACCTTGGGAATGAGCAATGCATAGCATGAAGTGATAACCGCGTGATGAGTTATAGGATTCAATGTGAGGTGATCCATGAGTGGTTGATGTTGTTTAGAACAATGTGTAGTTGATTTCTATGTAATCCAACGGTTATGTTTGAACCGATATGTTTATAATCACTATGATATTTGTAGGTTTTGTGATGTGTTATCGACCTATTGAATTTCTATTTAAGGCTGATGAGTTGTTTGTATTTGTGTTTGAAATTTGGTTAAGTGTGGTAGTGTGATTGTTGCCGAACCAGAAGGAGTATGTTGTGAAGGAAGATAGGAGCAGAAAAGGATCTAACTAAGCAAGATAGTGCTATTACCATATCAACAAAGACCCTATTGTTCTCTAACCATTACAACAGTTAAATCCCCTAATAGGGTAAGCTTTAACAACCTTGGTGTTGTCTAAATCCTCTAACTAGGTGATCCATTAGCTTGGATATGAAATCCTCTACCGAGGTTACTCCTAATAGGGCATTGCCTTTAACATGGTATTGTAGTCAATCCCTTAACTGGGTGGTCCCTAACCGGAATTGTTATTAACAGGACATTATTGTATAAGCTTCTAACAAGGCTTGGCTCCTAACAGGGTGAACTTCAGAAGAGTTCAAAATACTTGTGATTATTTATCCCTAACCTGGTTTTTCCCATTTGGGTTTCCACGTGAAAAATCATTGTGTCAAGTGGTGAATGATTTTGTGGATATATTTTGATATGGTTGATATGATTAACTGGTAAAGCCACTTAGATATGTTTAGATGACCAAAGTGATCTGAAATGAGCTATTACTAATGTTAGTAAAGTGATTTAATGATTTGGTTAAATGGTATTTGAGTGTTAGATCTGTTACATTGTATCATTGATGTTTCGGTCAACCGGTAAAGTTTGATTGTGCAGTTATAGTTTTTGATATGATAACTAAACCGGTTAGTTTAGCAAGTTGTTTATGAGTTGGGATTAAGCTTGGTGAAAGTTTATTATATTTTCTATCTATTGATTCACCCCCCCACTCCTCTTAGTAGTTGATCGGATCCTTATCATTTCATCATATTATCATGACGTTGTCAACCAAGTCGATTGTTTTAGTTTGGCTACTCTGGGTACCCATTGGAACATTCTTTGCGACAGAGCCAGAGGCATCAGGTGCAAGTGCTGATTTTGTAGCTCTGCTTGATCGAGTGCCAAATTATGACCTTATATTATTATTTCTGTGTTTGGATGGCCTCCCTCTGTCACTTTCAGGAGTCCTGCCACTCGACATCTTTTACTAACAAAAACTGCAAGAAGGAATTTGATTCCTACAGGCTACAAAATAGTGTAACAGATAAAAAGAGGGAAAAATAAAATAGATAAAATTTGTATCTTTTTGTAACAATGCATGCTATGTAAATAATAACATATTAAAATGGAAAAAAACTAGGCCATAATAGCTAAGTTGCAAGAAAATTCTGAAATCAAAATGACAAACACAGAGACACTAACAACTCAAAATGGCAAAAACTAACATGAATCTTATATCCTTTGTCACTTACCATTAGTTTCACACTGACGGGGTCCATCAACAACTCAACATCTAAATAATTCCTTAGCAACTTGTGTCCAGAGAAGAGCATGTGGATTCTAGAAGTGCAGACTGATCCGAACACGGTGTAAACTATAAAATGTCACCTTCTCATGTATTTATATGAAACAAATTTGGCGAATTACACATCATTCTACAATTGGGATCGATTAAGGTGGTGCAATTTTAAATTTGAAGGTGAATTATGGAGTTGGCATTAACATTCAATACTAGTGAGGGCGAATTGGGGTTGGCCTCAAGAACAAAATAATTAATGTTATTGGCTATATGGCCCCTCGAAAATTAAAAATTTCTTTGTCGATATTGGTGAATGCATATGTTTTCATTGAGGGTTTCTTGCATTCGTCCAAAAACTTTGGGGCGAAATTACGACTAATAATTTTTCAAGCCGTGTATGATTTGGTGGTGAACAAACCATGTTTGAAAAATAATGTCCAACCAAAAGGTGGCAAAAAAAGGGCCATGGACAAATTTTGCATGAACACGAGGTGATCCGATCACTCTTATAACGACTTTATTCAACAAATTCCCAATGAAATTGACCTACACAATTCGTCGATTGGCGAATACTCGCCACTAAAAATCTGCCGGTATGGTCTTGTTTGGTTTGGTGTGATGGAAGTTGTATAATTGTGGTTATGTCTCTTTATTGTTTGAATGTTTTGTATATTTGTGATGACATCCTCTAATGTCTTACAACTTAAACTTGTAATATGTACAAAGGGTAGTGTCATATGCATCTTGGGGACTTTCCTTGAGGGGTTTTGAACAGTGGAATTTTGTTGTTGCAAGTCAAGTCCCAAAAAGATTTGGTAAATATAAGAGATTGAGTACCTTTAAAAATGTGCATATGTAGATAAAATATGAATATGATATGCTTATGTAAAAAGTAAATTAATGACTTCTGATTGAACTTCTTGATTCCTATTACTAATTAATTCTTTTAATTGTTCTTGGTGTGTGTGATCACACATTTTTATGTGTTGATGTGTGCTACATCATTTTTTCATCCAATCAATTCCTTCATTTAATAACCATTAGAATTATGATCATTTGGACACTAGAGGGAATAGATATGTGAAGTGAGGTGAAAAATTAAAAAGATTAAAATAGAAAAAGTAACTTTTTTCATCACAAATGTTACCATATATAGTGGTGTCTAAGGTAATTAGATAATATAGAGTGAAGAAGAACGTAATGTTCAAGTGTTAAAGGGGTTAAGTTTGACACATAGTGGGAGTTTAGGGACAATCAATTAACCAAATAACTATAAATAATCCTTATTGTGAATACTAAAAAAAAGTCAAGTAGGTGATATTTTTCATTGTGTCAAATTATGTGATGTTTCATAAGGATTCAATAGCATAGCTTTTAAGAGTTTGAAGTGAATTGAGGATCTTTGATGGCTTGTAGATGAGAATAGCTATCTAGGCTGAACACAAAAGGTTCAAGACTAGTAGGAAAGAAATATGAGAGATTTCAAGGTAAGAAGGAAAATGGTCTCTATCATTTCCCTCATAAAAATATTTCCTTCCATCAAACTTTGAATAGAAATTTTAGGGTTATTAGAAACTATCTATTGTAGAACAAAACTAGAAATTTTCATAATCCCTCTAGTGGCAGGGGCCCTTGTTCCTTCCCTAATAACATTTCGATTTTCCCACTTGGTTACTCTGGAAAAATGTTTAATTCTCCCCTAGCAAAGAAGGCCTGGTTGTTTGAGCACTAGAGGACATTCAAATCTAAGTATAAGATTTTGAATTTACATAGAGACAACTGGAAGATGACAAGCCCACAATTTGGGAAACTCCCAAATCACTTCTCCCAGGGTCAGGAGCTCAGGAAATTGCAGACATCCTATTTACATTTGACATTTATAAATAACATCCCTTTGTATCAGAAGCACAAATCGTATAGATCATTTGATGTTGGATTTAGAAATTCGGGGGTCAAAATTTAGTATCATATGGGAGATCAAATAGGGTATTCTGAAAGATATAAGTTCAATAAAAGAAGATGGAGTTAAAAATATTTTAACTTCTCCAATATCCAACCTAAAGATGGGAAAAATAAAATGTTAACCTGAATGGATAAAGGAAAAGCTACAGTGGAAGAGGAAGGAGAAGCATCAATGGACAAAGGAAAAGCTATAACGGGAAAGGAAGGAGAAGCATCAACTTTACTATTTGAAGAGGTTAGGTTCTCCTCATCACAATCATAGGTAGAATGTTGAGAGAAGGAATCCAAAAAGGAATCAAGGTTGGAAGCTGAAGAAAGGGATTTTGGGGTGAATGTTACCTTTCTAGAATCAACTCTTTCTCCTCAGATAGCAAAATTTCATCAAATAGATTTAATATGTAAGTTTTGGCAACTATCATTAAACAATTTTCTTTTTTCAGTGGGCTTCTAAAAATTGAGTTGGGGTAACTAAGGTTTTTCTAAAAGATAAGGGCAATGGTTTCTTCATCTCTTTGTTTGATTCTAAAGAAAATAGAGAGAAATTTTATAATACTAAATCTTGGTTTTATACAATTTTTGGGTTACATGTGCAATCATGGCAACCTAACTTTGATTTGAACCCTATCAAGAATTAAATTTATTCCCTTTTGGATTCAATTCCAAAGCCTCCCATTAGAATACAAAGAAATGGAGATATTAGAGATTCTAGCTAACATTTTGGGCATTTTCTCAAAGGTGGACTTAGCCTTTTTTTAAAACCCTGACCTTCCAGTAAGAATCTGCTTGCTCATGGACACTACAAATAAAATTATTTCTTTTATCAAGATTACTTCAAAATATGATAATTAGATCAGAAGGTGTCCTTCGAAGAACCCTCCTTGGACTATTGGAATTTCCATCTAACATATCATCTATCTGTTCTTGCCCAGACTATGGTAGTATTGCTGATTTGGAAACCTTCTTTCCAAATGTAGTGGAAGAGTGTCCTTCCTCTCTTAATCTTTTCATAGAGGAAAAATCTCTCTCAATAGTTTTGTTCCCAGAATTATCCCTTAATCGGTCTTAAAAAGATTATCATTTCACACCTAGTGGTAGTCTAGATCCTTATGGGAGTAAGGGCCCTTTGAAGGACATAGAAGAAATTTTTCAGGGTTGGATTGAGGAACTCTAAGAAAAGATTATAATAGAAATTGTAGATCAAGTTCTTGATGAAGATCAGGAGATAAGAGGGCATGAAAGTGGTGAGAGTTAGATGATGACCTCTTAGCTAGAACTTTTAGAATTTCCACAGAGTCCCAATGGGAAAATTCTTTTAGAGTTTGGGAGAAGTCAAATCTTGGTTTCCCCTCTAGTTATTAAAAAAATGTGAGTTCCCGTTTCCTAATTTGTGTTCCTTAATTTATCAAATAGATTGATGGGTAATGGTAGGGAGAATGTTGATACCTCTCTATGAGGATTCAAGAGTAAATTAGGATAAGGAATTAATAATTATGAAATACATTAATCCTTGTCCAAGATTGATGGATTCTTCAAAGATTAATACTGTTAGTTTGCATATGGAAAACAAAGCCTCAGAGCAAGTAAAGTTAGCTCAAAATCTAGGGTTGTAAGTGGTAAAAATGGGAAGAGACTTCCTATATCAATTAAGCCAAAAGGATATCAAAAACATGGCTCGCATATATTGTGGATTTTTTTCAAAATTCAAAGAAAATGCTACAATTTTAAGGATTGAAATGGATCATGTTGTGTCCAAAGATACAAATTCACCTGCAAAGAACTTTAATAACTTTGAAAAATATTTCTTGATAGAAGATTTTTCCACTCCACCAAAATCCAAAAGAGGCAGACCTCTAGATAGTTCTAAAAATTCAATACCAAAGATCAAATGGGTATTATTATGTGATTGAAAGTTTAAAGATAGAAAGAAGAAGACCAGTTAGACCTATGGGGAAATGAAATATCAAAGGTTCTTAATCTATGCCAACAAAGAAATCTATGGTGTTGTCTTTAGTATCTTCTAGGGATAACGAAGAGTGGATTACTCCCAAACCAAATTATTTTCCTCCCCAAAATGATGATGTCTTAGATTCTGAAACCCCTCTCATTTAACTAGAGAATTGACTATTGTGTGTGATTTTTAAGGATTTTTTAAACCTCGCAAAGGGGAATCAAAGGATTCATGGTTTAAAAAACAAGATTTAATAAAAAAAAATTGAATATGGAGGATTCAACAGAAGATGAGAGTGAAAATTTTGACTTAAATCCTCTACTTTTGAATATCCCAACAGATTTCAGTGAAAAGGAATCACTAGGTCTTCTAAAGTGCCATTTTAGAAAACTCAAACCTGGCCATGGTCAACCGCCAGAGAGTAAAAGAGGAAGAAAATCTTAAACGGTCTTAAGAACATTGGATGGAGAAGACATAAATCAAGAAAAAATTATAACCCTTTGGAGCAGATGGAAGGGGATTCTCCCCACCAAGGATTGATGAAGATTATTTT
The DNA here is from genome assembly GCF_030272615.1 of Cryptomeria japonica. Taxonomy (NCBI): domain Eukaryota; kingdom Viridiplantae; phylum Streptophyta; class Pinopsida; order Cupressales; family Cupressaceae; genus Cryptomeria; species Cryptomeria japonica. Next base: position 108,964,300 of record NC_081415.1, read on the forward strand.
ATGAAATGTAAGGGGTTTGAATGCCCTAAAAAGGAAATTATTGGTTTGGCATTGTATAAAAGTCTCAATATCAGATGTAGTTCTGCTTCAGGAAACAAAATTGAACAAAGACCAAATTTTTTGTTTTCACAAAAAAATTGGGATTTTGGGAAGTAGAGTCGGTGGAGGCTTTGGGTTTAGCTGAAGGATTGGCTTTCTTATGAAATCCAAGGAAAATAAAATTCTCCCACTATTCCTCAAATAGTAATTGGATAACAAGCTTTCTCTTTATCTTTCAAGAAGACATAAAAAAATCAATATTCAATTTTTATGGACCAATGCAAAATAATATGAAGGTGGCATTATAGAGGGATTTGGATATGACCTTACAAATTGTATCTCAAAATAATGTGGTGCTAGGAGGAGATTTCAATGCTATTCTATATCTCTTTGAGAAGTTTGGAGGAATTCAGAAGGAGACATAGTCCCAAATCGATTTCTGAGACTGGGTTGCAAGAAACAATCTGTTGGATATAGCTATGGAAAATGAAGTTTATACTTGGAATAATAGAAGATTGGGATTTATCTATATAGTGGAGAAGTTAGACATTTTTTTCTTTTAAGGGGACCTTTTCAATTGGGCTTTTTTTCTTTGAATTCTTTGATCATGCCAATCTCAAGGTCTGATCATTATCCAATTCAAGCTCTCAGGGGACAAGAAACCCTCTAACTATCCATTTAAATTTAAAAAAATGTGGATGAGGGATCAAGAATTTTTTCAATTAATTGAAACGTGGTGGAGTGAAGCAATATTTAATGGATCAAATTTTTTTAGCTTTATTTCAAAATTAAAGAAGATCAAACAAAATCTTCTTATATGGAATACAATTTAAAAAAAATATATTTTTCAAGAAAAGGTAAGAGTGGAAAAAGAAATGGAGAAATTAAATTTAGAAGTGCTAGAGTAGGGGATGGATCAAAACAACTTGTTAAAGGAGAAAGAGCTTCTTTAGCTCCATGAAGAAATTTTAGCGAAAGAGGAAACCTTTTGGAGGCAAAAATATAGAGATGTGTGGCTTTCAGAGGGAGATGGAAATTCAAAGTTTTTCCATAATTTAATGCTTAATTGCAAATTTTCCAACCAAGAATTTGAGAATTCTCTCAATCAACTTCACCCAAATAAGTCTCTAGGGATAAATGGATTCCTTGCTTGTTTTTTCCAAAAATGCAAGCACATCTTAGGGGAGGAGCTAACTGAAGATTTAGAGGCAACAAGAAATTTAGGAATATTTCTAAAAGATAAATAATACATTTATTTCTCTAATCTGTAAGAGAGAGAAGTTTCTCAATTTGGAGGATTTCAGGCCAATTTCACTATGCAACACCATTTATAAGATCTTTTTCCAAAGTCTTAGCAAATAGATTGAAGAGAGTTCTTTGACTTATTATATCAGAAGAACAAACAAGATTTGTTTTGGGGAGATCTATCTTGGATAGAGTGATCATCACTCAAGAAACAATTCACTCCTTTCAAATTAACAAGCAACCAAGCATGCTCATAAAGTTGGATATCAGTAAGGCATATGATAAAGTAGATTGGAGGTTTTATGTAAATGTTTAGAGGTATTTGGTTTCTCCAAAATGTGGAATAATTTGATTTTTTTAATTGCATTTCAACCCCATGTTTTTCAATAATCATAATGGATCTCCTCATGGATTCTTCGATTCTCCTAGAGGTCTTTGGTAGGGGGATCCAATCTCTCCCTTCCTTTTCATTATAATGGTAAAATCTCTAGGCAGAACCTTCAATAAATATCAACAGACTGGTCTAATTAGAGGAATAAAGATCGCTTATTCAATTAAGGCGGTTACTCATCAACAATTTGCAAATGATATTATGCTTTTTGGTCAAGCTCATAAAAGAAAAACAATCATATTCAATAAAATTATTCATATATATGCTTTAGCTTCTCGTCAATAGGCAAATCAAGAAAAATCAAAGGTCTTTTTCTTTAACGCAAAACGAAGGATTGAGCTTCAAATTATTGCCTAGTTGTGTTTTAAGAAAGGGAAACTACCTTGTCTTTATTTGGGTTTGCCCTTTGACAAAGGTATAAGATCTTGGAAAACAAAAGGATTTCTTGTAAATGAAGAATCATTAGGTTAAAGGTAGTCCTTTCAGCTATTCCTATTTATCTTATGTCTTGTCTTTCCATTTCAATTGGAGCTAATTAAAATTTAGTAAAGAAAATGAGATCCTTTTTTTAGCAAGGAATGGCTGAAAAAAGAAAAATGTCCTTGATAGCTTGGGATAAGATTTGGGGGGGAGGAGGGGGGCGCAGTTTGAAGAATCAACTATGGCAAAATAAAGATTTAAGAGCAAAACTAGTTTGGAAAATTTATAAGGACTCTAATTAGAAATGGGAAAGAATTTTTAAAGGAAAATATCTAGAGGATATGAGCATTGAAGGTATTTTTAGAACACAAAATACCCCAAAAGGATAAAGGGTATGTAATTTCATTCCGAAATATAGGGAACTTATCATAGATCAAATTTCATGGAATGTGAAAGATGAAGGGAAAGCTCTCTTTTGGTCGGATTCATGGGGTGGGTATCAGACTATAGATAAAGAGATGGGACAAAACAACTTAAAAACCCTTTCAAAAGCTAGGTGGGGAATTTTTGTGAGAGACAACATTGAATTGGAAAAATATAATCATCCTATGGGGTGGAAATGGATTTTTTTTTAGGATCTTCTAGTAGATAGAGAAAAAATTAAAACTTTAGTGGAAATTCTTCAAAAGAGATCTCTGGTATTAAAAGAAGGATCAGATTCAATCATTTGGATTGGAGCTAATTCAAGAAATTATAACTTAGAAGATGGATACAAAGCAATAATTGATAAGCAATATTTTGTCAAAATCAATATTCCCATTTCCTTATGTTGGGATAAAAAGTGCCTTCCCAAAGCGGGTTATTTTGCATGGGCAACTTTAAAAGGCAGAATTTTATAGTAGATTGGTTTAAGAAGATTAGTTTTTTGGGTTCTTCAAAGTGCATATTATGTGAAAATGAAGAAGAATCTTCAAATCATATTCTTCTAACATGTCACTTTGCCTTTAAATGTTGGCATTGGTTATGTGTAAAACTAGGTTGGATGATTGCTTTGTCAAATGACATATTGAGTTTATTAAAAAATTGGCCTAATCTCTACCAATCAAGTCTATTTAATTTATTATGGGTTTCCTCTCCCTTAGTCTTAATCTATGAAATTTGGAAAGAAAGAAATAAGAGAATCTTTCAAGGAGAAAAATTGTCTTGGGAAACTTTTTTGATTAAATTAGAAACGACAATTGTGGAATTAGTGAATAGTGGATTCTTAATTCATAAGTCAGTTAATTCTATTTTTTCCTACTGGGACAACAAAATGAAAAGAAATTGGTTTGGTTTAATAAACCTCTCTTTGCTGGGAAAGGAGGTGAGGGAGCCATTAAATAAAGAGGAATGTCATAATGGTCTCCTCAAAAGGAAGCTTGGTATAAATAGAATTTTGATGGAGCCTCTAGAGGTAATCTAGGTGCCTTAGGAGCAGGATGTAAAATTCACTCATTAGGAGGAGTGATAGAAGCAAAAATAGCTAGAGTTTAGTGGAAGACACAAACATTATAGCAAAAATGTAGGTAGCTATTGAAGTTCTCACATTATTTAGGGAGTTTGGTTTAAAAAAATGGATGTTGAAGGTGATTTAGCTATTATAATCAATGCTCTAAGGATCGGTAAAACTCCTAATTAGAGACTCAATTCCTTTTTAAATAGAGCTACTGAATTACAAGTTTTTTACAAGTTTTTTGAAGCCTTTACAATCAACCACATTTTTAGAGAAGTAAATTGAAAGGTAGATCAGTTAGCAAATAGGGGAGTAGATAGATTGAATTAGAAATTTATCAGAGTTCCACATCCTTAAGAGATTGAAGCCTATGGAAGAGAGAATTCTATTCTTCAAATTTTAATCATTTTACAGGGAGATTAGGTCGCATGGGTTGTTTCCATCTTGGTCTCACATTATGTAGGGAGCTTGGTTTAAACAAGTGGATGTTGAAGGTGATTTAGCTATTATAATCAATGCTATAAGGACTGGTAAAACTCATAATTAGAGACTCAATTCCTTTTTAAATAGAGCTACTGAATTACAAATTTTTTGAAGCCTTTACAATCAATCACATTTTTAGAGAAGCAAATGGAAAGGCAGATCAGTTAGCAAATAGGGAAGTAGATGGATTAAATGATAAATTTATCAGAGTTCCACATCCTTAAGAGATTTAAGCCAATGGAAGATAGAATTCTATTCTTTCAAATTTTAATCATTTTACAGGGAGATTAGGTCGCATGGGATGTGTCCATCTTCGGGAATCTCAAGCATTTTTTGAAACTAAGTTCAGTGGAGTCCAACGACTAGATCTTGGTGGCAAGGTTAAAAATTTGAGTTTCAAAATATTAGACATTTTGAATAACTTCAACAGTCATATTCAAAATTAGCAATTTTGTATTATTTAATATTGAAGAATTTGGCAGTGGGGAGAAAATTTCCTTGGATAAAACAACAAAAGTTAAATGTCTAGTCATCTTCAATGGTTAGGTTTTTAAGTTGAAAACATAATTATTTTTAATATTGTTGTTTGTCACTGTGTCGACTTGAATTTCATCATTATAATACCACCTGCAATATATTAGTTTCACAAAATACAAAGGAAATGCTACAGGAAATCCAAACTCAACCAATGAAACTACATGAAATGAATATTAAAATAAAAACCATATTATTACCTTCATGATTTAAGTCTCATTGTGTCCTAACTCCATTGTTCCTGGTTGCAGATGATTTTCTCTTAGACAAGCATTGGTAGCTTCCAAGATGGCATATGAAGAATGAATTGATAACTGATAGTTAACTGATACTATGATCTGTAATGTAAATGATTTAAAGCCAAATGATTATGATAAATGAGAAATGCTAAAATGCTAAATTGCTTGAAGATAAAAACTCATAGATGCATCAGTTTACTCAAATTGTTAACTTGAAGACTAACTCTTTCTCAACTCAAACTCCTACTTTTATAGACCTTTGAGAGGATAAGATGATGTGTCTAAGATCAACGATCATGATCAGATCTGCAAATTTGGATGGTTGTGAGGAAAGGTGAAGGTTGAGAGAAAGGGGGAAGGAGAAGACAAGTGTCACTCATCTCACCTTGATTGGGTTGCTAACTGAGGGAATCTAGGGATGGTTGGAGAAGATTTAGGCATGAGAGGACAAGTGGACTCAAGTCCTTCCTAAGATATAGGGATGTTAGAGAGAATATATAAGAAGGTTAAGAAATATGTGTACGTACACAATATTTCTTTTATTTTGGAAGTTGGAGATAAGTGGCTAATAAATTTTTTATTTATTTTAATTTTGTTGAATTAATTTAGCCACATGATGGATGAGTTGGCAAAGGAAAGATGAAGTGGAGATGGAAGGTGAGTTGGAAAAGGGATTAAATAATTAAGAAATTATTTAATATTTGAGACTATAGGATAGAAGAATAACCATTAAATCTTAGATATTTAATTGATTGATTAGAGAAATAATTAAATATTGGATATTTAATTAATTGATTAGAGGAACAATTAAATATTAGATATTTAATTAATTGATTAGAAGAAAAGGATAAATGAATTTAATTAATAAAATATTTCAATTAAATTAATTAATAGAAAGACATGAAATGAATTAAATAAATTAATCTTTTCAAATTAACTATTTAATAGAAGAATAATTATTAAATAAATAAAAAATATTTATTTAATTGCTCATAGCCATTTTTATGTGTATACATTTTGCCCCTCTTTGAAATGATGTTGAGACAACATTATTTCAAAGATTAAATCAAGTCTTGATAATGCGCTCGATGAAGATAAAAATCCTGATTGTGTGCCCCCTCAGGAGATTGATCGTGAAATTATTAAAAAAATTGGATTGATTGATCATGAAATTATTAAAAAAATTGGATTGAGCTATTGATCTCACAATAATTGAAAAGGTCCTTCAATTAAATTTATTTTTGAAAAATAAATAAAATTCCCCCACTTAAAAGAATTAATTACCCTTTCAAATGGTAATTATAAATTTAACCTAGGTTATTTTTATCCTCATTTGCATCCTTGTCAGCTTGTGGAGTGAAAATAATTGTCTTGCTCAACTGGCAAAATGGTGATTCCATTCGAGAACCATCAATTTGAGTGTGTACGACGGTATCAGTGACCTCCTGAGTATGGTTGTCTAGTATGTACCTTATCCCAAGCTTGTTTACAACTTGTCATACCAATTTCCTTTCTTTTCGACATGTTTTATGTTTTGTTTTTAATTTTTCGATTTCTGATTTTGCGTGTTAGTGCTTTTGCTCCATTGTTTTTTTCTTTTTCTTTGTAGGTTCTCGATTTTGTTAATTTAGCACAAATGAATGTTTGGTTACCTCTTTTACTTTCAATGTTAGTGCTTTTATAGATTTATTGCTTTTGATCCATGTGTTCGTGCATATATTAAAAATGGTAGCGCTTTTGACTTGTCGGTTAGTGCATATGTTGATAAGGGTAGCCCTTTTGAAAGATTTAACATCTTTGACTTGACAGTTAGCACATATGTTGAAAAGGTTATCACTTTTGAATGATTTAGCACCTGTGGTTAATAGAATAGTGCTTTTGTCTTGAAGAATATTGATTTTGCTTTAGATGAATTTGTTTGATTTTGTCCATGTTAAAAATCATTGAGATAATTTGATTTAGGCATTTTGATTCACAAATGCGATTGATAGGTATTCAATTAATGTCTTGATTGATAGAAATTTTGATAATGTTGATTGATAGGATAAATGACTGATTGATTTGATTGGTAGATTGATAGATTAGGTCTAAGAGACTGATTATGTTTCTGATTAAGAGCATAGTAGATTTTGATTGATAGAAAACCATGATTGATAGTTTTAGGTTGATTTGATAGCCTGATTTGCTTGGTTGAAAAGATTTATCAATTTTTTATGTGATGGATAGATTGACAGATAGATGATTGATAGAGATCAAATTATCTTGCTAAATAGGAGAAAATCTATGTTCTCCAATGTCGGGAGAAATTCCCGGTCATGCACCATTTAATGCCAAAGTTTACACAGGCTTAGATTAGACATATAGATGCCTGCAGATTATGTCATTTGTTATACATGCCTGATATTACCTGTAATAGGGGTTTGTTGACTACCTTAGCAAAGAGATGGCATAGTGAGAATAACAGTTTCCACCTACCCACTAGTGAGATTAGTGTGACACTCGAGGATGTTTACAAGATTCTTCACATCCCTGTGACTGGTGAGTTAGTCCAGTATGATTTTTGGGATCTTGGAGGGACAGAGGCTTGCAAAGCCATATTTGGTGATGAGAGAATTTCCAAAGGAGAGATCCAATGGGAGGATATGATCATGTACTACAAGACTCTTCCAGTGATTCTTGCATGTTTGATTGGCGGATTCATTTGTCCAGAGAGGATATCTTGAGGTTTCGCTATTGGTTGGGGTGATATTCTATAGAGCATGATGCAACATCGAACTCAATATGCATGGGGTGTTTTTATGCTTGCTCATTTGTATCATGATCTTTGTTAGGTTGGTTTTTATGACAGTGCTAGTCTGTCCATAGGATGCACACTTGTACAGATCTAGTGTTGGGAGCACATTGCTATTACTCGACCTATCCATCGTAGAGTTCATGGTGAGAGGTAGCAATATGTCTATTTATATGCAGGTATCCTTACTCAACATTAGCTAGGTAAGATGGAGTATTGGTGTTGGGTTCTGGATTCATTGGATAGTGTCATTTGGAGACCTTATATAGATTGTGAGCCATGGATGGATGATTCATAGACATTACCATATATTCTATAGAGTAGATATCTAATTGGTGGTACTCTATACATTATTGAGCAACAATTGATGAGTCATATTTTGAGACAGTTTGTATTATTCAGCACATGCCTACTGGTGTCACTATATATGCACGATGGTACAATCATAGGCGAGATTGGGGAACTTCTTTGTCTTTTGAGATATCATGCGCAAAGTTTCTAGCTATTCCTAGGGTGGATTATGATTTGAGATTACACATTCTAGATCCTGGGGTGACTGTAGATTATGGTCAATACATGCTTCCACACCCTTTTGCTCGGATTACTGATCTAGCAAACCCTCCTCCCAACTCAGGAGATTAGGAGGATGATTCATATGATCTCGTTATTAGGAGACGGAGATGGAGACGAGAGATTAGAGCTGCTTAAGAGGCCAAAGGTGAGGGAGATGAGGGAGGAGATAGAGACGAAGGTGGTAGGAGACCTGGACGGAGAGGAGGTCGATTGAGAGTCTATGGAGGACCTTTTGGATGAGTTGGCAAGGTTGGGAGACCACTTCCCATGGGTGGGAGAGATGCATGACGGATTGGGAGGGATACATGCAGGGTAGGTATGAAACTAGTGAGAGGATTACCCTCTATAAGAGGAGGCAAGAGCATTGGACTAGATGGGGGTTGTGGGAGAGGCATTGATTTTGGTCAGATTCAGCCAAACCCTAGGGTTATCGTAGATCATGGTGGAGAGGAGGAGGATTCAGAGGATCATGTTCCTCTCATTAGATGACGAGTTTTGAGGGTTACTCGGGTTGAGATTCCAGCAAGTGGAGAGGGATATGGAGATGGGGGGATTCAAGATCATGTTCCTCAACAGGATGTGCCAGAGCAGGAGACCTTGGATAGTCTTAGAGAACAAATAGATCAGATTAGAGCATAGGTGTAGATACTCATGACAGAGAGAGATAGGGTTGTTAGGAGAAAATGGGATACTCAGGGTCTTCTTGATCACAATCAACAAGTTGGATCTGGCACTCTCTCAACTGATACCGTCAAAGCATTATTTCAGGTTGGGAAGGAGACAACACACTGGCGAGGATTATATGAGGTTTAGTCGCAGAGAGCTAGAGGGCAGGTAGCTATCATACTACTGTGAGGATGGATACTAGCAGTGGTGGAGTCATGGGACTTCCTCAAAGGAGTGATGATGGGGGGGACAACCATTTGGAGGATCTTCTTGCCCATAGCCACAGATATAGCCAGAGTTAGGTGGTAGTGGCACATGACAGCCTTAACTTGATTTATATTGATGAGGCACTTGCATTTTTTATTTGATATCATTGTATACTTGAATTTTTATTATTTTATGATGATCTATATGTAGACATGGACTCTATATGATGATATTTGGTTTATGCATGTTACTCTATATGATGATGATCTATATGCATTGATTACATGGATGATGTTATGATGATCTTTTTTCCTTTATTTTCATGATGATGCCCTATACGATGCAATAATGATACTGATCTATATGATGCGATGATTATGAAATGAAAATGCATTTAATTTTTGATTTTGATGATCATGGGTTATAATGAAAATAATTACTAACTTAAATGATATGTTTTACTTAAATGATGCAAATGCAATGATCTATGTGAGATTAGAAATGAATGTTGATTTTTTTTTTAATGTGTATGCATATAATGATTTGAAAATGCAAATGATCTATATGAAATGTTTTTTATTCTTATATGTAATGCTTATAATAATAAATGAATCCAAGTGCAAAGATGCAACTAAATGACCTTAAGAATTACAATGATAATGATCATAATGTAAATAATAATGATGATATACTACATGATTATGAAATGCACTTAATGGAATGCAAACTAATGCAATGATTGAAATGCAACTAAATGAAATGAATGATGATTGAAATGATTCTAAAGATGAATGAACCTACAATGATCAATTTTTTTTTGTTTGTTTGTCCAAGTATACTCAATCTTTATTTATGACAGTTGATCTCTAAATGAAATGAAATTCTTATAACGCAACTAACAATGCATGCTTATAATGTAGATGAATTAATGAGCTAATCTAAAATGATCTAACTAAAATGATACTTCCATTCTTCATATGTTGTCTTATAACAGTGCTTGATTTCATCATTGAGCTTTAAAATGTTGTAATAAAATACAAGCAACTTGACATAATGATTCAAGCTGACCTGAGTATTTCTTACATGGATTTTGATATAGCAAGTTTATACAAGCAACTTGATATAATGAATCAAGTTGACCTCAATATTTCTTGCAGAACAGACAAGGATTATCTCCTTTCATGCACGACTCAGAATGTCCTTGATCTTTTGCCGATCGTATCCTTAGACAAGTACATACCTTAATAAGAAATAAACCACAAACAACAAACAACAAAAAACAAACAACAAACAACAAACAACAAACAACAAACAACAAACAACAAACAACAAACAAAAAACAAAGAAAATAATCATGCCCCATCATAGCTTCTCTAGTCATGGACATCCTTGAGTCACATAGAGTACATGATTAGCAATAAAATCAAGATATAAACACTGAATCTTGTATGTCATTCACATGTTCTCATTGTTATTTAACTGATATAATCATCTTGATGAATGATCGTTGATAATCCTTCATTTCTTGCTGGTTAAATATTTGCATGCTTAGTTTCATTATTCAGTTGTTACAAAATGCCTTGATCTTCTTTGCTTTGTTGCTCGTTATTCGTTTCAAAACCCTAGGTGTTTCGTTTTTCTAAGTTTTGTGAATGTTTTGGATTTTCAAAGATTTAAAAGATAACCTTAGCAAAAGGAATTAGGATTTTTCCCCCAGTGGAAACAAAATTTATTTTGGATGTATTAATTGATCAAAATCCAAACCATGGTGGGATAGAATGCAAATTGATTGACTCTAATAAAATCCAAGATAGTGACTACGATAAGTATGTCAAAGATTGATAATTGTTGGTAAGCTGCATATTTCCTACTAATGGTTCAACGCAATGGATGCGAAAGATGAAATAGATAGGCTAAGATAGATGGAAGTGATAGATGTGATAGGATGGAGTGGATAGGTGTGCAAAGTGTTCTCATAGATGGAAGAACTCACTTTTTTTAGATAGCGCCTGTTTACCAGGTTTTCACTATCTAAATTTATTGCATTTTTTCCATATTTTGATTTTTTTTCTTCTTCTGTTTTCACTATTTTATGCTTTTTAGGGATTTTCTTCTTTTCTTATTTTTACTGATTTCTTCAGGACTTTATATGCTTTTTAGGGATTTTCTACTTTTCTTATTTTTACTGATTTCTTCAGGACTTTATATGCTTTTTACTGATTTTTTCAAGACTTTATATCTCAAGCATAGAATTTCTTGAGAGGGATGGAATTGATAGGTTCATCAAACCAATCACCTTCAGGGGTAGATAACTTGTATGCTCTTGAGCCATATGCTTCTACTATGACAAAATAACCTAACCAATTTGGTTCAAATTTACCCTTCTTTTCTCAGTCTTGTTGATTTCTCGGATTCTCCCTTATAACTATATCTCCAATCTAAAAAATGTGTGGCTTGACTCTATGATTATAACTTGTCACCATTCTCTGTTGATATGCCTTCAAATGATCTATTGCATTTTGGCGACGTTCCTGAATCAGCTCAAGTTCTTGAAGTCTAGAGACTCATTGTTCTTCTTCTGGTATAAGACCTTTCAAGGAAACTTGTAGAGAAGGTATGTCTACTTCTACTGGTAATATGGCTTTTGATCCATAGACTAAGCAAAATGGAGTTGCCCCCATTGGTGTGCGAATGCTAGTTTGGTATGCCCAAAGAGCAGGATTTAACTGAATGTCCTAGTCTTTACCAGCTTCATTGATTGTTTTCTTCAGGATTTTCAAGATAGTCTTGTTTGATGCCTCAACTTGAGCATTTCACTGTGGATAATATGGTGTAGAAAACCTATGTTGGATATGGAATTGTTGACATAGTTCCTTCACATCTTGATTCTTAAATGGTCGTCCCTTATCAGTGATAATGGTCATAGGGACTCCATAGAGATAGATTATATAATTCAAGATGAATTATGATATTTGTTTTCCTTTCACTTTCGTCAAATGTATTGCTTCAATCCATTTAGTGAAATACTCAGTAGCAGTCAAAATGAACTTATTTTCCATTAGAGGATGAAGGATTTATCTTACCTACCAAATCAAGGCCCCATTGGGAAAATGGCCATGATCCTTCCATAGGATGAAATTCTTGTGCTGGTGCGTGGATGAGATTCCCATGGATTTGGCATTGTTTGCATTTCTTGGCATATTTGAATGAATATCTCTCCATAGTAGGCCAATAGTAACCCATACAAAGAAGTTTCTTAGCCAATGCTAATCCACTTGAGAGTGGGCCACAAATACTTGCGTGAACTTCATTAAGAACTTTCTCAGATTCTTCTTGTTCTAGACATCTCAATAAAGTACTATCTAGACCTCACCTATATAAGGTACCATCAATAATAGTATAGCGGGATGACTGACAGATAAAATTTCTTCTTTGATTGCGGGATAGGTTAGGAGGAAGGATATTCTCTTTTAAGTATTGATAAGTTTGGCTGTATAAGGATTTATCGGTTCTAGATATATGGAAAATCATGTGGGTATGCTGAGATTCAATGTTAGGTTTCAAGATATCTTCCACTGGGAATTTGTAACATTGTTGATTCTCTTGATTCTGCAAGAGAGATGCTATTGTAGCCATTGCATTTGTTTCTTTATTCTCATTTCTTGGGATCTGAGTGAATGCTACTTCAAAGTGTTCTTTAAACTCTTCTACCAACTATTTGTAGGGCATGAGATTGTCATCCTTAGTTTGATAATCATCATTTATTTGGTTGAATATAAGCTATGAATCACCATAAACATGTAATTCCTTAATGTTCCACTCAATAGCCATTTTGGGCCCAATAGTCAATGCTTCATATTCTACAATATTGTTTGTGCTTGGAAACCACAGTCTATATGATTTTGGAATTGTGTGTCCCTGAGGTGTGATGAACAAAATTCTAGCGCCTGATCCATATTGTGTATAGGAACCATCAAAGTACAACTCCCAAAATTTTGTACTTATTGTCAGAATGTCCACATTAGGAAATTCAATGTGAAATGGCATGTCATCTTGTAAGGGTGCTTCAACTAATTAATCAACAATGACCTTTCCTTTGATAGATTTTCAATCAAGATATTCTATATCAAACTCACTTAGTACCATAACCCATTTTGCCAGTCTTTTTGTCAAAGTTGACTTGTTCAACAAATACTTTAGTGGACCTATTTTTGCTATCAGTTTCATAGAATGAGTTAGCATATAATGTCGCAGTTTTTGAGTTGCAAATACAACTGCTAGGCATGTCTTCTCTACTGATGTACAGTTCAATTCATAGCCTACAAGTGTTCTACTGATGTAATACACTGCTCTTTCTTTACCTTCTTCATCATGTTGTGCTAAAAGAGCTCCTAGTGATACATTTGTCACTGAAATGTAAAGCAACAATGGTTTCCATTTGATTGGTGATACAAGTATTGGAGATTCTTTGATTTTCATAAAATCTTCTTCGCACTTATGATCCCATTTGAATAGGATATTCTTATGTAAAAGATGAGTGAATGGATGAAATCTATGTGCTAATTGAGAGACAAATCTTCTGATTGATTGCAATCTTCCTTGTAAATAACACAATTAACTTATGTTCCTAGGTGACTCCATTTCTATGATGGCTTTGACCTTTTCTAGATCTACTTCAATTCCATGAGATAATATAATGTACCCAAGAATTTTTCTAGAGGTTACTCCAAATGCACATTTCTTTGGATTCAATCTTAACTGATATTGTTCAAGTCTATCAAAGATCTTGCCCAAGATGTTCAAATGTTATTTCCTTGTATGAGATTTTGCAAGTATATCATCTACATAATCTTCCATAAATGTATGCATCATATCATAGAAAATTGTTGTCATGGCTCTTTGATAAGTTGCTCCTACATTCTTAAGCCCAAATGGCATAACATTCCAGTAGTAAGTACCCCATGCACAGGTGAATGTTGTCTTTTCTTGATCTTTAGGGGAAATTCTTATTTGATTATATCCTGAGAATCCATCCATTAATGAAAACATCTCATGTCCTACTGATAAGTCCACAATTATATTAATGCTGGGTAGTGGGAAATCATCTTTGAGACATGCCTTGTTCAAAAATCTGAAATCAATGCAAACTCTTATGCTTTTATTTAGCTTTGACACTGGCACAATGCTTGAAACCCATTCTGGATAGGCAATAGATCTTATGAAACCCACATCCAATAGTTTCTTTAGCTCAACTTTTACAAGGAGAGCGATGTGTGGATGCATCTTCCTTGGCTTTTGTTTAACTGGTTTCACTTTTAGAATCACATTGAGATGATGCATGATAAGATTTGGATCAAGTCCTGGAATGTCTGCATAGGACCAAGCAAAATTTACCTGTCTTTTTCTAAAGAATTCTATGTATTCTTTCCTCTCTTCATCTGATAATGATGCAACACGATGAAGTATCTTGGGATCCTTTGGTGTGCCAATGTTTATTGCTTCTATTGGCTCTATTAGAATAGCAGATCTCTCTTGAAAATATGCAGGGAGGATGTCAAATTTTTCATCTTCTGGCGCCTCAAAGAGGTTTTCACTGTTAGATGCGTCCTTTATTTTTTCTCTTGATTGATCTAGTGTTGCCATGAAATGGTTTTCAGCACTAGGTATTTTTCCTTGTTTTATTTCAATTTTGCGACTGGAAAGTTTGGCATTCTCCCAACTGCAAGAAACTTTACTTGATTCCATGATGGAAGATATATTAGGTGTTATGGGTTTGACAACATTAAGATACACAACTAAGTCATGGTCATTGGAAAAGACATCCAATTCAAGGTTTTCTAGGTTATCCCAATCAATTAGTTTTGGATGAAGAAGGGGTAAGTCATAGTCATCACCATTGTTAGGTGCTTCAAGGTTCATGACATAATAGTCATAATTTGGTGTAGAGTAGGTAATGTCATAGATAGAACGCTCTTGAGGATAGTCTCTCCCAAGTGTTCTCCAACCAGTTCTAACAAAATCAGTATTGGTATTTTGTGGTTCACACTCAAGTGACTCTTCATCTGATGTTTGTCCCTTAAACAAATGGATCATATCAACACATACATCTTTAACACTGCAAGTTCCTTACTGATTAATTTCAATAGATTCATTTGTATTTTGAAGTTGACATACTTGTATACATGACATAGAGGATTATATTGCTATCTTTTGTCTTCTCTCGAACTTAGATTCTTCTAGACTATTAGTCAATCCTGCTTGACTATCTATTAGTTCTTCCAAGGTTCTTCCATACCTTGGTACGTCTTGCTCATTATTTGATAGAAATCTGATATTTCCTGATACTTGATCAATAACTGTTTGTGTTTCTTGTGGTGTTACTCGTTCTTTTTCATCCTCTTTCTTTTTTTGTCTTGTATATGCCTCTTTCCTCTGAACTCTAAGTTCTTCTTGTCTTCTTTCTAACTCTATCTTTTGTTTTGTGAAAGATGAGTCTTCATTTGTAATAGCTTCTTGTTCTTCATTCTCTTCTTCACTTGATATACTAGATGATAAATCTAAACCCCATTCATATTCATTTGAATCTGTCTCTGAACCATTGTCTAAGATTACACCACTATACCATACAGGAATATTGTATGGTGCAAATAGTTCTCTGATTTTGGTAATCTCTTCTTTCACTGCTTCTGAAATATCTTGCTTAGATTCAACACTTGTTTGTATTCCTTGAACTTGTTTGCAAGATTCTTCTTCTCTTTTGATTGCAAGTTCTTTTTGTTGTTTCTCATATTCTTCTTGCTTTTGTTTATTGGCTACTATTTTTGCTGCTTGGTATAGCTTTTCTTGCCATGGTTCTTCTTTAGGGATTGTTTGCTTTCTCCACTTTGGCTGTTGATAATTATGTTGCTTTTGATTTGATTTTGGATATCCAAGTCCTGATTTATCTTCTTTAGAT
This sequence comes from Cryptomeria japonica, assembly GCF_030272615.1. Classification (NCBI taxonomy): domain Eukaryota; kingdom Viridiplantae; phylum Streptophyta; class Pinopsida; order Cupressales; family Cupressaceae; genus Cryptomeria; species Cryptomeria japonica. The sequence goes on from NC_081415.1 coordinate 108,980,335, forward strand.
TGACAGTGAGGAAAAATAGGTTTTGAAATACCTTTTTGTCACTTACCAATTGGTCCTTTTCCTTCATATCCCATTTTTTGCATGATCTTATAACCATTGTCATATTGCTCTATGGGAATATTGAGTTCTGCAGTTGTTGCTATAGTTTCATTTTCATCTTTGTGCAACCAACCAAGAATGTCCTTGTCTTTAGTTTCTTTTGCAAGTGTTCTGGCTCTAACAAATGCTCCATCAAATATTTCTACTGATTTTTTTGAGATCCGTGGTTGAACATTTGTAGGCTTTCCATATGATATAGGTGAAAGTGGCAAGCTATGTAAAGAATATTTTCCCATTCCTTCATCATTTAATTTGAGCTTTTTCTCAAATGTTTCCCATAATTTTTCTTGAATTTATTTGGTGGGATAGACTGATTCTCTGTTATGTGGAACTCTTTTATCTTGTGTTGGCTTCAGATTATTACAATATTGGCTGGAGTTTGCAATTATAGTGAATTCTTGTCCCTCATGAGGAAACTTTACACATTGGTGATATGTAGAAGGAACTACTTGCATGTTGTGAATCCATGGTCTTCCCAAAAGAATGTTATAAGATAGATTAAAATCTAAAACCTGGCATAATGTATTCCTTTCCATAGGTCCTATTTTGATTGGTAACACCACAGTTCCTTTAGAAGAATTTTCTTCTTCATCATAAGCCTTAATGGTTATTTTCTTCTTTGGGTCTACTGCATTTTTTGAATATCCCAAAGCCTTTATTAAACTTAATGCACAAATGTTTAAGCTAGCTCCACCATCTATGAGTACACGTTTGACACGAGTTTTGTGAATGGTGACTTCAACATGTAAGGGAGCATTGTGAGGATGTTGCAAGGATGCATCATCATTTTTAGAAAATGATAAGCAGTGAGGGGCTATAAGGTGTCCCACCATGTTTTGGAACTGATCTACATCTAGGTCTTTTGAAACTGTTATTTCTGTTAGATCTTTTTCTAAAATTTCCTTATGCATAGGCCAAACTTTGAGAAGCTCTAAAATTGATGTTTGAGTAGGCATTCTTTGCAATTGTTTCACTAAGTTATATTGTCATGAAGTTGATGTTGATTCATTTGTTATACCTAGAAATGTAACCTTCACTTTGCTTCTTGTAATGACATTGATTGGTTCTTAAGATGTGTTATCTTTAACGATGATGACATTTACCACATCATCATACATATAAGTGTAGTTCACTTTGGCTTTGCCTTTGTCATCTTTTGATTTAGATTGTTCACCTTTTTCATAATTTGGATGTGATTCATTCATCTTATGACTATCCACTGTGATAGTTCCATTATTTATTAAATCTTGGATAAGGTGCTTCAATCTTTGACAATCATTACTTTGGTGTCCTTTATTTCGATGGTAATTGCAAAAATGATTGTTGTTCCACCAATTAGGTTTGAGTTGTGGTTCATTATTTCTTGCTTTTGGTAAAGTAATCAGTTTATTCACAAGAAGAGTTTTCAAAAGCTGATTCCAAGGGTTCTCCAATGTTTGTGAATTTCTTGCGAGGATTGGAGAAGAAAGACCTAGATTTACTATTTTCTTGATTGTTATTGTTTGGGATTTGACTTGATAGATTAAAGATTGGTTGTTGTTTTGTAGCATTATTGTCGTCGTTTCCTCCATTGATGACATTCCTATTCTTTGACCAGAATTTAGGTAACTTGTCATTGTTATTGTTGTTGTTGTTGTTGTTGTTGTTGTTGTTGTGATTGTTATTGTAGGAATTATTGTAAAGTTTTATCTCTCCTTTATTTACCATTGCATCTTCTATTTTTAGACCATTTTCAATCATCTCGGCAAAAGGAGGACATTGCATTTTTAGACGATAACTCATTTTACTGATAAGGTTGTCAATGAATATGTCCATTTTCTCTTGATTAGGTACATCTCTTGGATACCTTTTAAACATTCATTTCCATCCCTATAAGAAGATCATGAAAGATTCACCATTCTTTTTCTTAACATTGCATAAATCCAACATTGTTATCTCATTTCTTACATTGTAGGAATATTGTGAAATAAATTTGTTTAAAATTTCTTCAAAAGATTTGATTCCAGATGGAAGTCTTGAGAACCATTGCATCGATTGTCTATTTAAACTCCTAGGGAATAGACGTATCAGGTAAGTTTCATCGTGGGCAAATTTCATTCTCATAGTACAAAATTCCCTAATGTGATCTTGAGGATCAGATCTCCCATCGTATTTATCATATTTGGGGATTTCGCAATGCCGTGGAAATGGTATCATATTTAAACTTTTGTCAAAAGGATATGGGCAGATATCTTCCAACGAATACTTCTTGGAACTCGTTTCATTCTACATATCTTGTATTTGTTGTTGTAAGGTTTGCATTTGTTGAGTGAGATTTAACAAGGGATTATCCATACAGATTCTCCTTGTATCTTCATAAGTTCTTCTATCACTACACTCTCTTCTTGTATCATCATGATATTTCCTTGTTTTATCTCTCCTTGTTTCTTCATGAATTTCTTTATTTATATCTTCGTTATTTGGATCATCTGTGTTTTGATTATTACTCATCTCTGCATCTTGTTTCAAGCCTTCTAGTTAAAGTCTTGAGGCAATTTAGCTCTTGATTTTGCCAACATTAAAAGATATTTTTCTTTTTGATTTGCTAATAACTTTTCCATTAGTTTATCAAATTTGAAATCTTGCTCAAGGTCTCTAATGGTGTTATTGACTACTTCTTCATCAACAACTATATACTCAAAAGTTTGGAACATTGAATTATCTTCTTCTATTTGTTTTTGTTGTTTTCTTAATTGCTCGTATTGAGCTCTAATCCAAACTGGCATGTGATTGCTTCAAAACATTTATGAAGTTTTGACCTTCTAAAAACAACTCAATAGGTGATTATTGGTTTAGGAAGGTAGGCTTTGTTGATTTTACCACTGTAGTTGGTTCGTTGTGATAAACGTCTCTTTATTGAAAAGCACATCCTTGCAAAATTTCTCTGTCAAATTCTATCCTACAGCCACGTAAATAGTGATGAAAATGGTGTAGGAATGTCCTATGTTTAAACAAGATCTTACAATTGATATACAAGAATCTTATCCTCTTTTGAGTAGCTTTATAATTGGGTTTTCTTTTCTTAAGGTGATATTTAAAAGTTATATAAGCATATGATAGCTTACAAGTTTGCTTGATTACAATGTGAGTGCAATTCTGATTTTGATAAAACCTAGGTTCAAAATAGGAATGATATATCCAAGATAATGAACAAAAAGTGGATTGATCAAGTTTTGTGATAGAGGATTTGATATATCTTGATGAGAAACTGATAATGATGTTGATTTTTGCACTTAAGATGGTTGAATCACTAGATTGTTGAATGTTTTATGCTTATGGAAACCTTTTTAGAAATAGCCTGTTGGATTGGTAACCCAGTTATCAAACTAGTTTTGAAGATCTACGATAGTTTAAAGACAACCCTACTCAAGAAGTATTTTGATACTGACTTTGAAATTTTGGTTTGATATGCTTTGTCTTAGATGCGAGAAAGCATTTGCACTAACTTTTTGGTCAAAAGCGCTAACTTATGGGACAAATGCGCTACTCTGTTTCTTGAAACCGTTGCTCTATGACACTAAAAGCAAAAAACTTTGTTATAAAAGCGCGGTTTTATGTTTAAAAGTATTAATCCGCTGATCAAATGCATGAACATATGACACAAAAGCATTGTACTGTTGGTCAAATGAGTTGTTTTGCATAATAAATGCGCGGTCCTATGCCTTAAAAGTGTTGTTCTGACTGTGTTACAAGGATTTTTTAATTTTTCCAACAAGTTGGTAGATTTTTGCTCATTTTTGGATGATGATTTTATTCTATTTTTGACCATTCTGAGCACGTCATAGACATAGAAGACACAATTTTTGGAAAACAAAATACATAAGCAAGCATGAATCCTATGGTAGGCTAAGACAATAATTGTTGAATCTCACATGGGGTTTCCCCTAGAAGGCTACACTATTCAGAGTGGATATTGAGATGTTTGACCCCACTGGCTCCATCCTTGACACTCACTTCTCCGGGACAACCAAGCACCAGTTTCCATGAAAACTGCCCATGGAAAACTTTGTATCTCTAGTAAGAACCGTATGTGTGTGAGCCGCTTCAAAAGTCCGACCTCCTACAATTAGAAGGATTTTGACAAGTAGTATAAGTGGTTTTTAGTAAAGGCTTCCAATCATGTGGCCATACATGGAGCACTTTTAGCTCTATAAATACATAAGGTTCCCATCCTATAGAGGTTACACTCCAAAGGGTTAATGGGGAAACATAGTGTCAGTATGAACTTATCAACACATGTTGTTTATGAATTTCGTCACAAACACGATTTATTTAGAGTGGATTGAAAGGACTCGATATTAGCCCATTTCCACTTGCGTCATTCCCCTCTCACTGACCCCCTCAATGAAGCTCGGGAAGGTAGGCCCTCTAAAGGTTACACATAAAAAAAAGAGTAGGTTTGGTTTTCTGATCACCGTATGAGGGTGAGAGCATACTTACCTACTACTTCATCAAGCATAGAAAACACAAGTTTATTTTAACCTTCTATAATCTATGTGCAACTACTTTAAAGAAGTCACTCAAAATGCAAGTTGCATGCTGTCAATTTGCCCCCTTAGTTAAGTAAGCTAAATGAGCAAGATATGATGTGTTACTCTCCAAAATAAAACTCCTAATTAATTATGTGAGGAAATGCATGAAATGTGCTTTAAAATAATCCTGCACAAAGATATGTTAGTAGTTTGAAATTTTTAGTTTTTGGATATTCGGACCTGTAGAAAAAGTTTTGTCAGCTGCGAATAAAAGGGCTATCCTAGCAAATGCGTTGTCTTCCACCTCAAAAGAACTGACCTAGGGGACAAAAGCGCGAACCTACAATACGAAAGCGCTTCTTTGTGGACTAAATGCGTGAATTCACATACAAAAGCACTAACCTAAATGACACATGCATTAACTGGCGAGACAAAAGTGCTAATTTGAGGATTGAATGCATTGATTTGCACTCAAAAACGCTAACCTAAATGCCAGATGCGCTATCATACTAGACAAAAGTGCTAATCTATTAAATGAAAGTGTTGTCAGAATTCACATAAGCGTGAATATGGATTATAAATGTGTTAAACTTATGTTTGAAAGCACTAGACAGGATATTAGAAAGATATATGTGAGGCTCCAGCCCCACGGTGGGTGCCAAAATGTGTCGACTTGAATTTAATCATCAGAATACTACTTGCAACATATTAGTTTTACAAAATACAAAGGAAATGCTATAGAAAATCCAAACTCAACCAATGAAACTACATGAAATGAATATTAAAATAAAAACCGTATTATTACCTTCATGATTTAAGTCTCATTGTGTCCTAACTCCATTGTTCTTGGTTGTAGATGATTTTCTCTCACACAAGCACTGGTAGCTTCGAAGATGGCATATGAAGAATGGACTGATAACTGATAGTTAACTAATACTATGATATGCAATGCAAATGAGAAATGCTAAATTGTTTCAAGATAAAAACTCCTGGATGCATAAGTTTACTCAACTCGAAGACTTACTCTTTCTCAACTCAAAATCCTACTTTTATTAGCTTTTGTGAGGATAAGATGATGTGTCTGAGATCAATGATCATGATCAGATCTGCAAATTTGGATGGTCGTGAGAAAAGGCGAAGGTTGAGAGAAAAGGGGAAGGAAAAGACATGTGTCACTCATCTCACCTTGACTGGGTTGTTGACTGAGGGAATCTAGGGATGGTTGGAGAAGATTTCGGCATGAGAGGACAAGTGGACTCAAGTCCTTCCTAAGATATAGGGATGTTAAAGAGAATATGGAAGAAGGTTAAGAAATATGTGTGCATACACAATATTTTATTTATTTTGGAAGTTGGAGATAAGTGGCTAATATATGTTTTATTTATTTTAATTTTGTTGAATTAATTTAGCCACATGATGGATGAGTTGGCAAAGGAAAGATGAAGTGAATATGGAAGGTGAATTGGAAAAGGGATTAAATAATTAAGAAATTATTTAATATTTGAGACTATAGGACAGGATAATAACCATTATATATTAGATATTTAATTGATTGATTAGAGGAATAATTAAATATTGGATATTTAATTAATTGATTAGAGGAATAATTAAATATTAAATATTATTTAATTAATTGATTAGAAGAAAAGGATAAAAAAATTAATTAATAAACTATTTCAATTAAATTAATTAATAGAAAGACATGAAATGAATTATATAAATTAATCTTTTCAAATTAACTATTTAATAGAAGAATAATTATTAAAGAAATATAAAATATTTATTTAATTGCTCATAACCATTTTTATGTGTATACAGTCACCTCCTTGAATGGGCTACTAAATGCAGAGTACTTGAAGTGGTTGATGTTCACATAATCTACTTGATCCAGGAGCATCCCCAGTTCACAACAATATTGCATCAACCAAAAACATTTTCCTTTCTGTTTACAGTTTTCCTTTTCCTTTTTCTATATCTTGATTTTGGCTCACTGAATCCTGTGGAATTGGATTCTACTTTAATACTTGATCATGTTTCTTTCTCACAAACCGCATCACATTTGGATCACTTTCCGGCAAGATATCGCTACCGGTTTCCATGACAGTTTCTTGTTACCAATTGTTCCTTTGTTACCGGTTGTCTGAGACCAATTCTGGTGATCTACCAGAACCCATTCCGAAGCATGTAGAGCCTTGGGCATTGATTTCAATGTTCCTTGGTGTGTGGTCGACCTTCTACGTTTCATCCTTTTGGATTTTCTAGAGAAATCTCTTGGCGGAGGCCGGCCTTTGTTATTTTCATGTTAGGTCTTGTTCTTCAAGTTTTGATCCCTTTTGGGCTAACTGGATCCTTTAGATTGATATATATATTTTTATAATTACACATTAGAATGTAATCAATGAGAATCAATCAAATAATTAGATATCTAGACTGTACATAGAAGATAGATCTTTTGATTCAAGGTTTCGATTGTGACCTATTCTACTAAGCTTGTGTGCCGATATGTTGTAACCCAGTTGTTACTGGTTGGATATAATCACATTTCGTGCAATAAAATTATCTATTCTGCATTGCCTCCATCATATCTTTTTGTTTCCATTGTGTTTACTCTTTTTGACTGGTACGGATTGATCTCTTTGAGGTCCCTCCTCATCGGTGACTGCATCACTACTTCAAATTTCATATCACTTCAATGGATTAAAAATCATAAACTGGATCGCCTTTCAAAATGGGATGTTGACATCATGAGTTGGAGCATTAAATGTTTGTCAGATAATGGATTTATTTCTTGTGGTGCTAGCAAATAGCTCCTTGCTAATTTGGTGGGGGTGGAAAGATTTGTGGCTCTTTTATTAAAGCTTTAAAATATAGCAAATAGTAGTTGGTGGAAGAAATGGAGTCTTTTAGCTAGAGGTTTCCTCTAAAGTTTGGTGATTATCAACTTGGAGAGAGTATTAATTGACAGGACGTGAGGGAGAAGTTGCTCGTGATAGTAATCATTTATAGATCTTTACTAAATTTGAAGTGTCTTTTGAGTCTTCAACAAGCTTCTACAAATAGTATTCTTCTTGTTTCCATAATTTTCTTTCTCTTAAGTTTTTGACATATCTCTTTGTAGTGTAAGGGTTCCATCTTTGGGAGTCGTCTGTGGCTATTTTGTGTTAGTAGGTGTTGGATTAGTAGAGACAATGGATTCTCCTATCAGGCTCCCCTCGACAAGAAGACAAATGATGTTTTTAGGTGCAATTACAAAAGAAAGAATGAAGGAGGTGCTAAATGAATCTCATTTCATTATTTCCATAGCAGTTCAAAAATATTGGGTGAAGAATTTATCAAAACTATTCACAAGTAGGGGGTTAACATGGAGATTCCAGTGGTTTTCATTGCTACCCTCCTACATTTCGGGCTGCCTAAGGACAAAACAGAGACTCTTTGCAGGAAAGTCTTCAAGGCTGATTTGCTGGGGGATTTGAGCAACGCCATGCACAACATTGATGAGAAACTAGCAATATCGCTGGCTATGGATTATGGTGTAACTATCAGAAATGGAAAACCTCCTCCTAGGTTTCCCATTTTATACTTTGAAGATGAAAGACACTTCAAAGCAAGTAAATTTATAATAGAGACGAATGCTAATTTCCTATGGGCCTTGTTTAGGTTGACTAAAATAACTGAAGAAAATTGGATTATGAAATATATGGATTTCCATTGCTTATCGGAATTTTCTCCTGAAAATATATTGGTAGATTTGGAAACAGAACTCAAAGAGGTTTTGGCTTGTGGGGGTCCAGAACCACATGTTCTGATTGAATGCTTCCCAATTCCACAAAAAAACAGAATGGATAGGCAAGAAGGGTCCACTAATTATCCGATGGGCGGACACTTCGCTCATCCAAGGTCCTCCCTCTCCTGCTCGTTGATTATCCAGTTTGGTAGATGTTCTTGTTGGCCGGGTTTGGAAATCTTTTTTGGAAAAATTATTATCAGTCTTTTTTGTTTTAGTTTTAAGGTTTAGTTAATGTCTTTGAATTTAGTTGTATATTTTGGTTTTTTCCCTAAGTTATATCTGGACAATTTTGTATATCTCATATCTCTGGGAAGGTCCCTTTTGATAGTATTAAACTTTTTCTTTGTATTTTATGTTATTATATAATATTTAATACTATCGGCTTCAGCCTTTTGATGATAAAAAAAACATAGTTTTTAATTAAATCTCATAATTACTTACACAACGAAGTCTTGAAAAAACTTTACATAAATAAACAAAAGTATTAGGAGGGAGCTGACTCAAAAATCACATTGCTGAATTTTGATAAAACATCACGTAACTTAACAAAAGTATTAATTACAATTAATAAACAAGAGGAAAAATTACAAAATAGACAATTTTTTATTGCTATAGTCATATTGAAATCACCACTCTATGTGTACTTTTTGTACAATTTATATACTCAATATATATGTTGTAACAGTACTTGGATAATGCTCAACATAAACCGCTGATGCATTATAATCAATGTACGGTTGTTTAACCTACCTCCAATGTAAAAAGTTAACATGTTGATTGCAACCAATGAGTCAATATAATGTTTTAACAATATTTGGATAATGCCCAACATAAACCGTCAATGCATTATAATGTTGATTGCAACGTACCAATGAGTCAATATAATGTTTTAACAATATTTGGATAATGCCCAACATAAACCGTCAATGCATTATAATCAATGTATGATTGTTTAACCCACCTCCAATATAAAAAGCCAACATACTGATTACAACATACCATTAATTAAAATTCTTCCCTAAGATGATTAGATAGTAAAAAATGAAAACCTATGAATTTATTTTTAAAAAAAAGCAAAAACATGCTATTAATATAAAGCATTATCTATTGGAGGAGTATCTCAAGGAGATCTAACATGGTGTGTCATGATTAAAATAAAGTAAAATTTTATATCAAATCAATTGAGAGGACCAAATATGTCGACAGATTGTACTGAAGTGACAAATGAGAAATGAGAATTTCATTCGACAGGCATATTTTTTATTTTTTACCTTGTGTCCACTTTGAGATTTATTCCAATCACTCTTTATCATGTTTAGATTTTTTCATCCAAAAGGAATTGAAGCACAAGTTTTGTGCAACCTTAATCTTTATGGTCAATTCTCTCAACTCCTGTAAGCCACTGAAACAACACTAAAATGAGACAAAATGAGAAGAAAAAGTGCTTCAAAACCAATAATATGCTAACATAAAAAAAATAATATCAACTTTTTAGGTAAAATGCCTAATCACCGAAAAAATACAAGCATCATGCACACTATGAAGAAAAGAGAATAGATGATTTATTTCTTTATTCTTTCTCACCATGATGGAAATTCTTTTTCAATTGTCCTTTGGAACACTGTGTTTGAAAAGAAGATTGTACAGAGGAATAAACAAAGTAGAATACTTTTGAGAATTGAGATCTGATGTGGGGTCTCATGGCTTAAATAGCCAACAAATAATGGTGAATATGTACTGTGATTATGACAAAAGAGCACTGTTTCTAAAGTGAAAGCAAATAGAGAACATAAATTGATAGATTTTGGCAAGAAGTTGGTGGTTTCCATTATTAAAGTATAATGGGTGGAGCTAGTGGAGGAGAGAAGAAAGGACTGCATTAGGTCAAATGAATTCCTGTGAAATCCACCTAATGAGTGCCCCCCCATCTTCAGTAAGTGGGTGGTGGCAAAGAGACGGTGATAATGAGAGAAATGTGCAAATCATGAATTATTAACATATGAAAGTTGATTATCAAGATTGAATTAGATAGCATAGAGATTAAATTGGATAAGTATTGGACTTTGTGATATGATGAAAAGGAAAAGTTGGATACAAAACTTTGGAAAAATTGTTTTGACATGTGAAGGGTGGTCAGGAGTCACTTTCTATGCCAGCGAATTTACTGGTTTTGTGTAAAAAAAGCTATGGTCATGGGCTTAGGTGTGGTGGTGAGGGACCTATCACCAACACCATTCACACTCTGGTGGAATATCGTTGCATGTGTTTGATTATTGTGGTGGAAATCTACCTAGTGAAAATGTTCATGTCTCTGCTTTTCTACAGTTGTTCATACAGTTTGAGCTACTGTTTGTTGTGATTCATGAGTGCCTTGCTGTCCATGATGGTGAGCAGTGATTGTATGCCATGTTGTCTGATTGACTCTGTAATGCCTGTGGATGCACGTCTCTGACTGTTTCTTCTGTCATTTGTGTTTTAAAGGGAATCAATAGTTGAAATAGTTTTGAGTTTCGAGTTGAAAAGTGAGTCATTATGTACAACTCTCAAGTTGACAATCGAGTCTTATCTCTTGTCGAGTTGGGGCTTTGCACTCACCAAAGTATTATCTGGGTAGGCTCATTTACAACTGTTTGTACAAGTCTCAAGTTAAAAACCGACTCAATATGTGCAAGTCTCAAGCTGAAAACTGAGTCAATATGTACAAGTTTCAATTTGAAAACCGAATCTTATCTCTTATAGAGTCAGGGCTTTGCACTCACCAAGACATTATTTGGATAGGCTCATTTACAACGGTTTGTACTAATTTCAAGTTGAAAATTGAATCGATATTTACAAGTTTCCAGTCTCAAGTTGAAAACCGAGGCAATATTTGTTTTAATATTAATATTTTGAAAAGATTTAAAGTTTTAAATTTTATATAATTGATTTGTTAAGAGTTTTTTTATCTAATCTATATGATTGTTTAGTTATTCAATATGTACAAGGCTCAACTTCAAAATCAAGTCAATACATGTACACTTTTCAAGTTGAAAACCAAGTCTTATCTCTTATAGTGTTTCGACTTTGTACTCACCAATGATTTGAGTAGGCTCATTAACAACTGTTCACGAGAAGATCAAGGTTCCATATTAGTCTAGTTAAACAAAATATATTTTTGATAGACACTCATTTATCAACTTCATGAGTAAACACCCAAGGGTCCATTGACACTTTTCAACTAAGTCTTATCTCTTATATTGTTGGAGCTCTCAAATTACCAAGACATGATTTGGGTAGGCTCATTCACAACTGTTCAACTTCACTAGAAGATCAAGTTTCCATATTAATCTAGTTAAACAAAATATTTTTAATATTAATAATTAATGAGATTTAAAGTTTTAAATTTCATAATTGAATATTAAGGATTTATTTTATTTTATCAAATCTATATGATCATTTAGCTATTTAATATGTACATGTCTCAAGCTGAAAACCTAGTGAATATGTACAAGATTCAAGTCTCAAGTTGAAAACCGAATGATATGTACAAGCCTCAAATTGAAAACCGAGTCTTATCTCTTATAGTGTCGGAGCTTTGCACCCACCAACACATTATTTGGGTAGGCTCATTTACAGCCTATCAAATTCACTAGAAGATCAAGGTTTCCATATTGATCTAATGAAACAGAAGATATTTTTAATATTAATAGGTAAAGAGGTTTAAAGTACACAGTAATTGATTTTATTTTTTTATCAAATCTATACAATCTCTTAGCAATTCAATGTGTCCCAGTCTCAAGCTAATTTTTTTTGGATAGAGAGCTCCTAACCTTGATCAATATGTACAAGTCTCAAGTTAAAACTTTTACAACTAAGATTCCTTAGACTTATCTCTTATAGTGAGGGCACTCATTTATCAACTTCAGAAGAAAACTAAGGGTCCATTGACAATTTTACAATTTATAAGTTTCAACTTGAAATTTTTTCAATTTAGTCTTATCTATTATAGTGTGATGACTTTGCACTCAACAAGATGTGATCTTGGTAGGCTCATTTGCCACGGTAGAACTCAATAAGTACATGTCTCACTAAATTTTTTTGAGCTAAAACTTTTTCGACAAGTGTCTCTAGCCTTATCTCTTATAGTGTCAAGATCTTACACTCACCAAGTCTTGATCTTAGTGAGGACTCATTTATCAACTTCACGATGAGGCTAAGAGTCTATTAATAATTTATAATTGATTTGAAAAAGTTAACTATAAAATATTTTAAAAAATTATTAGGTGATTTATGACTATTATTTAGATGAAGATTATTATTGTCTACAATTGTAATAATTGTTGTTTATTATTTTGTGCCTAGTATTTGTGTAGATATTTTAAAATTTGTTATGAATATATGTATCCTTATATATTTAAAAAACAATATTTAATTTTTTAATTTTAAAAATTTAATTTAAAATTATTCAAATATTAATTTTATTTAAATGGAAAGAGTTCAAGATTATATTAATGTTTTTTTAATATTAAAAGAGATATTTAATAAGAATACAATTATAATTTTGAGAGAAATTTTATCAACAATTTTATTAATAAATTGAAAAATGTAAGATAAGAATGAAAGAAACAATTATACATTTAAGATTTAATAAAATTTGTGTTAATTTGAATTAAATAATATTAAATAATAGTCAATAATTTAGATTTTAGTTTGTATAAAATTTAATTTTTGTTGATTTATTTTTTTGGTTACTTATTCAATTTGACATTAAATAAAAAAATACATTATCTTAATATTTTTAAGTTATTGTAAATAATTTTTTAAATTATTAAAAATTAATTCATAAGAAAAAAATATAATTGAATTTTTTGACTTAATTAATTTATTATTTTGAGATGATGCATCTCGTAGGTTACTAAATTCTTTATAAACCATTCAAATTCACTAAGACATCTAAAATATTAAGTAAACTTTTCCTTTTACCTATCTATTAAGCATTTATTTAATAAGTTCAACATTTTGGAATAAAGGGGTTACAACTTTATTAATTATCCAACAATAACATTACAAATACAATCCAGAGCCCTAGGCTCCAAAAGAAAAGCTCATCATTACACAACCTCATAACCATTCATCTCCTCCACCAAGCTCCTATCAAGCTCCTAGTGAAAGTCAGGAGAAAGGTTCCCCCACCCCTCTACCTTCCAGTTACCATCCTTCTCAGAGGGCCACTTAGCCAGACAGTCAGTGGCCTTATTCCACTCCGTGGAATGTGGACAAACGTCACTTTGTTCCATCCTAGAACTAATCTGCAATATCTGTTGAACAACCAAAGCAAGCTACCAGTTCACACCAATCACCTTCTTGACAATTAGCATATTGACAATAATCTAGGAATCCAATTCATAGATAACCTTACGCCACCCCAGGGCAAAAGCCCGTTTAAGGGCGTGAAGAATAGCAAGACCCTCCATAAAATTATTAGCATGTTGCCCTTGATAAATAGAAAAGAAGAACACAACCTTACCCATCCAATCTCTTCCAACTCCACCAATCCTCACAGGACCTAGATTACCTCACGAAGAACCATCAGTATTGATCTTCAAAATATCTTCAGGAGGAGGCATCCATTTACCCTCCCTTTGAACCTTCTTCTTCGCCCTTCTACCTCTTCTAACACACGCAGAAGATGGAGACAAACCCTTGAGGCCCAATCTTTCCACAATATTAGCATCCTCTTTATTCAAAGGAAACACCACCTCACATTTTTCTTCCACAGTCTCTTGAATCATGCCCATGATTATGTACCAAACTTGGGAGACAACAAGGATTTCTCCCTGAAAAATTCTTCTATTTCTTTCCAACCAAATTTTCCACAAAATGAAAGTAGGTCTAATACTCCACACAATCTGAAGGAAAGGAACCAAGGTAGGAGGCTTACCCCATCTGCTCCAAAAGTCCACCAGGGATGAGACATGGATACAAGGATGTTTCCATACACTCCACCACGAATGCCAAAGCTGGGAAGAGAAAAGGCACCTGAAAAACAAATGTGATGGTTCCTCCTCACTAGTACCACATAGAACACACTTAGAAGGACCTTGAAAACCACGCTTATGAATATTGTCCCAGGTTAAACATTTATTCAAGTCAAGCGTCCTTATAAAGAAATTGCACTTAGGCCAATAAAACTTATTCTAGACATATTTCCACCACTGAACCTCACCCCCAGTTAGTCACTGAGATAGAAGTTTCTGATACTCACTAGCGACCGTAAAAGTGCCCTTGGGATTTGGGAGCCAAGCCAAAGTATCCTTCTTCTTGATGGAGTTACAATTCCTACTAGTTAAAATACCATATATCTCATCGCTTTCCTCCTGCAAACCAACTGTAGGTCAGTCTCCAGGATCCTTCCACTTTGCCATCTCCAATTGCCCATCTTGATAATAAGACTTGAAATCACTAACTCTAGGCCAACCTGCCTCCTAGAAATGTCGACATAAAATTATCAAATTGGGGTACTGAGAGATAATGGGAGGAAAGCCATCCCAAGAATCAGACCATAAAAGAGCCTCCTCCCCCTTTTTGTAAATCCAAAATAGGCCTTCCTTAACTAGAGCAGCTCCCTTCTTAAGCGTATTCCATAGCACACATGCCTTCTCAATCATAGGGTATCTAGGGATGTCTTCCTTCAAAACCCCTAGAAGATACTTATGTACAAGAATCCTAGCCCAGACTTGGTCCTGTTCCACACACCACATCCAGTACAGCTTTGCAGCCAATGCTTGCCCAGCCTTCCTTAAACCTAATCCCCCTAGTTGCTTCAGACTGCACACTGTTTCCCATTTAACAAGGCTCCATTTTGAGCACGACAAATTACCAGCCCACATGAATTGCCTTGCCAAAGCATCCAAATCCTTAACAAAGCCCGCAGGAGCCACCTGGATCAAACATCTATAAGTAGGGAGAGTCTGAACCATTGACTTGAGTAACTGAATCCACCCAGCAAAAGACAACACTTGTGAGTCCATAGGTTCACCTTCTAGTGAAACTTATCGATGATGTACTACCAAGAGACCCGAGTGAGATTCCCCACAGAGATGGGAATACCCAGATATTTCAAGGGAAGAGAACCAATTTGGAACCTCAAAATCTGTGCAATCCTCAACTGAATAGGGTCAAGTGTGTTGAAAAAGAAGATGGAAGATTTATCCTCATTAATTAACTAACTAGATGCTACAAGATAGATATCCAAAACCTTGCATAGATTCGTAGCTTCTCTTATCTTAGCCAATCCCATCAAAGCAGTGTCATCCACAAATTGGAGGTGCGACTGTGGAGCCACACCATCTCCCCATCTCCACCCATGGATAATACCTCTCTCCACGCTCTTCATCATTAGTCTTCCTATTCCTTCAACAAGAAAAATGAAGAGGTAAGGGGAAAGGGGGTCCCCTTGCCTCAGACCCCTAGAGGCACTAAAGAGCTCAGTGGGCTCGCCATTAACCAAAACAAAGAAAGAGGTCAAAGTCACACAACTCATAACCCAAAGGATCCACTCCTCATCAAAACCAAAGGCTCCAAGAACTTTCCTGATAAAGGACCATCACACTCTATCATAAGCCTTTGCCATATCAAACTTGATAAACATGGCTTTTTCCTTGGAAGTTGCCATAGAATGAATAGTTTTTGTAGCAATGACCACCCCATCAAGAATTTGTCTACCCTCCACAAAACCATTCTACTCTTCTGAAATTAGATACTTCAGCCATTTTTTCAATCTCTTAGCTATCATCTTAGAGATGGTTTTGTAAATGATGTTGCATAGAGAAATAGGATGGAACTGACTTAACCGATCAACACTTTTGCATTTGGGAATATGCACAAGGAAAGTGGAGTTCAAAGCATGGAGCATATGTTTGTTACTCTGGGACTCCCAAACCACCTCCATTAAGTCTGTCTTGATTATATCCCAAAATTCTTGGAAAAATTCAATGGGGAAGCCGTCAGGGCCTAGGGCTTTCCCTTTCTTCATTTGAAAAACAACTCTCTAGTTCCTCCAGTGGGGCAGGGCCCATAAGATGCTCATTCATCTCCCTAGTAACCAAAGAAGGTTTAGAAGAGAGGACCTGGGCATCCTCCACTAAACCCCCTTGCACATCTTCCCTAAACAGGGAAGCAAAGTACTAAACCATCTCTTGAGACATCTCCTGCAGCGAAGCCACCTAATCACCCCTATTGTTGACAAGAAAAGGGATAGAATTGTCGTGACATCTGTTTTTCATTGATTGAAAGAAGAAAGAAGTATTTTTATAACCTTCTTGCAGCCATTCGATCCTTGCCCTTTGCTTCCAGTAAATTTCCTCTCGTAGTTCACATTCCTCCAAATTTTTCACTGCCTTAGCTTTCTTTCTACTGAGGGCCTCAGAAAAACCAAACTCTCTTATATGTCTAGTAATACCATCCAACTCTTCTTGGGCAACCTCTTTAGCTTGGAAGATATTGCCAAAACATTGACGATTCCAACGTTTAAGTTGGTACTTCACGTATTGCAATTGCTTGGCGAAGGTGTACATCGCAGTACGAAAGGTGGGTCTTCTCCTCCTCCACTACTCTGCCACATAGTCATATAGAGATGGGTCTCACAACCACATAAGATGAAACTTGAAAGAGAGAGATCGAGAGATCTGAGTAGAGTGGGTAGAGAGTTTAATCGGTTAGTGATCCGACCCCCTCCAGTCTGAGATCTTAGTATAAGTAGACCAACCACCAACAACCCAGAAGCAGGAAACCATAAAATGACCAAGCCTCTCTGCAATGTAATCATCCCCAATCCTCTGATTATTCCATGTAAACTAGCCATTTCTAGGCTTAATGTGCACCAGATGTAAAGACAAAATGCTATCACGCATCAGGAAGGTCGACTGATCCAACTGCATAGCTCCTTCTCGCTTCTTAGCCAACTCCAAGATGGAATTACAATCACTCGCCATAAACCATGGGTGGTAGGGTGCCGCACTACAAATAAAGGTGATATGAGACCACAAAATTTGCTTACCCTTTAAGTCTGTAGGCACATAAATATTGGAGATAATAATAGATTCCCCTGTCTCAAGACTGGTTGCAATTTGACAGGGAAGATTTAGATGACATCCACCAAAGAGGGCGAACCTTGACCGGGTTCCATAAACAGGCCACCCCCCGACAAACCAATAGCCCCAATACACTAGCAATCTCCTCTCCTCCATAGTTTAGGAAGCAATCCAGTCATACTATCCACTGATGATTTAGTCTCTTGCAGAAAAAGAACATCCGACGAATCCCTTCTTACCAAATCGTGAATAATTTTTTGTTGAGGGCCACTGTTCAAGCCCCTAACATTCCAAGAGAGCACTATCATTTGGGGGATTCAAAAAATGAGAATCCAAAGTCCTAATTGACCCTAACTCAACCAAGTTTTCCCCCATCAATTTTATCTTCTCCAAATCCTTCTTTCTTCCTGGCTTAGGCCATCTGTCAGTTGACCCTTTTTTCGTGTCCTTCTAAAGAATACCCAATTGGAGAGAAGTCTTCTCGCTCTTTGTCACATCAGGCCTTGATTTTAAAATTGAAATAGGAATACCCCCCTCATCCATAATCACTTCTACAATAGGATTCACTTTCTCCTGTGAGTCCTACTGGGAATCCATTTCCATTAGCAATGCACTACCAACCTGTGGGTTCTGAAAAGCATCTAGAATAACCCCCTCCCAACCTATCACCAGAGTATTTTGTTCCAAACTCAATGATCCCGGATTGACTTCCTATTGACTAAGATCATCCAGGGCTTCAAATCTGTTGAACATATCTTCTTCCAATCTCTCCTTCAAGGTTCTCTTTTGATCCCTGTTCTTGTTCTGAGCCTTGACAAGAACAAAGCCATCAACCCTTGCAACAACCTCAGAACTGGGGGCCTTACCTTTGTTAGATCCCGATGGATTTCGGGGTTCCACAGAAGGTTGAGGCTCACTAGGTTTTGATCCTGGACATCTTCTCTGTAAATGGCCATTTCATGTAATAACCGACATCTAAAAGGAAGGGTTTCATAGTCTAGCTATTGCACCCAAGAATAAGACCCCACACAAATATCCATGGAATCTGGCAATGGCTTACTTAAATCAATTTCAATGCATATGCGGGCAAAAGTCATTACCTTTTTTATCCGAGTTTGTTGAGAAGCCCCAACCCGTTTCCCCAATAGAGAGGCCACCATACACAAAATGTCCTCCCACTAGCACTCAACCGAGAATCTGGGGAGCCAAACCCAAACTGGCACACAGTTTGGAAGCTCCTTTGAGAGGTTGAAGCCAACATGCCATGGTTTCATAAACAATACATTTTGGTTATGAAAGTAGGGACCACCTTCAAATACCTTATTATGATCCGCCATGTAGCTAAAGGTAACCATGAAGTAGTTATTTGCCAGTAACATAATATCCATCTCTCCCTTTGGCGCCCAAGTCCGTTGAGCCCAAGTTTCCAAAAATTGCAACGAAACCATCATTCCCAAAAACTTGCACAATAAAAAATGTTGCGAATAATAAGTAACCTCCTTGGCAATCCATTCCGGTTGAATGACTAGCCTTGGTCTCTCCTTTGAACGTTCCAGACATCCATTAACTTTTGGAATATGGGAACTGCCAGACGGTCCAAGTCCATCAACCCCCACATCAGGAGAAAATAAGTTGTTATTAAAAACCGTCATTGGTTGTGAAAGTGTCTTGGTTCCGATTGCTACACGAAAATCCATACCCTGAGCAGAACCCGATGGTTCACCAATGGTTGCTTGAGTGGCCATGCTTAGATCCTGCATGCAATCCAAATCTTTGATCCAAAGTGGGGAATAACCCCGCACAATTCCTGCACCCAACCCCCATAAAACCAACCCTTGAACATAGCCTCGACTAAAAAATAAACCACAGAAGGAATACAAAACCCTCAATCCAAGACCCCACACCAAACCACACACCCAAACGCCGCACCCAAGCCCGCCCAAACCACCTCCAAAACCCACACTCAGTGAAGGAACAGGTCGTCGGACAGCCCGCAAACTGTCAACACCCCCCGCACAACACACATACCTCTCCCCGCACATGCACAACACCAAACCCTAGACACAAGTTAGGGCCGAATGCCCTAGCTTGGCTTGGCCACAACTGCTACACCACACCGCTCCAACGCCACCCTAAATCCCAATTCCAAATAAGTTCAACATTTATTACCTATTTATTACACATTTTTTGACAAAACACTAATTTTTTATTTTGAGATGATGCATATCTTAGAGCTTTTGTCTTAATTTAAGCATGGTGGGGTATCACTTCCACTAAAATAATCAGGACACGATTCTACTCTCATTCCTTAAAACTTTAATCATTCCTTACAACTTTAATCATTCCTTAAAACTTTAAGCCTCTCTTTTCAACAGAATCTATACGTTAATAAATTCTTTATAAATTATCCAACTTCACTGAAGACATAAAAAATATTAAATAAACTCTTCCCTTTACGAATCTTTTACACATTTATTTTAATGTTAAACATTCCTTGTCTATTACACATTTTTTGACTTCTTTAATTTATTACTTTGAGAGGATGTATATCTTAGATATTTTGTCTTAATTTAAGCATCGTGGGGTATCAATTCCACTAAAATAATCATGACACAATTCTACTCTTTCTCCTTTAAAACTTTAAGCTTCTCTTTTCAACAAAACGTATACATTAATAAATTCTCTATATACTATTCAACTTCACTGAAGATGTCTCAAATATTAAATAAACTCCTCCCTTTGCTTATCTATTACACATTTTTTGACTTCTTTAATTTTTCAGTTTGAGAGGATGTGCATCTAAGATCATACATCTCAAATATTAAATAAACTCCTCCCTTTGCTTATCTATTACACATTTTTTGACTTTATTAATTTATTAGTTTAAGAGGATGTGCATCTTAGATCATTCATCTTAATTTTAGCATTGTGGGGTATCAATTCCACTAAAATTTAATCACGACACTATACTACTCTTATTCCTTAAAACTTTAATCATTTCTTAAAAACTTTAAGCCTTTCTTTTCAACAAAAACCCATATGTTAATAAATTCTTCATAAAGTATTCAACTTTGCTGAAGACATAAAATATCAAATAAACTCCTCCCTTTACCTACATATTACACATTTATTTAAAAATTACTTAAATATAAATATTTATATATAAAATTGACTATACTAAATAGTCAAGGACTCAAGAGACTTTACCTTATTAATCCATTGCAATAAAGAAGTATTTCCATAGATCTTCTTAGCCTCCCCACAAAGCATAGAATAAAGATGAAGCCCAACTCCCTTAACTAGTGGGCCACTAACATTCTGACATAAATACATATATATTGACTTCAAATGTCTTTAAATAGAGCCAAAACTACACTTGCCCATGACTCTTTTTCCAACTGAAGCATATTTTTCTATGGAAATGATGAATTTGTATGCAAAACTACAATTGCCCATGACTCTTTATCCAACTCAAATATAATTTCCTATCAAATAATGAATGAATTTGTATGATTTACCTTTAGTTTTAAACAAAACTGGTGGGAGAAGGTTGATAGGCATTGTTAGGCCAAAGTTTTGTCAGTCACTTTCTCAAGACAAATACATTACAAAGCACGGAAGGCACAAATCCATGAGTGGACAGGCATCAGAATCATGGCCCCTCTAAAGCCAAAAAATCACACATCTCAACATCTATAATAACACCTCCTTGTCCACTTTCCACCTCAGAAACACAAGAAGATAAAAGTCTCTCCACCCAAGACCAAATCTGTCTGCCTGTCATACATCAGTGATGGATACACAATTTCTATATTTATAGTGCAGAAGGCAGATCACAGATCACTGCAGTTTTGTCTAATGTTAAAAGGAAAAATATATATATAAACATATATATATATATACACACACATTTAATCAAGTCTATCAGAGGTCCATAGGCAAAAACAATGGAGTTTTGGGATTTAATACTTAGAGAAGAAGAAGCCCAAGAAGCCCATCAAGAAATGAATGAAGAAGTAGCAGTTCTGATGGAGAGACTGGAGGAAGAAATCTCAGTTGATCATCCATTATCAACATTATCATCTTCTTCTTCTTATTGTTCTTCTTATTCTTGTGCTAATTGTTGTGTTCAGAGTGATTCAGCTTTTTCCATGAGTAGTAGCAGTTCTAGGCTTTCAAGTCAATTGGACTGTGAGTTAAAATGTAGATGCCATGAAAAAAATGGTGTTGGTCTTAATGGTTATGTTTCTGATGAGTTGGGTTATCTGCTAGGGGCCTCTGATGAGGAGCTTGGCATACCTACTGATAATACTAACAGTAATGGTAATTATATTGGAGTTTTAGGAGAGAGTTTTTTGGCTTCTGCTAATAGTACCTTAGGTTTTAATACAGAGGTTGGGGATTTAGATATGTGGGAAATGGGTTCTGGGGAGTATTACAGTCAGCCTTATTATGGTGATGATAATTATTGTTTTGCAGATATCATGACTGAGATTGATACAGAGCTTACATTGCAAAGTACTGTGTTGTTGTAACATGTTAGGGGCAAAAGTGCCTTGAAACTAATAAAGTTGTAGACATATGATTTCCGCAGTCCATATCATTATTGGGCATATTTTTTATAACAGCTGCGTGAGTTTAAAGTGTTTTGAAACTAATAAAGTTGTAGACATGATTTCCACAGTCCATAATGTTATTGTACATGTTTCTGATAACAGCTGCACGAGTTTAATGAATTTGTAGATAGATGATGAAGTACTTGGGTTGTGAAATTTGCCAACAATTGGCTGATTGTAAAGAAATGTTTAAAGTAAAAGCATTTCATATTGCAGTGTTTTATGTGTACAGATAAATCTGAAAGATTACATAGAATTTAACTGTACATGGACAAAGAAGCTTTAATGGGTATTTGAAGGACAGTTCTCTCCTGTTATTGCAGAAATGTAAGGATTTTTTTATCAATATTTGATCTGCACATGGTTTCTTCCATTTGTAAATTTTAGTAACTGTTTTGCCATTGTGTTGCAGAAATTTTGGTAGCATACAGTGAAGATTCTTAATAAGAGCTCTTCATTTGTATATAAAAAAGTTGCAGGCACACAGACAATAAACTCTAAAAAATGTGCAAGAGAACCCAACATATCTTTTGATAACCTGCGTTTTCCAATAATTTCCATTTTTGCCATATATAAAGTTGAATTAATTCTCTTATAAAATTTCAGAAAGATATTTTTCCTTCCATATTAGACCTGCCTAAGGAATCTGTCTAGGTTTTCTTTAAGCCCTTAAAAAAACAATATAGTACATCTCACAGATTTTCCATATAGATTTGACTTAGTACATTCTACACATTTTCCATATAAACTTGACTTGGTACATTCTACAGATTTTCCATACAAACTTGACTAGTACATTTTACAAATTTTCCATATAAATTTGACTTAATAATATGTAGAGAAATAAATCACTTAAAATTATATAGCTTAATTAAATAAGTACAATAATTTAGATAAGAAGAGTTAATATTGATAATCAAAACAAATATTATAATTTATGTTCACATTTTCTTATTCTTGCTATGGAAGAGGCAATGCTCCCATTGTTGAGATGGATCCATGGGCTTTGTAGTGTGGGTTAGAGTCTCAATGTTGAGGATTTTGATCGAGCCTCAAAACAAAGGTCCATTTTTTTCTTTTGGGCATATTGTGATTGGTGCCCTTCTGGAGTTGTCGTGTTGCATTGGGGGACATATTATATGCATTCTCTTGAGGTTGGGAGCTCTTTGCTTGGTTTGAAATGTAGGCTTCTCATTCCCCCTATATGTTCTTCTTCATTTATGGACTCCCTTATCAATGTTGTGGAGAAGCGATTTGTTGGCTTGAATGGCGAGTTGTGCAATGTGTTTCATGTAGGTGATGGTTTTGCACCTAACCCCCATGTTTTTGAGACTATTCCACTAGCCATGATCTTTGATGGGGATTGTCAAGTGCAAGTTGGGACTAAGATGTTGACTCTTTTGTGTTGGTTTTTGATGCTTCATATTAGCATTTGTCGATTGTCTATGGTTCCTTTTCACTCTATTCAACTAGTGGTGCTATTAAAAAATGTGGGTTGGTGTGGTCAATGGTTATCATAACTCCATTTTGGTTGTTTTCCTCCTTTTTAGCCAATTGAGAACAATCATAATATGAACCTACAAATTCTACATTTGATTGTGTATAAGGCTTGTTCAAGGTTAAAGTCTTCTCTAGTTGGAGGTTTATTAGTGTTAGGAAAAATGATATCTTTAGAGGCTAGGCCTTGAGAGAATGGAAGGTTTGCAACTAGTTCAATATCATTACAATGAGTAATGAATTCTTCTTTACCTCCATGTCCAAGGAGGATAGTGTTTAGATCCATAGGTATGACCCATGATTTTTAGATAAGTTTGGGCTATTCCTACAAAATTGGGAACCATGGTTTGATCCTAAAAGGAATGGTCCAACATAATCCATGTTTGGGAGAGACTCCTTTCTTTGTCACTAGAATATTGGGTGGAGGAGCTTTTAGAAGGTATTGCTAGCTTTATTGGTTATCTATTAAGTATTGATGATATGATTAACTTTAGAAAATAGTTGGGATTTCCTAGATTTTGTGTGAATGCGAAGGTGGAATTTGTGCTCCCTTGTTCTATTACTTTATCACTCAAATTTGGTATGTGGGTGTATCATACTTCTTACAAAAGATGCTTAGTTTGGTTCCAAATTTATCATAAGGTAAGTCACTCTATTGTAAGTTGTCCATCGATTAGGAGGAAAACTTAAATTCATGGAGTAAAAAGAAGTTCTAAACATAGGTCTTTGTAAGCCTTCAACAAGTTTCAATCTGGATGCGGGGACCCTTATATGGATAGACCTTGTGTTGTCTGTGTTGTGTATGGGAGGGCTCAAAGCTAACTAGTTAGAAACATACAAATAAGGGTGTGGAGGATGCCCCTCCCTCACCTATTTCACTCTTCAAATGCATAGTTAAAATGAAGAAGCCAATGGAGGAAAGGCTAGCAAAGAGTCCTATGAATTCGTATGATTGTAATGGGACAATAAAAATGAGAAAGTAGCTAGTAAATATTTTTGCATCAATAAATTAGTGGCTAGGTGTGAAAGACATATTTAGAACTCTTTGAAGCACTTTGAATTCAAGTTGTCATGGCTTGATGGTTTTCTAGATTAATCTTTAAACTTCTCTTGCCATGTTTCTCATGTTGGGCTATTCCATTGGTGTTATTAGTAATTCTTCAACATTTTGATCCTTGTTATCATCATTTATTAAGCTTTGTGCCTCATTGTTATATCTTGTTTTAACATTGTAAATGGTGTGGGGACCTTTTAAAACCTCTTCTTTACCCTTATAAAAAAAAAAATTTAAATAAATCAATTAAATGGGTAATTAGCTATAAGTTTGATGAGACTGTCATTATGCATGTTTTAATAATTCATTCCTCTAGATGTTACATTTTTAGAATTTCTTAAAGGATTGTTGTTGACTATCTAATTGTATATTTCTAGGATCACTTCCACAAGTGTACATATGATCTCCATGAGAGAAGACATGATCTTGATATATCTAAAATGTTAACTTGTAGCTTTGATCTAGTAGACGTTTGTTGTTTGAAACTATTTTCCCTTGTAGATGCTTCAAATGTGTAAGAAATATTGGAATTAGATGTCATGCACATTGTAAATCTTAATATTTTAGTTTTAATATTTATATTGTTTATGCTTGAGCTGGCTTTATGTATGACTTGTAGGACGTTAGTGTTGCATGAGTTTCTAGAAATGAGCCACTCTGATGATTTTAACGTGTTTTTAATTGTTTTCAAGGTAAAAAGAGCATAAATAAAGGGAGTTAATTGTGGAGAAGGAGAAAATTAAGTAGGACATTTAGTAAACTATGATGCACATGAAAATATTTCTAAACTATGAATTAGCTCAAAATTTCTCCAAATATAGTTCATCCATGGTAGAGGAGTGGATAATCTAAGAGTGAAAGCACATAAGCAAGTCCCACTGTTGCGCTAAAATAAATCATGCCTAGAATTCACTAATTTGAATCAAGCCACCTTCCATTAAATAGGTAGTCAACACTATTGTGACATAATGTGGCATGCAATGGCAGGATAGGGTTTGATTGAAACCTCTTTAAGGTTTTCCTATTAGAAATAGGGTTGGATAATTTTTTTGATACATTTTCCTACAAACCAAATAATATATTTTATTGTGCATTGAGAGAATCTAATATGTAAAACTCAATAAGGGTTATGGGCTTGAAGGTATAAGCTGGTAAGATTGTGAGCTTTGCAACAATTGTTTGGCTTAGGTGCTAGCCAACTGGTGTAATATTTTAATCTTATCCACAAGAATTCCTTGATAACATTCTAGGGATGTGATACAAAACCCTTAATACCAAGTTAGCTAGTAGAAATTGAAGTTCGAATAATCTAGGTGGGTAAGTGCATGAAAATGCCATATAAAAACAAGGCCAAAGTAGCAACTTCTTTTTTTCACTAAAATCAGCTAAACCTGATATTGGATGAGTAATTTGAGATGTAGGCACTAAAAATTTTAAGATATGACAAGAACAAGAATTGTAGTACTCCAAATCTAGTTTAGAAACTATCAATTTTTTTAAAAAAAATTAAGATTAAAAGGGGATGAAATTTTGCACACAAAAAAGTGTTCCTATTTTTCTCACTAAAATATAACATTGTGTTTTGTGTGTGCACCCTTTGTTAGCAAGAAATCTAAAAAAGATAGACTACAGTCCCGTTCCCAAAGGATTTTTTCTAGTTGTAGTCTATAACCTCAGATCTGGTCCTATTGGGATGGCAATTAGATTTATTCCAGATCTAGGATAAGTACTTAATTAGAAATAAAACATCATACACAATATTAGGATAATAACATAAATCTCTTTATATTAATATCTTCATTTGCAATGCACATTCCTTATACATCCTTTATGCTTTATGTCTTCTAGATCTCTATTCTATCATTCTCTTATGTCGCATAGTGACTAGATATCCTATCTATTCTTATATCTTCTATTAGGGATGCAAACCTTAGATGACATCTTTAAAGCTAATCTATCTCCTAAGTTATCTATTCTAAAACTCTATTATTGGATTACACACTTATCTCTTTGGACTGGTGTTTGTAGCTTGTTTTTTGGTCAACATCATCCCTCTAACAAAACCTTGAATTGTCCTCAGCTCAACTATTTTTCTTCTATAGTAAAATATCTCGATAAATAACTTGCAAGGTCTGAAACTAATCATCCATTGTTTTTTTATCATTTGTAGTTCATTGATGTGAATGTTGAGTTGCAGTAGCTGTGTTCAGGATTTGCATGTTATGGAGAAAGGTTTGTGCTTCATGTATCAACTTGATAATGTAGGCCAATTTCAAGCTGACAAAGTCTCCGAGTTGGTAAAATGTCCTACTACCCTTATCCATTTGATCCTATTGCTACTGATGTTGATCATGTGGACTCTCAATATTCACCTGGGTTGTTCCTTCCAGATCCTGCATTACATCTTACTACTTGTAATTTTGTAATATTTTACCCTTCAACTATTCAAGTTTATCCCTTATGGGTTTGAGCATACTAGGTGAAGCAGTCACTGGTGAGGAGGGACCTCAAAGAGATCAATCTCGACTAGACAACAAGAGTAACACAAGGATATGATGGAGGCAATGCAAAAAAGATTGCATTATTGCATGAAAATTGATTACAACCAACCGGTAACAACCGAGTTACAACATAACCGTCTCACAAGATTGGTAGAACATACATAATAGGTCACATCCGGGACCTTGAATCTTAAGATCTATCTTCTATGCATAATCTCGCTACTTCATTCTTCCATTGATTACATTCTAATGCGTAATTACAATTATATATATGATCCAAAGGATCTAGTTGGCCCAAAAAGGGATCAAAACCCAAAGAACAAGACCTAACGTGTATAATTAACAAGGTCGACCTTCGCCAAGAGATTCCTTCAAAAAATCCAAAGGATGAAGTGTAGATCGTTAGAAAAGGTCGGCCACATGCCAAGGAACATCAGAATCAATGGCCAAGGCTTCGTAAGCTTCGGAAGGAGTTTTGGTAGATCACCAAAATAGGTCTAGGCAACCGGTAACAAGAAACTGTCAACCGGTAATAGGAAACTGTCAAGGAAACCGATAGCTGGAAAATGATCCAAATGCGGTGTGGTCTGGAAACAAGAAAGATGATCAAGTCTTCAAGTAGAATCCAACTCCATAGGATCCGGTGAGCCAAAACTGGGACATAGAAAGAAAAGCTGAAACTACAAATAGAAAGCAAAACATAAAGAAAATGTTTTTGGTTGATGCAAGATTGCTATGAACCGGGGATGCTCCTGCACCACTAGGCCACTACAAGTAGTAGAGATAGAGCTCATTAATCTCTATTGTAGTTAGTTTAGTAGTATCCAATTGGGTCTCTAGAGTTGTTGGTGTTGAAGCACACCATTTCCTGGCCCCATCTTCCTTAGCCTTTTCAATCTCTTGTTGCACTTCTTTCTAGAGGCTATCCTTGTGAACTCTAGGGTCTTGTAAAATCTCATTAATAACTAACTAGAGATGATCCAAAGTGGGTTGTGATGGGTGTCGTTTGATTTGTAGGAACCGGTTCTATATGTTTTTGATAAGCTCATCCACCTTGCTTGTTATCTCCACATGCTGCTTTAAGATCTCTTTCCTTGTTGCTTGTTGTAACATGTGACCCAATTCAAACTTCTATACTCGTGTGATCCCTCCTATATTCACCTAGCCTCCAACCACTAGAATCACGAAGAGTTGAGTCATGACCTATCCATTCCCTTGTCATAAAATTTGATCTTGGATCTTCCTTATGCTGCCCTCTTTCTTCTTCAACCATGAATTCTTCTAATGTTTTGTCACTTGGTAAAATCAAATAATCAAACCCTATAGGTTGGAAAGATCATACTCCAATACCACTATAGTGTTCTAGACATTAAATTTCAAAGCTGAATTTTTTTCTTTTATATATATTCAAAAGATACACCAAACAACTTCATAATAGTGCATATATGTAAGAAATTAAGGAAAATGAAGCCAAAATGCATTGAAACTTAGCATACTAAAATTTATTGATAATTCCATATTTTATTATATATTTCAGATTTTATATACATTATTTTATTCTACCCAACAAATTGCAATAAAATCCATCACTTTATTTACGATCTTTACCAAATAGGATAAAGCCCACAATGAAAAATTACTCAAAATTGCTCGTAAACACATGAAAAACCCCACCAAAATTGCATTACCAGATCTTGGTTCTTGTGAAGAGGTACACACAACAAAATAAAATCAACCTACAACCAAACACACAACAAAAAAAATTGTAATGGAAAATCCAAACCTACAAATTTTGAAATTATAAATCTTACTATAAACTCCATAGTTGTTGCAGTACCAAATTGAAATCCTAATAATTAGATAATACCCCCAACCTCTAGAATGGTTATACAAATAAAAATAAAATCAAGAAAACTTCCTACCATGTCCAAAACACCCATAACACACTAGAAACTCAACTATAAAGCAAAAGTGCAACTTGCAAGAAAACTAGCTAAAACTATCAAAACTATTTGAAAGCTTCAACTTCAATTCAATCCCTAGATGGAATTTCCCTCTATGATAATTTTTTTTTCACCCTCTAGACATATCAAACTCATGGTCTTTCACCCACAAGTTCTAATCTTCAATGGTTTTCATATACTGAAGATGTTGGTATAAATAGTCATTTATAACTAGTTAGTAGTTAACCACTTCCTAGGATGACCTAATCATATTGACTTAAATTTACTTCTAGGATATCTATAGATTTGTCTCAACTTTTGTGGTTGAGAGGTGTACTCACCTAGTGAGACATCTCTTGCATACACCTATGACACTTTCCTATATACTTGTCAAGTTTACTCATAGGTGTCCCACAAATGAAAGGGTAATTAGCGATCATTCCCTACCTTCTCACTTTACTTGATTTTCTTTTCTATATAATAAAGTCTACATTGTACATTTTACTTACACTTCTATTCTATTATTATTGTATTACATTATTATTTTTAGTTTCATAGATTGAGTGTGCATTAGCCAATCTTATTTTTTGATTACTTATTCATATTTCTATGAGTTAAAATTAGTTGAAATATAGATGCATACATTTTTTTAATTGTTTCAATACCCACTCAAAATAACATTTCCCTCACTTAAATATCATGATTTTTCAAACCCAGGGTTTGACCTAGGCAAAATCCTATCAACCCAACATCTCCTCTTATGTATAGATTTAGGTTTAGCTATAGGTGTCCGACAAAGACAAAAGACAAAAGCATGCTTAGGACCTAGAGACAAAAGACCCTTCCAAAGCTCATTAGAAAACACCAAGACAAGGGCATTTTTTGTGCCATTGTCTTGGAAAAGGGTGTTCTGGGTGCCATTGTCTTAGACAAGGGTACGTGGGGCACCATTTTCCTCCTAGATCAGGTTCAAGCTGAAATTTAATAGGGTGCTAGTGTAGTGCCTTAAAGGACCAGATCTAGATTAGTGTGTAGAAATTCATCAAAAGGCAAGGGCATTTTGGGCTACCTTGTCCTATCAGTTTTAGCTCAGTTTTCAGGCATAGGTGCACTTTAATTGGAGGATATTTATAGATTTGTCTAGAATGAGATGTATACCAAATTGAAACCGTAATAACTAGATAATGCCTAAACCTCTAGAGTGGCTATACAAATAAAAATAAAATCAAGAAAACTTCCTACCATGTCCAAAACACCCATAGCCCATTGGAAACTCAACTATAAAGAAAAAGTACAACTAGAACAACTTGCAATAAAAGTAGCTAAAACTATCAAAATTGTTTGAAAGGTTCAACTTCAATGCAATCCCTAGATGAAATTTGCCTCTAGGATCAAAGTTTTTTCACCCTCTAGCCACATGAAACTCATGGTTTTTTATCCACAAGTTCCAATCTTCAATGGTTTTCTTATACTAAAGATGTTGGTGTAAAAAGTAATTATATAACTAGATAGTAGTTAACCACTTCCTAGGATGACCTATTGATATTGACTTAAATTTACTTGGAGGATATTTATAGATTAGTCTCACCTTATGTGGTTAATATGGGTACTCACCTAGTGAGAAACCTCTTGCATACACCTAGGACACTTGCCTATACACAAGTGTCAATTTTACTCATAGGCGTCCCACAACTGAAAGGGCAGTTAGTGATTATGATTGTATTGCATCATTATTTTCACCTTCATAGATTGAGTGTGCATTAGCCAATCTGATTCATATTTCTATGAGTTAAAATTAGTTGAAAATATAGATGCATACATTTTTTGTTTGTTCGTTGTGTCATGTGCTGCAAAGTTGAGCACAATTTGTGATGTCCATTTGGGTGTAAGATTCATCTTTTTTTGGTTAGATTTATGTTTAAAAGAGGCAGAAACCTTCATAATTTCATTGTTAGTAACACTATCTCACAATTGGATCAAGTGCATAGTGGTTTACTGCAGCACTCAGAAAGGTGATCTATTTGGATGCTATCAGAGGTTTCTGCATTCCCTTGAACTTCTGAAGCTTCTAGTGTGCATACCACTCCATAGCAAGAGGTATTTTGTGCAATCCACATGTTCTTTGATGTTGTTGCAGGTTGTGAACCTGCACAAACATTGTTAGTGCCCCCATCAAGTTTGGCATCTTTGGACTCCACAAACCACATGCAAGTCTCTTACAAAAAATTGATGCTAGTATTGACTGACGAATTTTGTAGACTTTTGCAAAGAATTCTCATGTGTTTTCTTCAATGGCATATTGTTTTTTTTGCTATTTCCGCCAGGTAACAAGTGTACAATTTTTTTATTGGTTAATCTTCTATTGGCAACGTCTCTACATTTGGTGATTGCAAATAGATGAAATCTACAAAAAAATCAATTTGTTGTCTAAGGTCTCTGCACTTCAGCTAGACAAATTACGCCTTTTTTTTGTTCACTTCTCAGTGCAGATTAATAAAAGCACCACATTTACTTGGTCAATCAGCACCAACAACACACAGAAAGCATGGATTTTGAGAATTCAATGTCAGTTTACACTTTGCACATCGTTCTCAATGCCATCTCCTCCATTTGGCAATCATTCTCAATGCCATCTCCTCCATTTGGTGTGAAGAAAAATAATTTTCCAGCACTGTTGTAATCCCCCTCTCCACTCAGGCTTTCCTTAGTTTCCAGCAATCTCAAGCAATTTGTATGATCGTTTAGCATATATTATTAACTGTCAACTGATTTTGCAAACTCTGATATTTTATTTCATTGTCATATAAGTGTTTGTAAAGGGGGAAGCTTTTGTTTTTGCCATAACTTGTAAAAAGGGATATTGTTTGAACTATGGATAGGCATTAGGGAATTTTTTTTTCACCAATTCTAATGACTGGTTGCATGCATAGGTTGGATCTCACCTTAGAGCATATTTTAATCATTTAGTGCAAATGTAATTAAAAATAGGTCATTTACTTACGTAACTTTTAAATGGAAGCTCAAAATTGTGTGTAGTTTTTGTAAAAATTAATATTTTGACATTCTCTTTACAGTGGACCTTAATGCATTGTAAAAACAATTAAGTTATGAAGTGCCAAAATCTAGGGGGAGGTCATCAAATATTGTATATAAGGGAGGTATCTTGAGTTGTACCATTGTGCGCTTCCATGGGTTGTGTCATTTAACATCTCCGCGTTTCTCTTTTAGCATTTCTTTTTGCACATCAAGTTTGTAACAAAATCTACTAATCATAGAGTTCAACAAAACCACGAAGCCTTTAACACCCTTCAACTATCATGAATGGAAAGTGGCTATTTTCCTTATGTTGAAGAACCAAGGGTTATATAAGGTAATTATGGGTACAAGAAAAGAGTGTAAAGAAAAATGGTTTTATATTGACTTGCTATGTCTAAATATATCTCTAGAGCTTCTATTCCATGTACAAGCCTTGAAAACACCCAATAAACTTTGGCTATCATTTGAACAACTCTTTGGGAGGGTTGATGAACTAAGAAGTCATGAGTTAAAAAATGAACTCTTAAGTTTATGTCCAAGAGACTTTGACACTTTAGAGGACTATTTCACAAAATTCAAATCATTGAAATTGCAACTTAAAGAATGTGACATAGAAATGAAAGAGGGTTAGCTCATCCTTTCCATTCTTTCAAGGCTAAGTCCTAACTATTCTATTTTTATATCCGCCTTTTATTCCACTAAAAGAGCTCTTAGAGCCACATGGAAAATTTCATTTCATTTCAAACTTAATAAGGGAGCAAGATAAGTTAATCCATATGGGCACCTTGAAGACCACTAAACCTCTAGCATTCATTGCAGGAAAAGAGAAACAAAAGGCTTCAAACAAAGGGGAGAAACATAAATATCATAGGATAAGGAAATTAAGGAAGATAAGAAATCCTCTAATAAAATTGACACTTTTTCAAATCAATGGAAAATCAAGAAAGAAAAATTGAAATGTGTCTTTTGCAAGATATTAGGACACAACAAGAATATATGTATGCAGAAAAGGATTCATCACCTAACATATATTCTTGAGCAACATGGGATTTCAAAATCCAATATAGAATCTCCATCAAGTTCAAAATATTCTAAGGCTATGGATAAAAAGGGTCATGTACTCTCAGCTTGCAGTATGGATTGTTCATCTCCACCACCAATTGTTGCATCAAAATTAAAAGACACTTCAATGAGAGCCTCCATACGTTCTTCACAACAAAGCAACACATGGAGCATTTGAGAATCATCTTATGGGGGGATACTTTAGCATCATAAATTGTACACTTTTAATTAAGGTGTGCAATTTCACACTCTCCTAACACTCATTTTAGTATTTCCCATTTCTCTATGCATTATAAGACCTTTATTATATTAAAATTAATATTTAATTTAATGAGTCCTATTTCACTTTATTACATTAACACTTTATTATTTGGGCCCTTGATTTTAGGTGTGCCCTTTATCTCTCATCACTTTAATTTATTTTAAATACTACCCAATTTCAAATTCCAAAATAATATTTCCCCTACTTTAATATCATGATTTTTCATGAGACTTACATTTTTGGAAACAAGATCCTATAATCTCATGACCTTAAAAATTTGGTCCTATTTTGTGAGGACAATGGTGCTTAGGGTAGCATTGTCCGACACTTTTTGGCCAAAATTTTAGGAGGTCAAGGAGTCGATCTTTCCCTTTCTAAAACTATCCTCGATGCAAAAATATGTTAATTCTAAGTTGACCTAAAGGAGATTTTACTTTGAGATCCCTATATAAGGCATCATTCATAATTCATTTCATTATCTTCTATCAACTATCATTATCATCTCATTATTGTCACTTTAATTCAAGAGTAAAACCTCAAGAGAAGATCTAAGTTTAAGGAGTAGCAAGCTATATCAAGGCATCTTCAATTGTGTTTCAATTATGAATTCATGATGGATTTTACGTGATTTATCATGTTATTGCATCAACACATGGGGGAATTATCCTAAGAATGTTGCATCACCAATTGAAGGTATAATCAATTTATTCAATCATTTCAATCAAGCATTTCCATTTCATTTTCATTTCAATTATAGTTTTAATTGAAAATTTGGGGTTTGACCTAGGAGAACCCCTATCAACCCAACATCTCCTCTTTTCTGTAGATTCAAGTTCAGCTACAGGTTTTTGATAGAGATAGAAGACATAAAAGTGCTTAGGAATTGGAGATAGACGACCTTTCCAGAGCTCATAAAAAAACATGAGAACAAGGGTGTTTTGGGTTCCATTATCCTGGACAAGTGCACCAAAGGCACCATTGTCCTCACACATTTAGGTCAGGCAAAAATTTGTCAGGGTACCAGTGTAGTGTCTTAGAGGCCCAGATTTAGATTAGTGTGTAGAAATTCATCAAAAGACAAGCAAGTTTTGGGTGACCTTGTCCTATTAGTTTAAACTCAGTTTTCAAGAAAAAGTGAACTCATAGTATGACCTTGTCATAGTTTTGAGTGACATGTTCTAAAGTTTCTATTTTAGTATTAGATAGTATGAGAAGTCTAAGTGGTAAATTCATACATGTATCTCCTTACCCTAGATTTTGCATTCACTTTACATTTGCATAGTTCATTTTCAATTCAATCAAAATGAGTGGAACCAAATCAATATTTAACACTCTTCCTAGAATCAATCTTGAATATATTGAGCCCATTCTCCTTTTAATGTAATAATTACGAAATAGGTTTAGTTCCTAGTTTGTATGTATAAGCTAGTGAACCCTGTTTTCCATCCATTACATATTGGTGAACCCGACTTTTCTTATACTTGCATATATCTGATTTTTAGTTATATATTTATTTTTGTATGTAATTATTAGATTTAAATTCATTAATTCATGGTTTATTTACTTGCACTAGTGAAAAAATCATTAAAAGTGCATATTCTTATCTCTTTTATCATGCATTTTCTATAAGTTATCATTTGAAAAAGCAAATTGTTTTAATTTAGTTAGTTTCATGATGCATTTATTGCATAGATATGATAGTGGCTTAGCCTCCCTTGTGTCACTTCCTCCCTCTCCTAAAGACCCTCCTATCCATGGGGACACTTTGGTGCAAGAAGAGATTATTAAAACTTCTTCCAAAAATCTCCCTTCCAAGGATGAAGCCTTGAGGAATAATGTTGATCCTTCTCCCACAATTTACCTCCCCTATGAGGATCATTTGGTGCAAGTAGATGATATTGCAGCTACCTTTCCTAGTGATACCATACATTCTTTTCATTTCAATGACCTTCCTTCTAGAGATGAAGTATTAATGAGTTTTGCTCATCCTTCTCCCAAAATTAGTCCTACCCATATGGATACTTTCTTGTAAGAGGATAATGTCACTAGCAATATTTCCAATGATCTCTCTCCTAAAGGTGAATCCCAAGAGAACAAAGAACCTAACCAAGATCAAGTCAATAAAATTCATATTGTTGATTATGAGAAGCCTGAAATTGTTGTCCATTTTCCTCAAGATGTTCCTAAACCTCAAAACAAACCAATGCTTGTTCTTAAAGATGAGGTGCTTGTTGTTAAAGGTGTAGCAAATCATCAACCTAATTATTATACAGTAGCTCAAACATACGAAACTCAAAACAATAAGAAAGGTTCTAATGTCCTTCCCCGTGCCCAACATTTTATTCCTCCCCTCCATCATCTTTCACAATATGTCTGTAAGAAGTATGATCTTGTTGAGAAAATTTATGCCACTCTAGCTAAGATCTCCCTTTGGGACTTGATTCAAATATCACTCACATACAACGTATTGCTACATGAAGCCTTAAAGAAGATAGATACTCAACATCCTATAAGACCTAATAATGTGACGTCTTTGTTGGAATGTATGCATGCAACTAAAGGTGATATTGTATTTTCTCAACATGAGTTACCTTTGTTGGAAATTCAAAATTAATATGATCCTCTCATGATTTTTGTCCTTATCAATCGTAATGCTATAAGACATACTCTAGTTGACAATGAATCTATCCTTAATGTGTGTAGAATTGATTGATTGCATAAAATCAATGTGGATACTTCTATTATTCAACCCGATTCTCTTTCTATTCATGGCTTTGATTATGTTGGTAAGAAGATGTTAGGTACAATTACCTAAAACTATTCATGTCATGACCAATACTCTCGCATATAACCTTCCTCTAGGTACATCATAGATTCATGCTATACCAATGGTTCCTTCTACTCTTCATCACAAAATCAAGTTTATCTATGAAAATGAGATATATACTTTGGAAATTGATACAAACTTACAAAGTTGTTTTGACATGGACAAACAATCTCAATCTTCTTCAATTATTTCTCCAATACAAACAGATGCACCATCTCCTACTAAAGACACCCATTCACCTAAAGAATTACTTTGAGAGGATGATTAGGGATCATTAGATTTTACACCCTCCTTTATTGGAGAATACAAAATTTCTACTTGTGAGACTCAAGCCTTGAAGGATCCTAGTGTATCATTTTTTCAAGATTCTTCTAAATATGTTCCAACCTCTTATTATAACACATGTCTGGATGTTAATTGGGGCTCTTTAAATTTCAATCCAATTCAACCAAAAATTGAAACCTCTCCTCCCGATTCAACACTTACTAAAACTCCTACGCTTGATTTAGAAAAAAATTATGGAGTTGGTTTCAGAATTATTTCTAAACATGGATAAAATGGACATGGTTTATGATGTGTGCAACAAAGCATTGAGGCTCATGAGAAATATACATCAGACTTGTCTAAGGAAGGTTTAGGTTTTCAATCTCCTCCTTTGTCAACATCCCCTCTCCCATTTTCTAGTGCATCCCTTTATTCTTCTTCCAATGTTTCATTACAACAGTATAATATTTTGTCTGGCCTTCTTCAAGCCAATTTGATTACCCTTCTTTGGCCCAAATTATGGAGAAAATGTAGAGAAGATCTTGAGAACTATTATTTTTATATATATTATCAACTCCATGTCCATTCCACTAATGAATGTCAAGATTTGCATACTAAAATTCAACAATTCATTGATTTTGGTATCATTCAAGTAATAAGTGACAATGAGTGGCATCTTTTTCATCACCAGTCTAAATAACATTTATGACCTATTATGTTGTTCCTCACTACGTAACATTGCTAGTTTACCTTTTGAGGGCTCTTTGTCATTCATGGTGGTACAATCTCATGTGAAAACATACTTGGTTAGTAACATAATATTCGTTCTTATTAATATCTCTATGCTTGGGGGAAAATAATAAGGTTTCAATCTTTTCTATTTTCAAGGATTTCCTTTTCCTTTGTTGAGTAGAATATTTCATAACTTGATGTCCTTTCTTGAATAGAATTATCCTCCATGTGAATACATGTGTGTCCCTAGGTTTGGACTTATTCTATGCTTTAAATGGTATGTTTTCTATGAATAATTTGTCCTTAGTGACTGCATGTAATCCTTCACTAAGAATCCACTTTTCCTAGCAATGGGGAAGGTGTGTATTTTGAGTTTCTTCCTTTTTCACAAATGCCATCTTTATTAAAGATCTCCTCTATTTTTTGAGGTAGATATATTTAGGAAAATATCTCCCCCTTTCACTATTCATCCCTCAAAAGGATCTCTTTATACTTGTTCAAAGATATATCTTTTACAATTATCACATCCTTGCTTAAAAAATGTTATGCCTCTTTAACTTGGAACGATGAACATTGTTGCTTAAAGGATATCTCCTTTGGTGAACATGTTTATCCTTGTCCTTTAAATGTACCTTAAGGCATCAACATAGGGCTATGTTGATATCTTAAGGGAGGGAATACATACAACATCCTTGTTGCTTATTTATAATTTAATATTGTAGATTTCCTTGTATACAATGTTTTGCTTGGTCATCCTTGTTCATTTTTATTTTATATTTCCTTAAATACTATGATTTATTTGGTTATCCTTGTTTTAGTTGTTTTCCTTGTGATAAGAATTCTTCGCTTGGCAAAATATTTCCTTTCAAAATGCACCAATTGATCACCTTGAAATAATAAAACTTTTCTTGGCACCCATTTTACAAGATGGGTGGAACTAACATATCACAACTTGATAGACTATTTTGACTCTTCCTTTCTCTTTCCACATGGATCACACAACATAAAACAACTTGTTGTCCCATGAGAATTTGTGATTTCATGGATCACCTAGCATAACATAGCTTGCTAGCCTATGGAATCCATGTTCCTTTCTCTCTCTCTCACATGAACCCATGGAAAAACATACTTTTATAGCATTGGATCATGGTTTATTGTACCCTCAATTGGTGTATTTCCTTGTTATTTATATAAGTCCACCTGTGATCTTGCACTAAGAGAATGATATTACTAGTTGAGACATTTTTTGTCGAGGTCTCTTCAACTAGTTGACTTGGAACTTTTTTTAGTTCTAATTGTTGCACATATAAGTCTTTGTTGTCAGTGATGTCAAGCTTCTTGGTGGTTTGGGTTTTGGTCCAAAAGTAATATGTTGTAGAGGTGTATGAGATGTTGGTCTGGAAGTGGTCTAGTAGAGTCTTAATACTAGTGACAACCTATTGGTGGTCTAGTTGGTGGTCCAAAAGTGATATGATGCAAAGGTGTATGAATGCCTTACAAACTGTATGCAGTATGATAAGATGCGTTTAGGACTATGTGGATATGTTGTTTCTATCTGGAATAAGGAAGGTATACATATTGGGCCGTGGAACAACAACAAAATGACACTATGGTGTAAGTGTGTACAAATATTGTGTGTATGTGTGGAAACCGATTTTAGATGTTTTGGATGAAAAATATTGATGATATGTTGTGTTTCTAGAGGATTGATGTCTCTTTGCTAGGTCCGAAAACTATATAACCATTTCAGGTGATTATTTTGGTGAACTGTATCTTTATTTGGTGGCTTGTGGTTGCATTGGTTATGTATGAGTTGGATGTGTGGATTGGAGTGGAATGGTTATGAAAGATTGATCTCCTTATATTTCAATTTTTCAGATGGACAATGGTTCTACTGTGAGAGCTATCTATGTCTGTGTTCATAGATAACATTGTCACATGACATTGTGGAGGAATGTGTTTCCTCAACTTGCTAGTACTTTAAGGGTGTTGTGGGGATTGATGGATTATGCCCTCTAGGTTGTTATGTTCCTTCTATGGTAGTT
Organism: Cryptomeria japonica; assembly: GCF_030272615.1. Classification (NCBI taxonomy): domain Eukaryota; kingdom Viridiplantae; phylum Streptophyta; class Pinopsida; order Cupressales; family Cupressaceae; genus Cryptomeria; species Cryptomeria japonica. The sequence continues at coordinate 109,019,642 of NC_081415.1, forward strand.
CACATATCTTATTTTTGGGTTCGGATTAAAAGGTTGAGTAAAATAGATTGGTATGAATTGGCTTATGTGTTTTGGTCTGAGGGGTTGTGTGTGGTGTAGTGAAGAACCTTTTTGGAGATAATTGGAAGGTGTGCCAACATGGTGTGAATATTCACAATCTCTTTTTCCTTTTACAAGTGTTTTAATAAACTGTATTGGGTCGATGATGTATATACATATTACATTTCTATAATTCGACCTCATAGAGAATATTGAAGAGCTGATTGATATATAAAGAACAGATTAATTAACGGTATGAATGATGGTGTGCAAGGTGTGACTAATATAGATATGAAAATATGATGTGAGCTAAAGATGATATACAAAGCTATTGTGAAGTCATACAAAGGTCTGAATGTGGTACAGTGAAGAAGTGAAAGTTAGATTAGTTGAGTATTAAGTTGTGAATTGTTATCTATATAAAGGTAGATGTTATTTTCTTGTAGGTCAATCTCTTATCCTTATTGTATCTAGAAAAATGTTTTGTATCTTTCTTTGAAGAAGTGATCTTCAGCTGTGCAAGTCTTTTGTATCTTTCTATAAGGTTGCGTGCCATAGCCTATAAGTTTGGAGCAGTGATCTCCCTGGCCAATAGCTTAAATATTTATAAACAATATTCATACATATATTGTGTGTAATTCTTACCATGTTTTTTCCCAATTTGGGTTTTCCACATAAAAATCTTGGTGTTTAGTGTGGATGTGTTTGTTGTTTCAGTCATTTACTTTCATGCATATATGATGAATGATGTTATGAAGACTTAATTCTAGAATAATTTTTTTTATTTGATCAAGCTTTAGTATATGTTGATTCACCCCCCTCCTCTTAGCATCCAATAGTGTTCAAAAGTAAAATTGTTTTCTTTGTGTATGTTTGAAGGTTATGTTGGGACCTATAAAATTTTGATGAATTTGGGAGGCCCATTTCTAATTTTTTCATCTGCTATCAAAGGACTACCTAATGGGTCAGATCGATAAGGATTCATTTCAAGGAAGGACAAAACAAAACCTACTTTGCATCCTCCCCTCACGCGAAAATTCCAAGTAAATGAAATTGGTTGGTGTATTGCCAGTGCCCCTACGTGGTTCTTGAAGAGGCTCAGAAACCTTCAGGCAAAAGCAAATGGCAGGAGTCGTGTGACAGAGGAAATGACCCAGAGGGTTTTCAAGCAATGGGCCAGGTGTAAACCATTTATCCCACATTGGTGGTGGGGAGGAGCATTTTAGTATTTAATTATATGATCTCATACATCCTTAGTATCAAAGCTTATGGGCTTTTGACAAGTGGCCAATTAAGCAGGTGGTGGGCCCCCCACGTGCATCTCAGAGCAGCCTAATTTTGCAACAGAAGGGGTGAGCAGCAAAGACCAATTTGAGACCTCGCGACTTAAACCCAGTCTCCAACTCGCTAGCATAAAATGCTAACACCCAAAAGATTAGAGACCTTGCGAGTGAGCAGATTTGTAGAAGATCCAATGGTGGTCTCTAGGTCGCAGTGAGAAACTGGTAGTTGGCATATCCCTCTCAAGCCCGCGACAAACAAGAGCTCCATTCCGGCGGTGAGTCTAGGTCGTGATGAGGTGACATACAAGTGATAGACACGTGGTGACAACGTGTCATAGAATGTAGCCACTCAGGGGGACTAAGGATCGAGCAGGTTGAGAAAGATCCAATGGTCGACCGAGTTGATCGGATGGTGGTCGCTATACCGTGATCGAAGGACGTGCAATATTTATTTGCCGTGACTTGGCGACCGAGTGCTGGGGCCCGCTAAGAGAGAAGATCAAGGCTGATTGGATGGTTGTGGTTTCATTTCGACGGCGAACCTAGGTGGTGCTGAGGCAGTAGGACATGGGCCCTGGAATGAACCAGGTGGTGCCACATGTCAAGCGCGTCAGAAGAAAGAGTGATAGAGGGAGCCACTCAGGCAAAGTAAAGGTCGGGCAAGTCAAGGCAGATCGACGGTGATCCGAGGGAGATCAACGATTGTCGCCAAGTCACAACAAAAAGATGCTCGGTGGCTAATAGTTGTGACTTGGCGACTAAGCAGTGGGGCCCGATAGAGAAGGAGAGCAATCCAGAGGAAATAAAAAGAACAAGCAAGCCAAGGAAGAAACAAAGAGCTTCATTTCGTTGGTGAACCTAGGCGGTGTTGAGGTGGTAAGATAAGGGCCCCAGAATGAATCAGAAGGTGCCACGTGGTGGAGATGCATGGCAGAGATCTGCACGGTAAATTCAAAGATTTAAAATATAATTTTTGACTATGGTGAACAGGTAGAAAATTAAACGACTGACTTGTAGAGGGATTAATGTGCCCAAGGGATTATGTTTTGCTTGATATATAAGTGTTATATATCGTTGGAAAGCTCTAGATCCGAGGAATCTAATTCTGCAGTCAAGTGTAACCCATGGCATGTATTTATGGGGTAGTTTCCTCAGGATCTCAGATTGGATTTTTCAATCAGAGAGATTGGATGTTATGTAGGCCAAGTTGTGCGAATCAGTTAATGCTGAAAGATAGGGTAGTTGCTATTGTCAGAGAATGAAATCTAATTTGGTCCTCCCTGCCTTCTTATTCAAGAGTCTTCTCATTTTGTAGGGTTTCTAGATTTTTGTGAGCAAGGCTTCATAATCTCGATTTCCAATTCTGATCTTTTTGCCAAATTCGTAATACAATGTCCCTTTTCAAGTAATAGAGTATCTTCTTGCTGTAAATGTTTTCTGTTGCAGGTCACATATATGTAAGGCATATATACAATTTATTGGATTGTCTCTAGGCTTTCTCTTGTTTTCAATAAATCCAGTCTTCAAGGGAGTTTGGGTTTATCCTCTCACAGTGGGAGTGTAATGGGTGTTCTTAGGTATTCTTCATGGAAGAGTTTAAATTATATGAATAATCATTTTGGATTCAGGATAATGTCTGGATATGTATGATCCTCCATTTGAGTTTAGAATGTATTAATGTCAGGCATTGATACAGGGATATCTTTCTTAATAAATTGGATTTGCAATAGAAGTTTTCATTTGTAGATTGATGTATGACTCCATGCCCTTGTATAAGGCATTGGTCATGCACATTCTAGGGATTCTCAGAGAATTTTAATAATCAATATCCATTTACTTTTATGTTTTAGGTTTAGTTTGTTCCACCTATCTCACGCTCCAATCTAGTTGAGATATCAATGTAGATCTATCCCATCTGCAGTAACCTCCTTGTTCTTGAGCCCTGTGATATTTATCCGCTTTTGTTGATGCCATATGTCTGTCATTGGTTGTATTTTATGCATCAAAGGGTGTCCCCCCTAGGTCTTTCAGAACCTGAAGTGTAGGAGGATCATTAGGATCCTATGTTAATGTTGTCCAAGCCCTGAAGCCTTTTCATTGATTGAGATTGGTTTTCTCATAGATAGTTTGCAAGTGAACTTAGTTTGCTCATTTTGAGACCAACAAAATGGCGACTCTGTTGGGGATATATAAAATTTATTGAAGATACTTTCCTCCATGAAGGAGGTGGTGACTTTGTATGAAGATCAATGTATAATGTTAGAAGATCTGAGAAAGATCTCACCAAATATCAAAATAGTAGCTACAATATCCAGGTATTTGCCAAACTTGCTATTTAAAGATTGTAAGAATTTTTATTCCTCACCAAGTGAGTTTCAGCACTAAGAAGGAAAAGGAATAAGTTAGGTTGCCTGCTCCTATCATCTTAAAAGCATGGTTGAAGAATTTTGAATAATTGGGAAGATAGACTCTAGCTACAATAATTCTTATTGGTTGAAAATAGTGAATGTATTTAAGTAAGGTCGCAGCTAGTAATGGATTACTGTAGAAATTTCTCTATTAAAGGTTATGTGTCATTTTGTTTTGATGGCATACCTGGTTACCCGAATCAGATTCCAAGTGACATTAGGAAGCACTTACCATTGTTTAATGGGGACTAGAAATAATCAACAAGAATGCATGTGCAAAACTTCATTGATTTAATGATTGACTATGATATCTACCATGAGGATATTTGCATGAAGTTGTTTGTGCAGAGCTTGAAAGGGGATGCCAGGATTTGGTTCTCATTTTTGTAGGAAGCTTCTATTCCCTCATGGGAAGAATTAGTTGCATCTTTTCTCGAGCAATTTGTTGAGAGAATGAACCTTAATGATATGCTGATGAAGCTGATGGAGATTAGAGTTGAGGAAGGTGAATGTGCCAGCCTTCAATGCTAGATTTTCCAAAGCACTGGCTAAGATCCCACAAAGGGTATAGATTAAATGACAAAGTGTCTTTAGTGATTTATTTGGATGCCTTTAGAATTAAGATGAGTTATAGGTTGAGGGATAAAGAGCCAAAGACGTTACATCAGGCTTTTGTGACACCCATGGACATAGAGAACAACTTAAAATATGGTATTCCTAAAGGATTTCTATCTGTCGGTGTTCACTGTCATGATATTGGAAATGCCAATTGTGTTGAAGATGGAGTGAGAGAGTTTCCAGATTTCACTTCTTGTAATCATGTTGATGATCTTTCTGACATGAAAGTTGAGCAAAAAATTATTTCAAAAGATTTTAATGGTACACATGATTGCAATGAAAATACATCCCACATTGATGAACAAATTTATGAAGAATGTCACACTGAACGACAATGTACAACTCTTCTTGAAAGGATTGAACAAGTGAATGCATCAATTAATGATGACATGAAGGAAATTGCAAATACTCTCCATGTTTCAGAAGAGGCTGAAGAGAAGTCTTATGACAAGGAATTATCAACAAAAGAATGTGAGAACCACATTCATGAAGATACATCTGAAGACAGTAGTAATTCTTTTGTTGACATAAATATTGATGTGCCTAATCCTGAACATATTTCTGCGTATGCTAATGAAGAGTTTATTGCTTGTGAAGATGTGGATAATTTCTCATATGCCAGCAACAATGATGAGACTATTGAAGTTCATTGTTACCCTGATATACATGTTGATATTCCTTGCCAAGATGTTTCCAATGAAAATGATGGTCATAGTGTCAATCCTTGTGATTGTGATAGATGGAATGTTGAAGACAGTTTTTTTCAGATTCTATTTCTTCCTTTTTAGATGAAGATGATCGTGACAACAAAATGGATGATGTTTGCAATAGGAAAATTTCTAATTATTTATTTGATGTTGATATTGTTGGCATTTTTGTGGTTTATGCTGTGATTGTCATTGATGGATACACACTTGTATTGAGATCCCCTTTATATGTATGAGTTTATGCTCAACCGGTATTTGTTCCAACCGGTATGTTGTATACTAGTCTCTAGACTAGTGGCGATTTTGCAGAATGTGTTCCCTGGTCTGAAGCAGCATGTTGACCCTAAGCGGTTCGCAGATCACAAGCAGTACGAGGGAGCAAAGTGCAACAACAAATTCTTACCAGTCTTCATTTTTGTCAAACCAGCAACTAGTATTTTGTATGAACCGGTAATACTCTGTGATGAGTTACCAACCGACATTTTGTGATGAGTTACCAATCCACCAATTGTTTGACGGTGCCGACACATTAACGGTGATTTCTATGTCATGTTACTAAGTATGTCTAGGTTCATTGAACCTAGGAAATTTTAAAGAAATCCTATTGGACCGACATGAAATTAGATTCCTTTAAAAGGACATCATGTCTAGGGTTTTAGGTTGTTGCGAAAAGGGTTAATGTTGAGCTAGGGTTTAAGGTGGATGTTGAGTTGTTGGAAGAGTGATCTTATCTGATAAGATCGAGTTGTAACTGAGAGAGAGATAGAGAAGACTGAAGTAATGCTAGAATGCATTAGCTATGAGCAATACTGGATCTAACCAAGCAGTTTGTGCTATTAGATAGATCAAACACTTGTTGATTAATCACATCATTAACAAGTCTATAGCCCCTAACCAGGTAGGCCTCAAAGCCTTTGTAAAATCCTCTAACAAGGTGGCTCACACATGTGAATCTAAAATCCTCTAACAAGGTAGTCTTTAATTGGACTTATCTCCTAACAGAGATTGAGATTCCTAACAGGATCTATTCTGGTGAAGAACATTGTAAGACCTTAACTGGTCTAGTTTCTATTCTGAAGATAGTGACTTGTGAGTTCCATCTCATCATGGTTTTTCCCAGTTGGGTTTCCACGTCAAATATCTTGTGTTATGGTTGTATTGCTTTTGTGGGTGAATGTTTTATTCGCATTTTGGTTTGCATGTGTGGTAACTGGTTTGACTGTCAGACTGCTTTACCGGTTTATCTTTAGACTATGTAAGTGTTTTAGTGCAAAGATTTTTGGCATACTAATTCACCCCCCCTCTTAGTATTCATCAATTGGTAACAGAGCCAACCTTTCTATAAGTTTAACCACTTGGAAAGAGATATGGGGGAATACACCTTGAGGGAACTTACTCAATGGCTCACTAAGTCTGAGCAAGCCTATGATGATCTTATGGTCAAATACAAGGCATCTCAAGCAAAAAGAAGAGAACATGCAGAGAGGCTGATGGAACTATCTGAAAGTAGTTCTGAAGATGAAGCTAACATGGAAGCTATGATTGCTGAAGTGAATAAGTTGAATGATTCAAACTCAAATCTGAGAAAGGAGTTGGAAGGATTGACTATTCAGTTCAGTCAAGAGCTTGAGAACCGGAGAAAAGCTGAAGATCTGGTAAAAGACAGAGATCATGAGATCTCCAAGTTGAAACATGAGATTAGTGCACTAACTGCTCGCCTTCATGAGAGAAGAATGGAAAAAGAAGACATGCAAGGAGAACTGAACATAGCCATCATTGAAAATGCAAGTCTAATGGAGACAAATACTGCTATTTCCAAATAACTCTTTGAGTCAAAGGAAATACTTGCTAAGTTTGGCAAAAGTACTGTCAAGCTAGAGAAAAAGATTGAGTCATCTAGACCGGAAAAGAATACCAATGGTCTTGGTTTTTCTGGACATGAGGAAGGAGAATCCTCAGGAACAAATGTTGAAGCATCAAAGAAGCAACCGACACTCAAAGGAAAAGGTAAGCAAAAATTCAAACTTGTTTGCTTTAACTATCTTAAAGAAGGACACATTGCCAATGTATGTAGGAGCAAAGCCTACAATAATTTTCCTTATTTTATCAACAATGTATCTAGATCCAATAAGTTTAATGGTCATTGTTATGCATGCAACAAGTTTGGGCATAGAGCATTTGAATGTAGGTCTATAGTGGATAACACTGGAAGATATCCTCAGAGGACCCAAGGAACTGGTCTTGAATCTTTTATGAACTGGAACCACAACCGGTTTAATGACTTCAATCATCAGTCAAGAAGCGGTGGTCATCAAGCGGCAACCAGATGGAGAGAAAGTTGTATGATCTGTCATGGTCATGGTCACACTACTGCAACATGCAGAAGGAAGATTGGAAACATGTACAATGGACCTTGGAGAGCACCTGGACTTGTTTCCTATCACTGCAACAAACTGGGTCACATTGCAAGATTCTGCAGAAGCAGAAAAAGTATATCTGATGATATACCGGTCACTCAGGAAGGAGAAATAGATTTTGAAAAAGTTAAAGGAGACATGAAGAAAACATGGAAGAAGAAACCAATATTGTCGAAGGAGGAACCAGTTTCTGCACCTAGTGTGGAAATATCAGAATTGGCAAACTAAGCCTCAAAGGCTTAGGGGGAGCAAATGGCAAAATACTTTCGAACCCCCAGTTGACACTAGTAAAAGACCTTAACCGGTATGATACATCTGTCTCTTGGCAGAAGACCAAAAATGGTAAAAAGGCAAATTAGGGTTTATGCCCTAATAGAGGAGCATTAATGATGGTAGGTCAGAGACATGTATAAATGCAATTTTTCAAATCATTTCTCACTATCTGTTTTTGAGAGAAGAAAAGTTTTCAAGTGCAGAGTGAAGAAAAGTCGATTTGAGCTTTGACTTCAAGAAATTGGATAACCTTAAAAGAGATTCAAATCTAGTTTGCAAGCGGTAGTGGAGAACACAAAGCGGTGATTTGGCATCCGACGGAGAGCGAAGTAAAGCAGAATCAGGAAGCCCTAAATTCGCGTTTGAAAGGTATTTTTCATGTTCTTGAAATACTCTTCAATGGCTTCCGCATCTCATACCAGTTCAAGCACATCCATTGAGTCAGAAAGTTTCATTCAGAGGAAGTCCAAGTATAATGCTTTGTCACAAGTTCCAGCTAGAGTCATAGTCGAAGAAGGAATTTCAGATTATATTGATTGCAAGATAGAAGTGTTGGTATTTTGGTATGGTTTTGTCATTGATGTCAACACCTGCTAAATACACCTACTTTGGAGATCCAACAACATTCACCGGCAAATAGTAAACTGTGCAAACAGTTACCGGTATATGGTTAACCAACAGGATATAATGTTAACTGGTACCTGCATTGACATGGAAGACACTTGGTAATGTCGAAGACATCATGTGGACACTTTACTTTGAGGTAATAATCATTGGTATATTCTTATTTTCATATTTGCTTTTACCGGCAAATAGGTCCAGGTTATCTAGGGTTACACCGACAGGTTTATCTTTTCCAGATCAACATGGCACGCTATGGAGATGATTTATTATTGTTGTAAATGCATTAAGCTGACATGTTCAATCCGTTATTGCATCAGATATTGTATTATTTGTAAAATGTTTTTATTGCAATATCTTGTAGAGCCGACCTACTAAAATTGGTCTTAGGGTATGATATAAATGTAAGATCTTATTTGTAAGATCAAGTGTGGAATGCGAAAAATATTTAAGGAAGGTATATGCGAGATCAAGCAGAGGTATACACGAAGACATCATTCGAAGGTGAAGTTAGGTTTTTGTAGAAGCATATCAGCATTACACCAGTACTGAATCCAACATATGAAGATGCTATTTTGTGTAGTACATTCTCATTGGATTTAACCATCCAACTGTAGTCAGTGTGACTCCCATTTGTGATTGAGCAGTGAGCTCTAGGCTGTTGGCCTTTCTGCATGTGCAGACCCCTCTTTGTACACTTACTATCTGCAGTAGTATCATTTGATTGTGGGTAAGGTTTCCCACCATGGTTTTTCCCCTTACAGGGTTTCCATGTACAATTATTGGTGTCATGTGCTGTGGATGACTTTGTGCTTATGTTTCATGCATTAATTCTTACCGGTACTGCAATTTTCTGTTAACACTGTTTACCAGCATACTTAACTATCTTACCAGTATTAAGCATTAAGTTGGTTAATAAGTTTTTGGTTTGAATTTATTAGACAACTGATTCCCCCCCCCTCTCAGTTGTCTCCGGGACCTACAATTGGTATCAGAGCATTGTCCTCTTTTTGCAGAAGTTTAACAACTTGAGGAGATCCAATGTCTACTAATTATTTCAGAAAGGATAGTCCTAAACTTGATGGAACCAACTATGGGATATGGAAAATCAGAATGGAGACACATCTGAATTGCATTGGTAAAGACATCTGGGAAGTTACTAAGAATGGTTATACTGCTGCTGTAGCTGGTCAGACTGCTCCCATTACTTTAGCTAAAGATGAAGAAAATGATTGCAAAGAAAGAGAAGCACTTTTGAGCGCATTATCAGATCAACAAATCATGGGATTATCAGATAGATCAACTGCAAAAGCTATTTGGGATCATTTGGAAACACTGAATTAAGGGGATTCCACACTCAAAATTGCAAAACTTGAAAGCTTCTGAGTCAGGTATGAACATCTGAAAATGGAAGAAGATGTAAGGATTTCTACTTTTATGGAAAGAGTAAATGAAATTGTTTTGGGTATCAAATGTTGTGGAGGAACCTTGAGTGAAGATGAGATTGTTTCAAAAATCTTAAGAGGTTTGCCACCAGCATATAAAATGAAGGTTACTGCTATTAATGAGTTGAGAACAATGCCTAATACATCAGTAACTAGGGATACATTGGTTGGAAAACTTTCAGCTTTTGAAATTGAGGAATTTGGTCCTGTTGCTACTATAAAAAGTGATTTGGCCTTCAAAGCATCAACATCATCTACTCCATCCTTCAACAAATCAGACTAGAGAGCCTTTTATGCAAGAGAACTTGAAGAAACCAGGAAGGAGAATGAAGAACTTGAAGAACTTGAAGCACTATTTGCAAGAAAAATGCCAAAAGGTCCCATTGGAAGTAAGTATGAAGGTAAAGCACCCTTTAAATGTTTCAACTGCAATAAGATTGGTCATATGGCTTCAAGATGCCCTGATAGACATGCTAGACTAAGAGAAGAAGCTAGAAGGACATACAAACCTAATCCTGAATATAAGAGATACAGATTTAAGAAAAACAAAGATAAATCTTGTTACATTGCTGATGAAGGTGTGACTGATGATTCTGATGAGGATCCAACAGACAACGGATGGGTCTTTGTTGCTATAACAGAAGATCAACCGGTACCTATTGCTCAACCGGTAGAACAAGCCCTAGCAGCTAAAGTTGAAACAAAGGATGAATGGATTATTGACTCAGGATGCTCACATCACATGACTGGAGACAAAGGTAAATTCTTGAACTTTCAAGAATACAATGGAGGTTTAGTAAGATTCGGAGATGACAAAGCCTATTCAATCAAAGGTAAGGGTTCAATATCTCTTGATGGTAAACATAACACTAACAATGTCTACTATGTTGAAGGATTAAAACATAATCTTTTAAGTGTTGGTCAATTAGTTGAGAAAGGTTTTCAGTTACAATTTAAAAATGGAAAATGCAAAATCATGAATAGAACTGGTTTGGAAATTGCAACCGGTAATCAGACTAGAGGTAATATCTTTCATTTGAATAATAGTGAAAAGGTATGCTTAATTGCACATATAGATGAAAGTTGGCTATGGCATAAAAGACTATGTCATGTAAATTTTGATTGCATGGTAAAAATTAGTACTTCTAAGGCAGTTAGAGATCTACCTAAAATTGTGAAACCTCAGAACACAATTTGCAAGGAATGTCAATTTGGAAAACAAGTTAGAGCTAGTTTCAAAAGTATTCCAGAAAAATCCAATAATTCTCTTGATTTAATTCACACTGATTTATGTGGTCTAGCTAGAACTAAAAGCTTACAAGGTGATAGATATTTCATGCCAGTTATTGATGATTATTCTAGAATGTGTTGGGTTACTTTTCTTAGAGAAAAATCAGAAGCACTTGGGAAGTTCAAGCTATTCAAAGCAATGGTTTAAAATGAAACCGGTAAGAAAATTAAATGTTTAAGATCAGATCAAGGAGGAGAATTCACATCTAGAGATTTTAATACATTCTGTGAAGTAAATGGAATCAAAAGACAGTTATCAACACCTTAGACACCACAACAGATTGGAGTTGTTGAAAGGAAAAATAGAACTATTTTGGATGCAACAAGAAGTATGTTATCAGAAGCAAATCTACCATGTGTACTAGAGAGAGGCAGTAAGCACTGTTGTCTATACATTCAACAAAGTTCACATCAAAGGTGAAACCGGTAAGACCCATGGTTTGGTAATACTCCTACTCTTAAGTATTTCAAACTTTTTGGAAGTAAATGTTATATTAGAAGAGATGAGTATATTGGCAAGTTTGATCCTAGAAGTGATGAAGGAATATTTCTTGGTTATTCATCTAAGAGCAAAGCTTATAGATGTTTTTATAAAAGATTACAGAAAATGTTGAAAGTACAAATGTAAAGATTGATGAACAATTCAGAGGAACTTCAAGGTATATAGACTCTGAACCAATAACAGAAATTATGACAAATGAACCAACAGTAAATCCACCGGTACAGAATGATGATCCAATTACTCCGGTATCATCAGAGGATTCCACAGTAATTGAAGAACAACAATAGACTAAGACACCCCGGTATGTAAGACTGAATCATTCTGAAGATCAGATAATTGGAAGCAAATTTAAAGGAGTCATGACAAGAGGAAGATTGGCAAATGAAGAGGTATGTCTTATTTCTCAAATTGAACCATTATCTATCAATGAGGCATGTGAAGATAAATTTTGGATTAAAGCTATGGAAGAAGAACTAGGACAAATTGAGAAAAATAATACTTGGACATTAGTTCCCTGGCCTAAAAAATAAAAATATAATTGGAACCAAATGGGTATTTAGAAAAAAACTCAATGAAGATGGCAAGGTTGTCAGAAATAAGGCAAGAATAGTGTGTAAGGGATATTCTCAGAAAGAAGGAGTTGATTACAATGAAACCTTTGCACTGGTAGCCAGAATTGAGGTAGTTAGATTATTCTTGGCCTTTGCAGCTCACAAGGATTACAAAGTTTATCAAATGGATATTAAATGTGCATTTTTGAATGGAGATCTTAAAGAGGAAGTCTATATTGAACAACCTGATGGATTTTCCTTGACATATGACAATGATATGGTTTGCAGATTAAGAAAAGCTTTGTATGGATTAAAACAAGCTCTAAGAGCTTGGTATGCAAGATTGGATAAGTATCTTTTAAAGATTGGTTTTACTAAAGGAAATGCAGATAGCAATTTATATTACAAAGTAACTAATGATGACATCTTGATTATGGAAGTATTTGTTGATGATATAATCTTTGGAGGAGAAGATGGATCATGCAAAGAATTTTCTCTTGAAATGCAACATGAATTTGAAATGTCTATGATCGGAGAAATAAAATTCTTTTTAGGATTGCAGATTTTATAGATTGATAAAGGCATATTTTTGAGTCAATCTAAGTACTTGAAAGAACTACTTAAGAAATTTGGGATGGAGAACTCTAAACCGGTAAGCACACCTATGACTACAAATGACAAATTATCTCAAAGGGATGAATCTACACCTGTTAATCCAAATAGATACAAATCTATGATAGGAGGTTTACTGTATTTGACACCAACTAGACCTAATATTATGAATGTAGTATGTATAGTTTCTAGATTTTAGAGTAATCCTAGGGAAAATCATGAATCAACAGTAAAAAGGATTTTCCGGTACTTACAAGGCACAACAAATCTTGGATTATGGTATCCTAAAGATGAAAATTTTGATCTATATGCATACACAGATGCAAATTGGGCAGGAGATGTGGATGATAGAAAAAGCACCACTGGAGGAGCATTCTTTCTTGGAAAGAGATTAGTTTCTTGGTTAAGTAAGAAACAGAGTTGTACATCTTTATCAACAACAGAATCAGAATATGTTGCAGCAACAACAAACTGTACACAGGTACTTTGGCTTAAGCAAATGTTGAAAGACATAAAGGTAAAATGCAAGGAACCTATTACTATATATTGTGATAACACTGCAGCAATTGATATATCTAAGAATCCAGTATTACATTCTAAAACAAAACATGTTTCTATCAAACTGAATTTTCTAAGAGAAAAAGTTGAAGAAAAGGAGATAAAACTGGTTTATGTGAATACTAAAGAACAACTTGTAGATATTTTCACAAAACCTCTGCCTAAGGAAACTTTTGAGTATCTCAGAGATCAGCTCGGAGTCTTACCTCCACCGGTAGAGACTTAGACAGTTGATGATTGTCATCAACTGGTAGAATTAAATGGACAAATCTTTTATTCCGGTATTTGATGAGGAAGCTACCTCCAAGGGGGAGTAGTTGGTATATTGAATTGGTTGGTATTTTGTATGAACTTGACTTCTTGTGACTTTGGCATTTGATGTCAAAGGGGGAGAGATATATGGAAAAACATTAGGGAGAGATGTATGAAAATGCATTATCTCTTTGAGGAGAGATTGGTATGAGAGTTTGCTATTACTCCCAGGGGGAGAAATGGAGATTGTATTGTTTGTACTTGGCATTTCTATTTTGGCACTTTGATGGTTTTTCCATCTTGTGTTGCCATCAATACCAAAGGGGGAGATTGTTGGTATTTTGGTATGGTTTTGTCATTGATGTCAACACCTGCTAAATACACCTACTTTGGAGATCCAACAACATTCACCGGCAAACAGTAAACTATGCAAACAGTTACTGGTATATGGTTAACCGATAGGATATAATGTTAACCTGTACCTGCATTGACATGGAAGACACTTGGTAATGTCGAAGACATCATGTGGACACTTTACTTTGAAGTAATAATCATTGGTATATTCTTATTTGCATATTTGCTTTTACTAGCAAATAGGTCCAGGTTATCTAGGGTTACATTAGCAGGTTTATCTTTTCCAGATCAACATGGCACACTATGGAGATGATTTATTATTGTTGTAAATGCATTAAGCCGACATGTTCAATCCGTTATTGCATCGGATATTGTATTATCTGTAAAATGTTTTTATTGTAATATCTTGTAGAGCCGACCTACTAAAATTGGTCTTAGGGTATGATATAAATGTAAGATCTTATTTGTAAGATCAAGTGTGGAATGTGAAAAATATTTAAGGAAGGTATATGAGAGATCAAGCAGAGGTATACACGAAGACATCATTCGAAGGTGAAGTTAGGTTTTTGTAGAAGCATATCAGCATTACACTGGTATTGAATCCAGCATATGAAGATGCTATTTTGTGCAGAACATTCTCATTGGATTTAACCATCCAACTGTAGTCAGTGTGACTCCCATTTGTGATTGAGTAGTGAGCTCTAGGCTGTTGGCCTTTCTACATGTGTAGACCCCTCTTTGTACACTTACTATCTGCAGTAGTATCATCTGATTGTGGGTAAGGTTTCCCACTGTGGTTTTCCCCTTACAGGGTTTCCATGTACAATTATTGGTGTCATGTGTTGTGGATGACTTTGTGCTTATGTTTCATGCATTAATTCTTACCAGTACTGCAATTTTCTTTTAACACTGTTTACCGGCATACTTAACTGTCTTACCGGTATTAAGCATTAAGTTGGTTAATAAGTTTTTGGTTTGAATTTATTAGACAACTAATTCCCCCCCCCCCCTCAGTTGTCTCCAGGACCTACAAGAAGACCTAGGGTCCTTAGCCATTCATACTCAATTAGGTCTATTTTATGGAAAGGACAAAAGGATCAAACCGGAATTTAGTGTCATAGAGAAGAAGAAATTCCACAATGCTGTATATTTCCTGGAAGACTTCACAGAGGATCACATCAGGATCATCTTGAGTATAGTTCATGGTGACAAGATGTACCTGGAGAGGATGCATGATATCACGCCTGAGGCAATTCATGCAGTCACTGGTTTCTGCAACATAGGGGAAGTGCCAGCCCTAAGAACGATAAGGAAAACGGAAATGATCAAGCTCACTAGTTCGACAAGTGATTCATGAGGTATGATAGTTAATCCTATCAAGGATGAACTGGTAAAATACGCCTGCATGGTGATAGGCTATAGAACATTCTCAGCCAGCAGGATTAATTTTGTATCTGTTGCAGCGGTAAATGCCGCTTACCAGATGATTAAAGAGGATAAATCATTTGACATATGCATCGGTATGCAGAGGCAACTCTTGTTAAATCTTAAGGCAATCAAAAAGGACAATTCACTGAGATTTAAGTTTGGACAACTACTGGTAGGGTTGTTTTTCTATTTCCAAGGCTACTTTTTGGGTGTAGGAGATGTCTAGTGGTCCCCTGACCAACCGGTAACCAAGCAGATAAAGGAAAGTGTGCAAGCCATTGGAACCGGCTACCCTAAGGTACTAAACAAATACTTTGATGAGTTCAGAAGAAAGATGAGTTAGAGGGTACGAATCTCAAGTGACATAGTGAAGAAATATGAAGATGACATCTGTTTCACTATTCAAGTGGACAAATGTCTAATGGAGGCTGTTGAGCCTAGAATGGAGGAAGTGGAGCCTATGGGCTATGAGGTCATGTTTGACATGCTGGAAGGGTATGCTTCAACCCTTATTGCCTTGCCTCTTGATCCAAAGGCTAAGATAACCAGAACCTACTTGGAGAGGATCGCACCGGTTGAAGAACCATCGGTGAAGAAGGGAAAAGAATCGACAGCTAAGAAAGCTAAGGTAGTGCCTGCAGCGTCAGCACCAGCTACCACTGCGACTCCAAGAGTGACCAAGTGGTCACTGGAAAAGAAGAAACCGGAGGTAACACCGGCAAAATTCTTTGAAAGGAAGAGGAAGACTAAGGCAAATGAACCGAACTCCGAAGAAACCGAGTTTGATGAACAACCAAAGAAGGCTAGACAGACCAAGAAGATGAAGAAGAATGAACCAACAACATCCACACCGGTAAATATAGATATCTCCTCTTACAAACCTTTGACACATTGTCAAAGAACAGTAAAAAATATTAGGAGAAAGTTACTTCATGATTTAATAGATTATTATGATGAATTCAATAGTGAAGAAAAAGATGAAGTATTGCAGGAAATCATTCTTTATTTATGTAAAAATGACCGGTCACCATCAGAGATTAAATCTTAGACACTGGATTCATTATTTAAAGCATTGGATAACAAATGGCACATTGCCATTGAAAAGGAACAAGAGATTAGGGAGAAAGTTTTTGCACAGTACTTCCTCGAACTCTCAAATTCAAAATTATTTGATGTATTGGATATAAATAAAGGTCTCTTCTTCACAAGGAGAAGAAGACTCTGGTTGTTGGAGGGGAGAGTTGATGATGTAGAAAAGGATACACATCAACACATGGCCCATGCTATCAGCTCTCACAAAGCTTGAATGGCCAACCTCCAAGCGGAAAAGGAACCGGTTATTTCCAAACCGGATGAGGTTTTTGATGAGGAAGGAAACCTAGTGGAGGAACCAATCGACACCATAGATGTCGATGCCCTTGATATAGAAGGTGTCACTCAGGACATACCTTCTAAGGGAATAGAATAGGGGCAATAGGCCGATCAGGGTGGTGAACAAGCTATGGACACACAGCAAGCGGCAAAAGAACCAGAAGAGAAAAAGAAGAAGGATGAAGATGAGAAATAGGAAAAAGAGGAAGAGAAGAGAAAAGAGGAAGAGGAGAAAAGAAAAGATGAAGAGAAGAAGAAGCAAGAAGAAGAAAGGAAGAAGAAAGAAGAAGAGGACAAGGAAGAAAAGAAGAAGAAGGAAGAAGAAGAAAAGAGGAAGAAGAAAGAGGAAGAAAAGAAGAAGAAAGAAGAGGAGAAGAAGAAGGAAGAGGAAGAGAAGAAGAAAAAGGAAGAGGAAGAGAAGAAGAAGAAGAGGGAAGAAGAAGAAAAGGAAGAGTACAAGAGGAGAGTAGGGGATAAGAAAAAGGTAGAGGAAGACAAGGAAGAAGAGAAGAGAAGAGAAGCGGAAAAGAAGAAAGTTGAAGAAGCCAAGGAACGAGAAGTGGCAAAAAGCTCTCAGGTGGAGACTCCGAAGGCAACCGGAAGTCAACCCTCACCGATTGATCTCTCTAGTCCTATCGATCTCCAATCTACAAGTGAGTTGGAGCTTATGCAGAGCATCAAGTTTGCTCAAGAGTGCCTTGAGATCATTCATAGGAAAAAGGAACAGGACATCATTCAGGCAGCTGTAGACACACTTATCGGTTTAATCTCTGGTACTAATCTTCCTAACACTGATTCATCACTAGCACAACTCAAACTTCTGTGTACTATAGTGGATGATCAGGTGCATGGTCTAGAAGAAGCAACAGAGGCCAATGTAAAGAAAGAGCACCAAAAGGCTCTTAATGTTGCTCTCGTGAAGAAATTAAATGAGCTTAGGACTAAACTGCAAAAGGATCAAAAGGACATAAGGAGTGCCTTGGATGAGGGAAAATTGCTACTCAACAAAATTTGTCAACCTCATATGTTCTGTGATGATGTGCTAGCCAAGAAGCAATAGCTTCAAATGGACTTATTGTCCTACTTGAGCACATTCAAGACTCCTTATGACTCCTTTGCAGCATATGGGCAAACTGTTCACCGGTTCCAGATCCAGTCAGCCAAGATGGAGCAAGAGATCAGCACAAGGTCTAGGGATTTGCAAGAGCTTCAATTGGTATTACTTCCATGACTGCAAATTCTCCAGAAATGCTATCTGAACCTGGATGCCCTGATAGTCACAGAAGAACTGAGCATAATAGATGCCATGGAGGAACAGGTATCACAAATGCAAACAAAGAAGGAAGTGGCGACCTCCCTACTTGAGTCCTGGTCTCTTTCCATGGAACAATTTTTGCAGGACTATAAAGGAGTTTTTGACAAGTATTATTCATTATTGTCATAAAATATTTTATATATATATAGAAACAGGTTTTTCAGCAGTACTTTATCATTGTTGCAAAGGGGGAGAAGTATATGGTTTTAAATTTTGAAATTTTGATATATCAGGGGAGAAGTATATCAGAGGGAGAAGTATCTGTTTTGAAATTTTGATATATGCTGTGATATATGCTATATGCTCTGATGATTATGCTCTGAATGCAAAATTGCTATACACTCTGTTGATTAAGGGATAGTGTATATGCTTAGGGGGAGCAATTTTGTTAATGGAAAGTTTTTCTGTTGTAAAATAGTTAGATGTCAAAATTTTATTTTCCTAAGTGTTGCCATCAATGCCAAAGGGGGAGATTGTTGGCATTTTTGTGGTTTATACTGTGATTGTCATTGATGGACACACACTTGTATTGAGATCCCCTTTATATGTATGATTTTATGCTCAACCGGTATTTGTTCCAACCGGTATGTTGTATACTAGTCTCAAGACTAGTGGCGATTTTGCAAAATGTGTTCCCCGGTTTGAAGCGGCATGTCGACCCCAAGCAGTTTGCAGATCACAAGCGGTACGAGGGAGCAAAGAGATAAAAAACATTCTTACCAGTCTTAATTTTTGTCAAACCAGCAACCGATATTTTGTATGAACCGGTAATACTTTGTGATGAGTTACCAACCGACATTTTGTGATGAGTTACCAATCCACCGATTGTTTGACAGTGCCGACACATTAACGGTGATTCCTGTGTCATGTTACTAAGTATGTCTAGGTTCATTGAACCTAGGAAATTTTAAAGAAATCCTATTGGACCGACATGAAATCAGATTCCTTTAAAAGGACATCATGTCTAGGGTTTTAGGTTGTTGCAAAAAGGGTTAATGTTGAGCTAGGGTTTAAGGTGGATGTTGAGTTGTTGGAAGAGCGATCTTATCTGATAAGATCGAGTTGTAACTGAGAGAGAGATAGAGAAGACTGAAGTAATGTTGGAATACATTAGCTGTGAGCAATACTGGATCTAACCAAGAAGTTTGTGCTATTAGATAGATCAAACACTTGTTGATTACTCACATCTTTAACAAGTCTGTAGCCCCTAACCGGTTAGGCCTCAAAGCCTTTGTAAAATCCTCTAACAAGGTGGTTCACACGTGAATCTAAAATCCTCTAACAAGGTAGTCTTTAATCGAACTTATCTCCTAACAGAGATTGAGATTCCTAACAGGATCTATTTTGGTGAAGAACATTCTAAGACCTTAACTGGTCTAACCTTAATCGGTCTGGTTTCTATTCTGCAGATAGTGACTTGTGAGTTCCATCTCATCGTGGTTTTTTCCAGTTGGGTTTCCATGTCAAATATCTTGTGTTATGGTTGTATTGCTTTTGTGGGTGAATGTTTTATTCATATTTTGGTTTGCATGTGTGGTAATCGGTTTGACTGTCAGACTGCTTTACCGGTTTATCTTCAGACTATGTAAGTGTTTTAGTGCAAAGATTTTTTGGCATACTAATTCACCTCCCCCTCTTAGTATTCATCAGATATAGATCATATCCAGCCGTGGCTTTTCCATAATGTTCACAAAAGGGGTTTGCATTTTATTTCTAACCCCTTGTATGAAGAGGTATTGGATATGCTAGAAGTTTTTAAATGATGAACCTGTTCATGAGGCTTACACCATTCCATGCAGTAGTAACATGTGTCAGGATGAAGATTTTTGTAATGAGCTGCATGTTAGTATGTTTGAACCCCATCTTGAAGTTTTTCATGCAAAGATGAGTGAATGTTCAAATCTTATTTTAGATTATATGTTTGAGCTAGAGGTAATTTCATTTTTTTAAGAATGGGATATTAAAGATGTTGATTTATTGCATGTAGTAGATGATGAAAAGAATGGATATGTTTCAGTAGTTGATCATGAAAGTAAGGTCCAAAATTATTTTCATGATGAGTGTGCATATAATGCTGACTGGAAAAGCATGTTGAATAATGTGTGTCACAACACAAACACATCTCTGATAATCAGTATTTGCTTCAGATTGCATACATTACCAAGTGATGATAATCAGATTTTTGATAAGGGAAAGAGTTCACTTCAGCTTGGATGGCCCAGGGCCATTTTATAAATAATTTCTTTGTTGTACAGTTAGTTTGTTTTCTGTTGTACATTTTTGAATAAAGAGCCCCTATTTTGAATTTAGGAGAAGTCATTTGTTCTTGAGTGGTCCGCGTTCTAGAGTTTTGCTAAATTCTTGTGTTGGTCTTGCATCCGACCATCCTCAGTCAGAGCCACTATTGGGACCAATAAAATTTTGATGAATTTAGGAGGCTCATTTCTAATTTTTGCATCTGCTATCAAAGGACTACCTAATGGGTCAGATTGATAAGGATTCATTCCAAGGAAGGGCAAAACAAAACCCAGTTTGCATCCTCCCCTCGCGTGAAAATTCTAAGTAAATGCAATTGGTTGGTGTATTACCAGTGCCCCTGCGTGGTTCTTGAAGAGGCTCAGAAATCTTCAGGTGAAAGCAAATGGTAGGAGTCGCATGATAGAGGAAAGGACCCAGAGGGTTTTCAAGCAAAGGGCCAGGCGTAAACCATTTATCCCACATTAGTGGTGGGGAGGAGCATTTTAGTATTTAAATACGTGGCCGCATACATCCTTAGTGTCAAAGCTTATGGTCTTTTGGCAAGTGACTGATTAAGCAGGTGGTGGGCTCCCCACATGTATGTGCATCTCAGAGAGGCCTAATTTTGTGGCAAAAGGGGTGAGCGGCGAAGACCAATTTGAGACCTCGTGACTTAAACCCAGTTTCTAGATTGCTAGCATAAAATGCTAACACCCAAAAGATTAGAGACCTCGCGAGTGAGAAAATCTGTAGAAGATCCAATGGTGGTCGCTAGGTCGCGGTGAGAAACTGGTAATTGACATATCCCTCGCAACCCCGCAACAAAGAAGAGCTCCATTTTGGTGGTGAGTCCAGGCCATGGTGAGGTGGCAGACACATGGTGACAATGTGGCATAGGATGTAGCCGCTCAGGGGGACTAAGGATCGAGTAGGTTGAGAAAGATCCAATAGTCGATCGAGTTGATTGGATGGTGGTCGCTACCACAATCGGAAGACATGCGATGTTTATTCACTATGACTTGGCGATCGAGTGTTGGGGCCCACTAAGAGAGCAAATCAAGGTTGATCAGACGGTCGTGGTTTCATTCCGGTGGTGAACCTAAGCGGTGTTGAGGTGGTAGGACATGGGCCCTGGAATGAACCAGATGGTGCCACATGTTGGGCCCATCAGAAGAAAGAGTGATAGAGGGAGCCGCTTAGGCGAAGTAAAGGCTGGGCAAGTCAAGGCAGATCGGCAATGATTCGAGGGAGATCAATGACTGTCACCAAGTCACAACAAAAAGATGCTCGATGGCTAATGGACGCGACTTGGTGACTAAGCGGTGGGGCTCGATAGAAAAGGAGAGCAATCCAAAGGAAATAAAAAAGAACAAGCAAGCCGAGGAAGAAACAAAGAGCTTCATTCTGGCGGTGAACCCAGGGGGTACTGAGGTGGTAGTATAAGGGCCCCAGAATGAATCAGAAGGTGCCATGTGGTGGAGATGCATGGCAGAGATCTGCACGGTAAATTCAAAGATTTAAAATATAATTTTTGATTGTGGTGAATAGGTAGAAAATTAAATGACTGACCTGCAGAGGGATTAATGCGTGTAAGGGATTATTTTTTGGCCTGATATATAAGTGTTATATATCATTGGAAAGCTCTGGATCCAAGGAATATAATTCTATAGTCAAGTGTAACCCATGAAATGTATTTATGGGGTAGTTGCCTCAGGATCTCAGATTGGATTTTTCAGTTAGAGAGATTGGATGTTCTGTAGGCCAAGTTGTGCGAATCAATTAATGCTGAAATATAGGGTAGTTGCTATTGTCAAACAATGAAATATGATTTGGTCCTCCCCTCCTTCTTATTCGAGAGTCTTCTCATTTCATAGGGGTTCCAAATTTTTGTGAGCAAGGCTCCATAATCTCGGTTTCCAATTTTGAGATTTTTGCCAAATTCGTAATACAATGTCCCTTTTCAAGTAATAGAGTATCTTCTTGTTGTAAATATTTTTTGTTGTAGGTCACATATATGTAAGGCATATATACAGTTTATTGGATTGTCTCTAGGCTTTCTCTTGTTTTTAATAAATCCAGTCTTCAAGGGAGTTTGGGTTTATCCTCTCACAGTGGGAGTGTAATGGGTGTTCTTAGGTATTCTTCAAGGAAGAGTTTAAATTCTATGAATAATCATTTTGGATTTAGGATAATGTCTGGATATGTATGATCCTCCATTTGAGTTTAGAATGTATTAATGGCAGGCATTGATACAGGGATATCTATCTTAATAAATTAGATTTACAATAGAAGTTTTCATTTGTAGATTGATGTATGACTCCATGCCCTTGGATAAGGCACTGGTCCTGTAGATTCTGGGGATTCTCAGAGAGTTTTAATAATCAATCTCCATTTACTTTTATGTTGTACATTTAGTTTGTTCCACCTATCTCATGCCCCAATCTAGTTGAGATATTAATGTAGATCTAGCCCATCTGTAGTAACCTCCTTGTTGTTGAGCCCTGTGAGATTTATCTGCTTTTGTTGATGCCATATGTCTGTCATTGGTTGTATTTTATGCATAAAAGGGTGTCCCCCCCTAGGTTTTGCAGAGCCTAAAGTGTAGGAGGATCATTAGGATCCTATCTTAATGTTGTCCAAGCCCTGAAGCTTTTTCATTGATTGAGATTGGATTTCTCATAGATAGTTTGCAGGTGAACTTGGTTTGCTCATTTTGAGACCAATAGGTTACTTGCATGGATTAACAAGATGTTATTCTTGGGGGCTTGCACATCACTCAAACTTAGTGTTCTCCTATCCCTAGTTTTTCTTGCTCTCAAAAGATTTATCTCTTCACTTTTACTCAATGTGAGTATGACTGTAAGATCATACTCCTTTAAAGTGGCAGCTAAATGTAGTGTTGTAAATTGTACACCTTTAATTAGGGTGTCTAGTTTCACACTCTCTTATCACTCGTTTTAGTGTTTCTCATTCCTCTATGAATTATAGGAACTTTATTGTATTAATTTAATATTTAATTAAATAATGATTCCTATTTCACTTTATTGCATCGTCACTTTATGATTTAGGCCCTTAATTTTAGGCATGTCCTTTATCTCTCATCATTTTAATTAATTTTAAGTCCCATCTTATTTCAAATTTCAAAATAACATTTCCCCCACTTAAATATCATGATTTTTCATGAAACTTGTGTTTTTGGAAATAATATACTATAGTCTCATGACCCTAAAAATTTAGGCCTATTTTGTTAGGACAATGGTGCATGGGATAGCATTGTTTGACATATTTCAACCAAAACTATCCATGATGTAAAAATATGATAGTTCTAAGATGCCCTAAAGGTGATTTTATTTTGAGATCTCTATATAAGGCCTCATTCATAATTCATTTCATTATCTTTTATAATCTATCATTATCATCTCATTACTTTCATTTCAATTCAAGAGCACATCTAACTTTAAGGACCAACAAGCTATATCAAGGCATCTTCAATTATGTTTCAATTTTGATTTCATGGTGGATAAATTATGTGATTTATCATGGTATTGTATCAACACATGGAGAACTTATCCTAACAAAATTGCATCACTAATTGACAATATAATCAATTTAGTAAATCATTTCAATTAAGAATTTTCATTCAAGTATTTCCAATTCAACTTCAATTTAATTATAGTGTTAATTTCAAACCTTGGGTTTGACCTAGGCAAACCCCTATCAACCCAAGGTCTCCTCTTATGTATAGATTTAGGTTCATCTATAGGTGTTTGATAGAGACAAAAGACAAAAACATGCTTAGGACCTAAAGACAAAAGACTCTTCCAAAGCTCATTAGAAACCACCAGGACAAGGGCATTTTTTGTGTCATTGTCTTGGAAAAGGGCGTTCTGTGTGCCATTGTCTTAGACAAGGGTATGTGGGACACCATTTTCCTCCTAGATTAGGTTCAAGCTAAAATTTGATAGGGTGCTAGTATAGTGCCTTAAAGGCCTAGGTCTAGATTAGTGTGTAGAAATTCATCAAAAGACAAGGGCATTTTGGGTGACCTTCTCCTCTCAGTTTTAGCTCAATTTTTAGGCATAGGTGCACTTTTGAGTTACCTTTTGGTACATGTTTTGAAGTTTCTATTTCCATATCAGATAGTATGATCAATCCAATTTGTAAATTCACAGATGTACCTTCTTACCCTAGATTCTGAAATGACTTTACATTTGCATAGTTCATTTTCAACTCAATCAAAAGGAGTGTAGCCCAATCAACATTTAGCCCTTTTCCTAATAGAATCAAGGTTGAATCTATTGAACCCATTATCCTTGTAATGTAATCCTTATGAAATAGGTTTAGTTACTAGTTTGTATGTATAAGCTAGTGAGCCCTATTTCCATCCACTATAGCTACACAATCTCTCTTTTATGTCTCCTATGAGGGGATCATTTTGTGCATAGTTTGTATCATCTCTCTTTTGGATGGTATTTTCTTTCCCACATGGTTTTCTACCTTTTTCCACTTTCTAAGAGACTTGGATTGTGCATGGGTACCTAACATAGCTAGTAGCCATAACCCATCATCATCACGTTTGTATAATTTACTAAGTTGCACTTAAAGGGGGTATTGGTGTAAATAGAGTAATTGCATAACTAGTGGTGTAGGGGCACCTAGCCTTATTTCATGAGTATGGTCAAATAATGAATTTTTATATTTTGAGTAAGTTTTGGATGTAATGAGGTCATACTAGACCATTCTTGGTGTAATAGGGGTCATTGGAGTTTATAAGGTCATACGTTGCAAAAGTTGCCAAGTTGCAAGACAAGTTGTCAAGCAACTTTTCTTGCAACCAAATTGTCATAAGTGTCTAAGTTGGTGTTTAAGTGTTCATTTTGATGTAATAAGGCCTTAGAAGGCCATTTTTCATGTAACTAAGTTAAGTAGGGTCCGTGAGTTAGAAATTGTTAAGAAATGTAAAAGTTGCTAAGTTGGCAAAGTTGTGTAAATGTGAGATGTGGAAGGCCAATGACCATATAGTTTAAAAGTTGGTTTAAATTAGTTGTAATAGTGGAAAAAAAATGTAAAAAGAATTTTTTTAAGGGCCTAGTATGGTTGAACCAAGGGTTGGCCATGGTTGTTGAAGCACTTTGGAGTGAAATCAAACAAAAACAAACTTCATTTTTTGAATTGTTTTTAGTTTTTCCCTATTGCAACGCTTATTCCATATTGGTATGGAATGATTATGACTAGAGGCGGGATTTATTTGAAAGAGAATTGAATTAAATTTCATTTGGTACTAATTTTGTGAGGTTTCATTTAGTTTTGAGTGTTCTACAATAAAACCTTTGAAAATTGCCCTGAAACCCTTGTTTGAGGGTTTGAAGCGAATAAATGTGAATATCTCACCATTCACTTCCCAAATCAGTGGATTAGGAGGTATAGGGGTGCTCCAGATGGGTTTTAAAGGATTTTTGCAGAAGATGAAGTTTGGGGTGTTTTTCAGTGAGCCCTAGTAAGGAAACTTCATTATTTTTGAATGAAAGTGATGCATAGAAGTAGGATTTTGTAGAAGAGTTTATGGGAGACCATTATAGGGGATGTAAATTGCATGTGCAGACCTAATTTTATTTTTCTAAGTCTTTGGAACATGGATTTGAGGTTTGGAGTGTGTAAAACCATTAAGTGCTTTGTTGTAGAAGCCTAATTAGGCCTTTGTGCAAGTGTAGTAGGATAATTTTGGGGGTTATGTTCCAAAGAAACCCTATGAGTTTTTGATATATGTTAAGAAGGGGCTTAATGGGTACTTGAAAATATATTTGGTTTCTAGAGACCTCACCTTCGTTAGGAGTTGTGCCCGGTTTCATCCTTTAGGAATACTGCAAGCAATTAGGTCTCTTGGTGAGAGCGTTGGAAGAATTGAAGAACTAGCTTTTAAAGAGAGTTTTATTGGCTTACTCATTTAATTCCCACATAGTTCAAGGTGTTTCAATTGTTTGTGGAAGATATTGAAGTGTTAGTGGCCATTCGAAGTTGTGTAGCCTTGCTAAGGTCATGCCAAGTTGAAGAGAATTTAGTATGTTGAAGAATTAACCCATTGTTGCTAAATATGCCCCTACTATGTTGATTTGTTCTGCCTCCTTACCTCTGCATCAACTAGTTAGTGGTTAGCCACTTCCTAGGATGATCTATTCACTTTGACTTAAGTAAATATTTGTCTCACTTCACATGGCTGAGACATGCGTACTCACCTAGTGAGACACCTTTTACATACATCTATGGCACTTGCTATACACTTGTCAAGTTTACTAATAGGTGTCCCACATATGGAGGGGTAGTTAGTGATCATTACCTACCTTCACACTTCACTTTTTTTTCTATATAAGCAAGCTTACACTATACATTTTTCTTACACTTCTATTCAATTATTACTCTATTGCATTGTTTTCCATCTTCATAGATTGTGTTTGCATTTTCTTGACTTAAGTGACTCATTGAAGCTAATTTTCAAATCAATGATCTTAAAAAAACTAATAGAGGAAACCACAAGTATAAGGCTATGTGACAAAAATTATCAAAATGAGCAATTGTTGCAAATGAATAATTTTTTTCCTTTAATATGCAATATGCCCAAATTGGGTACCCAAAATCCAACACCTTGCTTGGGGAAAATTCTCCAAAGTGGTTGCCAAAAATAGTTTATGATAATGTCCATAATTTTGTCATGGATGAATTTCATTTTTCTATGATTATCAAGTGGCCTGGCATTGAATTAGTGAGATAATACCTGAAGATGCTTCAAAGATTCTAATGCTCCTCTTGAGTTAGCACCAATAAAATAATAATTAATTTAATTTGTATTTACTCGAGAGATGTAAATTATATTGGGAGAATATAAATATTAAACAAATTGATACTTCCCAATGTGTCCTATTATCTTTGACTCACTACTTTTGAATAGTGAGAAATTATTATTTTTATTAAATTCTATTTCTGGAAAAAGGGACACGACATATACTAAGATAACTTTTTTTGTGCACTTATGTTAGAGTACTCTATGCTAAAATGGTATTAAAAAATAGAAATAGTAAATCATAGTAACATAAACCTTAGAGTTCCTACTACGTGTCAAGTGCTTTGTGAAAGAACATAGACTGGAAATAGAATCGCCAATATCACGAAAGAAATCAAAGCAATAAGGTTTTCAAAAATGTAAAGAGGGTTTTAGAATAGATACAAAAGAAAATAAGCTTGAACAAATAAGTAGTAAAAAGGGCTATTGTTTATTTTAGAGAGCGAGTTATAACAATGAAGTTCTCAGTTACTATTAAAATAAGATTAATAAACCCTACATGAATCAATGACAGAGAAAAATAAAGAAAATTACATTCAATGACAATGCACAAAATAATAAGAAGTAATAAAAAATGGATTTCCTTTGTAAATATATAGAAATAAATAAGGAATGTCAAGAGGTATACAAATAAATGTAACTATGGGATTTGAAATAGGTAAGAAAAGAAGGAAGCTTTTTAGGGATAGAGATGTCTAATAGAAAAAAAGAAAAGAAGTTTCATTAGTTTTTCTAGAATGTTCACAACATATCGAAAATTAGGGAGTCGTATTTTAGAATAAATAATTGTATGATTGATTTACATAGAAGACAATTTTTTTGTTGAACAACTAAGGCTATATAAGAAATATTTTAATAATTTTTTTGGATAAAATAAGAATATCCATGGAAGTTGGAATTTTTCTATTGGAAGAAACTAGAATTAGAATTTAATACTTATATGGATGATTTGAATATGAAAGAAACTATAACAACTATAGGAACACATTCATAATTGTAGGAAACTATTATACAATACAAGCATAGAAAACATATGCTTTCCTTGGAAAATGAAATAGAATTTGGCGATCCAATGCAAGTAAAATGGTTGATGAATTAACTAAATGAAACATAATAGATACTAAGGGAGTAGCATTGAAATGAGTCAACATATAGAGTAAAAGTTGTAAGAGAATAAATTTCCATCTCTACAACATTCCCTTAAGTTCTTCAAAATATTTTGTTGGGTTCTTAGGAACTGGGTATTGTACACCTTGCATAGTATTTATAATGTATAATTTATTATTATGTGTGTGGTACACCTAGGGGACCTAGATGACTGTGCATCACGAGGAATTAACACTGTTGTAGCCACTTTATGTGTTGTATGTAGCATTAAATATATTTATTTAATATGGGGGAAAGTTAATTAATAAAGTACCCAATATAAAATGTGGGGTCAATGATTTTGTAACTCATGGTTTTAGTCACATGATTTTATATAATACTACTTGGTTTTGTGTGAGCTTGTTTCTATAAAAGCAAACACAAGGGTACTTACTCGCTACAACCTTTGGATATCAATGTTTTGGATCACACTCTATGCTCACATTTTTTATTTTCCTTATTCTCTCTAACATATTGATGATGGATCACAAAGTGTGATTTGAAATTTTGATGTAAAAGAACACACACAATCATATCTAGAAACAACAATAACATTATGAATTATGAAAAATTGATATCTTTTAACAAGGGTAGTTATTTAAGATGGCAAGGTTGACCCTTTTGGTTAAGAGAATCTCTTGTTGCATTTGTGGGGGTTTGAAGCATGGTATGGGATATGTGGTTACATGCTTGTTCACATAAAATGCTTGTAGAGAGCTTGTGTTTAAAAAGTGTTCATGGAGGGCTCTGAAGATGCATTGTAATATTGCTTGCTGAATAATACATGGAATATTGATGCTTTTGGAGGTCAGGTTTAATTATCTTGATGGTTTTCCTAGGATATATCTTGTGTCATCTCTGATGGGTATGATGTCTATATTTTACATATGGATTTTGAATACTCATTTACATAGATTTGTGTTTTAGGTTATGTGTAAATTGTCATTGATGAATACTAAGAGGGGGGGTGAATTGGTATACCAAAAATTAGTGAACTTAAACTCTTAAACAATTTAGCAGTTAACCGGTATAACAGATTTACTAACAAACTGGTTAAGACAAATGGAAACCAAACAACAAATAAAGCATTCACCCACAAGAGCACAATCACCATGACACAAGAGGTTTTGACGTGGAAACCCAAATGAGAAAAACAACAGTGAGCTGAAACTCACAAGTAACTATCTGCAGAATAGTAACCAGACTGGTTAAGGTCATACAATGTTCTTCACTAGAACATATCCTATTAGGAATCCCAATCTTTGTTAGGAGATAAGTCCCGTTAAAGACTAACTTGTGAGAGGATTTTAGATCCACAGTTGTGAACCACCTTGTTAGAGGATTTACAAAGGCTTTGCCAGGCCTACCCGGTTAAGGGTTTCAGACTTGTCGAAGATGTGAGTAATCAACAAGTGAGTGATCTAGATACTAGCAGAGTATGCTTGGTTAGATCCTTGATAGCTCATTGTTAATTCACATTTAGCATTACTTCAGTCTTCAATATCTCCACACTCCATTTCTTCACACAGACCTAATCTTCTCTTCTATGATCGCACATACAAAAACTTCATGCACTGCTAAAACCCTATCATCCACTAAAACCCTAGACATGATGTCCTTATAAAGGAATCTGATTTCATGTCAGTCCAATAGGATTACATTGAAAGTTCCTAGGTTCAGTGCATCTAGACACATTTGGTAACACGACACAAAATCATCGCCAAAGTGTCAGTGGATGATAACTCATCACAGAAATACTGGTTGGTAACTCATCACAGAGTAATACCAGTTCATTACCAATTACCAGTTCATACATTTTACCAATTACCAGTTTGTCAAAATGAAGACTGGGAAAAATGTTAACAACCGCTTTGTTCCTTCGTACCACTTTGGAATCCTCGAACCGCTTGAGGTCTTCATACCATTTTGGGTCTTCAGTCAGTTTGTGACTGGTAAGCACCTTCTGCAAAACACCAATCATCTAAAGACTATAATACATAATACCGGTTGGAACAATTTCCGGTTGAGCATAACTCATACATAGGGAAGTGATCATAAAACAAGTGTGTGTCCATCAATGACAATCACAACATCATCAAAATTCCAACAATCTCCCCCTTTGGCATTGATGGCAACACTTAGGAAAATTTTGACATCCAAGTGTTTTACAAAAAAAATATGCCATAATCAAAATTACTCTCCCTAAGCATATACACTATCCCTTTTTGCAGAAAATACAATGTATACTACTCCCTTAAATAAATAACATGAAAGTATACATAACATTCACCAAAATTTTAGATACTACTCCCCCTTTGCCAACAATGACAAAGTACTGCAGAATACCCTTGTTTCTCATTATCATTAAAATAAATAAGTGTTTATGACAATAATGAGTGAAACTTATCAAAAACTGATTTAAAATCTTGCATAAAAGTCTTCATGGATAATGACCATGACTCAAGTAATGAGGTAGCCACCTCACTTTCCATATGCATCTGTGATACTTGTTCTTCCATGGCGTCAATTGTACTCATCTCTTGAGTGACCGTTAAAGCTTCCAGATTGAGAAAGCACTTTTGAAGTATTTGCAATCTGGGTAATAAAACCAGTTGAAGTTCCTACAAATCTCTGGTCTTGTTGCTAATCTCCAACTCTATTCTGGCAGACTGGAGCTGATACCAGTGAACCGTTTGCCCATATGTGGTAAAAGAATCATATGGCATCTTAAAGTTGCTTATGTATGTCTACAAATCAGATTGCAGTTTATCCTTTTGTGCAAGCACATCATCACAAAATAGATGGGGTTGGCTTATCTTACTCAGCAGTAGTTTTCCCTCATCCATAGCATCTCTTATATCCTTCTGCTATTTCTGAAGTTGAGACTGGAGCTCATTCAGTTTCTGTACTAAGGCAGTGTTTAGTGCCTTTTGATGCTTCTTCTAAGCATTAGCTTCAGCAACTTCCTCCAGGCATTGTACCTAATCCTTTACCACTATACATAGAAGTTTCAGTTTGGCTAGAGAGGAATCGGTACCGGGGAGGTTGGTATCTAGGATCAAACTGATAAGGGTGTCAATAGAAATGTGAATGACATCTTGCTCCTTTTTCCTTCTCAATGCTTCTAGTCTTTCCTATGCTAACTTTATACCTTGCAGCAGCTCTGATTCATCTACAGATTGGAGGTCAAGAGGATTGGTGATGTCAGCCGGTTTGGGTTGACCACCGGTTGCCTTTGGAGTCTCCGCTTGCTTGGTTCTTTTTTGCTTCCTTCTCCTCTTCCATTCTTTTCTTTTCCTCTTCTTTCTCCCTTTTTTCTGCTTCATGCTTTTTCTTCTCTTCTTCCTTCTTTCTTTCTTCTTCTTTCTTCTTCTCCTCATCTTTCCGCTTCTCCTATTCTTTCTTTTCCTCCTCTTCTCCTCTTCTTTCCTCTTCTTCTTTCCTCTTTTCTTCTTCTTGTTTCCTCTTCTCTTCCTCTTGTTTCTTCTTCTCCTCCGCTTTCCTTTTCTCTTCCTCCTTCTCCGCTTTCTCTTTGTTTGCCTTTTCCTTTTCCAGCTTTTGCTTGTCTACTTTTTCTTTGTCCTGTTTCTCCTTGTCTGCCTTTTCTTTATCAACCTTTTCCTTTTCAGCGTCTGTAGTGACATCTTCAACATCCAAAGCATCAACATCAATGGTGTCCACCTATTCTGTAGCCAGTTCTCCTTCATCATCAAATTCTTCATCCGGTTTTCCAGTTTTTCGGTTCCTGTTCAGCCTTCTTGTTGGCCTCAGACACTTGCTGCAACTAGACAACAACTTTGGCATGCAAATGAGTATCCTTCTCTACTTCAGAGGTTTTTCCTTCAAGAAGCCTAAGTCTTCTTCTTCTCATGAAGAAGAGACCTTTATGTCTGTCCATAATCTAAAATAATTCAAAATTGGAGGCTCCAAGAAAGTACTAAGAAAATACTTTCTCCCTTATTTCCTGTTCTTTCTCTATGGCAATGCACCATTTGTTGTCCAAAGAATTATATAAAGAATCAGGTGGCTCAGATCTAATTTATGATGGCGACCGATCATTTTTACACAAATAATTAATGACTTCCTACTTTGTTTCCTCTTTCTCACTATCGGTAAAGTCATCAAAACATTGCTTTAGATCACTAAGCAATTTTCTTCTTATGTTCTTGATAGTCCTTTGACAATGTGTCATTGGCTTATAAGAAGAGATGTCAATATTTACCGATGCAGATGATGCAGGTGTCTTGCCAATAGCTTTTGTCTTTTTCCTTGTTTGCCTTGTCTTCTTAGGCTGCACATTTGATTCTGTTTCTTCAGATTCCGGTGAGTTTCTCTTGGCCTTCCACTTCCTTTCAAATACTTTAGCGGGTGCAACTTCCAGTTTCTTCTTGGCAGGTGACCACTTGGTCACTTTAGGGCTGGCTGAGGTAATCGGTGCCGATGCTACTGGCACTGTCTTTCCCTTTTCATAGAAGACTCTTCAATCAGTGTTGCCCTTTCCAAGTAGGTGTCGGTTCTCTTTTTCTTTGCATTTAAAGGAGAGGCAATCAGGGTAGAGGCATACCCATCCAACATTTTGTACATTACCTCATAACCCATAGGTTCTACTTCTTCCTGTCTGGGCTCTACCGCTTCCATTACACACTCATCTACTCTGATGGTAAAGCAGATGTCCTCTTCATACTTCTTAACAATATCGCCAGATATCCTCATCCTCTGGCTCATCTTTCGCTTGATTTCATCAAAGTATTTATTCAAGACTTCAGGATATCTGGTTCCCACCACTTGGAGACTTTCCCTGATTTGTTTGGTGACCGGTTGGTCAGTAGACCCTTGAATATCACCGACTCCTAGGAAATAGCCTTGGAAGTAGAGAAACAAACCTACCAATAGTTGTCCAAATTTGAATCTTAGGGCACTTTCCTGTTTGATGGACTTCAAGTTTAATAGGAGTTTCTTTTGTAAATAGGTGCATAGATCAAATGAGGCATCCTCCATGATCATTCTGTAAGCGGCATTAACCACAGCAGCAGAGACAGAGTTTATTCTACTAGCATAAAATGTTTGGTATCCTATCACCATCCAAGCATACTTGACCAACTCATCTTTGATGGTGTTGATGATCATTCCCCATTGATCGCTCACAGAACCGATGAGCTTAGTCATTTCAGTCTTGATGACTTTCCTTAGGGCAGGCACCTCACCTATGTTGCAGAAACCAATGATGACATGAATTGCTTCAGGTGTAATGTCATGCATCCTTTTGATATACATCTTGTCTCCATGCACTCTGCTCAGGATGATGTGGATGTGATCTTCTGTGAACTCTTCAAGGAAGTAAACCGCATTGTGAAGTTTCTTCCTCTCCAGAATGTTGTATTCTGGTTTGATCTTCTTGTCATCCCCACAAAATAGACTTAGTTGGGAATGAATTGCTAAGGATCCTAGGTCTTCCAGTTTGCAAACAATGTACCCTGAAATATCTCCTTTGACAATGACTCCAACAGGTATTTGGGACAGGGTATTGTATTTCATTTTTCTTTGAATGAATTCAGCTGTGTCCATAGGTGCACTAGAACTGGAGTGCGATGCAGAAGCCATGATTTAATTGATAAACAAATTTTTTGAGAAATACCTTCACAATTTCAAAATTTAGGGTTTTGACAAATGCAACTCACACTACACCACTTCGGTTGCTTCATTACTGCTTGGTGTTTTTCACTTGATTGATTGTAAATGACTACAGATACTTCAGCAAGATTTGAAATCTCTATGAATCGCAATTCAAAATGCCTTTTGTCACTCTGCTCTTGAAAAATTCTTCACTTGAAAATTGATAAGTGAAAATGACTTAAAAATCCCTTTTTAAATGAATTCTTCACCTACCATAATAAATGCTCCACTGCTAGGGCATAAAACTTGATTTGCCTTTTACCGCTTCACAATCTTCTGCCGATTGTTAGGTAACACATACCGATTAAGGTCTTTTACTGGTGTAAACTGGGGGTTCAAAATATTTCATCGATTTGTTCCCCCTAAGCTTTTCTGAAGCTCAGTTTGCCGGGTCAACGACTTCCACACTAGGTGCAGAAACTGGTTCTTCTTGTGACACTTCTTTAGGTTTCTTTTTCCATGTTTTATTCATTCCTAATTGAATGGTTTCAACATCAATCTTCCCTTCTGGAGTGATCGGTATGTCATCTGATAGGTTCTTTCTCATTCTACAGGTTCTGGCAGGGTGTCCCGATTTGTTGCAATGATAGCATACCATTCCAGGTGTTCTTCATGGTCCATTGTTCATTCTACCATTCTTCCTCGTGCATGTTACAACAATGTGATTGCTACCATGGCAAATCAAATAGGTTGCTCTCCAACCGGTTTTCGTTTGATAGCTACCACCACCTGACTGATGGTCAAAAGCATTATACCAGTTTGGATTCCAGTTCACGGAGGATTGAGGAAAAACTCCTTGAGTCCTTTGGGGATATCTTCCAGTGTTGTGCACAACAGACCCGCATTCAAATGCTCTATGCCCAAACTTGTTGCATGCACAGAAATTTCCATTGAATCTATTGGATCTAGGCTTATTGTTTAGAAAGTAAGGAAAATTATTGTAAGCCTTATTTCTACACACATTAGCAGTAGTCCTTCCTTGAGACAATTAAAGAAAATAGGTTTAAACTTTTGCTTACCTTTATCCTTTGATGTCAGTTGCTTCTTTGATGCTACATCTTTTGCTCTAGAGGTCTCACCTTCCTCATACCCAAAGAAACTAAGTCCATTAGTATTCTTTACTGGTTTAGCTTATTCAAGCTTTTGCTCTAGCTTAGCAGCACTCTGATTGAATTTGGCAAGGATTTCCTTTGACTCAGTGAGTTCCTTGGAAATAGCAGCATTGGATTCCTTCAAGGTTGCATTCTCAGAAATAGCCATGTTTAGTTCACCTTGCATTTCTTCTTTTTCCACTTTACTCACTTGGAGATGAGCGGTAAGGGCACTGATTTCTTGCTTTAGCTTGGAGATCTCATGATCTTTATCTTTTACCAGTTCTTCAGCTTTCCTTCGGTTCTCAAGCTCTTGACACATTCTAATAGTCAGTCCTTCCAGTTCCCTTCTCAGGTTAGCATTAGATTCATTCAGTTTTTCAACTTCTTCAACTAGGGCTTCGATGTCTGCTTCATTAGAAGAACTATTTTCAGTAAGCTCCATTAGTTTCTCAGCATGCTCTTTTCTCTTTTCTAGAGAGGCTTTATATTTGACTTTAAGTTCATCAAAGGCTTTCTCAGTCTGAGTGAGACGATGAGTAAGCTCCCTCACAGTGTATTCCCCCAAATCTCCTTCCAAGTGGTTAAACTTATAAAAAGGTTGGCTCTGATACCAATTGATGAATACTAAGAGGGGGGTGAATTAGTATTCATCAATTAGTGAACTTAAACTCTTAAACAGTTTAGCAGTTAATCGGTATAACAGATTTACTAACAAACTGGTTAAGACAAATGTAAACCAAACAACAAATAAAGCATTCACCCACAATAGCACATGAATCACCATAACACAAGAGGTTTTGACGTGGAAACCCAAATGGGAAAAACAACAGTGAGTTGAAAATCACAAGTAACTATCTGCAGAATAGTAACCAGACCGGTTAAGGTCAGATCGATTAAGGTCATACAATGTTCTTCACCAGAATGGATCCTATTAGGAATCCAAATCTCTGTTAGGAGATAAGTCATGTTAAAGACTACCTTGTGAGAGGATTTCAGATCCACAGTTGTGAACCACCTTGTTAGATGATTTACAAAGGCTTTGCTGAGCCTACTCGGTTTAGGGTTTCAGACTTATCGAAGATGTGAGTAATCAACAAGTGAGTGATCTAGATACTAGCACAGTATGCTTGGTTAGATCCTTGATAGCTCATTGTTAATGCACATTTAGCATTACTTTAGTCTTCAGTATCTCCACACTCTATTTCTTCACATAGACCTAATATTCTCTTCTATGATCGCACATACAAAAACCTCATGCATTGCTAAAACCCTATCATCCACTAAAACCCTAGACATGATGTCCTTATAAAGGAATTTGGTTTCATGTCGGTCCAATAGGATTACATTGCAAGTTCCTAGGTTCAGTGCATCTAGACACATTTGGTAACACAACACATAATCACCACCAAAGTGTCGGTAGATGATAATTCATCACAAAAATACCAGTTGGTAACTCATCATAGAGTAATACCGGTTCATTACCGATTACCGGTTCATACATTTTACCAATTACCGGTTTGTCAAAATGAAGACTGGGAAAAACATTAACAACCGCTTTGTTCCTTCATACCGCTTTGGGATCCTCAAACCACTTGAGGTCTTCATACTGCTTTGGGTCTTCAGTTAGTTTGTGACCGGTAAGCACCTTCTGCAAAACACTAATCATCTAAAAGCTATAATACATAATACTGGTTGGAACAATTTCTGGTTGAGAATAACTCATATATAGAGAAGTGATCATAAAACAAGTGTGTGTCCATCAATGACAATCACAACATCATCAAAATGCCAACAGTCATATGTGCCTACAAGTTTCCTTTCATTTGGTATTAGAGCTATAATTGTGGTTGTATAATGCTTGGTTGAACAAATCTAGTGGTTAATTTTGAATCTATAGGTTGCATGAAATAAGACATTGCAAGATATGAGAGTTTTGTGTAGTTTATTCTTTGCAGTTTTGGGGTTGCAGATTTGTGGTCATTTTTGTAAATGTAGGTTTATGAATCTTTGTTTGAAAAAAGGATTTATAATGGGTGTTCATTATGAAGGTTTTGGAAGTAGGTTTCAAAAATATCCCCCTTAATAAAAAATAAACCTCACCATTGTATCCAAGAGATCCAAGAGGCAAAGATTGACATAAAATTTTCCCCATTTGGCCAAAGTTGTAAAAGAGAAAAAAATTTAGGTCATACAACTTGCAACTGTAGAGAGGAAAAATACAAAAATAAAAATTCCACTAATAAATATTTATTGGATTTTTTAAAATTATGCATATTAAAAAAAATTTAAAAATTTAAAAAATTAAAAAAATATTTTTTGGTGAGGGAGAGAGTACATAGACCCCCCTCATAGCCCTTGTGGGTACCGACAAGTACTTTCTTCTACAGGCCTGTCGGCCTATGTGGCGATCAGTACCATAATATTGACAAGACACAATCCCTAACACGATACCGAAGGTATTGTGGGGATCGTGGGACCACCCCTTTAGGGGTTTCAAAAATAAATAAATTAATAATTTTTTCGCCAAGACTATTGAAAATTAAAAATATCACCTACAATTTTACTATGCCCAATTTAATAGTTCAATGAGTCTAAGTTTGTTTTGTTGTGTGCCACTAATGTCATATTTGGTGCACCACCCAGTGTGGTGTTGCCACTGGAAGGCCACTAGCTAACCTCTCATTTTGCTTGCATATAGCCTAATTTGCAAAAACATTTCCACAAATTATAACTTAGGGCATATGATGTTTGTTTTTTGACTTCTTATAGCTGTTGGAAAGGTGGTTCTAAAAACTACACTATGGTGTAGTTATTTTTGACATATTTTTCTATTTTTATAGCAAAACTCTTATTGGAATTTAGATGTTTCTTTTCAACTTTGGGAGGTCATAATGTGTGCAAACATATTTGGATTCTGGACTTTGAATAGTTAATGGAAAGCTTGTTCAAAGAACTGCACAATGGATTAGGTTTGGAATTGTTTTGGTATGATTTGTTTATTTTTTGTAGGTTCTTGTGAATATGGTGATTCTATGAGTTTATGGCAAATTAAATCTTGGTGATTTGGAGCTTGTGTCATTGTATAGTCAATTGTGCATCTCGGATTATTCTCATTTTGACATAGTTATTAGTATTTAGTTTAGATTCATATGTTTCATTGTTGGGTCTACAAGTTGTGCAGTGTTGTAGGCAACCTAAACTTATAGGTTGCATATATGACTTGGATATGGGTTGTTTATACCCATAGATCTTTCAATTTGATGCATATTAAAATTGGTGGCTTGGTTTAGTCACTTGGTTTCTTGATTTGTTTGTCATGATTGAGGAGGTGATATGGTGTTACCAGGTGCAATCATGGTTTGGGACTCACATTGTTGAATATGTGATGCAGAAATGTGTGACATACTGGGAGTTGGAGATGATCATGTTGTCATATTAGATGTTCCTTATGCTTAGTGATTTTGGTATGATATGATTGTATTTATAGGTTCTTTGTTGGTGGTTTTTGGATTCCTAATTAGTTATGACAATGTATCTTCTTGTTTGAGTATCATGGTTTTAGTTTTCCTTTTGGGTGCTCATGGTATTGGTTTTGAATTCTTTGATTGTGTGAGGATCTTGGTTTATTCTTAGTTATGAGATTGTTATCATAATTTCTAGAAACATGTGTTTGTACTGTCATTGATGTCAAACTTGTTGTCATGGAAGAACCTTGGTGTTGTCATTAATGTCACACTTGTGTGTATTGATGAAAAAGGTGCAGAGGGAGTTGTATATGTTTAGTTGTGTTTTCAGTGCAGTTGTGGTTGTTGTCGTCAATCTAATTATTTATTGGTATGTATGGTCTAGAAATGAGTGTTTATATATTGTTATGATGTCTGGTGGTGTTATTGAGTGAGTATGTAGTGTTTCCAAAAGGAGACAATAGTGGAAGATAAAATATGCAAGACAAAGTATTTAAATTCTTTATTGGATAATACTTTGCATTCCTCCACCTTTGTAGTTTATGTCTTGTAGTTTTGGATTTGATGTCTATGTTCTATGGATGTTGAACTATTATGTTTTCAGATCCTCAGTTGTTCAAGTGTTGAATTTGGTTGTTGTAGTCTACTAATAGTGAGGTTGTCTATCAAGACTGGTTTGGAAAATGCCAGGCATTTATCTGTAGTGTTAGTTCACTTGGAGGACATTTTCCTATTGCTTGTGTAGTGTTCCAATTTAGAATTAAAGTGTTGGTTTTCTTCACAAGTGAAGTCACGTTGTTCTGCGATTGGCATTGTCTTGTGTTAGTCTCTACCAACTAAACTAGTTTATCTTATTTGGATAATACTCTTTTGGTTGGGATATGAATTGGAGGTTTATTTAAAGTATTGTTATGGGTCTTCCTGTAGCGTATGAAGATCCACATTGATTTATTTTCATTTCATAATGTTTTGGGTTGACTGGTTAACATGCTTTATTGTTTATCTAAATGTTACATTTGATGCTAACTTTGGAGGATGCATTAGTGAGTATGGTATGTTAGAATCAACTTAGGAAGACATGTTGTGATGTATTTGGGTCTCCTTTATCTCTTGGAGTGAACCATATTTAGCGCAATTTCTCATGGTGGCCAATTTTGTGTAGCATGTTTATTATGTTTGTGGTCAACCTAGTTGAGTATTTTGGTGAATAAGTTGATATAAATAGATGTGAACATGTGTTAATTGGGGTGTGGATTGATTGAGGATGATGTATAAATATGTATTTGGAAGTAGAAGTGTGAATATCAATGTGTGACATGTTTTTGACTAGGAGATCCTCCTTAATTCAATTCATCTTTTCTCTATGCATGTTGGAAGGCAGTGAGTCCTTTTGGCAGCTTGTGCTGATTTGTATCTTTCCCTAGGATCATGTATCTAATTACTGTAAGTTCTTTGTATCTTGCCTTGGAATAGTGAGCTTTAATCTACAATTCTATTGTATCTTTCCCTAAGGTTGTGTGTCTTATCTTGCAAGTCCAAATCAGGAGCAGTGAGCTTCCTTGGCCTTGAGCCTAAAACTTTGTATTTAGTTATTTATATTGTGAGTGTGGTTCTCATTGTGGTTTTTACCACACTATATTTTTCATGTAAAATTATTGTTATTATGTCTTTGGTGTTTGTTATTTCATCTTTCATTGATGTTTAGGTGGTTAATGATAATTTATAAGTACTTGCAATTAAAGAAGTTTAAGGATTTGGTCAAGACCAATTCACCCCTCCTCTCAGTCTTGTGGTTTTTCAATAATTATTTCATTGATAACTTGATTACGCATTTCAATGGGAGCTCATGATTGTGATGTTTGGTAATTTTTGAGTCTTCTTGGTTTGTTTATTGAATGGTGGATGATCTTATTTAGTGATTTTTGGTGCAATGGATGGACTCTTGGATTCTATTTCATATCTTGTGAAGGTTTTTTGGCATCTTTGGTTTCATTGATACGAGATGGTTATCTTTAGGTGTTTGGATAAGTTGACATCTTGGAGCCATGGAGGACTCTTGGAGTATTTGGTTGAGGTGTGGTATATGCTTAATAATTTGACAAGGTGTTACATATGATTCATCATTTGACTTGCTATCCTTAACTGATTGGATATTTTCTATTATGTCACAGATTACTTTTAATACATGTTTAGAGTTGTGGCATGATATAGGTGCATGTTATGTTGATTAGAGCATATGTTATTAATTTATGGAGATGTGAGATCATTTTGTCATGTTTATGTTCCTGATAGAATTTGACATTGATCTTATTTGGTTCTCTCTGTATTGAGTACGTGATCATTTTATTGATTACTTCATGATGATGCTATGTTTCATTTTTAGCTTGGCATGGATTGATTGGATACAAGTGCTCTGGGATAGTTAGAGACATAGGTGAGGCTTGGAGTTATCTTATGATTAGAGACATGTGTTGAGATGGGTTCTCTTGATAAGGTTATTAGTAAGAAATTCTGAGGAGCATATACCTTGGTTGGATTTAAGTTCAACATGGACCTATGAGGAGATTGTTCTTGGATGATTTATAATGACTTGGGTATCTTGGAGGATATTTCTCATTCCCCACACATGTTCTACAGATTTATCACTTGAGAGGTATTGCCTATTGTTAATCAAGTGCATTATGATTTATGATTTATCTCTTTATGCATGTGGATCTTGAGCTACAACTATTTTGTCTTGGAGGGTTCATTTCAGGAGTGTTATCATGTTTATCTCCTTATGCATTATGAGTTATTTCATTGATGTTGAGTTTAGAAGATGTTATTGGGCATATTCCATTAGATTAGGAATGTATTTGGTTTTATCTTCTTAGGTTGGAGAGGCTTACATCCATGTTGATTACATGACATATGTTTATTTGATCTTATGGGATTAAATGTATAGGTGTTGATGTTATTTTCTTTGGGGTGCTTTATGGAGGAGATCGTACTTATCACAGTTTAGTATTTAGAAGTGTATGTAGAAAAACAAGCTATAGGTTTGATTTGCATTTTCTCTCTTTGGTCTTATTTATCTCCTTGAATGTTTGGTTTCACATGACATTGGTCTTAAGGTTTTGTTGGAGATATGGTCATCACTATGCTTATGGTCATGCAGTGTCACTTGGATCTTGGGTGATGACATGGAGGTTCCTTTATCTTTGTTGGATATGAAGAACTTAGGAGATCTATGGAGACTTGTGTGAGAGTTGTACTTGTAGGTTATTGGTTTCAGGGTTATAATGCATATTATTATGTATGTTCCTTCATACTACATGATATTGGTTATATACTTTGTATATAATGACATTAGTGGATCTTTGGATGTCTTGATCATTTTCATGTTTGACATTACTTATGCAATGGGAATTCCTAGGTTTGTATGTTCTTCAGTGATAGATTTGGCACTTCTAGAGCTTGTGATTGCATGTTATGGGTAGTATATGTTTATGACATAAGATTCACTTGATACAAATTTCATACATATGAGGTATGGCTAGTTGGAAGTGTTAGCACTTGTCGTGGGTACTATTTCAATTATGGATATTGGTTCTTGTAAACTACTAATGCATATTGTTACCTTTGGATTGGGTGTTTGTGTCTAGGTATTAGTTCAGGTAGAACTTATGCTTTGTTGCGACAGATAGTATGGTGTCTCTTTGGATGTATTCTTATCTGTGTGTAGTGCTACAAACATGATAAAGGATGAGAGCGTTCATGTTTGGTATGGTGGTCACATTATTTCTTGTTACAAGCATCTCTAAGTATCACATGGAGCACTTTGATTCATTGATGGTATATGTTGAAAGAAATTGTTCTCTTGTTCATGTTTAAGGTTACTTGTTACCCTTTATGCAATTTATACAAGAAGTGGGAGAATGTTAGGAATTATGTGTTGTACACCTTGCACAATGTTTATAATGTATAATTTATTATTATGTTTGTGGTGCACCTAGGGGGACCTAGATGGGCATGCATTAGTAGGAGTTGACATTCCTAGAGCCACTTTATGTGTTGTATGTAACATGAAACAAATTTATTTAATATTATGAAAAGTTAATTAATTAAGTACCAAATATTAAATGTGGGGTTCATGGTTTTGATCTCATGGTTTTATGTGATATCACTTGGTGCTTTTGTGTGAGTTTGTTTCTATAAAAGAAAGCACAAGGGTAATTGTTTAAGGTTGGAAATGTTGGCCATTTTGGCTAAGGGGTTGAGAGAATATTTATTGCATTTGTGAGGGTTTGAAGCATGTCATGAGATATGTGGTTACATGCTTGTTCACATGGAATGCTTGTAGAGAGCTTGTATTTTAGAAGTATTCATGGAGGACTCTAAAGATGTATTGTAATGTTGCA
Source organism: Cryptomeria japonica (assembly GCF_030272615.1). Classification (NCBI taxonomy): domain Eukaryota; kingdom Viridiplantae; phylum Streptophyta; class Pinopsida; order Cupressales; family Cupressaceae; genus Cryptomeria; species Cryptomeria japonica. The sequence goes on from NC_081415.1 coordinate 109,062,536, forward strand.
TTGTTGACTAATACATTAAGTATGGATGCTTTTGGAGGTTGTTTTTTTCCTTCTTGAGGGTTTTCCTAGGGTATATCCTATGTCATCTTTGATGGGTATGTTGTCTATTATTTTTCATGTGGGTTTTGAATACTTGTTTGCATAGATTTCTCTTTTGGGTTATGTGAAAATTGTCATTATGTGGTTGAAAGTTTCTTTTCATTAGGAATTTATAATATTTATAGACAAAATTTATTTTTTCTTGGCTTTCTTGGCAACAATCTAGGCTAAGTTTATTTTGAACATTGCACATAAAGGAACCTTGAAATGATAATTGAGGTTGTTCCATCATAATACATGCATTTTTTTATGTATTCTACTAAGCCTTGATGGAAGGATTAGAAGTAGTATGATAATAGTTCCTTTTGCAGTAATACTCTTTGAAAAAGATATAAATGGCTATCAACATCTTTTTATAGTTCAAAAGTTGAATTCTAAATGGTTGTTGTAGTTTCCTTTATTTACATGAGCTAACAATTTTTAATGGTGTAGAGAGTGATGGTGTAACCCAATATAAATGATGTTTCTTGGTGCTTGTTTTACCAAGACCTTCTTACTAAATTGTCTAAAATATTATATCATTTCCAAACCAAGATGATCATTTTTTTGGGTAACCATAAACTCAATTGCATCCTTTTGGTTTTACAGTTGTGAATAGAAGTTTTGGCAATGGACTTATGGTATTTTTCTAGCCACTAAGGACTAAGCCTTTTGCATGACACAACATTTTATTCGGTGAGGGGGGAGTTTTTTAACTGAGTTTTATTACTCATATCATGCTTTTAAATTAAAAATTACTTATTATATTTGAAAAGAAATAAATTTTACTAGTATTCACTTCAAATGGTTGGTGGTTTTGAATGTGTTTATATAAATACAAGTTTAGGCTAGCAAAAGGGTATGTGCACCAAGATGTGGTACTAAAAGGGGGTCTTAAGATGCCACTTTTTTTTTTTAAGTTTTCTGAAATCAACAAAGTCTAAACTTCAATGATAAATTGAACATAGGTACACTCAAAATTTGAAGATGCAACAAGAACAAGAGTAAAAGTACTCTGAGTATACTTTCTAAACTACTTTTTTTTTTAAATGGAGGAGATTAAGGGTTTCAAAAGGGAGGCCACAAAAAGTGGTCCTATTTTTATTCAAAAAACATAACACAACATTTGTTGTGGCCCCCATAAAATTTTAACTTTTTTTTAGAATTTTTAAAATAGCTTCAGTGAGAAATGAGATACACCTTGTAGTTTATACCGGATTTTTTTGGCTAATTTTTTAATGATTATATGATTTTTTATTAGTTTTCAAAGTGGACACATTCTGAAAAATAGAAATTTGTGCATGCTCAACTAATGAATTTTTTTTTTCAAAGTGTGTAGAATGGAATCTAGTTTCTAAAAATGTAAGTTGTTTCAAAATTCGATGAACGTACAAAAAATTTACCCAAAATAGCACGTTGGTTTTTGACCAAAAACAGACACACTAACAAAAGAAATTAAAGATGAAATCCTTAACAAAGTTAAAATATGAAATAAATTACATGGTTGGATAACTAAGAGATTTCTTAAGACCACTGTGGTGTTTTTTTAATTTTCATTAAAACATATCCAAACTTGATGGATATCACGGCTAAAAATATGTAAATTTTTTTAATCTTGTGGTAAAAACATGTCTAAGGCTTGAAATGGTTGTCTAACCCTTTGGGTTGGATGCCCAAGGGTAATCTAACCCAAAGGGTTGGTGTATTCTAATGAAAAAAATTTGGCAAGTGCCAAATATGGCGCTCTCCAAATTCAAAAGATGCACTTTTCACATTTGGCGAGTGCCAAATTTGGCACTTGCCAAATTTTTTGCATTGAAAAATTGTAGGAGGTGTTGTGAATAGGCAAATGTTCTAGTTTGGGTACAGGTTATACCCAATCTATGAAGAAGAACATATACATAAAATATAACATTTAAGTGTAAGTCACATACGATTTAAGTTATACTTCAAGTATATATTAGTAGGATGTTTGAGAGTGGTTTCAACTCTATAAAAAATATAATGTAGATTCTAGGTTTTAGAGGATCATATAAATTTTCAAACAGTCAAATTTTAGTAATCAGTATGCTCTATTAATATTCTTTAGTTGTCTATCTCACTCTCTTTTTCCCCCCAAAACTCTAGACCTACCTCTCTCCCTCTCTTGTCTCTCTCACATCTCTCTCCCCTCTCTAGGTATATCCCACCCTCTCTACCTTTCAATCCCTCCTTACCCTCATCTCTATCCCCAACTCTCTCCCTCTCTCTACTTCTCTCTCCCTCTTTTATTGTTTATCTCCTCTCCCTCTCCATTCTCTTGATCATGACCTATCCCTTCCACCCTCTCTCTCCCCATATCTAGTTCTCTCACTTCATTACTCTTTACCTCACTACCACTCCCTCCCTATCTCATTATTCACCTCTCTCTCCCCCTCCATGTCTCTCACCTATCTATTTTCCCACTCTCTAGTTCTCTTCGTTCTTCTTTACCTTTTTCTCCCTCCCCCCTTAGCCATATCCATTTATGAATTCTCTCCTTCTCTTCTCTCGATCTCCCCTCACCTATCTATCTCCCCATTCCCTAGGTTTCTCACTCCCTCTATGTATACCTCTCCATCCATCCCCTCTTACTCCTCTCTTTTTTATTATATCTCTCCTCTTCTCCCTCTCTCCCCTCCCTAAGTCTCTACCTTCCTTTATTCCCCTCTCCCTCACTATCTCCCTCTCTTTATTATTCTCTCTTACTGTCTTATTATTTCTCTCCATTATCTAGGTCATCACATCTCCATCTTATTCTCTCTCTCTCCTCTCTAGGTTTGTCCATCCATTCCTCTCCACCTATCTACCTCTGCATATTGGTCTCATTACCCACCTCTCTCTATGCCCCTCTATCTATATCTCACTCATCTCTGACTATCTAGTTTTCTCACCTCTCTTTACCCCTCTAGGTCTCTCACCTATCTATATGTCCCCTCTATAGTTATCTCCCTCCATCTCTACCTCTCTCTCTTTCCCCCCTTAACCCTATCCCTTCCCTCCTTCTCTTCTTTCTCTCTCCCCTAACCTCTTTATCTTCTCCTTCCACAAGTCTCTCACTCCCTCCATGTCTACCTCTTCATCGATCCCCTCTTACTCCTCTCTTTGTTCTTTTGTCTCTCATCTTATCCCTCCCTCCCCTCTCTAGGTATCTCTCTCTCCATTTCTTCCCCTCCCCCTCTCTATCTTCCCATCCATACATAAACCCATATCTATATCCCTCCCCACTCTTTTATTCTCTCTTCCTCTTCACATTCTCCCTCTATTATCTAGGTTGTCACCTCTCTCTTCCCTATCTAGGATTCTCCCTCCCTTCCTCTCCACGTATCTACCTTTACATATATATCTTATTACCCACCTCTCTCTATCCCCCTATATCTATCTCATCCTTCTCTCATGGCATCTAGCTCTCTCATCTCTCTTTCCCCCTCTAGTTATCTCACCTATCTATCTATCTATTTATCCCCTTTATAGTGATCTCCCTCTCTCTCCACCTCTATCTCCCTCCCCTTTTATCCCTATCTATTTCTGAACTCTCTCCTATTCTATCTCCCCCCCGCCTCTCAGTCTCCTTCCCTAAGTCTTTTACTCTCTCTATGTCTACCTCTCCCTCAATCCCCTCTTACTCCTCTCTCTCTTTGTTCTTTTATCTATCCTCTTATCTCTCCCTCCCTTTCTTCCCCTCTCCCTCTCTATCTCTCTCCCTTCCTTATTGATTCTTATTCTCTCTCTCTCTCTCTCTCTCTCTCTCTCTCTCTCTATCTCTCTCTCTCTCTCCACTATCTACATCATCAACTTTCCATCACACTCTCTCTCCCCCTCTCTAGGTTTCTCCCTCTTTCCCTCTCCACCTCTCTATGTCTCCATCCATATCTCATTACTAACCTCTCTCTATCTCCCTCCATCTATCTCACCCCCTCTCTCTCTCCCTATTTAGATCTCTCACTTCTCTCTCCCTATTTAGGTCTCTCAACTCTCTCTCCCTATTTAGGTCTCTCAGATCTCTCTCTCCCTCTAGGTATCTTATATATCTATCTAACCCCTCTAGTTATCTCCCTCCCTCTCCACCTCTCTCTATATCATATCTCATATCTCTATTAAGGCTTAGAGTTTAGTATTTATAGTATCATAAATTGTACACCTTTATTAGAATGTCCAATTTCACACTCTCCTAGTGCCTTGGTCCTATTAACTTTGAAAAAAATGTTAATAGGACCAGGGCACTTTGATTCACCGTGGTCCTATACTATTTTCCTCAAATTTTAAGAGGATAATAAGATGGTCCTACCCTATCCAAATCTAGTTCCAAGTAAAAACATATCAAATCTAAGCTGGCCTAAAGGTGATTTCAATTATGAAATTCCTATATAAGGCATCCTTCTCAACTCGTTTTCATCTAAGCAATCTAACAATCTAAGAAATCTAAGAGATCAAGAGGAATTTGTGAAGCATTCATTATCCAGAATTTTCAGAGATCTTCAAGGTTGCATATTCATCCTTCAACCATTGAGGAGAAAAATTGCATCAATCTTATGCAAGCATGTGTGTGTGATTAGGGTTTTGTGTTTGTCATGCCATTTCATACAACATTTGTGATTATATTTAGAGCAAAAAATCATCATAAAAAATTATGGATCTGCGGTATATCTATTCAACATTTATTTCAGTATTAGCATTATTTCATTCAAGGTTAATTCTTAAATCAGGTTTTGACTTAGGGAAACCCCTATTACCAAGAATTTCCCCTTTATTTCTATGTGTAAGAAATAGGGTCAGAGTTGCATTCACGAGGATCGATAAAGTTCATAGAGAAGAATAAACTTAGCTTTTGGAGAAGGAAAATTCCGAGGCCCATGGCAAATTGATGCGTCCTGGTCAAAACAAATCAAGCTGAACTTCTGGGAACGGAATCATGACATCTTATTTTTCCTAGATCTAGGTCGGGGGCTCTGTACAATATTTGTAGCTTATTGTTTCTACCAATTTACATCAGAAATTCCTTTTTTTAATCCCAATTTCAATATTTTCACGATTCAACTTAGAAAGAGGGAACCGAACCCTAACTAGTGAATGTAATCAGAAATCTCAGCCCCTTTCTTAGTTGGATCGAGGCTAGATCTATTGGACTCATCCCCGTTCCAATGTATTGGCTATTTCTAGTTAATTGGTTGTCTTATCCTACTCAGTGAAACCCTAGTTCCAAATTACACCTCTACATTTTGGTGAGCCCGACTTCTTTCATGATAATTTATGGCGTGTTCTTAGATCTAATTTGCATGCATTTTGGATTTCAAATTTGCACTCATAGATTATATTTTAAATTAAAAACATAATTTAAGAGGTTAAATTTATAAAAACCCTAATTTAGTTTCCTAAAACTAACTTGTGGGTTGGATATTTGTTCAATTGTGCTTTCAAATCTAGTTCATTCTTCCATTGCATCTTCTAATGTGCATGTTTCAAAATAGGAAAAATGCAAAAAAAATATACTTCTTTCATGCATTGTTATGTGTGTTTAGATTATTCCCTTTATGCTTTATTTCATTACATTCACTTCTTTCATTGCAAGTTTCCTTTTTCTTAAATTAAAAAATGTCAAATTTCTTTTTGCAAGAGGATTCTCTAAGTTGCAAGGATTTAAGATATATGAAAATACCCTTTATGAGCCTTTCAATGATTCCTCTCCCAAATTTTTTCTCCCTAAAGAGGACATATTGATGCAAGAAAATATTTTTAATATTTCTCTTAATGAACTCCCTCTTCGGGATGAACCATTGGATAATGGTGTGGATTATTCTCCTAATGTGTTCCTCCTCCATGAGGCTACCTTGGTGAAAGAGGATGATATTATGGTAAAAGAAGGTGATATGAGTGAGAATTCCTTTAATATAACCTCACCTTCTATTCATTTCAATAATATTTCCCTTATAGATGAAGCATCAATGAGACATGATTGTCCATTTCCTAAGGTTAGTCTTGAAGATACTTTAGAACAAGAGGATAATACCATTTCTCATCATGTTTTCAATGCTCTTCCTCCTAAAGATGAAGAACCAAAACCAAGATCCAATCAATGTTATTTAGGCTATTGAAGAACCTAAGGTTGTTGTCCACCTCCATCAAGATGTCTCTCAACCTCACCAAAAATCTAAAACTATTGTTAAGGATGGGGTGAATCATCAACTTGATTATCATGTAGTTCCTTACATATAAAATAATCAAATGTTTTCTTTGGAAGTTGACATCAATATAAAAATTTAACCACAATATACTTTGTTAGTTCTTACAATCCTCTCTCCAATTCGGACAAATACACAATCTCCTTATAGGGTGAACTCACAAAGTTGGTTCCCACTTTTTGGTACATCCTGATTTTTGTTGAAATCATACATTTTTTAGAAAATATAATGATTTAAGCTTTAAGAGGTCCCATTCGAAGTAATTAATTGAAGAGATTTAAACCAAAGGCTCTTAGATCAAAATTTCTTGGATAGAACCTCTCTACTTCTAAATCATACTTGCAATGGAGTCTCCTTTGCATCTATCAAATGTCGATAAAAAACCAATTTTACATTAGCTTTTGGGGGGTCAAATTAATTCATTTAAAAGTTTTTTTTTAAAGTATTTAGATCTTGTTATAAGATTTCCAAATAGTATAACTTTTAATATACTTAATTTCATTAATATATTTTTATTTTATTTCTTATGAATGTAGGTTTTTCACCGAACATGAACTTCTTTGTTCAATGCATTGGGAAAAATAGTAAACTAATTCAAAAAAAATTTGAAAAATATCTATGCACTAGGTATTGATGTTTTCTTTCTTACAAAAAAAATAAAATTGAATTTTGATATATATAGAACAAGTTATGTGTTCAAAAGTACACCTAAATCTAAATTATAATTAGTCAAACTTCAAAACTTAATAAAATGAAAAATATTCAACATATCACTATCAAACCAACTGCATGCCCTGGGTATTGATGTTACAAACCAAAATTCAAAAGAATTAAGTTTTTATCATTTATAGAATAAACATATGCATTTCGGGATACACATCACTCTGAAAAATGTTGTTTGCTGTAAAAAAGTACTTTTTGAGGGAGATGGAAAAATCAATAAAATTTTATTCAAACAAATTTAAAAAAAATATTTTTAGAATCTACAAACAAGATGCTAAAAATCACTAGTTTATATCATCTTCAAATTCTTAACGGTTTAAAAGTTATAGGTGTCGGAAAGTGAAGGTTTTTTTCAAAATATTCATCTAAGTGTCAAAGTTGGTCAAAAAGTGGGAACCAATATTGTGAGTTCAAAGAATAACTCTTGGAGGATGATTGGGGGTCATTAGATTTCACACCTTTTTGTAGAAAATCTAGCATGATTGAATTTGATACTCAAAATTTTTATCCTAATACATGTCTATATATTGATTGGGCCTCTTTAAACTTCAATCCAATTCCACCCAAGAGAAAACCCTTTCCTAATCCTATGCATTGATACGATGAACAAGTTTTAGGATGTGTGCAACAAAGTCTTGAAAGACATGATAAATAACACTTTTCTAAGGAAAAGGAAGATTTCCAAACTCTTCCTTTATAAACATCCCCTCCATTGTTTAGTGAATTTACATCTTCTCTTTTGGCATTACAACAAGATAATGTTTTTTTTGATCTTCATGCCAATTTAATTTCTCTTCTTTGTCCTAAAAGAAGATGGAAACAAAGACAATATCTTAGAATTTTTTTAAAAAAAATTTCAAATAACATTAAATTCATGGCCATTCTACTAATGTGTGTAAATATTTGCAAACTAAAATACAACATTATGATGATTTAGGTATCATAAAAGTAACATGTGATGATGGATGGGATATTTTTCATAATTATTTTAAAAAACATTCAAGTTCCTATTATGTCGCTCCTCACCCTATGGCACTAGTATTTTGGGGGTTCTTTGTCAAAAGGGGTGATTCTTTTTCAATAACAAACATCTTGGGGCAGAAACATAATTCATTATTTCCTCTATGCTTGGGGGGGCCAGAATATTATAGTATCTCTTTTCTCTATCTAAGGTTTCACTATTCCCTTTAGGGATGACATTCTTCATAACTTGATGTACTTTCTTGCATGGAACGGTACATATCTTTTGAATAATCCTTCCTTAGGGGAGTGTGAGATCCTTTATCTTAATTCTACATCTTTCCTTTGTGAAGATTACCTCTTCTTTTGTGTTGCATTTTATATAACGTTATGTCCTTTCTTGCATGAAATGGTATGTCTCTTATGAATCAATCTCTCCTTAGAAGTTGTGTAATTATTATAATTTTACTTACACTTGGGGGGGAATTGATCTCTCCTACCCTTTCTAAAGATCAACTTTTCCTTTGTTGAGTGGTGTTTGCTTATGATATGTCATTCCTTGTGTGAAGTTGTTGTTTGTTGAAGGATTCTCTCTTATGCAAGAGGTTTGTATCCTTGACTACAACCTCTTTTACACTAGCCAATGTATATATATTATAAATAAACCCTTCACTTTGGGTTAAAAGTGTGTAATTCTTCAAGAATCCATTCACTTAGCAATAAGGGGAAGGTAGGCATTCTTGTTCTCGTTCTCTTCTTTTGGTAGAAGATGTTATGTTTTTTCAAGAATCTCCTCTTAGAGGTGGATGTCTTTTGAGAAAACATCTCTTCTCCTCCAAGGATTCCCTTTACACTTGTTGCCAGATATCTCTTTTTCAACTGTCTTATCCTTGTTCATAAGAGTATTGCCACTTGGCTTGGATTTATGAGCATTGTTGCCTAAAAGGATATCTCCTTAGAGTTGAAGGTGGGTATCCTTGTTTTTATCTTCCTTAAGACATCAACATAGGGCTATGTTGAAATCTTAAGTGGGGAGGGGGAGGGGGGCATACATATCACCCTATTTTTACTATATTGTACTATATATTTGCAAGTCTTAAACATGGTGCTCATTCTCAAAACCAGGGCAAACAAACTCTTAAATGAGATGCTTCATGCCTGAAAATAGATGCAACCTTTTCATATATGTCTTATATGGGGTTCACATTCTTGAAACCGGAGAAAACAAACTCTTACATTAGATGTCCTTGAAACTAGGCATATATTTGTCTTACATGAGGTTATACATTCTCGAAACCAAAGTTAAAAACTCTTACACGAGATGTTCCTGATACTAGACACACATTTGAATTTTCATTTCATGTCTTACATAGGTTGTTGCATGCTTGAAACCAGAGAAAACGAACTCTTATGCGTGATGCTTAACACTTGAAACCAGGCAACTACACACACAACAAGATGAGTGGAACTAGAAAAACATAACTAGACTATTTCTACTCTCCTCCCCAAGATGGATCACCTAGAAAAACACAACTAGAATGTGACATCCATGTCTTCTCTCACTTTTCTTCTCATGGATCACCTAGAAAAACACAACTAGAGTGTGATATCCATGTCTTCCCTTTCTTCTCATCATGAGCACATAGCTTTGCTATTTGTGGTTTATGGTTTGATGCATGCTCTTTCTCTTTTTATGTGATCGCTTGTGTTATTGCGATGACATTTCAAGAAAGATATTAGTGGTTGAGACATTTTGATTAACGAGTTCTCTATGACTAGTTGACTTGAGGTCTTGTTTTTCAGTTTTTAACTTTTGTGTTGTGTGTCCTTGCATGTGGTTGCATGAGTTTAGAACCTAATATTGAGGGTTTGGTTCCTCAAAATTAGTGATATCTTATCTCCTTGTGATCTTTGTCCTAAATCGATCCTCTCATCTTTCTACTTTACCTAGAGTATGAGCATAAGTTCATACTCTGCAAAAGTGGGGGCTAAATGTAGCATTGTAAATTGTACACTTTTATTAGTGTGTCCAATTTGAAACTCTCCTAGCACCTATTTTAGTATTTTCATTTCCTCTATGCATTATAGGACCTTTATTGTAATTAATTAATATTTAATTCAATATTATGGGTCTTATTCCACTTTATTACACCATCACATTCTTATTTGGGCCCTTAATTCTAGGTGTGCCCTTTATCATTTTATCTTGATTTATCCTTAGTCCTACTCTAATTTCAATTCTCAAAGAATATTTCATATAAATACGCATCATTGTTTGAGCCACCAAGCTGGAATTTGCATTAGAACCTCATTATCTCACATCCATAGAAATTTGATTTTTTTTTATATGATCAAGGCGCTTTGATTCGCCATGGTCCCACACGTTTTTCCTCAAATTTTGGGAGGATAATAAGATGGTCCTACCCCATCCAAATCTATCTCTATGCAAAAATATATCAAATTTAAGTTAGCCTAAAATTGATTTCAATTATGAAATCCATATTTAAGGCATCCTTCTCAATTCATTTTCATCTAAGCAATCTAAGAGATCAAGAGGAATTTATGAAGCATTCATTACCAAGCATTTTCAGAGATCTTCTAGGCTGCTTATTTATCCTTCAACCATTGTGGAGCAAAATTACATCAATCCTATGCAAGAATGTATGTGTAATTATGGTTTTGTGTTTGTCATGCCATTTCATACAATATTTATGATTATATTCAAAGAGCAAAGCACCATCATCAATAATTGCAGATCTGAGGTATATCTATTCAACATTTATCATCAACAATTGCAGATATGAGGTATATCTATTTAGCATTTATTTTAGTATTTGCATTATTTCATTCAAGGTTAATTCCTAAATTAGGGTTTGACTAAGGCAAACCCCTATTTCAAACAATTTACCCTCTATTTCTATGTACATGAAATAGGTATAGAGTTGCATTCAGGAGTATCAATAGAGTTCACAGAGATGAACAGGTTCAACTTTCGAAGGTGGGAAATTCAGAGGACCATGACGAATTAATTTTCCCTAGTCCCAACAAATAAGGTTGAACTTTTGGGAATAGGCCAATGACATCTTATTTTTCCCAGATCTAGGACAATGGATTTGTACGCCATCTATAACTCACTATTTCTACCAATTTACATCATATATTCCTTGTTTTACCCCAATTTATGCATTTTCACAACTCAACTTAGTAAGAGGGAACCAAACCCTAAATAGTAAATCTAATAAGAAATCTCAACCCTTAGTTGGATCGAGGCTAGATCTATTGGATTCACCCATCTTTCAATGTATTGGCTAATTTGGTTAATTAGTGGTCTTATCCCGCTTGGTGAAACCCTAGTTCCAAATTACACCTCTACAGGGTTTATGATTGATGATGTATAGTTGAGGTTTTACCTTTCACTTCCTCCCTACCTCCTTTCCTCTCTACCTTGCCTTTACTCCTTACTCCCATCTCTATCCTTGCATCCCTCCCTCTCTCTTTTTCACTCTCCCTCTCTTAAATTATTTCTCTCCCCCATCTCTCTCGATTATCTTGATCACTACCTTTCCCTCCCACCCTCTCTATCCTCCCCCCTCTATAAGTCTCTCAATACCTCCCTCTTGACCATTTGGCTAATTTTATTTTATGAGTGAAATTAATAATTATTAATTATTAATTTCCACCTCACTCAAATTTCTTCACTTAAGTGATTCACTTTCTAAAAAGTGAATCACTTGTCTCCTCTCTCAAAGGCAAAGTTTCCATTTTCGACCAAGTGTCGAAAATGGAATTGTCCTTCTAACTCATCTTCCACTTACCATCAAAATGGCAATTTCCCAAGAGACTCCCCTTTGCATGCAATGTCAACCATCAAATTGAATCGATCTCATCCATTGAATTCTTGTCTCATCTCTCTCCAAATTCTATAAATTGGAGGCCTCTTTCAATCATTTAAGGACCACGTCTCTAGTATGCTTACGCTATCATTTTTTGAATTATAATCTTGCTTGCATACACTTGCATTTTGGAGGTGAGATCCACAATAATTTGGAGGAGAAAGAGAAACAATGGAGGTCAAGGAATGAGCTCAAATATATGGTTTGCATAGTATAATAGTGTTTTTATTTCCTTCTTCTTTTGAATGTTTTGCTAGAATTATCATATACTAGGTTATGTTTGTGGTTGCATAGCTTATGATGTATTTGATGTTTTAAAATATTTTTAGCTACATTAATTGGTGAACCCGACATGAACTAACCCCCTAACCATGCTTTTGGGTGCTTTTGAGCTGATTTGCAAGTGAAAAACCCAAGAAATAGGGTAATTCAGGGCTTTCTGGGCACTTCTATGCCTGTGTAGGAGAGTTCTGTGCCTATGTCAAGGGATCTGCGCCTTTGTTACTTCATTCTATGCCTATGTCAAAGGGATATATGCCTATGTCAATGCATTCTGTGCCTGTGTCAATGCATTCTGTGCTTGTGTAAGACATTCTGTACCTGTGTAAGGCCAGAAATAGAGGTAAAAATAAGTGATTTCACTTGGAAAATAACTTTGTTTTGCATTCTGTTCTTGCATTCTGGTTTTCTTTGGTACTGATCCTCTGTGTAGCACCTTGGCATTACGCATGGAAAAGACACAAATGAAACTAATAACAAATCTTATGCAGGTTCGCTAGTCAAAGACCAAACAAATCAAACTTCTAACTTAGTGATTTTGCAGGTTGCCTTGTATTCCAACCGAACTTTGTGTTTGTGATTCATAATTAGGCACCTAGTATGATTGCTAAGTAGGATGGAATGAACATGTGTTTGCTTTGATTGTCGAGTTTGACATTGGAGCAGGAGAGTATGCTCTCATCCTTCTTAGGGTGATCAGAAATCCAGATCTTCAATACCATTCTCATGTCTTGGATTATGTGTTACCTTTAGAGGGCCTACCTTCCCGACCATTTGCTTTCTTTTGCAAGCAAGTGACAATTGTGAGAAGGGAATGACCCAAAGTGAGTACAGCTAGAGTACCTTGGCATTCTAACTCACTATAAATAAATACCTGATGGGCGAAAGCTTTGAAGGAAGGGTTACGTGGGAATTGTAGTTACTTGTGAAGTGATGACCTTTGGACTCTTTCTCATATCAACATCTAAGTAGGGCCTCATGGTCTAAATCGTGCTTGTGCGACTACATTTGTTTGGTATCTTGGTGGACTTATGTCTCAATCACGCTTGCGTGACACCAAGGAGTAACGCTTAACAGAAATCCTTACTAAACACCTTGTATTTAGAGGCCAAAAATCCTTCTAGTTGCTTGAGAAGGATGAGTTTGGATGCTTGGAAGAGATACTAAGTTTTCCATGGGGAGATTTCCATGGGGACTGATGCTTGGCTGCCCTGAGAAGTGAGTGCCGTGGAGGGGAGCCCGTGGGGTCAAGCATCTATGTATTCTCCTTGAATCTCATAACGAGTCTACCTCTCAAGTACCTACTGTCCTTACCTACCATAAGAAATGCGTGAATGAGCATGATTGTCTTGAGTCTAAGTTAAAATATCTTGTCTTCTTTTCTTGTCAAAAGTTGAGTTGTGTCTGATTTCGAAAACAAGACAAATTGATTCAAAACAAGGTTAAACACAAGAGTATTTCATCCAACAAAGTTCAAAACACCTTCAAACATGGTTGTCAAACATTTTTCAAAATCTGGTCTCAACATTCATGTCACTTAGATTTAGGTCCTCCATTGTCCATACTTAGGGCTTAGAGCATCATTTCTTGCATTCCACTTGGTCCATTTCATTTAGGTGTCCATTTTCATGTCCTTATTAGGGTCTCATTTAGGTGTCCCCTTGCATGTCATTATTAGGTCCTCACTTAGGTGTCATATTGCATGTCCAACATTAGGTTCATCCTAGGTTTACATTTTGCAAATTCATTGTCAACTACCAAGGTTAGGTTTCACCTAGGTCATACTCCTATGCATATCAATAAGGTTCATCCATTTGCATGTGTCTTCTTGCCTTAGAGTAATACCATTTCATAATTCAACCTTAGGTTTTGTCTTAGGTTGACATTGTCATACATCTGCATTTGCATCCTTGTCCTCATAACATTAGGTCACATTTGCATACCCTAGGTCTCTTCATTAAGCTTAGGTCATTATCATATCATATTAGGGTCATTTTCATAGTAATTTCCCCTTTGCATATAGTGTCAAAACTAGGTTTTTTCATACTTGAGTAATCCAAATCTTTGATAAACCCTAAGTCATTGTTAGGAAGTCTAGAGCTTATCAAACTTTTGTCTTTTTGTCATTAATATCATTTTTGTCAAACCTAGCTTAGTATCCAAGCATATATGGGAGACATTGTCATTTTGTCCTTTTTTCACTCGGTCCTTTTGTCCTTTGAGGTCTAGACATCATTTGAATTTCCTAAGGGTCTCTTTCTTAGATTTGCATTCCAAAAAGTTTGTCAAAATTTTGAAAAACAACAAAAACATTTAGTTGCATTGTCATCCTTTTAGGTTGCATTTGTCAATCCCATTAGTTGCATTGCATAGTGACATGTTTGTTGAAATGAGGTCTCAACCTTCTTACGAAGCCATGTCATCACAATTAAGCAATCAATCATGTCAATCCAATCTCTACATGTCTCAGAACTTGGATCAAACTTATCATGATGATGTAAATGTCCAAATACAAAAACTAGAGGAGAAGCTAGCTCAAGAAAATGAGATATTGGAACAAAGAGTGAAAAACATTGAGAAGAATAGATCACAAATGTCCAAAATGTTTCAAAAATTTCCAGGTCAAAATCCAAAGATTGAGCCAATTGATGTAAGATCTCTTCTTGAACGATCAGACATACTAGCTCTCCTCTCCCAAATAGAGATGATGAAACAATTTCAAGAAAAGAGACAACATCAATTTCAACATTATGTGCCTTCGCAACAAGAACAAGAAGGTGTTTACTATCAATCACATTTTCAACCATCACAACCAATTGTTCAACAGTTCCAACATTTCCAACAGACACAACCAGTTGTTCAACATATACAACCAA
Source organism: Cryptomeria japonica (assembly GCF_030272615.1). Lineage (NCBI taxonomy): Eukaryota > Viridiplantae > Streptophyta > Pinopsida > Cupressales > Cupressaceae > Cryptomeria > Cryptomeria japonica. The sequence goes on from NC_081415.1 coordinate 109,077,542, forward strand.
CACAACCAATGGTCCAATTTCAACAATATGTCCAACCAACTATACAATGTCAACAAATAATTCAACCAATGGTGGAATATCAACAAGTCCAATCAACATATCAATGTCAACAATCACAAATTCAAAAACAAAACTTGCAACACACTCCAACCCAAGTTTCAAACATGTCAGAACAATTGAACCAAGTCCAATATCAAATCATGACATCAGATCACAACCAACTCCTTGCCAAACAAGTTCAAATTCCAAATTCAACTATATCAAAACCTCGAAAGAAAGGTGGCTTTATTGCAATGATATTAAGGAAACTACCAAGTGAGTTCTTTGAGGAAGATCAAGATAATACAATTATGTGTAGCAATGCCTCATCTCCCCACAAACAAATTGACTCTCCAGTGGCATCTATCCCTACACCTTTAGAAGTTTCCCAAGAACCTTCCATATTGTCCTCATCAAACAATACACCTAAGGATGAAATTATCCAAGAGCTATCCATAATTGATTGCCAAGATAATCCAGTTCATGATGCACATCCTTGTCATGTTTCAGAAATACTAGACCCAATTCCACCATGCACTTTATTGCCATTACCTATTTTAGAGGACCCCATTCGAAGTCCCTCTTCCTCATGTTCAAGCATTGATTCCTTGCCAGAATCCATCACAAATGTTCAAAGTGCATTTCCTTCATGCCAAAACATTGATTCATTGTCTGAATCCTCCATGCATATCCAAAGTCCAACCTCACGTCAAGAGGATAATATAGAGCATGAAGAAACGTGTCTTAAAATAGATCAAGATCAAGATCTTGAAACCTTATCATCCCATCCAATTGTTGACTAGGACCCCATCTTCCCAGATACTCATGATGATTCCCCTATTCTTGTCCATCCTATCCAAAGCTCTATTGACACGCCATTCCCCGAGCAAGATCAAGATATCCCAGTCCATCCAATCCCAAACGATCCTCTTCCATTTCATGAAAACAATGTCCTTTCAAATCCCATTAACACTCCATTCCCTGAGCAAGATCAAGATATTCCTTCCATCCTTTATGATGATCCCATTAAAAGTCTAGAGCAAAGCAACATTAAAGAGGATTCCAATGATCTCCCTCCTTGTCAAGATCAAATTATTCCTTTAAATCCTCCATAAGATCCTCTTGTTCCTCTATCTCCTTGTCTTAATGCTCCATATACACTCCAAGATCGCATTTCTTTTAATGATCCCATTATTTATCCCATTCCATCTCTTGAAGAGCCTGTCATTGAACCATGTCCACTACACAATCCTAGTCCCCCTCATGATCCTAATCCCCCTCATGATTCTAACATGTCAGTGCAAGATGTTCACGAACCCTCGACATGCATAATGGGTTCTTCCACTTTGGTGCAATTTGATCCACTTCAAGATCTCATTATTTCTCTCATATCATATCCACCTCATAATGGACTCACGTCTTCTTCCCAAAGAAAAGAGTATCCTACAAGTCAAGATATTCATAAAGGCAAAGGAGTAGATCTTCATGAGAAAGAACCCCTCCATATCAAAGAAGATCTTAAGGCTCATGTCTACACAACTCACTCTCAAGATGTTGGTATCCCTCCATCAAAATCAAAACATACACCTTCCCCATCATACTTTCCATCCATCTTATGTCCTTATATCCCTTTGTCCTCTATGCAAGGTCAGCAAAGGCACACATCCTTGAGTAAATTTCATCAAACCAAAATAAGTCCATTTCATTCATATCCATCCATGCATTCCTTTCCCCCTCCAAGCAATTTGGATGCCAAGTATAAACGTCATAAGTCTAGCAATCCACATGTATTCAAGGATCAACATGTCCAATATAATCGACATGTCAAAACAAAGAACAATATGATCTATAAAGAAAAAGAAATATCCAAAAGGCCACAAAGGCCCATTGCACAAAAACAAAAGTCAAAATATATATGGGTTCCTAAATCCCTTGTGCAAGCAATGCACTCCAAGGAACGACAAAAGTATGAAAAATCAAAAACCATATGGATCCCTAAGCGGCTCCTTGAAGCACAAAAGCTTAAAGAAACATCAAAATTGACATCTAAAATTTCTATTCCTCCATCCAAACCTTCCAAGTATATTCCTCCATCACCTTCTTCATCCATTTTGGGCCCTTATGTCCCAAAATCCATAGCCTTTCCTTCGTCAAAATCTCAATATCTAAAACCCACTCTTCCTCCATCAGTCCATCACCCCTCAAGGTGTGTGCCAATGTTGATCTTGCCTTCATTTCCATCCAGTGAAGCCCAATTCTTCAAATACCCTATCTATTATCCAATTCATATTTTCCATCCTTCGATCCCTTTGGTCCAATCCTTTGCATAAATCCTTGCCTTAGTTTCATCTCTTTTTCCATGTCCTTATCCTACCAACGTCTTTGAGCATGTTTTTAAAGGTCACGGTCCATTTTTTTTTCAAGGCTACTATCCAAACAAAAAGATGTTTGAGTCATTCTTCCATCCCCTATCATGTGTCCATCTTCTATTGAAAAAGTCAAAATACAAAAAAAAAAGAAAAAAGTGAAAAAAAAAGACAAAAGAAAAAAGTAAAGCAAAAATAATTCGTCCACTGGTGAAAACCTGGAAAACAGGCGCCTTGGGCAAGTACCATGATGAAAACCTGGCAAACAGGTGTCATGCGTAATCTATGAACTTCTTGCACACCACACTTGGGGACAGGTTTCCTCCTTCATATCCTATTGCCCTTCATTATCCTATCATACCATGTCATTAGCCTTCATATCCTATTGTCCCTCATGTTCAGTTTCCCTTTCCAACTTTGATCTTGACAAGGTTGACGATCTTCATGAGCATCATGCATCTTGTTTGTAGATTTTAGTCCATCATAGCTTTTGGTCATTTATCCATTTTCTTATTACAACCTTTCATCCATATTCCCTAGCTTATTGCAACTTTCTGCCACTATCCCTTAACCTATCCCGACCTTTAGTCCATGTCCCTTATCCATTCTTGGTCTTGCTTATCCTATCCATATCTTATCACTATCCATACACTCTCTTTTTTGTTCCTTGATCTTGATCTGACATAAGGACGCAAAATTTAAACATGGTTTCAAACACCTCTTGACATGTCCCTCATGCCATGTCATTGCTTTACATTGTCATATCCAGTCTCTTGTCCCATCACGCAATAGCCCTTGAAAATTGCATCCATATTGTCTCCATGATAAAAGGCCTTTGTCTTCCCTCTATCCACCAATATTTCAGAAAGCCTATTTATTCACTTGTCATATTCCTTGCCTTGCTAGACACTGAGGGCAAAATCATAAAAATTGAAAAATGTCCTGGAAAAATCATAAAAAATCAGAAAAATGTCTTGAAAAAATCATAAAAATTTGAAAAATGTCTTGAAATAATCAAAAAAATTGAAAAAAATCTTGAAAACATTCAAAAACATAAAAAAAAGATCATGTGTTCATTTTCGACTAAAATGTCCTGAAAAAAATCCATAAAAATCATATAATGTCCTAAAAAAATCATAAAAATTGAAAAATGTCCTGAAAAAAATCATTAAAAAAAAGAAATCAAATAATGTCTTGAAAAAAAAATCCAAACAAATCAAATAATGTCCTGAAAAAAATCAAAAAAATCAAAAAATGTCCTAAAATAAACCCCTAAAAAGTCAAATAAAGTCCTGAAAAAATGAACAAAAAACAAATTTCAAAACATTAAAATCCAAAAACAAGCATTTTGTATTTTGTCAATAAAATGGTCCCCTTTATGCATAGATAGATCATTGAGCATCCCTCCAACGACACACAATCACACATTGTGCTTTAATGGAATCATGCGTTAACAGATGAAATTTTTCAATCAAACCAGACATTCAAGCTAATCACAATTGTCTTCTCCATCAATCAACATCAATATCATTCATCCTTGGCACACTATCATGGGTCTTATATAGGGTGTGGTATACTCGAAACCAGACTGTGTCCTGTCTTAGACGGGGTACCGCATGTCCTGAAACTAGACAGCATGATCATCCTATCAACACTTTCCACTTTTGACAATGAAGATCAAGATGTTTGTTTGACTTGTTGGAATTAGCGAGTCTTATCATTTATTCATTTATCTTTGATCATGTTCCTATGTTGCTCGATGATGTCACCGAGTGATTTAGAGTAATCAGGATGGTTCATGGTGCCTTTTGTTTTTTGTTGTGTTTGCTGTTTGTGGAATGTTTGTCACAACCTGGGGCAACTATATCATTGGGTGTTTATGATAAGTATGTTAGCTTTGTGAACGTCGCACATACCTCGACCCTTGATGTATGCACCCTAGGATGCTTCACTCATTCCTTGTGTGCGATGTGTCTGTCTTTTGCAAAAGGGGTTGCGTTCCAGCTCTGGCCTTCAATGCCATGCTACTCTACATCCGCTTTGCTACAATAAATAAAGGTTCTCACCTACTTATGTGCATTTGTGAAAGCAAGTTTTTTCTTCATCTCTAACTATCCTTTGTCTAATTTCTTCTTACTAACATTTCTTCTATCAGTCTTGGCAGTTTGTTTGATCCTATCATTTTCTATCATTCTTATCGATGAATTGGCCTCTTTTCTGGATGTTTCCGGCCAATTCCTCGAGGGGGCATGCATGTGTCATTGTCAGTGTCTAGGGCATTTTCATTATTGTTCTTTGAAACAATGCTTAAAATCGCATTGTCTCAAAGAGGGGCAAAATGTAGACGTCTAAAAATGGTCAACGCTTGCGGAGTCATACTTTAACATTTGTGCATTGCCTTATTTTAGGGTTTTTGCGTCGCATTAAAATTTCTTCTATGTCTTGCACTTGGTCTTTATCATTTGCGAGCATTGAGTCCTTCTACATTCTTCATTTATCTCGCTTTCGAATTTGGTCTTGTCAATAATAATCGTCAGTCATGATTTTGGTCGATCTTATCCTGTCGCAACAATGTGCGTGCTCATTTGGCATATTTTGATATCGTCAATTCGATTTCATTCTGGACATCGTCAATCCTAATCAATGATAGAATTAGGGTTTTGTCCTCTTGTCAATCTTATCATCTTGCGATCGATTCGCCATCGATCCTTGTCAATCTCGTCAATTTTGCGATCGATTTGTCATCGATCGTTGTCATTTTCAATCTTGTCATTTTGCGATCGATTTGTCATCGATCGTCGTCCTTCTCAATCATGTCAATTTGGATCAATTAGTCACTGTTCCTCATCAATTGGCCCATTTATCAATCAAATCATTCATCAGCATTGGTCCTTTGTCAGTCAGAATCATGATTAAATCGAATCGACATTGATTATCTTTTGTCAAGACCTAATTGTCATCCTTGCATTTCTAATTCATCTTCCAAGGTTTTATGATTTATTCATTTAATCTTGTTTGTCATTTTCTCTCTAGGATTAATAATTTATTTATTTATCCTAAGACTTCTTGTCATAATTAAATATTTATTTAATTGGCTAATTAATTCCTCCTAATTTTTGTAAATTAATTAATGAATGAAAAATTATTAATTAATTTACCTAATTTTCATCAATTTCCTAGTTTCCAAGTCATCATTTCTAACCTAATTTTCTAATTTCCTAATTTCAATTTCCACCTAATTAATTTCTCTCTAGTTTCTCCCTATTTTTGTGCTTCGGTGGAAGCATGAATTTCTCATGCGTCATATTATTGGCATAGCAAGATGTCATAAGATTCTAGTTCTCTAACCTTTGCATTGGCAATATGTCATAATTCATGACATAGAAGGTGTCATAACCTTCTTCTTTCCACGCAATTGTGCCATTTTTGAAATCAATTGCCTCTAATATCAATGTCATGCTAATCTTGTCTTTTCTCCGATTTATCTATAAATTGGATGAATTTCTTCAATCAAAGGGTCGAATCAATCACACTTCTAGTACCCTTATGTTGTTGTCTCGTCTTGACAATCTTGCATTCACATTATGCTTATGCACTTGAAGGTGAGATCCACAAAACAAAGCAATTTGGAGGAGAAAGAAGGACAATGGAGATTTCTGGAGGAGATATTCACATTTGCGATGGTTTGCATTTGAATTGAATGTGTTGTTTTTCATGCATCTCTATTGAATGTAATTAGGATTTGTCATTGCAAATGAGTTTTCGTGATTGAGCTAGGCCAATTTGCTATTTGCTTTGATGATTTCCAGATTCCTATCTAGACACCCATCTTTCAATGTATTGGCTAATTTGGTTAATTAGTGGTCTTATCCCACTTGGTGAAACCCTAGTTCCAAATTACACCTCTACAAGGTTTATGATTGATGATGTATAGTTGAGGTTTTACCTTTCACTTCCTCCCTACCTCCTTTCCTCTCTACCTTGCCTTTACTCCTTACTCCCATCTCTATCCTTGCATCCCTCCCTCTCTCTTTTTCACTCTCCCTCTCTTAAATTATTTCTCTCCCCCATCTCTCTCGATTATCTTGATCACTACCTTTCCCTCCCACTCTCTCTATCCTCCCCCCTCTATAAGTCTCTCAATACCTCCCTCTTTACCTCTCTACCTATCCATCCCTATCTACTTACCAACTTCTCTCTCACTAAGATCTAGGTCTCAGCTCTATATCTCTCCTCTCTCTATTTATTTCCCTCCCTCTCCACATCTCTCCCTACCTTCTTACCCATCTCTCAATCTTCATGAACTTTTGTATCATTTTCTTCTCTTTCTCCCTCACCTATCTATCTCTCTCCTCTTTAGGTCCCTCAATCCATGTATACATCTCCCCCCTTTATCCTTAACCCAAACTTTCTCTTTGTTCTCTCTCCCCCCTCTTCTCTCTTAGTCTCCTATGATATCCCCTCTCTCCCCATATAGGTCTCTCACCTCTCTCCCCCCCTCTAGGTCTCCCACCTCTCCATATGTACCCTCTCTATTTATCTCCCTCTCCCCTTACCACTCTCCCTTTATGAACTCTCTTATTCTCTTCTCTCTCTTCCCTTATTTGGCATTATTGGCATTAAGTTGTCATTAATGTCAACTAGTTTGGCATGGTCACCGGTATAAGAGAAGTAAGATATGATGATGTCAATCCATATGTGAGTAAGCAGATAGAAGGAAGGTTACTGGTACACATGAATTATGTCATCTACTAGTAAGGCAAGCTCACCGGTAAGGCAAGCAAGCAAGAAAACAAAGAACTGAAGGATGTAAACTGGTATACTCAAAGAAGATTAATGTTGCTGGTAAATGGACTAAGTAGTAGGACCAACATGTTTGATGGAAGGCCAAGTTGAACCACCGATACAGAAGAGGTTTGCAGGTATGAAGGCCCACCAGTGGAGTTAGGTTATATCGGTAAGGTGAGTTGAACCGATAGTCAATATTGGTCAATGAAGAATGTCAAACCGACATAAAAAACCAAGCAGAGGTGGATGTCGACAAAGATGACAGATGGAAGCCAGGTGGTGATAGTACACAGGTTGGTGAAGTGTGCATCAGCGTAACAGTCAGCAAGAAGGTCAACTTTTATGAAGAACCCGCAAGTCATGGGAGGATGCCAAAAGATTGTGGCTTGAGGAAGACAAGATGGAAAGTGATTGAACTTATCCTGCAAGAAGATCTGATCTTTGTACCTGTTCGCTAAAGGAAACAGCCGAGCCATTAATGGCGTGTGATAGAGAAATAGAGAAAAGCATGGTGTAGACCTCCAGATATAAAAAACACACATTGGAATGCGAGGTGTTGGTGGTGCTAATTGATGACATGAAGATCATCTCTCTAGAAAAGAAGATCAATTCAAATCCAATACAGATCGAGTTGGTGAAGGAAAACCCTAACATGACACTATTTGAATGTTGTTTTAGTGGGAACCCTAGATGATAAATATGTGAGCATGAGACAGAAATCTGTGGTTGCTTGATGCGAAGAGTGAGAGAGAAGAGAGATCGAGCAAGGAGAAAGATCATCTTCCTTAGAGTTTATTCTAAGAAAGTTGCAGATTGAGTTAGCAAGCGAATCGGTGAGAGGGTCTAATCGGTATAGACAAAGTAACTAGTAAACTATTGCAGGTCTAATAGTTAAGCTAACTGGTGAGGTGTGATTGATCAAGAATCCATATGAGAGTCACATAGTGTGGTTTGAGCTTGAGAGAGAAAGAAGAGAGGCTAGGAGTAACCAGTGAGTGACCAGAAAGATTAATCTGATAACCAACAGTGTAAGAACCAGTGAAGAAGAGGAGATTGTTAATCGATAGAAATCCAGTGTTCAGGTGTTGTAGAACTCATTTGCAACCAATTGTTGTAACTATATCTAAGTTATATTTCATTATACACAACGAGTTGGAGCTTGGTGCAAGGGTTGATGCTCCTTGGGTTTGTGCCCTAAATTAGTAGGGGTTGGTGCTCCTTGGGTTGGTGCCCTAAATCATTGCAATCCATTGTTTCACTAGTGAGGCTGGATTGGAGCAGTAGACTCTAGCAGCATTTCTCACCGAGGTTTTTTCCATATTTTGTTTTCCTTATATATCTAGTGTTTTGGATTGTATTTGTGTGTTTTCCTCTTTTGGATATCTACATTTTGCTTACCAATTTGATTGTTTAGTGCTTAGGGTAATAACTGATATTCCAAGGTTGTTTAAAAGGAAAAGAATTTAGGAACCACTGAGTCACCCCCCTCTCAATGGTACATTGTGTTCAACAATTGGTATCAGAACCTAGGTTCCTAGTTGGTTATAGCTTGGGTAGATTCTGGTCTTAGAACACAATGGTAAAAATTGGTCTGGCTCCTCAAAAGCCCCCATGTTTGATGGATCTAACTATGCCTTCTGGAGTAGAAGAATGGAGACCTATATTTCCTCCCTTGGTTTTGATGTGTCGATGTTTGTCAAGAATGGGTATGTTGTCCCTAGTGTTCCTCCCACTGATTTGGATGCCAAGAAGGAGTATGAGAATAATTGAAAGGCTAAACATGCTATCTTAAGTAGGTTGTCTGATAATGAGTTTGTCAAGGTCATGCACTATGCATCCGCCAAGGAGATGGGATAAAATGTAGAGGTTATTTGAAGGAGATGTAAAAGTCAAAGAGGCCAAGCTACAAGCACTAAGGGGTCAACTTGAAGGCATCAAGATGAAGGATGAAGAAAAGATTGCAGACTACCTTCACAAAATAGATGAAACTGTGAACACCATCAGAGGACTTGGAGAAGAAATTACAGATGAGATTCTTGTTGAGAAGGTACTTAGATCTCTCACACCTAAGTATGACACTAAGTTATCTGCAATAGAGGAAGAATGTGACACTCACTAACATCATATGAAATGATAACAACTGGTGAAGCATCCTCAAGGAAAGAGGCAATGTTCAACTCCACCAAAAAGGGCAAGGAAGAGGTTGATCATAAAGGATCCAGTGAAGACTCAGATGCAGAGGTAGCAAACTTTGTCAGAAATCTCAAGAGAGGATCCGACAAGTATAAAGGAAAGTTACCACTCAAATGTTTCAACTGTGGTAAAGTTGGACACTTTTCTGAAAAATATCCTTAGAATGAAACTGGTGGAGATGAGTTAAGAAGATTTAGAAGATTTGCAGGTAAAGACAAAGAAAGAAATGTTTATCGACAAGCAAGAAGAGGCTACCAGAAGTAGAACAACCTATACACTATTGATGATGATGCCATAGACAAAAAAAGTGCATCAAAAGATGACTACTGTGAGAATGAAAGAGAAGTTATTCTCTTTATGGCACTTGATGAACCGGTTGGTGAAGATGAGGAAGAAAAAGACATTGAGGCTAAAGTGGATCTAGAAGGTGAGCTCATAAGTTCTCTTAAGGAGCTGAGAAAAACAAGAAGAGAACTCAATAAGTTCAAGCTTGCTGTAGTAGATGAACAAGATCTCTTGAAGCAATCCCTAGATGAGTCCAATAAAGTTATATCTAACTTGAAACTCCAGCTGGAAGAAGCCAAGAGGATATGTGAAATTACATCCTCTGATCTAATGAAGAAGGAAAAGGAGCATCACTATCTAGAAGCAGAAATAGTGAAGCTCGGAAAGGAGCTTGAAAAAAGTAAGGAAGAAATGAAAGTAAGAAGCAAATATGAAGGCAACACTGGAGCCTTGGACAAGATGCTGAGAAAATAGAAACCATCTAAAGATACCGATGACTCGAGACTTGAAGAAGGACAAAGTTCAAACAACAAGGACACATCCGGTAAGGAGATACAGTTCACTTCTTCAAGTGAAGGTGAAGAGAAGAAGACATTTACGGTAAGAAAGGATACCAGTAAGAAGACATATGCAAATGTTATTAGAAACCGCCTCACAAACTGGTATATACAATGAATGAACCGGAGGCCACACTCAATGTACCGACATGCAGATCCAAGGAGAAATGCAAGATTTGATCATGAAGGATTCCTCAAAGTCAGCAACATCAAAGGAAGACCCTTGGTGAGGTAGTATTTTGCAGGACCAAGGCAACCTAACCGGTATGTTCCAAACTTTCATGGTTATTGTTATCGGTGTAACAAATTTGGACATAGGATGGTTGACTCTAGATTAACCAATAATCCCACTATGAGTTATGAAAGTAGAAATCCATTTAATGCACTCTGGGATATGAATGTTGTCTATTATCAATGCAATGGATTTGGTCATAGGAGTTTTGAATGTAGGAAGAATAAGCCGGTGTCCTACAATAGTTTCAAAGATTCATCTTTAAATGAAAATGTGAAATTCTATAACTGTCAAGAGTTTGGGCATATATAAAAGTTTTATAAAAATAGGAAAATCAAGCAGAAGAGGACAAATCATGATCAAGAACCGGTAGTTAAACCGGAGCACAAAATAGCAGCTGACAAGAAGAAGGAAACCAAACCGGTATGGGTTGAGAAAGAAAAAGACAAGGCAGAATCAAGTCTGATAGTGCAAACTTCCTTACATGTTGAAAGGAAAAATTTGGTAGATAGTGGTTGCTCCAACCACATGACTAGTGATAAAATGAAATTTATCAAGCTTGAAGATTGGAATGGTGGTTCAGTGAGATTCAGAGACAACTCATCCATCAAAATAAAGGGAAAAGGTACTCTAAACATTGATGGAAAACTGAAAGTACATGATGTGTACTATGTGGAAGGCCTAAAGCACAACTTGAAATGAAGCCTGGCACGAAATGAAGCTGATAGATAGGCTCGGCTATGCAAGGTGGGATTCTTGATTGATCGGAGGTGAGTAATAGTGCTGGTCTGTCATGCCTCAGGTCCCTTCAAATAGTAGGGCGGATCTGCAGTCGGTTGATGAATTTTAAGGAGAAGATTCCAGGCTTGCCCTACTATTCTAATGGGGTGCCGGTGTAGCTTAAATTCACCTTTGATTCTACCAGCTGCTAGATAAAGAAAGAGAGTACCGGTTAGACTATAGTTGAAGGAAAGAGGATAGATGGTAATGTATATAATCTGAAAGAATGTTATGAATCCCAATATATGTTGGGACAAGTGGATGAAAGCTGGTTGTGGCACAAAAGATTAGGCCACATAAATTTTGATCTTTGTTGCAGTAAGCAAAAAGGGGTGCGTAAGAAATATTCCACCCATCATCAAATCGGTAAGCACATTTTTTGATGAATGTGTGAAAGGGAAGTAGACTAACATGAGCTTCAGAACAAAAGAACACAACACCTCAAGACCTCTTGAAATTGTACATACAAATCTGTGTGGTCCAACTAGGACAAGATCTCTTGCCGGTGAAATATATTTTATGCTCTTCATTGATGACTATTCAAGAATGACATGGGTCACTTTCCTACAAGATAAAACACAAGCATTTGATAGATTCAAGATCTTTAGGAAGATGGTGGAGAAGGAAAGTGGGTGCAAGCTGAAATGTCTAAGATCAGACCGGGGTGGAGAGTTCACATCAAATGAGTTTGAATATTACTCTGAAAGACATGGAATTAGAAGGTAATACTCAACTCCTAGGACACCACAACAAAATGGTGTGGTAGAAAGGAAGAACTTGATAGTCAAGGAGATGGCCAAAACCATGTTAAATGAGGCCAGCTTGCCGGCCATATATTGGAAGGAAGCAGTTCACACTGCTGCATATACCTTGAACCGAGTTCAACTAAGAACAAACAACAGGATGACACCTTATGAATTGTGGTATGACTAGAAACCATCAGTCAAGCACTTTAAGGTATTTGGAAGCAAGTGTTTTATCAAGAGAGATATGGATGGTTTAGGTGGTTTTTATTCCAGGAGTGATGAAGGAATTTTCCTTGGTTATTCATCTAACAACAAGGCCTATAAATGCTACAACAAAAGACTAAGAAGAGTCATTAAAAGTGTGCATGTAAGAGTTTATGAGGACATGCACAAAGGAAGACAATCATAGGTAAACCGGTATGATGATTCTGGTGATGAAGGTGTGGAAGCTCAGCCAGAAATGAACCGGAAGAAGCATCCAAAAGGGATCCTAACCAGTATGTGTAGATAAATCACTCGAAAGAGAAGATTTTAGGTAATAAGAGTGATGGTGTGTAGACTAGGAGAAGACTTTCCCGGAATGATGAACAAGTCAACTTCTGCCTCATGAATGAAGTAGAACCTAAAACCTTCAATGAGGGCAACAAAAGTTAGAAATAGATGGATGCCATGGAAGAAGAGTTGTAGCAGATTGAGAAGAATAAGACTTAGGAATTAGTCCCTAGATCAGAAGACAAGAACATTATTGGCACCCAATGGGTCTACCAAAATAAGATGAATGAAGAAGGTAAAATTGTTAGGCATAAAGCTACACTTGTGTGAAAAGGTTACTCTCAAGTAGAGGGCATTGTTTTTGAAGAGACATTTGCACCAGTAGCTAGATTAGAAGCAATTAGAATGTTTCTAGCCTTTTCTGCCTACAAGGGTTATAAAGTATAACAAATGGATGTAAAATCTGCCTTCCTCAATGGAAATTTGGAAGAAGTGTACATGGAGCAACCAAAAGGGTTTTTGTTATATGATGATGAAACCTTTGTGTGCCGGTTGAAGAAAGCCCTGTATGGTTTAAAGCAAGCTCCTAGAGCATGGTATTCAAGACTAGATCAATACCTGAAGGAGTAAGGATTCAAAACGGGGAGTGCTGACAGCAAATTATACATCAAGAAAGATGGAAACCACATGATCATTGTGGTTGTGTATGTATATGACATTATTTTTGGAGGCAACAAGGATACCCTTTGCAAAGAATTTTATGATCAAATGCAGTTAGAATTTGAGATGTCAATGCTTGGATAATTGACATACTTCCTTGGTTTGCAGATATCATAATAAAATAAGGGAATCTTTATCTCACAAACCAAGTATGCAAAGGATATGTTGAAGAAATTTCAAATGGAGGACTGCAAACCGGTAAGTACTCCCATGGTGACTGGAAGCAAATTAAGCAAGAATAATGAATCACCGGTGGTGGATCAGACATTGTATAGATCCATGATAGGTAGCTTATCGTATCTTACTATTTCTAGACTGAACATAGTGCAGGCCATGTGCATGGTGGCTAGATTTCAAGCTGCACCTAAGCAGTCATATATGAATGTTGTAAGCAAAACTTTTAGGTATTTGCAAGGAACACTTAGTTATGGATTGTGGTACCCTAAACAAGGGGAATTCCTCTTGGAAGCATATACTGATGCTGATTGGGCAGGTTGCATTGATGACCGAAAGAGCACAAGTGGTGGTGCATTCTTCCTAGGTGACTGGTTGGTCTCATGACATAGCAAGAAGCAACATTCGGTCTCCCTATCAATTGCTAAAGTAGAATACATTGTTGTTGCTACAAGCTGCTCTCAGGTGCTTTGGATGAGAAAACCCTCAAGGACATATAGGTGGACATCTCTAATCCTATTCCTATACAGTGTGATAATTCTAGTGCCATCAACATATCAAAGAACCCGATGATGCATTCCAGGACAAAGCATATAGCCATAAAGTATCATTTTCTCAGAGAGAAGATCGAAGGACAGGAAGTAAAGATGGATTATGTCCCTATAGGAGAACAAGTGGCAGACATTTTCACCAAACCATTGCCGATAAGCACTTTTGAGTACTTAAGTCAAAAGTTGGGAGTTTTTTCAACTACCTTATGCATTTAAGTTAGTAAGGAGCTAATTGGTTCAAGGGGAGTTCATAGTAGTATCTATATCTCTTGAAACACATGTTGATCAGAGGGAAAGTTCAAGGTTGTATGTCTCAATACCGACTGCAATCCCTAAGAGAATATTTGACTAAGGGGGAGATAGGTATGATTCAAAGGGGGAGTATAAAATACCCTGGCCCTTTGTCATTATATCAAAGGGGGAGAAATTTACCGGTATGAACTCTAGCAGTAAGTTGACATCAATGCCAAAGGGGGAGATTGTTGGAATTATTAGTATTAAGTTGTTATTGATGTCAACTGGTTTGGCATGGTCACCGATGAGTAAGAAGTGGTGACCGGTATAAGAGAAGTAAGACATGATGATGTCAATCCATATGTGAGTAAGAAGACAAAAGGAAGGTTACCGGTACACATGAATTGTGTCATCTACTAGTAAAATAGGCTCAACGATAAGGCAATCAAGAAAGAAAACGAAGAACTAAAGGATGTAAACTGATATACTTAGAGAAGATTAATGCTGTGAGTAAATGGACTGAGTAGTAGGAGCAACATGTTTGATGAAAGGCCAAGTTGACCCACCGACAAAGAAGAGGTTTGTAGGTATCAAGGCTCACCTGTGGAGTTAGGCTATACCGGTAAGGTGAGTTGATCCGATAGTCAATCTTGGTCAATGAAGAATGTCAAACCAACATAGAAAACCAGGCAGAGGTGGATGTCGACAAAGATGACAGCTGGAAGCCAGGTGGTGATAGTACATAGGTCGGTGAAGTGTGCATTGATGGAACAGTCAGCAAGAAGGTCAACTTTTATGAATAACCCACAAGTCATGGGACAATGCCAGAAGATTGTGGCTCGAGGAAAACAAGCTGGCAAGTGATTGAACTTATCCTGCAAGAAGATCTGATCTTCGTACCTATTCGCTGAAGGAAACAACTAAGCCATTAATGGCGTGTGATAGAGAAACATAGAAAAGCATGGTGCAGACCTCCAGATATAGAAAACACACATTGGAATGCGAGGTGTTGGTGGTGTTGATCGATGCCATGAAGATAATCTCTTTGGAAAAGAAGATCGAATCAAATCCAATACGGATCAAGTTGGTGAAGGTAAAACCTAACACGACACTATTCGAATGCTATTTTGGTGGGAACCCTAGATGATAAATATGTGAGCTTGAGACAAAAATCTATGGATGTTTGATGCGAAGAGTGAGAGAGAAGAGAGATTGAGCAAGGAGAAAGATCATCTTCCTTAGAGTTTATTCTAAGAAATTTGTAGAGTGAGTTAGCAGGTGAACCGGTGAGAGGGTCTAACCGATAGAGACAAAGTAACTGATAAACTGTTGTAGGTCTAACAGTTAAGCTAACCGGTGAGGTGTGATTGGTCAAGAAGGCATCTGAGAGTGACATAGTGCGGTGTGAGGTTGAGGGAGAAAGAAGAGAGGCTAGGAGTAATCAGTGAGTGATCAGAGAGATTAATTTGATAACCGATAGTGTGAGAACCAATGAAGAAGAGGATATTGTTAACCGACATAAATTCAATGTTCAAGTGTTGCAGAACTCATTTGCAACCAGTTGCTATAACTGTATCTAATTTGTATTTCATTATACACACTGAGTTGGAGCTTGGTGCAGGGGTTGATGCTCCTTGGGTTGGTGCCCTAAATCATTGTAATCCATTATTTCACTTGTGAGGTTGTATTGGAGCAGTAGACTCCAACAACATTTCCCACCGAGGTTTTTCCCATATTGGGTTTTCCTCATTTATCTGGTGTTGTGGGTTATATTTGCGTGTTTGCCTCTTTTGGATATCTATATTTGTCTTATAGGTTTGATTGTTTAGTGCTTAGGGTAATAACAGGTATTCAAAGGTTGTTTAAAATGAAAAGAATTTAGGAACCACCGATTTACCCCCCTCTTAGTGGTACATTATGTTCAACACCCTACCTATGTATCTCCTTCCCTAGGTCTATCACTCCCTCCATAGTATTCCCTAAAACCTATACCCTACAAAAATTATATACCCTAAACCCTATACCAGAGAGATAGAGAGAGATAGAGAGAGAGGTGTAAGGAGGGATAAGTTAGATACCTATAGGGGAGAGAGAGGTGGGTAATGATACAGGGATGTAGATGTAGAGAGGGAGGAAGGGAGAAACCTAAAGTGTAGAGAGAGAGGTTGGGAGGGAGAGATGATGACCTAGACAATGGAGGGAGAGAATAAGAGATGGAGATTAAATATGAGAGAGTGAAGTAGGGAGAGATGTGGGGGTAATGAGGGAGAGAGGATGGAGAGGGAGAGACGTAGAGAGAGAGAGAGAGAATTATCAATACAACTAGTACCCTCAACCCTATGTACCCTAAACCCTTTACCATCAATCTTGAACCCTATACCCTAAACCTTATATCCTAAAACCTATTATCTAAACCCTATACATGGGAGAGAGAAGAGGGGAGGGAAGAATAAAGAGAAAGAGAGAGCAAAGGAGGGAGAGAGATGTGGTTAGGGATTGACTAAGAGACATAGAGAGGGAAGAGATTGAGAGGTAAGGGCAAGAGAGAGAGAGAGAGGTAAGTTCACAAAGAGAGAAAAATGGGTAAGGAGGCAGAGAGGAAATAACTAGAGAGGAGAGAGATATAGAGGTGAGAAACCTAGAGCCTAGGAAGAGAGGAGTGATAAACCTAGGGTTGGGAGATAGAGGCGAGGGAGATAGATGGGGAGAGAGAGGTGGGCAGTGATACAAAGAGGGAGAGATAGAGAGGTAAAGATGGAGAGAGAGAGAGAGGCATAGGAATGGAGAGAGAGGTTGGGAGGGAGAGGTAGTGATCACGATAATGGAGATAAATAATAAGAGGAGAAGAGAGATGGAGGGAGGAAATGATAGATATTGAGATAAGGAGGGAAGGTGAGAGAGAGAAGGTAGGAGAGGCCTATATAGGGGAGAGAGAGAAGAAAGAGATAGAGAGAAGAGAGGGAGAGTAATAGTTCTAGAGTTTAGGGGAGATAAAGAGGTGAGGGGATAGAAAAGTGAAGGAGAGAGTTTATAAAGGGAGAGGGATAAGGGGTGAAAGAGAGAGAGGTGAAGAGGGGGAGAGAGAATTAGAGAGGGTATATATAGATAGGTGAGATACCTAGAGGGTGAGAGAGAGGTTAGATACCTAAATGGGAGAGAGAGGGAAGAGATAGATAGAGTGGATTAGAGAGAGGTGCCTAATGAGACATGGATGGAGAGGTATATATGTGAAGAGGGAGGGAGGGAGAAACCTAGAAAGGGGAGAGAGGGAGAGAGAGAGGGTAGGAGGGAGAGTTGATGACACAGACAATAGAGACAGAGAGAGAATAAAGAGGGAGAGAGTATAAAAGAGAGTAGGGGAGGGAGATAGATATGAGGGTAAGAAGGGATGCGTATGTATAGAGGGAGGGAGAGACCTAGAGAGGGGAGAGAGTTGAGAGAAGACAAAAAGATGAAAGTATCTAAATAGGATATACCCTCAACCTTGTACCATCAATTTGGTACAATAAACCCTATACCAATGCCCTCAACCCTAAAACCAATATCCTCAACCCTATACCTAAATCCTATATCATACTCTCTATTCCCTAAATCTTATTCAAGGGAGGGAGAGAGGAAATGAGAGAGATAAAAACAAAGATGAAGTGAGGGATAAGGAGGGAGGGATGGAGAGGTAGAAAGGGTGTGATTGGGAGACCTAGAGAGGGGAGAGATAGAAAGGTGAGGGAGAGATACACATTTATAAAGAGATAAAGAGGGGTAAGGATGAAAGGAGAGAGGTGGAGAGGGAGGTAAATAACTAGAGAGGGGAGAGATATACGTCCTAAAGCCTAGGGAGAGAGGGGTGAGAGCCATAGGAGAGAGATAGAGTGATAGAGATATAGGGGGGAAAGAGGTTGGTAATGAGATAGGGAGGGAGAGGTAGAGAGGTAAAGATGGAGGGAAGGAGAGACCTAGGGGTGGGGAAAGAGAGGGTGGGAGGGAGAAGTAGTGATCAAGAAAATATAGAGAGAGTGAAGAGAAACAATAAGAGAGAGATAGAAGAAGAGGGAGGGAGGGAGGGATAGATATGGGGGTAAGGAGGGAAGGTGAGGTAGAGAGGGAGAGATGGTGGGAGAGAAATGGAGAAATAGATATAGGGAGAGAGTGAGGGGGACGTGTGTAAGGAGAGAGGAGACATATTTTAGTGAGTAAAGGGAAAGAGAGAGAGGTAGAGAGGTTGTGATAGATCTTGGGGGATAGAAAAGGGAGTGAGATAGAAAGAGGTTGAAAGGGGACATAGAAAGAGTGATAGAGAGAGATCTATAGGTCTTGAGTTTGGGGGTGATAAAGAGAGTGAGATAGAGCGAGTGAGAGAATATTGATAGGAGCATGTTGATTAAGTAAATTTGGCTAAGTTCAAAAATTATATGATCGTCTAAAACCTAGAATCTACATTACAACTCCTAGAGATCTAACACCACTCTCAAACATCCAACCAATATATACATAAAATATAACTTAAAGTATTAGATACTTAGATTTTACATTTCATGTATATATTATTCTTCAAGGATTGGGTATAACTTGTGTCCAAACTAGAACATTTACCCATTCATAATATCTACAACTTTCCAAAGCAAAAAATTTGGCGAGTGCCAAATGTGGTGCTCACCAAATGCAAAAAGTGCACTTTACACATTTGGCAAGCACCAAATTTGATGCGCACCAAATGCAAAAAGTGCATTTTTCACATTTGGTGAGTGCCAAATTTAACGTTTGCCACATGTGAAAAGTGCACATTTTTAATTTAGCGAGCACCAAATAGGGCAAGCATCATATTTGGTGCTTGCCAAATCATTTGCATTGAAAAATACCAACTCTTTGGGTTGACTTTGCTTTGGGCATCCAATCCAAAGGTTTGAAGGACCATTATGCTACTGACATGTTTCTATGAAAAGATAAAAAGTGGCACCTTTTTGGTACCATATCTTTGTGCACTTACCCAAAATAGCCCTTGATGTTCAACATCTTTAGAACCTACTTGATCATTAGGTATACATTCCATGTACTATTATGAAGGTATCACCCTCTTTTCCTTCTTATGATAGAGTGCCTCCACTAGGATGTGGTGTAGTAGAACAGGTATTCTCATAGTTGCTACAAAGCCCTTTCTTCACCACTAACTAGGAAACTATAAATTAGACGTATTGGTAGATAGAGTGACTAGTTGCCACCTACTTTAGTCTTAAAGGCATGGGTGGTCCTACAATCAATTAGGGCAAGTTTTCTTTCTTGACACATATAATCTCTCCATGTTAAAGAGTGCTTAAATTCCATCATGCACATGTGAGATTCTTAATTGTATAATGTTCTTCAAGTGGGAGAATACACTACTTTCATTGGTTGGAAGCCAACAAAAGAAGTAAAATGCTTGCTTGATAGAGGGTGGGTTAACCTTGATCATTAGTACCCCACTCCCAAGGTTAGTTTTATAACACTTGTTACTTTATAATTATTATTTTTTATAAACTTTAAACATGCCACTTACATGACTATTTTATTTTTGGTGCCATGATCATTGTGAATTTTTTCTTTTTGGGGGTCACTTATTATTTGATATTTAATTTAGTTTTAAGCCCCAATTCCATGACACTCACTATATTTTTTTTAAGAGTAGCTATACAATTTTTACTTTAACTTTAATATATTTTTTTTCATTTTATTATGCTTGGTAAACTTTTTAACTTGATTGGTGACACTAGCACGACATGCCCTTCGGCTCCATGTGAAATGCTTTTGACCCAAAGCTATGAATCGAAGGCCACAAATGGGGGAATTCATCCCCACACTTCACTTGTTCAAACCCACAAGCGAAAGGGCCCAGTGTAGCCACAAGGCCTGCAAGCACAATGGCCCAATAGGGGTTTGAACCTTGGTGGCCACTTCACCAACAAAGTGTTTTAAACACGACACTACACATCTAAAGACACTTTAACTTTAATGTAACTCTAATTAAAAAATAACATTTTATATTCAAAATGATAAGACCAACTCTAAACAAAAGTATTGTCGTATCTAGACTCAATTGCTATGAGGAATGACCAAATCAAACCATGGGAGTACTAATTATGGTAAATTTCCATATATTTGTAGGGGTAAATGTTCCCTTAGATTGGGCTTAGAAATTTTCACATCAATTGGGTAAGTCATTATTTAAGATAGGGTGCTAGGCTTTTAATAAGAAAAGCTTAAACAAATAAACCATAGGCCCATTTGAGATAACTTACAAATAAGATTTATAAATATATTTGTAACTAAGTGGTGTTTTCAGAATATGTCAAATTATGTGATGATTTTGAGATTCAATTATGTAGCTCTTGAATCAATCTCATTGACCAATATTTTATAGTTAGGAATCACAAGAATCCATGTGAATCCATCTCTCATGAACATGAATTGTCCACTTGTACACATTACATCTAGTTGATGCTCACACCTCGCTTACAAAAATAAAGTATTAACACTTCTTAGAAGGTCACACATCCTAATACTTCTTTCACACAAACATTCTTAACCATCTATTTTTCTTAAAACTCAAATCCACTATAAATATTTATTTTCAATAAGATAAACTAAAACAAATAAACAAATAAACAAATAAAAAATAAAAGAAAATTATTTTAAAATTTACATAATATAATAAATATTCCTTATAAAGATCTAAAATATCTTTTAGCATTATTTTTGTGAAAAGATTCCTAAAAATTATTCATGGAGGACCGAGTCTCCCACTTAAACAATTGGTACATTGACTCTTTTATATCAGCCCTATTCATAGAACCAACGGCCAATGTATTAGGTGCATAATATTACCTTGGTTTTATAAATATTCTAATCTTATATATGCAATGGCCAACATTGGTAGTGGGTTTACGAATATTCTAATCTTATCTCTTTAAAGAATCAATCCCCCCAAATCTCCTAAACTCCACTTGCCTTCAGATTAAGCGTACATTTTAACTCATCCAACTAACCACAGTTTGACGGATCCTGGGACCATTTTGGCCAAAGAAACCAGAAAACCATCTGCCATTAGATAACAGTAAGTAATTTTAGTTTAAGATTACTAAGCCAGTGAAACAGATACACTGTCAGAGATGCAATAACATACTTAAGCTGAGAGCTATATTAGACTCATTCATGCCAATACCAGGGATTATTTGAATGTCATATTTTCAAGACCAGCCATTGAAAATAGCATTTAGTGCTCTCTTATCTCGAGGTGGAATGTGATTCAAAATGTTGATATAAACAAAATCATATATTCTAATTTAGAAACATAAACACGAATAAACACGAATAAAATGAGCTGTAGAAATCTTATCTCTTATTGCTAACAGTTATTCTAGATAATAGCTACAAACATAGATATGATAAATATTTACCATTTTTTTGATATCATAAAAGCAAGTCTTTTGATGGGTTCTGCAGACCACTTTGGCCAAAGAAACCAGAACACCATTTGCCATTAGATACCAGTAAGTAATTCTAATTAAGATTACTAAGCCAGTGAAACAGATACACTGTCAGAGATGCAATAACATACTTAGCTGAGAGATATATTAAACTCATTCATGACAGTTCTAGGGTTTATTTGAATGTCAGATTTTCATGACCTGATCATAACATTTCCAATGAACATGTCATTGGAAATAGCGTTGAGCTCTTTCCTTCTCATTTTCACAATGGATCATAGAATGTGATCCGAAATATTGATGTAAATAAAATCGCACATAATATAATCCAGAAACATAGAATGGATGGTGGAAATTTTATCTCTTTTTTTCTAAAAATTATTCTGGATAATAGCTATAAACATATATATAGTAGATGTTTACCATTTCTTTGATATCATAAAGGCAGGCCCATTGAACATGGGTTCTCAGATTCTCCCTCTAGATTCAGATCAAAAGCTGCAATAACCCTCTGGTGGTTGTTGTTGACGTTGTTCTCCTTTGAAGAACTCCTTTTGTTATCAACAATATTCTCTGGTGGGCTGCTTTCTCTCTTCCTCTTCATACATTTTCTAGTCTGCTCTTCCTCCAAATGAGATTGATAAGGATGATGAACATTACTGTTAAAATCTTCCCACTGAAATGAGGACAACCATGTCTGAGAGATTTTCACTGAATCCCTTTTGTGGGTCTCTATCATTTCTCTCCTGTACTTTTTCTCAGACTCAATCCTTTCAAGCAGAGCCATGAATTCTTGCACTTCATGTTCTCTTTCTCTTGTCTCAGGATTCTCCATTGCAGGCCCGCTTAATTCAGATCGCATTTAATAGATAATGAGAAAGGGGCTAAATTAAGGATATGGGTATGGAGTTTTTAACATGGTCCAAGAGAAAAAATGAGGAAAAAATTGAAATATTTTAAGGTGGGTATTGAAGAGACAATGGTATTCTTCTGTATCAGAAAACGTGCATGATGATGTAAGTTATATGACATAAGCAGCATCATCATGGTTTGACTGGTTTAGTGGATGACCTTTGGAAAACCCATTTACTATTGCAGGAAAACATAGCACGTTTGTGGAAAAATGGAGAAAAGATACTTAACATGTTTTGGAAGGTTATTTAAGGACTAAAGTGAGGTTCGCATGATGAAAAACAATAGTCATTTAGAATATGAAACCCTAAAATAATGAATATGAGAAGTGTGAAACCCTAGTACATTAGAATAATTGAAGTTAATGATATGTTAAATAATTTAAATATTATCTATCCCACTTACATCATTTGGCCCATTGTGATAAAAATGCTTAGTATAATCATGCATTAGTAAATGATTATTTTTGTGTAAAGTCTAATTCATTTTAATATTTGTTATATTTGACAATTATATTTGTGTAGATAACTAAAATTGACGTATTGTTGTAGACGTATAAAAATGACCATATTTCTAAATGAATATTTTATGTTCATTTCTCTATTTAATTAAATTCAATTTAATTAAATTATCCACATTCCTCTATTTAATTAAATAAATTACTCAATTAAATTCACTATACCATTTAATGAATAAATCATTTTATTCAATTAAATTCCCTCTATTCACTTTTAATTAAATTCAAATTTAATTAAATAGTTATCCTAAATTGAATAAATCAAATTTATTTAATTTCTCCAAATTACAACCAAATTGAATGAAAATCATTTAATTCAATTAAATCCTATTATCCCCCCATCCACTTGCAAAATCCCAAACCCATTTCTAATCCCTTCTAGAATCTTCTAATCGCTTTTAATTAACCTAACCCCTCCTCTAAACTTTGTCACATCCCTAAGCAAAGAGAAGTCACTCCTCAAAGCCTCAAAGTCTTTGATAACCATTAAAGGCTTTCAACCTTCAACCACTAAATGTCTCAAAGTCTTTGATAACCTTTGAAAGCTTTCAACCTTCAACCACTTAATCCACAAAGTCTCCAATAACCATTAATGGTTAACTCAAACCCTCCTACATGGTTAAAACATTTGTTTTGACTCAACCTCTACCCAACCCAAGGGTCTCATCAGGCCTTTAATGCTTTGACCATGATTATCTCTTAATCATTTGCACAAAGGTTTATCCTTGGATTAAGTCTTAATCCATTGGGTAATCCTAACTTAGACTTGACCCTTAGCCTCTAGATAACTATGAGGTCTTCTCAGGCATTCAATGCCTCCAACCCCTTCTTTCAACCCAATCGTATGTTGACACTTGTCACCATGTCATTGGTGCAAATTGTGCACATGGATCCCCAACTTTCAAGCTTGGCCCTTGATTAAACCTTTCAATCCTGACCATCCATTGCCCTGTTTGTGCTATAAATAGAGCTCTCATTCCTCCATTTTAAAAAGAATCATCTTTCAAATTTGAAGCATTACACTTATGCTCAAATTCTTTCAAGTTTTCTCATTTCATACATGCTCATCATTTAGCCTCTCTTTAGATCAGGAATTAAACTAAATATGCATGTTTAGATTACTTTCTTTATCATTTTAGTTCAATCATAGACTAAATATAGTATGCTAGGATAGTATTCATACTAATCTTGTCATCTTATCATTTAGTTTATTGCATTTTAGCATCATACATAGCTTACAACACATCTCATACTAAAATCAATCAAAAGCATCTCTTGTTCTCATATTTGCCATCCCTAAACCATTTTGCTCAGTGATCTGAGAGCAAAAACATTGGTTTGAGGGACATTGTGAGATAGAGAACCATGAGACCCTCCTTGGGAAGCTGAGTAATACTACGTTACTCCATAGCTTGCACCAAGAAGTCCTGTGTGTGTGTGTGGACTAGTATTTTGAAATATTTTTACATATTGAATTTTATCGCCCACTTTTCCCGCATACATTTCTGGTGCCCACCGTGGGGCCCGACCCAAATAACAAATCGGTTTTTCAAATTGATCACTTTTGCAGGTCGGCGGGAAACAGGAATTGACGCGTAAGAAACATTCCATAGCGCATCCGCCTAACAGTCTAGCGCTTCTAGCCTACTGTTTAGCGCGTGTGCTCTATTCTTTAGCGCGTGAAGACCTTTTCTTAGCGCATGAGTTTGTTTTAAAAAATTTTCCTGTAGGTCTCGACGCGGGCAAAACACAGAGTAGCGCATCAACTTAACATATTAGCGCATCCGATCCCCAGTTTAGCGCTTGTAATCCATCATCCAGCACGTAAAACTAAAAAGTTAGCGCATCATATTTCAAATTTTCCTGCAGAACTGACCGCGGGAAAAAGAAAAGGAACAGAGCAGCGCTTCCAATTCACAGGATAGCGCATCCCAGTAACAGTATAGCGCAGAGGAACATAATTTTAGCGCATCTGGATTTTATTGTAGCGCGTACAGTCGATTCTGTAGCGCATCACAGACAAAAACAAAAAAAAAACAATTCTTGTAACTGAACTGAAATTTTAGACTTGTAGAAGTCCCCCAAATCATCTGACATTTTATCGCTTTTGTTTGCTTGTAGGATGCTAACAGTTCCTTACAGGTAGAGAGAGGATTTTTTTTTTTTTTTTGTTAAAAATGATTTCTTTTGTTGACATCCAAATCGGAAATTTGCTTTGTTGACCATTTCCTTTTTATAGATCAGAAAATCTTTCTTTTAAGATTAAAAAGAACATCATGTTTTTGTGGAGCAACATCTCTACATAGGTTAGCAAATCACTGAATTAGAGGTTTAAAAAGAATTTTTGATTGCTTTGTCTCGAAAGTGGAAGGAATATGCTCTCCCCTTAACTGGGTGATCAAAAATCTAGACCACTCTTACCGCTTTCAGTAAATTCAAGCATTAAAACCTTTAGCAGGCCTGCCTTCCTGAGGAGTTGCAATCAACTCTTAAAGCCGTTTATGGCCGGTGTGAAGGGAACGACCTAAGTGGGGAACGACTTTGACGCCAAGAATTCCAACCCACTATAATCAAATATGGAAAGTGATGAAAGTCCTTTTCAACGGTTGCGCGCAGTGATTAGCCTTCCCCCAGTGTCCTCGAGATACGTAAAGCCTTTGTTCTAAAGGTTGGGAAGCCTCTTGAGGGAGTTTATCACTGACGGCCGAACGGGAAGCCTGATTAAGAACCATAGAATTAGAAACTTTGAACTGAGTCAGTAACCAAACATTTGTAACATCATAGTGCAAGGGTGGGGAAAAATCCGCCCCCAAGATTACTCACCATATATCTCCCAAGATAACTACTCAATTGTGAAGCATTTCACTTTGGGTTAACTTCTGGCAAAAGGCAAAAAAATGGGCGCCCTCTAGGGGGTGACACAGTTGTTTGAGCTGACGGAGTATCGAGACTAGTGGGCTATGATGTTATTTATGACCCTTGAATAAAGAGTCTTTCTGAAGTGTCTTACTTGTATCCAAACCTATTAAAACATTGGGGATTTGAACACATCCTCGCAGAACATACACTCTCTGTTAGATTAGGCAAAATGGTTGTACTTTTTGTGTCGTGCTTGCAGTTATTACTTCAAAAAATCATCCATCGCACTTGAAAATTTCTCAACAAAAAAATCAAAAACCTCAAAAAAAAAAAATCAAAAAAAAATCACCCTAACGGAAAAATCAGGGCAGTCTAGCGCATAAGAGCAACCTCTTAGCGTGTGGAACACTTATATTAGCACATCCAAACTGCAATTTAGCGCGTGAAGTTAAAACAGTAGCGTTTCATCCTCAAGCAAAAACAGTAATACTCCTTTAGCGCATCCACAACACAGTCTAGCGTTTCGCAGCAACCTCTCAGCGCGTGAGAACCAAGAATTAGCACATGAAATCCAACAGTTAGCGCTTCATAGGCCCAGTGTAGCACGTAACTTTTTCCAAAAAAAATTCAACAACAAAATTCAACAGTCTTAACTTTAGCGCGTGGAAGAAACATCTTAGCACATCGAAACCATATTTTAGCGCATGTACTCCAACAGTTAGCGCGTATCAGGCCCAGTATAGCACGTAGCTTTTTTGAACAAATTCCACAAAATTTTTCAACAATCCTAATTTTAGCGCGTGTCAGCAACAGCTTAGCGCGTGGCATAGATACATTAGCGCATTCACTCAAAACGTTAGCGCGTAGAAGGCCCAGGATAGCGTGTAGATTTTATACCTATTAAACAAAAATTTTCCAGAGAGTTCAAAATTTAGCGCGTGTCTTGGGGCAGCATAGCACGTGTGCTTATTATTTTAGCACATCAAAGAAATTAAGTAGCGCATGTAAACTCTGTTCTAGCGCGTGATCCAAGGCCGAAAAACAGAGAGTTAAAACTGGAAATTTTTTGAAATTTTCAAAAACATTTTGGAAGACTTTTTCGTCAAAAATCATCTATTATCAAACCAGAGTGACAAAAACAAACCATTAAAATTTTTTCTCAAGCTAAATTTGTGTCAAACAAAGTTGTCAGAATCTGAAACGAATCGAGCAAAAGAAGATATCTCTCCTATCATAATCCGGAAAATTTTCATCATCAGTATCAATCAAATATTTTAACATCTTACGGATTTTATCTCAAAAACACTTGTCTAAATTTTTCAAATTGTCAAATCTAGTTTCCAGATCGGGAAACTCTTTATCCATATCATTTGGCACGCTTTGTCGTGAAGGGGCATCTAAACCTTCATTCTGATAAAGTAAGATTTGAAATTTTTAAAACAAGCATCAACTAAATCCAAACAAATCAAAGGAAATCATTGATCATTCATGCATGACTAATCCCCTTATTCTGAGAAGAAAGAACCTCTATCGTAACATCATGTTAAAGAAACAACAACCTAGCTTTTCCAAATTCATCAAGAGAAATAAGTTTTTATACATCAATCGTCAACTCTTCAAATCTCATCGAAAATTTTTTCATCACGTCAAACGTTATATCCAAAACAAATCTAGCGAATTTGATAAAGAACCCCTGAAAACAAGAGCATACTGTCAAAAGTCTGCTTTTAATCAAAAGATAAACCATGGAGGAAAGATCAATCCAGCATTCTTGCCCGACGAGTGCATCACATATAACACATCTCGGCCAGAACCAACAACGCCCGAGTGACACATCGAAGAGGACTTTGTTCCTTTCATCACTGAAAGTTTCTATTAAAATGTCTGTCACTCACTCTCAAAGAAACAAATAAAGCGAGACACACGCAGAATCAAGTATGAATCGCAGATTATCAAACCCTTTTGAAGTGCCACACTCAGAAGAGCCTGAAATTACTGACGCAATTCTGCAGGAATGTCAAGAAAATCCTTCATTCCAAAAACTCATCGAAAAACTCATGGAAAATGACAAAGAAAAATATCTACTCATGCTTACGAGTAAAGGCATTAAACTTCTCAAAGATTTCGATGCAAATGTCTTTCAAACCAGGTCTCAACAATATACATATCAAGAACAACAAAGAGAAGAAGAAACTCACATACCTGAACAACACATTCCAGAACAATGTATACTAGAAATGCGAATACCAGAACTCAAAACCCCAGAACAAAACATACCGTTTACTACACCTTTTCAGTTAAGAACAAATACGAGGGAAGAATTCATCCCTCGACAAGATAATGCACCCTTGGTTGCTCTTACTCAACAAATGCAAATGTTGCAAAGACAAATACACGATATGCAACAAGGGACAACAGTGCAGTACTCTATAAACGAAATCTGTCCTTATCCATTTGACAGAAGATTAAACATGGTACCTTTTCCTCCAAACTCAGACATTCCCAAATTTGATAAATATGATGGGAAAAATGATCCTCGTGATCATGTTCGAGAATTTTGCACCATGAGTCTTGAATTTGCTCATGATGACACTTATCTAATGAGGTTATTCCTAAGAAGCCTGGGAGGACAAACAATGGAATGGTTATCCAAGATTACACCACCTGTCAGATCATTTGACGAATTGGTTAACAAATTCATCACCCACTATTCTTACAACATCCAACATGCCATAACCATGCTAGATGTTTGCAACACCA
This sequence comes from Cryptomeria japonica, assembly GCF_030272615.1. NCBI lineage: Eukaryota > Viridiplantae > Streptophyta > Pinopsida > Cupressales > Cupressaceae > Cryptomeria > Cryptomeria japonica. Next base: position 109,106,204 of record NC_081415.1, read on the forward strand.
AACAAAAAAACAATGAAACATTCATGTTATTCCTTCAGCATTGGCAACGCATGGTATCAAGATATCCTCGAGATATTCCTAAAAAAGAAAAAATGGAGATCTTCATTGATAACTTAAATGGCGAAATGAGTTACAAACTCAAACTTCAATGCATACCATCTTTCGCCAAATTGATTGAAAATGGCATTCAAGTAGAAGAAGCTTGTGTCAAAAAGGGAACACTCAAGTTCTACAAGGAAGGAACAAACTCATCAAACTACAATAACCAAAACAATACCAATCTTGACAAATCTCGAATTTGGACTCGAAACAAAAACGAAGGCAACAATGAATCATATGATCCCAAATCTAAACAACCAGTGCTTGCATTATCAGGAAATACTCAAAATGCGAAAAATCCTAAAAATGCTACTCCTAGTGCTAACACAAATGCACCAAATACTGATCAAGGACAACTCAACACCAACAACGCCAACGATAATCAAAGCAAAAACTTGAATCCAGGGCCTAACAACAATTCACACAACAACACTAACAATTTCCAAAAGCGTATCTTCACACCACTGGGCCAATCATTAGAATCCGCATTCAGAGAACTGTTGGCAAACAAGATTCTTTCTTTGCCTCCAATCAACAATTATGAACCCCCAATCAAACCACCTTGGTGGAATGATTCACACTATTGTGATTTCCATCGCAACAAGGGCCATAAAACAAACGAGTGCATGAGATTGAAACACATAATCCAGGACATGATTGATCGAGGTGACTTAACGGTGGATGGTCTCAAAACAAATAATGATCACGAAGCGTTCAAAAATCCTCTCCCAAATTATAACAAAGATGGTGCATCAACTTCAAATGATACACGCGGAGTTCGTATTAATCACATCTACAACAACACAATCAACCACATATCAGCTGAAGACCATCAAGTCAATGTCATAACCATTCGAGATCGGCATGATAATGAATCTGTCAATGTAACAACCCGGACTCAGAAATATGTCCTGAAGGGACATACTACACCTCCAACTGTCGCACCAAAAATCCAATACGACTTGGTTAACCAACTACGCAAGACTCCAGCTCAGATATCTATCCTATAATTGTTGAAATTATCCCCAAAACATAAAGACATATTGGAGCAAGCTCTATTGGAAACAAATGTGCCTCAAAATCTGGATACAGACAGATTTCAAGCCATGATCGCCCATATGACAGAATCTCATAACCTCACCTTCTCAGAACATGATAATACTTCATTGAGTCATCCGCATAATACTCCTCTACATATTGAAGTCATTGTTTGCAAACACCAAGTAAAAAGAGTCTTAATAGATGGAGGAGCCGGACTTAATATATGTACTTTAAAGCTTATCCGTGCACTAGGCTTCTCAGAATAATCTATTGATCCTTGTAAAAAAATTACCATAAAAGCATATGATGATGAGGAAAGGTCCTCTAAAGGAACAGTAATATTACCTATTCAAGTAGGACCAGTGCAAAAGGATACTATATGTCAGGTCTTAGATATTGATCTCACCTACAATATCTTATTAGGACGACCCTGGATACATGAAATGCAAGCAGTACCTTCTATGTATCACTAGTGTGTCAAGTTTCCTTATGATGGACAAGAAATCTCCATATCAGCTGATCACAATCCATTTCAACATTGCAACACAATGGGGGCAGCCCAGGACAGTTTGGTTCCTCATAACAGAGAAAAGCAGCGGTCTTCGACATCCGATCCACCAACAGCAAAATCCAACTCCTTATGGGGAGACTTCAAACAAAAAATGCACATCAAAGACCAAGGCATGGGAGAATATTCTCTGGAGCCTTTATGTTTGACCAGATTGCCAACATCACCTAGATCGCATGGTTTACCTACTATATCAACACATCTAGCAACTCAGCCCATCACTAAATTTGATGGTACCTTCATCCAATTGGGTACTCTAGCACATGAATCAGAAGATAAAGATGTTCTTAGCTGGCTATACAAAGATGAAGAAGAAGATAATAGAGTAGCAGCTCTAGACATTGTCTTACCAACGCACCTGTATGGAAAAGGCTACTTAATCATGAAGCAAATGGGATATGGTGGTAAAGGACCTATTGGGAAACGCAAAGAAGGAGTCACTGAACCTATAGATCTTCCTTCGCAACCTAGTAGAAATAAAGCAGGATTAGGTTCTAAATTCACCTTCCTATTGAAACGACCGCCACACACAAATGCAAAACCTCAATGGAAGGAAAAGAAGAAGTACAAGAAAAAATCCTGGTAGGAAGCACTCTTTGAATCAGTAGAAACAATCCACAAGGCATGCGAACGTCAAGATCAGAAGTTGCATCAGGGAAAGCTTTTAAATCATAAGAAGGCCATATCTGTAGCAGTGGCTCATATTCACACACCAATGGCTCAAGAACAAATCATGTCATCACAAGAAACTGTCATTCCCCCCCAAGGAAGCACAATCTATGAACAAATCTAGACCGTGGAAGATGGATCGGATACAAAATCAACACAGAATATCAAAATAGTATCCATCATCAAAGATTTGTTTTCACCATACAACATACCTGTTTACAACACAGATAGAATTTGGGATGATGCCTATGAGATAGATTCCAATGAATATGAATGGGGTACCTGCTCTGATACTACTACAAATATTCTAGATGATACTGATTTCATATCCATTTCTCAAGAAGAACATAACGCAGAAGATAGACCTCTTGAATTTGGACCACAACATATCTATGACGTTCAGGAAAGCGAACAGAAGTATTACGAACAAGTCTATGTAGAAGATGATACCATCGAAGACCTCGATGAAACCATAGACTTCTTCAAAACCAAGACCCATCACGATGACAACTCTATCCTAACACTTACGGTAGCTGAACTTGATCCACCCAATGATTCCTTACCGCTTGTCTTCCCTGATCTCATCGACTGGAATGAACCTGAAACCCATGATATACCAATTTTCCCCGATGATGAATCTATTATCCATTACCTATGTACTGTAAATCCCAAAACAGGCTCTACCAGTGAACAAAATAACGATGTCTGTCTATCAGGGAATGTCAAGTCTCTCAGTCGCAAAAATAAATCAAATAAAGAATCTGATGCTGAAAACTAGTTAATGGCAGCTATAGATCCCAAAAAAGTAAAAATAAAGGACGCATCTGAGGGTGAAAACCTTTTTAAGGCACCTAACGATGGGAGACTTGACACTCTTCCTGAACATTTTCATGAGCGATCACCCATATTGATTGAGCCCACTCAATCAATCAACATTGGTACCACAGAAGCAGCCAGAAACATTCACCTTGCAGAATCTCTGACAGAGGAGGAAAGATCGGCATTCATCATCTTCTTTAAAGGATAGCAAATTAACTTTGCCTGGTCATATGCTGATATGCCTGGAGTTGATCCACACTTAATCATGCATCATTTGTCCATCTCTACAGGAGTCAAGCCAATCAAGCAAAAGCTACGAAAGATGAATCCACAGGTGGCACTCATGGTCAAAACTGAATTGAAGAAATTATTAGATGTCGGATTCATCCGACCTATTGACTATGCAGAATGGATTTCCAACATTGTTCCAGTATCAAAACTAGATGGTAGTATCAGAATATGCACTAACTTCAGGGATGTCAACAAAGCTTGTCCAAAAGATGATTTTCCTCTGCCAAGTATCGATATAATTATAGATCTCATAGCAGGCCATGCAATGCTCTCATTAATGGACGGTTTCTCAGGCTACAATCAAATCAAAATAGCTCCTGAAGATCAAGACAAAACAGCATTCACCTATCCTTGGGGAACACACTGTTGGAATGTTATGCCTTTTGGCTTAAAGAATGCAAGAGCCACTTATCAAAGAGCAATGACAACCATATTCCATGATATGATGCACACATTTATGGAAGACTATGTGGATGATTTACTAGCAAAATCCTTTACCAGAGCTGAACATCTCGGCATCTTAACAAAGATCTTTGATCGATTACAGAAATTCCAAGTCTGACTCAACCCTAAGAAGTGTGTCTTCGGGGTTACATCAGGCAAGTTACTAGGCTATATAGTCTCAGCTAAAGGTATTGAAGTTGATCTAGCAAAAGTACAAGCCATCATGGACATGCCACCACCAAAGAATATCAGTCAACTTAGATCTCTACAAGGATGACTTCAATCAATCAGGCGATTCATCGCTCAACTAGCAAATAAAAGTCTACCATTTAACCACTTGCTACATAAAAATGTACCGTTTAGATGGGAGACTAAATGTGCAGAATCTTTTTACCAAATTAAAGAGTACCTGATGAATCCACCGGTTCTAGTACCACCAGTTGCAAGAAAGCCTCTTATACTATATATCTCAACAACAGATATTTCACTGGGGGCACTATTGGCACAAGAAGATCAACAAGGAAAAGAACGCGCCATATATTACATCAGTAGAACATTGAATGGCTATGAACTCAACTATACATTCATTGAAAAGGCTTGCCTAACAGTGGTCTTTGCATCTCAGAAGTTCCGACATTATATGCTAGCACACACTATAAAGCTAGTGGCAAAAATTGATCCTCTCAAGTATCTACTCAGCAAGGCAGCTCTCACAGGCCGATTGGCTAAATGGGTTATGATTCTTAGTGAATTTGACATCCACTACACAAAAAGATGAGCCATCAAGGGACAAGCAATTGCAGATCAGTTGGCTGAAGCACCACTCCCAAGCAAACACACCATGGAGATCGAATTTCCAGACAGGGATGTTTTTGCTCTTTCCTCCAAACAATGGACCCTATACTTTGATGGATCCTATACACAACATGGTTCAGGGGCTGGCATTCTATTCATCACTCCTGAAGGACACACTATGCCAAGATCATACAGGCTTGTGTTTCCATGTACCAATAATGTGGTTGAATATGAAGCATTAGTTATCGGCATCAAAATGGCTGTCGAATGGAAAATCACAGAGTTAAAAGTCTATGGAGACTCACAACTGGTCATCAATCAAATCAACAACAACTATCAGACAAAGGATGACAAGTTACTACCCTACAAATAGATGGTGGATGACTTCAAACAGTATTTTGTACACATCACCTTCGAGCAAATACCAAGGTTGAACAACAAAGTAGCCGATGCAATGGCTACGATCGCTTCATTACTACAAATTCCAGAACAATAGAGTCGTTATGAGTTCCTGGTAGAGCAATTGTTCTCTCTTGCCTATGACCACTCTGAATCCCAGGTTATATATGCCTTGACTGGTTTAGATTCTCTGTTATATGGACCAATATATGACTACCTCAAGCATAATATCTTACCCATTGACCAATCCCTTAACCAAAAACATAACTTTATCCGACAAGCTGCTCGTTACACCCTTACCGCTGATACCTTATATCGTCGAGGTCTAGATGGTACTCTTCTACGTTGTCTTGATCGTAATGATTTCGATTCGGCTTTACACGAGCTTCATGAAGGTATTTGTGGCACACATTCAAGTGGCACTACTCTTGCTAAAAAGCTTCTACGAATGGGATACTACTAGCCTACAATGGAGAAAGACTCATATCATTTCGCCAAGAAATGTCCTAAATGCCAGATCCATGGCAATCTGATACATGCACCAGCACAGGAACTACAGCCATTTACAACCTCCTGGCCCTTTTGTCAGTGGGGACTAGACCTGGTTGGCAAAATACATCCTTCATCTTCAAATGGACACAAGTTCATTATAACTGCAACATAATACTTTACCAAATGGATAGAAGCAGTTCCCATGACCACAGTGACCGGGAAACAAATTGCCTCTTTTATCTTAAATTATCTGATCTGCAGATATGGTATTCCAAGTTCAATCGTCACAGATAATGGACGACCTTTCAAAAACCAAGATGTACAGGAACTATGTGAAAAATTCAAAATCAAACATCGGTTTTCTACACCATACTACCCACAGGGAAATGGTCAAGCAGAAGCATCTAACAAGACAATCCTAAAAATCCTCAAGAAGACAGTGAATGATGTAGACAAAGATTGGCATGTACAACTCAATCCAGCACTTTGGGCATACAGGACCAACATCCGCACACCTACAGGAGCAACACCATATTCATTGGTATATGGATCAAAGGCTATTTTACCCTTGGAGGTAGAAATTCCATCTCTTAGAGTTTCTTTGAAAGGTTTAATCCCCGATGAAGAGTATCGAGTTAACCGACTGCAAGAACTGGAACTATTAGATGAAAGACGCCAACATGCTTATACTCATCTCAAAGCATATCAGCAATGGATGTGCAGGAGCTACAATCACAAGGTCATTCCCCGCAACTTCAAGGTTGGTGATCTAGTCCTCAAAGAAAATCCAAGAAATCAGCAAGATAGAGAAAAGAAAGGGAAATTTGAACCAAACTGGTTGGGTCCCTATGTCATCATATCAGTCTATGGATCAGGTGCCTATCAGCTCACAAATTCTGAGGGAGATGTGTGCGATGATCCAACTAACAGCATTCATCTAAAGAAGTACTATACTTAAGGTAGCCTGGTGCATGGAAAAAGCCAAAAAAAAAATCCAGAAAAGGCAAAAATACAAAGTACAATAAAAACAAATGGTGAAAACCTGGTAAACAGGTGCCCTTGTGAAAGAACAGCTCCTTTATCTATATCCATGCCATTTTATCCATCAAAACACTATCGGCCATCGCCCGACACTTAGCATATATCCTTTCAGGACATACTTAGCGTAGTCACTATCCTGGGTTATCCGTCTATATCTATTCTCTTACCGCATTCCACCATGGCTTGGAAATCACTGTACATAATCATATCCAGCGGTACACTCAGCTAGGGGCATTGAATTGTTCAAACACTTGCAAACATTCAAGACATTCCAACTATTGCAAAACTCAGACACATGACATCCAACAAACAAACCTACAATCCATCGCCACAACCAAAACAAAAACAATTCACAAGAATCTCAAGGATGGATGATTTTCTGAAATACTAAATGTTGCATTATCGCATAAAAGTCTTGATTATTCTGCATTTTGAACTTTTTGAAATTGTTGGAATCTTCTCCTTATCTCATAAAAGGCTTCAAAGCTAGAGATCATAAGGAAATTCCAATATTTTTATTAGTCTTCTGTCTGGGAGGCGATCCCTTGTACTGTGTGAATATTTGCCTCGAGACATGATACATTACATATCACTGAAGGCCTGATTCCATTTCATGCATATAAATGATCTACTCTTGTCTGTTTACGCAATAAGCACTCAGGTCGTCCTGGTTCAATTATACCTTGATGCTTGTGCTATCTTGCAAAATCAAATATCATGTAAATTTTACTCAGGTCATTATGGTTCAATTATACCATTATGCTTGTATAAATTTTCAACATATCCTAAACAAATCAATGCTCAATGATGATATTTACAAAGAAAGCAAACAAATGGCTATATCGGATGGCAAATGCAGAATGAGGATGCTACCAAAAACATAGTTGCATATCATTTTACAAATAGTTACATATCATTTTACAATTAGTTGCATATCATATCATACATCTCATTTTCAAAATATCATTCATCATTCATCATTGCATCCCTCGCATGCATATCTATCACATCATCATGGAATCTTTCTTCACTTTCATATCTTCTATCATTCTTCCAAACTATCTTTCATCATTCTTCCAAACTATCTTCTATCATTCTTCCAAACTATCTTCATCATTCTTCCAAACTATCTTCTATCATGTCTTATACAGGCAGTATCATTCTTGAAACCAGATGCTTGATCATCCATGTCTTATACAGGCGATATCATTCCTAAACCCAGATGATCGATCATCCATGTCTTATACAGGAGGTGTCATACCTGAAACAAGACTTGCTCTCATTCCAATCAATCTAATCAATCTTATCAAACCCATGCATGCCATCACTATCTACTCTTCCATCTTTCAAACAACATTCTTCTTCTTTCGAGAGATCATTCATGCTTTGTGTGCACGGATGGTCTTCCGAGGGGGCATTATCATATCAAATCTCAAAACAAATCCAATATCAGTTTCCACATCAAAACAACGATATCAAAATCAAACTTACATCAGCAACATGAAACAATTTGCTCATCTACATCAAGTTCAAAAACTTATCATTTCATATCAACTTGTAACACAACTCAAGTTCTCAAAAACCATATCAAAACTTGTAAAACAACTCAAGTACCAAAATCACATAAACTTGTAAAACAACTCAAGTTTCCCACCCATATCAGCTTGTAACATAACTCAAGTTTCCAACCCATATCAGCTTGTAAGACAAATCAGGCTTCACACATCGAACTTGAAATAGAACACGCAAATAAATCATATTTTGATCAAAACAACACATTGATATCTACATAACTTGAAATATCTCACATCAAAACAAGTTATACTGACACTCATATTGGACAACTAAATAAAATCATGACAGCACGACACAAATATCGAATCTGGGGCATCACACATCAAATATTGAATCTGGGGCATCACACATCAAATATCAAATTTGGGGCACAACTTGAGCGACACAAAAATTGCATTTGATCATAAATCATGATAAAGCATCATTTTCTTTGAAATAACATGTGCACACACGTCACTTCAAAGAGGGGCAAAATGTAGACGTATAAAAATGACCATATTCCTAAATGAATATTTTATGTTCATTTCTCTATTTAATTAAATCCAATTTAATTAAATTATCCACATTCCTCTATTTAATTAAGTAAATTACTCAATTAAATTCACTATACCATTTAATGAATAAATCATTTTATTCAATTAAATTCCCTCTATTCACTTTTAATTAAATTCAAATTTAATTAAATAGTTATCCTAAATTGAATAAATCAAATTTATTTAATTTCTCCAAATTACAACCAAATTGAATGAAAATCATTTAATTCAATTAAATCCTATTATCCCCCCATCCACTTGCAAAATCCCAAACCCATTTCTAATCCCTTCTAGAATCTTCTAATCGCTTCTAATTAACCTAACCCCTCCTCTAAACTTTGTCACATCCCTAAACAAAGGGAAGTCACTCCTCAAAGCCTCAAAGTCTTTGATAACCATTAAAGGCTTTCAACCTTCAACCACTAAATGTCTCAAAGTCTTTGATAACCTTTGAAAGCTTCCAACCTTCAACCACTTAATCCACAAAGTCTCCAATAACCATTAATGGTTAACTCAAACCCTCCTACATGGTTAAAACATTTGTTTTGACTCAACCTCTACCCAACCCAAGGGTCTCATCAGGCCTTTAATGCTTTGACCATGATTATCTCTTAATCATTTGCACAAAGGTTTATCCTTGGATTAAGTCTTAATCCATTGGGTAATCCTAACTTAGACTTGACCCTTAGCCTCTAGATAACTATGAGGTCTTCTCAGGCATTCAATGCCTCCAACCCCTTCTTTCAACCCAATCGTATGTTGACACTTGTCACCAAGTCATTGGTGCAAATTGTGCACATGGATCCCCAACTTTCAAGCTTGGCCCTTGATTAAACCTTTCAATCCTGACCATCCATTGCCCTGTTTGTGCTATAAATACAGCTCTCATTCCTCCATTTTAAAAAGAATCATCTTTCAAATTTGAAGCATTATACTTATGCTCAAATTCTTTCAAGCTTTCTCATTTCATACATGCTCATCATTTAGCCTCTCTTTAGATCAGGAATTAGACTAAATATGCATGTTTAGATTACTTTCTTTATCATTTTAGTTCAATCATAGACTAAATATAGTATGCTAGGATAGTATTCATACTAATCTTGTCATCTTATCATTTAGTTTATTGCATTTTAGCATCATACATAGCTTACAATACATCTCATACTAAAATCAATCAAAAGCATCTCTCGTTCTCATATTTGCTATCCCTAAACCATTTTGCTCAGTGATCTGAGAGCAAAAATGTTGGTTTGAGGGACATTGTGAGATAGAGAACCATGGGACCCTCCTTGGGAAGCTGAGTAATACTACGTTACTCCATAGCTTGCACCAAGAAGTCCTGTGTGTGTGTGTGGACTAGTATTTTGAAATATTTTCACATATTTAATTTTAGCAGCCCACTTTTCCACCATACAATTGTCAATTTTATTTCTCGTAAATTGACACATTGTCAATTTTATTTCTCTTAAAATTGACCATTTACATTTGATCAATTCTGTTTAGTTTTGACTTATATATTAATTAATTAATTAATTAATATTTGTCACTAATTTCATTATTCATTGACATCATTTCTCCCTTATCCCTAAGGCCTAGCCCTTGCTAAATAATTATTTACCTAGCCCATATCTTCTTTTTCTCAAAAAATTTAAATAAATATTTGTTATTTATTTAATTAACCTTTTTATCCACTTTCATAACATATCCTTGATCTCCCAATATCCCCTAATTATCTCCTAATCCTATGCACATGGGATAATCAATCATTAACTTTGGATTTCACCAACCCAAACTCCCATGAGATCTACTTGCCACACCAAATACTTCATGTGCATGACAAGTAGTACCCCAAGGTATGGCCAAAGCTTCTATTCCTCACTTTTTAAATGTTCAGTCATATTTCCTTGGGGCATATGGGGGAATCATCCCTTTTTTCATAAATTTCAATTTAAAAGTCATCCTATACTAGAAAATATAGATCATGAAAATATTTACCTTTTTTAAAATTCTTCTAAAGCACTTTATAGTACCCCACTAAATCATATCCATCTTGTTACTTCATGTTTTCAATCTCCACCCTTGATCTCCCAATGATCTTGTAGCTACCATCTTTAACCGGTTCTATTGTGCCACTTGACCTAGAATTTTTTTTGCTTGAGAGATGTCATCAATTGTCAGCCCTCCATCTAGTACTCCAAAGTTCTATAAATTGGATTTTATCCTAGCCATTTTCAACAACTTCATGAATGCAATATCATGTTGCAAAATTTGAGCACATTTTAGATTAATTGGACTAAACCACTTTTAGAGTGCAACTAGGAGATAAATATAGATTGTCATTTGATATTTCATATAATTGTAGTCCTCTAATCTTGCCAAATCTTGAGTGTTTGTAGTTAATTTTGATATATTAGTGTAAGTTATCTTAGATTGTTCATTATTGTCACACTTATGTGCTCACAGTTTGATTTTATATTATTTGTATGTACATAATTTTTATACTTTAGTTATTGATTAGATCTATGTATGCACTTACTGCCAAAAATACCCTAGAGAAAAAAACTTCTAATAAGTACATAAACATAAAAGTATAATCATGAGAACTCATTATGCAAGTGGAAATAAACACAACTCCACAACATCTATCCCTAGGGCATCTCAACATCATTACTTACAACATCCTCAAGAACATATCAACATAAGCATAACATCATAATTACTACCATAAACCAATGCATTCTAACTCAACTAACACTATCTCTTTTCATGCATACATAGCATACCTCAATAGTCTATCTATCATGAATACATCCATTAATAATGCAAATCTCATTAAATCCCTAAGATTCATTTTAAGAGAACCAATCCAAATTTTCCAAAGCCCAATTACTTATTCAACGTCCTAGCATCATTTTTCAATTTCCAATGCTAATTACCATATTACTAGTCCATTTCCTTTATTCATCATAGACATTGAGCCACATAACACTAAATGTACATCCATAGAATCAATTCCATTAATGAGCATTATCCAAGATACAACATGATACAACATTACATTCTCTTACAAGTATTATAATGATCGTGGCCTAACACATCATCTACCATTACATATACATCAACCATTTACATCAAGGAGCATAGCTCTCAACTACAAATACAATTACATCATGAATTCCACACATACATATGTGATATGAGTCATATACATCAATTTGCTACAAGTATCCATTTGTAAGCTAAAGAGATAGGAATCTTCATCCATGCACAAGAGCATCCAATGAAGAACATCCTGTTAGAAGAAGGCATCAAACCACCCGACCATGTGGAACCATAAAGAACCACCCCTCATGCTAGGAGATGACACAAGATCCCACACACACTCTAGATCTAGGATGACATCTAATAACCAAAGAATAACACTCCACACATCATGCAGCTAAAGCAAGCCTCAACATAAACATAAGACCTCTAGAGGATACTCAACAAATCAAGACTCAAGGTGCTAGGACCTACATGCAGGGAAAAGAGTGTCATCACATGTGACATAGTGGGAACTTAGGAACCAACCCCAACATCCAAGATGCACATGCAAAGCCATCTGAACCTTGAAAGAGTAAGGGAGATTAGCTTACCTGGGTCACTAAGGCCTTCCCAATCCTATCCTGAATACCACCCTCGGGCAAGGTATTGGGGCCACCATCACCATTTCTTATCTTATTATGATGAATTACTATTACCCAACCCTCCTATAATCAATTAATTAAATTATCACTTGATTATAAGGTAAACTCCCAATGAGATATTTTGATGGTCTAGACTCTGGGCAACCTGACTATATACTTCCCATGACCCCAGCCACTCACTTGGAAGCCCACTCTCCCTAGCATGCACCTAGATCTTAGGGTGACAACAATGCACGACACATAAACATGGGCTCTCAATACATCATAATTGGATAACCAAGGTTATAAATCATATAATAATCTCCAAGAACATGAACAACATATGTGAAAATCATAGCCTTACATAGGTAGCCAAGAATCATCAAACATCAAGAATCTCATTATCAAAAGCATCCAATATGAACCCAAAGAATAGAAATAAGGAATTTCCCATCTTGCTCAAAGCCCAAAAGAACATATAATCAATCATAACCAATAAACTGATTCTGGGATAGCTTCAGGAACTCAGAACCCAACATACATTAGCCTATGGGAAAACATAGAATTGGATAATCAACTCAAAAAGCCCAAAAAATATAAAAAATACAAAAGACAAGGCAGTTTAGCGCATCCATGGGAAAGAGTAGTGCATAGAGCACTTCTTTTAGTGCATAGAGAACTTCTTTTAATGCATCCATGCCAGAGTCTAAAAATTAGAATATGGAACAAATGACGCATGTAGCACTGTATATAGTGGCGCATATAGCACCCAGAATAGCACATAGGACTCAACTTTTAGCACATACAACTCATCTTTTAGCGCATACGACTCATTTTGTAGCACATCTAAGACATAGACTAAAATCTTAGAAAATGGAATTAGAATTATGAGTACGCCTAGAAAGTTACAGAAGACTTCAATAAGGCCGAGACCAATCTAAAAGGGATGCAAAGCCACTTAAAAACCAAAGACTTAACAATTATCAACATAGGAATCAGAAGCATAGAATATTATTTATCCGAACATGAACACAATTCACAAAAAGAATCAGGAGGCAATCTCCCGAAAAACAACCTCACAACATACACCAAATCACAAGAGCAAGGATAATCCAAGACCTGAAAGACTGTTAAGCAATAGAATAAGTAAAATGAAAGCAACCATTAGAATCTCCTAAACATACAATCCTCACGGAATCATTCACAGAGAAATGCATACACAAAAAAAATTCACAAGGTACGTTGTTTCCCCAACCTTATAATATAAACTTGATAAATGTAAAAATTGCATTCATTTTCCCAAATCTCCCTCAAGCAGTCTCTACTCAGTCAGAGAAAAAACAAGCTTTTCCTGAAATGAAAACATACAAAAGATAAACGAAACCAACCTGGAACCTAGAGTTATGGAAGAAAGAATTTGATGGAGAGCCAATATCTAATTCTAAAATCTAGCAAGCCAAGAATCCCAAACTCAAAATCGAAATCAAATCCTCAATCACACAAAAGTTTTCCTAGAAGCCAACCCAAACAAATGCACAAGAAAATTATTTAATAAAGTTTGCATCCAAACTATAAAAAAGGTGTAGCCAATTAGAAAATTCCAATAAACTATATTCTATACCAACCCCCTTCCAAAATTGAGGTAAATGATATAAAATAATATTATTTACTTACCCCACAAATTAACCAATAGAATAATAAGGTAGGTAAGGAACATAATATTTAATTAACCCCAATAGGTAAAAAAGAAAATAATAAAATAAGAAACCAATAATAAATTAAACCATGGGCACAATTAAATGTAGAAGGCCAATAATAAAATAACCAAGGGTAATCTAAATAAATACTCTAAATTAATATTAAAGCCTCAACTATATAAATGGATAATAATTCCAAACGACTTAATTAATAAAATAATTAAACAATAAATAATAAATATCCAATAAACACTTAAATCAATAAATATTAATCCCAATAATATTAATCTTTGATTAAATTAATATTAAGTATTATTATCAACTTTTAATTTATTTTATTATTATAAACTATGTGAGGCAATTTAATTAATTAATAATTAAATAGACAATAATCACAACTCCTCAAGATGACTCAACAAGAGGCAACGCAAAATACCACATGACGCTAAACGACGACTCAACTCAAGATACTAAACTAACAAGGATATCAACTTAAACCTAGAGTGTAAAATGGGATTTCATGTCACCTCTGATCAACTTGCCATTGAGATGAAGACATGCTCAGACCTGTGAAGCCAAGTGGAGTCGATGTTTGGTACCTGCAAATGTGTCACCACCAATACATGCACAACACCATCTATAGTAATACATGTAGACACATAAATCTGCACACTTAATTAAATAAATTTTATTTGTTTAATTATCATTTATCAACCTATTAATTAAATTAAGGTTTAATTAATATCCCCTTTTCTTCTATCCAACCATTAATCAAATTCAACATTTGATTAATTCCCCTTTCTTCTATTAATTGAATAAATTCGATTTATTTGATTAAATCCTCTTTCTACATTTAACTAAATTTATATTTAACTAAAATCCTTTCTTTCATATATATAAATCAATATTTATTTATAAACCCCCTCCCCACCTACATTTTCCTACAAATGCAAGTTGCATCCTTTTTAGTTGAAATAAAACATTTTATTTTAATTAAAATCCTATTTCTCCCACTTGCATCTGTTACTACTTATCAGATTGCTATTAGTTTTATGTCAAAGTTATACTATATACTTTAGTCAATTATCTATTAATGAGATATTCAGTCAGTATGC
Source organism: Cryptomeria japonica (assembly GCF_030272615.1). Classification (NCBI taxonomy): domain Eukaryota; kingdom Viridiplantae; phylum Streptophyta; class Pinopsida; order Cupressales; family Cupressaceae; genus Cryptomeria; species Cryptomeria japonica. Next base: position 109,121,447 of record NC_081415.1, read on the forward strand.
ATAGTCTAGTCGGTTACAGAAGAAAGCAGTCACAGAACGCAGTATACACCGAACTGTCTACCGAGTATCTTTACATGTCTACCGAGCAGCAAAGATGACACACCGAGTTGATATACACCGAGTGAAACGTGTTACCAGATTCATTGAACTTGGACATGCATATGAAAACGTGTTACAAGATCGAGGCATATCTAACCGTTATCACATTGGAAATTGCACTTAAAGATTGTGTATGATTTTGATGTCATCTAACCAATGAAATAATTGGCATGGTTATTCATTCAATAAATCGTGTTTACAAGATCGAAGCAATGGATTGGATCACCGTCATAAGAGATCTATTTATATAACATGAGTTAAGAGTTAAATAGGTGTGTGCATGAGTGTAAGAAGACTGTTACAGAGACACAGAGGTCACCGAGAAGGTTTTCAGAGAATAGTCAAAGAACAGAGTAAACAGAAGGATTTACCGAGTTACTATATGGGTTACCGAGGTATGCTATAAGCAAGGTAATCTTATTCTGAGCACATAGAATCTACTATAACATTCTAGATGAAAAGTTGCAGATATTTGTAATAATTTTATTGTAATATTTTGAAGTTGTAAGAGAAACCTTTAACAGGGTAAAAGACTCTAATCAAGTCTATAAATTGTAAAGCCTCTAACCAGGTGTAGCATTTAGATGAAGTGTTATAAAATCCTTTAGCAAGGTAGATCTAACAGATCTTGTTACTCCTAACAGGGTATGCTATCAGAAATAGCTAAACATGTAGCTCTAACCGAGCACTCTTTATTATTGTAGTAGTGAAGTTGTGGGTGCCATCCCCATCGCAGTTTTTCTCTCTAACCAAGAGTTTCTGCGTAACCAAAATATATGTGTTATGGAGTGAATCATGTATGATTGTTATCTATTTGTTTTAGCTTTATAATATGTTATTGCACTATTAGGTTTATGCATAACAATAAAGTTATTGTTGAAGAAATGTTTTGAAGTACTAATTCACCGCTCCCCTCTTAGTACATTAGCTTTCCATATTCGGCCTAACAATTGGTATTAGAGCTTGAATCTTGGAAAAGGGTTTAACTACCTAAAGAGAAAGAGCTTATCAATGGAAGGCTATAAACAATCTTGGAGGATTGTGTATTTGCAAGAAGAGCTGGATCATGCTAATCAAGCGATTGTAGACATGCAAAGGCAAATGCAAAAATCTCTGAAAGTGAGAAGAAGATTATCTGATGATTTGCAGGATTCTCAAGAGTTAGTGGAACAAATTGAGACATCATCTGAGAACAGTATATCTGAAGAAACTGAATAAATGATTGGAGTGTTGAAAGAAAAGAACAAAGCAACGGTTGATCAACTGAAAGCAATGAAAAGAGAACATGAACATTTCAGCACACAAATGACTGAAAATCTTGATGCATTGAGGATAGCTGAGGATAAAGCAAGAGATCTACAGAGAGAGAAACAACAACTTGAAGTCTTAGTATCTGATAAGAATGATGAAATCACAAGATTAACTGGAATTCAACAAAACCTATCAAATCAACTAGGTTATGCACATCATGAAGCAAATCTGAAAGATGATGAGAATCAAGCATTGAAACTTGAAGTATCAAAGTTAACCGATGAACTTGAAATAGAGAAGAAATCCAAAGAAACATTGAAGAAGAGTTATGAAGCATCAAAGATGTTGGATGAGCAACTGAATACAAGACGACCCAACAAAGATGTAGGACTCGGTTACAAAGGAAAAGTCTCTACCGAGAAATAAATTCATAGTACTGAGGGAGGAGAATCATCAAAGCAAACTAGAAACAAGAATAACATCAAAAGAAAGAAGCCTATTTGCAACTACTATGGAAATCAAGGTCACACTGCCAACATATGCCAAATCAGATAAGGTAAGCAACCAAATGTCACTAAGTCCAATGGTTATTGTTACAATTGCAATAAATATGGTCACACATCTAATCAATGTAGGACAAAGTCTGTTAACAATTGTCAGAAGGAAAAATTCAAAGGGTTTTGTAAAAACTGCAATAGATATGAACATAGTACCAAGAAGTGTTGGTTTAAGCAAAAGAACTATATGTGGTATGCACACTGAGCAAATGCTAGAGGTTACCGAACTCACACAGATCCTTACCGATAGTATTCTATAGTACCATGGGATTACAATACAAGGATATGGTGTGAATGTTGTGGAAGATATGGACATATAAGTGCCAACTATTTTATAAGGTTTGGAACGAACAACCGAAGATCATGGAGAAATCCTGGTATGGCATGTTTTCATTGTCACAAAGTAGGACACTTAGCTGGAGATTGTAGAGATCAACCTAGAAAAGACACTGAAGAAATAAAAGAAAAATTAAAGATGATTTGGAAAAAGAAGGAAATTGTGTCAAATAAAGAAAGCACCTTACCTACCGAGTTAGGTGCACGTATTCCAAATTAATCGGTAAAGGTATGAAGGGACTGCATTCTCTGAAGGTTAAAATCTTAACAATTCCTATTCTATTATGTACTTAATTCAAAATCTGCATAATTAAGATGTATTAGTAAGTTTGAAATTCTATCAAAGTCTTTTGAAGCACTTTACAGGAAGTCTATCAAGTCAGTGAATACAGGAAACCTGTCTAGTCAGTGAATACAGGAAACCTGTCTAGTCGGTGAATGAAGGAAGTTTGGTTACTCGGTCAAAACAGGAAAAAGGAGAGTAAATCGGTTAAAGAGGAACCGAGTGCATTTAATGTTTTGACAGAACCCGCATGGAGCCCGATAAGGTATTTTGTGTACTTAAAAGTATTTTCGCAGTCATTTTCACTTACCAAGTTTTTGAGAAAGCAAAGCAAGCGAATCTAAGGCGATCAAACCTCCTACAAAGAAAATTCAAGGTATTTACATCAATCTCAACACATCGTTAAGTTGGTTTACCGATCTTATCTAGTTGCCATTATCTGCTAAGTATAAAGCATATGTCGTTTGAAATCCTGAAACCCTAAGGACTCTTTGCTAGCTTTTTATCTAAAATCTACAATGGCACCCAAGATCCAAGGTCCCATAGTTGTCAAGAATGTAGAAAAGCCCTCACTAAAATACTCTTTGACTCCCAAAGTCACTTCTGAACCGGATGACAAAACCGCCTTTTCACTCATCTCGGACAGAGTGTTACTAGTCGAGGATGTGAGATTCTTCACCAAATATCATGTTGAAGAACTCAGTCATGTTGAAATCAAAGACACCTATGATGAGCTATGTACTAATGGTAAATTGAACAGCAAGTATGAGCACATCAAAATCAAGGGATTAACTGAAGCCCTAACCTATCCCCGTGTGTTCAAACCCCAGTGGGTCAAGTTTGTTCTGAGTAGAGTTCATGATGATTTCATGTGGCTAGAAGAGAAACCATTTAAGATTACTAAGGAAATCATTCATCTGATTACCGGTTATCCTATCTATGATCATGCCCAAGCCTAAAAGATGATATCACAGAAGGAATTGATCAGTTTAACCAAAGTGGACTCTGATTGCAGAGGATTGAAATTGAATAATGTCACTGATGAAGAACTAAAATTTTCCATTAGAGTAATGGGCTACTATTTCTTCCAATCGACAAGGGAAAACAGTGTTCCCTATGCAGCAGTAAACCTGGCATACAAAATTGTGAAAAAGGGAATGAAAATTGATCTATGTGAGGTATTGCTGAAGAACCTATTTGAAAATTTGAACACCATCAGGAAGCCGAAGAAGAACAACTCGGCTAATACTCTAAAGTTTGGATCATTAATAGTATGCATGTTTTTCTATTTTGAAAAATTCTTTCCATCAGTTGGTAAAGTTATTTGGGAACTACACCGACCAATCACCCATCAGATAAATGACTTCATCAAGAAGTTAGGTGATAATTTCAATGATATTATGGATGGTTACTTAAGTAAATTTCAAGAGAAAATACATAACATATATAGGATTCCACCCCAGCTAGTAGAGAAATACAAAAATGATATATGTTTTGAAGTTGACACTGATTACTGTTATGTGAATGCTATGGAACCGAGGACTCAATCTTTGTCACCGATGGGTTACAAGATTGATTTTGACATCACAAAATAGCAAATTGATGCATTTCTTACATTGCCTAGACATACTACCAAGCTGAGGTATAATACCTATGAGGAAGTTTAGGAAAAAGTAAAGATGAACATTGTAGTACCCAAAGCTACAAGAAAGGCATAAAAAATGATTAAGGCATTGTCAGAGAAATTTGGAGAAGACTCTTCCTCTACACCTGTCAAAGGCACCATTGCCATTACCGAAGAGGAATTTGAAGCCCAAGAGGCAGCTATAACACTAAGCACTGAATTGCCTAAGGGTAAAGTGTTGAAGAGAAAGAAACAGGACACATCAAAGGCCTCACCGACTCCACCTCTAGTAAAGCAACCTAACACTAGAGCATCTGCAGCCTCACTGAGTAAGAAAACAAAAGGTGTTACTGTTCCCAAGGTAACAAAGACATACAAGAAATCTACTCGGAGACTCATTTTGGCAAAAGAGTCGAGTGATACCGAATCAGAGGATGCAAGCAAATTCCAAATTGTCAAGAGAAAGAAGGTAAATATACATAGTGTTGAAAACTTTTGTGCTAATCTGAAAGAATATGGTGGATTTGGAGGATTTAGATATGTCAAGTATGAAACTAGGAACAATGATAGAAAAAGACAAATTGAAGAAGCTGTCATCTGCACACTTCTAAAGTTCTGGTTAGCTCCATTGGAACTAGCTAAGTCACTTCCAAATGAACTGTATCTGCATATTGATAATAGGTGGAAGTATGCAATGGACTCAGAGAAACAAATAAGAGAGAGAAGTCTGGTTCATTTATTTCCTGACATGTCAGTCGCTGAAATAAAGGAACATCTGACAACCTACAATTCAAAGTTTCTTGTCAAACAGAGATCCTTAAAATTGATGAATGGGCTATATATTGAAGTTGAAAAGGAGACTAGAGCAAAGTGGCAGGAAATCTTCAAAATCAAGGATGCCGGTGAGCAAGCTATAGTTGAAATCATTGATGTCACCGAGCACGATCCTGATGTCACCGAGCAAGGTCCTAATGCTACCAAACAAGACCCTGCTGACACCATTAAAATAGATGAAGATGTCATGGATTCAGAGGCACCAGAACAGGAAATGATAGAAGGCACTGCATATACAAAATTTGTATCTAGTGAATCAGTCTTAGAACAAGTTCAGCCTTATCCACCGGTCAAGCAACCTGTCTCAACCAAAACTCCTCAGGATACAGATCAAGGCACTGAAGGTCACAAGTCTACAGCAGGAGAAGGTACTACTCAAGAATAGACATCTCAAGCACCTTCTAACACTGAGACTATTGCAACTGAGACAAAGAGTACCGAGACACCAAAGGACTCTACAGAGGCTAAAGAAACCGATCAAAGTGTTGCCTCTACTGAGAAACCTATCAAGGGTCATCAAGCCTCACAAGCCCTTGTCTTAGTTCCATCGGTGAAAGGTAAAGAAAAGAAAATGAAAAAGCATAGTTTTAAAGTTGATTTGTCAAAACCAATAGTGTTGCCCAATGTAGACATATCAAAATTGAAAGGGCAAGCACTCATTGATTTCGGTGAACTGTGCAAAGCAAAGGCCGAACAAGAGAAGCAAATGGCCATTCAAAAGAAAAAGAAAATACTTCAAAAGGTAAAAGCACTCCTAATAGATATGCTACCTGAAGCTACAATATCAACTGATGCAGCCATCCACATTCAATTGGATGAACTCCTAACAAAGATAGAGACATCTGGAGTAGATGCATTGGAGTATTTGATCAAGCTGAAAGACAAAGAGCTCACTGCAAAAATGATAGAAGAGGTGCAAAAAGCTATAGCTATTGGCAAAGTTAAACTTGTCAAATTTATTGCTGAGTTGACCCCTCAACTCAAGCACATTCATTATTTATTTCAGAAACTCAGTACATTTTCTTTATTCATTAAAGACATTAAGAATAAAACAGAGGCAATTGAGAAAGCAATCACCGATCTCTCAAGCAAGTTGACCACCGAGCCAAATTCAGTTCAGAATTTTTATACAAGGTTACAACAGCTCATGGCTCAACAATTGGACTTAAGAAATGAAGAACATAAGATCAGGATGGACATAATGACCCTTCAGACATTATTCCTTCCACATCTTTCATCGGTCCAAGAACAGATCAACCGAGCCACATACTTATCTACTACTCAAGAGGGAAGCACTCTAGATTCCTTAATATCACTATTGGTTGATATTCAAGTGCAGAATTCTTTAATGGATAGTGTAAAGGATGCACTCTCTGTCACTCTCACCGACGCCCAAACCAAGTACAAATCCATTTTTGATCAGTTACCACCCCTGAATGGTAATTAAGTTTTTTATGTTTGTCAAAAAGGGGGAGTAATATGATACAATCTTGGGGGAGTAATACAATATATTTGGGGAGTGATACAGTATTGAGAGAATGGTATAGTATTCAGAGTATAGTATACAGGGGGAGTATACCGAGCAGAGTAAGCAGAGTATCCAAGAGCAGTAAACCGCACAATGTACAGGACAGTAAGCAAAGTACAAAACAGATCACCGAGCATGCAAAATCAGAGTTTTGTACAGTATATCGATAAGGGGAGTATATCTAATATATTATATTATTGACTATTGTATATACTGTCAGTATAGTCAAATTTTGCAAGTATATAGATTTTTGAGTTATAACTTTGAAAGTAGTTTTTGTCAAACATCTCAACTAATGTCAAAAGGGGAGATTGTTACTACTTATCAAATTGCCATTACTTTTATGTCAAAGTTATACTATATACTCTAGTCGGTTATCTATTACCGAGATATTCAGTTGGTATGCATAGTCTAGTCGGTTACAGAAGAAAGCAGTCACAGAACGCAGTATACACCGAGCTGTCTACTGAGTATCTTTACATGTCTATCGAGTAGCAAAGATGACACACCGAGTTGATATACACCAAGTGAAACATGTTACCAGATTCATTGAACCTAGACATGCATATGAAAACATGTTACAAGATTGAGACATATCTAACCATTATCACATTGGAAATTGCACTTAAAGATTGTGTATGATTTTGATGTCATCTAACCGATGAAATAATTGGCATGGTTATTCATTCAATAAATCATGTTTACAAGATCGAAGCAATGAATTGGATCACCATAATAAGAGATCTATTTATACAGCATGAGTTAAGAGTTAAATAGGTGTGTGTATGAGTGTAAGAAGACTGTTACAGAGACACAGAGGTCACCGAGAAGGTTTTCAGAGAATAGTCAAAGAAAAGAGTAAACAAAAGGGTTTACCGAGTTACTATATGGGTTACCGAGGTATGCTATAAGCAAGGTAATCTTATTCTGAGCACATAGAATCTGCTATAACATTCCATATGTAAAGTTGCAGATATTTGTAATAATTTTATTGTAATATTTTGAAGTTGTAAGAGAAACCTTTAATAGGGTAAAAGACTCTAATCAAGTCTATAAATTGTGAAGCCTCTAACTAGGTGCAGCATTTAAATGAAGTGTTGTAAAATCTTTTAGCAAGGTAGATCTAACAGATCTTGTTACTCCTAATAGGGTATGCTATCAGAAATAGCTAAAAATGTAGCTCTAACCGAGCACTCTTTATTATTGCAGTAGTGAAGTTGTGGGTGCCATCCCCACCACAGTTTTTCTCTCTAACCAAGAGTTTCTGCGTAACCAAAATATATGTGTTATGCAGTGAAACATGTATGATTGTTGTCTATTTGTTTTAGCTTTATATTATATTACTGCACTATTAGGTTTATGCATAACAGTAAAGTTATTGTTGAAGAAATGTTTTGAAGTACTGATTCACCCCTCCCCTCTCAGTACATTAGCTTTCCATATTGGGCCTAACAACATCCTCCTACAAGATCCACTTGCTTCCTAATCATTCTTCTAGAACCTCCTAAATTCCACTTAATTAAATCTAATCCTATCCTAAACATTTTCACATTCCTAAGTAAAAACAAGTCACTTCTCAAACCCTCAAAGTCTTCATAAACCATTAAAGGCTTTGTGTCTCCAACAAGTTAACCTCCAAAGTCTTCAATAACCATTAATGGTTAACTCAACCTCAACCCTTGGTTAGAGACTTTCCCTCTAACTTAACCATCCTTTAACCCATGGGTTTCTTCAAGCATTCATTGCTTTAACCATGGTTATCCATTAACTCTTGCACAAGAGTTTTTCCTTTGGGTAAAAGCATTATCCAATAAATCAACCCTAACCTTACCTCCTAAGGTAACCACCATGTTTTCTTAGACATTTAATGTCTCTTACATCTCCTCTCAAGCCTCCTCATGGTGACACTTGTCAGACTAGGATTGGGTTGAAAATCTCACAAGGATTGAAGATCATTCAATCCTAACCCTTGTTAAGATCACTCAATCTTAAGCCTCCAATTGCCCATTTCTTCTATAAATAGGCTTCATTTCCTTCATTATTCAGAATCCAAGTCTTCATGCATCTAAGTTATATCCTCATTTCATCAATCATTTTAGCCTCTCTTTGATAATAGTAATTAGATCATTTTAGTAACATCATGGCATAGATTTATCATGTTTTGCATATCATGTTACTTTCATTTCCATGCTAGCTTAATATCATCTTAATCTCATTTTCATGCTAATTTAGCTTCATATCAATATCATTATCCTTGTAACATATCATTATCTAGTTTCATATCAAAATCATTCACTAAGATCTTAGTTGCATAGCATTTAGGTCTTTTATCAAGCTATCCCTCATTGTTTGGGTAGTCATCCTAAAGATCAAGTGCTCTTCCAAGTTGAGAGTCACCTTGATTTGAAGGATCCTTGGAGATAGAGAACAATGAGACGCTTTTAGAGTTTTGATTGATTAACATGTTTTATTCTTATTGAATCCTCTAACATAATGTTTCATTGGTATACTTGTTTTTCTATATTGTTTATTGGCTAACCCTCATTTTAGGTATACAATATATATCATGAAATAGGCAAACAAGTGAAGGGGAATCATAATGTCATATCATGCTCATGAATGAGTCTAGTATGACATCATCTCTATCACAACATAGTGGAAGACAATCACAACAACCGAGCATTATCATAATAATCGTCATATCCAATATAATCATGAAATAAGGTTAGTACATAATATGATTAGCATCAAATCATCCTAAAGTAGACTAAGCTATATTAATAGTATCCTTTAATGTACAAAGAGAAAGATGGATCAGGGAGGGGCACTACAGTGAATTTACTTATCATTGATTATCATCCACATATCATTTGCACTTGAAAGGGAAAATATTCAAGGATCTTTCAATTTAGAGCACTAGAAGGAACCTAGATTCTAAATTAACATCCTAGGGCATTGCATGACCAACTAGAGTGATATTTTTTTATCATTTCCATGACTACAAGGCTTATCTAATCAAGGGGATCGAATTGGAGAACTTGGCCCTTGAAATCCAATAATTTGCCCAAGGTATCTTTAAATGCTAATAATCCTTTTAATGGTTAGAAGAAAAAAAAAATCTTGGTGAAATAGGTCACACTTATTTACCATCAATAAGTGTATTTTTTCACTTTACAAGTTATGTCTATGTAAGAAGTTAGGTCTATGGTACTCGAGGTTATTTTTATGGCAAGTAGGATCAATTTTCCAAATTATGCATTCAACCTAGTTTAAATTTAATTTCTTTGGTTTCAATTTTGATTTTGAGTTATGCTTCAAAAGCTATGATTAAAATAATTGATGACTATCTTTTACTCATTGGAATTGGTTATGATTTATTTTTCTTATTTCTAAATTCTAAAGTTTTTTTTGCATGATCCATCCCAACTCATAATAAAGGTTATTGATTATATTATTGGTTAAACCATTTTTTTTAAAGGAACCCAATTATTTCTTTACATTTTTATGAACTTATCCAATCCTACATGACCTAGTTTTGCACTTAGTTTTTTCTCCTTAAATTTAGATTTAGATTGCCACTTTTAAATTTTTATATCTTATTCTTAGATCCAATGTTCTCTTTAACTTTGTGATTCATTAGTACATTCTTATTATATGGTTTGAGTTATGTATTGACATTCTATAGGTTTAAATCACCCTATACACCACTACAATATCTTTAGTTATTTTATATTTAATTAGAAACTATTTTTTTTTTACATGCATCAAATTTTACCTCACTTTACTATCATTTACTCACATTTATTAGGGTCTTCACATAGTCCTTTAGATATCCACCCTTCCACATAGGGCACTATTGCTCTCAAGATCCCCTCACCTAATGGTACCCATTTATTCAAGTATTTATTATTATTATTAATATTATTAATTTCACTATGGATCCTCTTAGGTCATTCCCCTTAGTTGATATATACATTCTTACATTCTAGATAAATTTATAGGTTCTTATATTTTATTATATATAATAATAGAATCTTGATATGATTATGGCACACCATATTATGGATAGGGATATTTCTTCCCTAGAGATGTACTTATTTTATTATGACTTATATTTTCCTTCATGGATTTGACTAGTTTTCATCCATGCCTATTGATGACTAAATGAATTATGAAAGAGATTAGTGCATACCTTACGATTACATGCATTGTGACACCATGTGGAATGGATAGTAACATAGATTTACCTCCACCTATGCATGAAAGTTAGACCCTTTGATGATAAATATGGTGTGTGTCTTAATAGCCCCACCTTCATAGACTCGTGTGACTTGAATGCATTGTCCTTTTTATACATAATGATGTATATAATAATTTAGTAATTATTTTTTCTATTTCTTATGTTGAACCTATGGAAACTTATGATAGAGAGACATATACTTACTTTCACCTACATATGATGGTGATACACTTTCAACCATTCATATTACTTTGTGTTCATTTTGGATTAAATATCTTTGACGATTATCTTAGAAATGACATTTAAGATGATAAAATTCTTTTATCTTTAGTGATAGTCTTATTCACCTTAACATGACATCAATATCTCCATTTAGTTCTTGATGACTTTTGATATTCAAATTTGCACTTTGATGTCATTGTAGTCATCTACTCTTGCCTAATCTTGAGAGCTTGTATTTAATTGTGATAGATCAATGTAAGTTATCTTAGATTGTTCATTGTTGTCACACTTATTTGCACACAATTTGATTTCATATAATTTGTGTCGATACATTTTTTATACTCTAGTTATTTAATATATCTATGCATGCATTTACTTTCATAAATCTATTATTAAGTGCTATATTTACAGCTTTATATATATATATATATATATATATATATATATATATATATATATATATATATATATATATATATATATATATATATATATATATATATATATATATATATATATCTTGGATCAATGCTATGGCATAGTAAAATTGATCTTGCATCACATATAATTGACTGTCAAATTCTAAGGATTTAAATTCAATATTTTCCAACTACCACTCATTTCTTTCACTTTGAGTTGAGTTGGTGCATATTTATGTGATTAGTTACTATTTCTTGGTATTTAAATGCATTTAATTTGAATTTTTTTTTATCATTGATTATCATTCATATATCTTTTTCACATCAAAGAGAAAATATTCTAGGATTTTTTATTGTAGAGCATTGCACAAGGAACCTAGATTCTTCATTGGCATCCTAGATTTGTATGATAGATTGTTTATATTTTAGAACACAATTATGCTTATTAGATGGCATGGTGATCATGTGATTCAAATAAAATGCTACCCTCATGAAATATAGGTCCACTTCTAGTTGGAAGGTGCATGGGTGACTACCAACATGCTCAAGTGATTCTCTTCCTCTTGCAGTTGAAATTATTGAAGGCTTGATTTATAAGAGATAACATTATTGATTTTTATTGATATTGTACCATTCTTGATACATTTTACTTCACATCTACATTATAGTGTTGTTTGTAATATGTTAAAGAAAGTATGAATTGGAAATTTGTAATACTCCTGGATAAACATGGTATTCTTTACTAGAATACACAAGTTCTCTCCTATTTATCCTAATATTTTTTGTTAAAAAATATTTTTAATGAATTATTTTGTAAAAAATTATGAGTAAAAGTTTAATTTTTTTTATTTCTATCATCTTATAGTTAAAGGGAACAAATTCCACATTCATATCAAAATATTATTTGGCATTTTTTGTTAATGAACTAGTAGGTTCGTTACACATGGTTTGTGAATGTGGTTTAAACACTAGGTTCTATGAGAATATTATGCAAGAATTTGTTAGGAAGATAACTAGATATATGTATTGAATTTATAAATGGGTGGATAAAAGGGTAGAAAAGAGAAAATAAATCTAAGGAAGTTAAACTAAGTTTAAAAATATTATAATTATGAGTCACATAGAAGGAGCCTAGCTCTCCAATTTTCAAACCCTAGCTAATGATCTCAAGAAAATCAAGCTAGAAAGAGGGAAACGAACTTAACAATTATTCTTCATTATAGTTAGAAATAGGAATCCATTAGCAATTCATGACATTCCTTTCAAGTGTGGTCGCAATGACCCAAATTTAAATAAAGAGGTTATTGAGGAGTATCTGTGTGTAGGTCCACCCTTGAATTTTGTGTTGCTAGATTCTGATGTAGAGAAGGTTCCTAAAGGAATACCTTTCTAATAATGATATGTAACAGAGAAAATTGAATCTAAATGAGGATGTATGAATCCATATTATGAATAGAATTCATTCCTTTATTTTTATAAGTTTCGAGTTTTGAAATAAATTATGATTTTGCAAGTAATAAATACTAAAGTAAATGTTTGTAACTTGAGTATATTTTGAACCAATTCTGAATTCAATTTAAGTCAAGAAACTAATAAAACCAAGTTTACCTATGAAGTGCAATAATGGTGCAAATAAGAGTAAACCCTAGAAGGCATCAAACACCCGACCATGTGGAACCATAAGGAACCACCCCCCGTGCTAGGAGATGACACAAGATCCCACACACACTCTAGATCTAGGATGACATCTAACAACCAAATAATAACACTCCACACATCATGCAGCTAAAGCAAGCCTCAACATAAACATAAGACCTCTAGAGGCTACTCAACAAATCAAGACTCAAGGTGCTAGGACCTACATGTAGGTAAAAGAGTGTCATCACATGTGACATAGTAGGAACTTAGGAACCAACCCCAAGATCCAAGATGCACATGCAGAGCCATCTCAACTTTGAAGGAGTAAGGGAGATTAGCTTACATGGGTCACTAAGGCCTTCCCAATCCTATCCTGAATACCACCCTCAGGCAAGGTATTGGGACCACCATCACCATTTCTTATCTTATTATGGTGAATTACTATTACCCAACCCTCCTATAATCAATTAATTAAATTATCACTTGATTATAAGGTAAACTCCCAATGAGATATTTCGATGGTCTAGACTCTGGGTAACCTGGCTATCTACTTCCCACGACCCCAACCACTCACTTGGAAGCCCACTCCCCCTAGCATGCACCTAGACCTTAGGGTGACAACAATGCACGACACATAAACATGGGCTCTCAATACATCATAATTGGATAACCAAGGTTATAAATCAAATAATAATCTCCAAGAACATGAACAACATATGTGAAAATCATAGCCTTACATAGGTAGCCAAGAATCATCAAACATCAAGAATCTCATTATCAAAAGCATCCAATATGAGCCCAAAGAATAGAAACAAGGAATTTCCCATCTTTCTCAAAGCCCAAAAGAACATATAATCAATTATAACCAATAAACTGATTTTGGGATAGCTTCAGGAACTCATAACCCAATATACATTAGCCTATGGGAAAACATAGAATTGGATAATCAACTCAAAAAGCCCAAAAAACATAAAAAATACAAAAGACAAGGTAGTTTAGCGCATCCATGGGAAAGAGTAGTGCATAGAGCACTTCTTTTAGTGCATAGAGAACTTCTTTTAATGCATCCATGCCAGAGTCTAAAAATTAGAATATGGAACAAATGACGCATGTAGCACTGTATATAGTGGCGCATATAGCACCCAGAATAGCACATAGGACTCAACTTTTAGCACATACAACTAATAAATACTAAAGTAAATGTTTGTAACCTGAGTATATTTTGAACCAATTCCCAATTCAATTTAAGTCAAGAAACTAATAAGACCAAGTTTACCTATGAAGTGCAATAATGGTGCAAATGAGAGTAAACCCTAGAAGTAAATATGATTGTGGAATGGATAGTAATATAGATTTACCTCCACCTATACATGAAAGTTAGACCCTTTGATGATAAATATGGTGTGTGTCTTAATAGCCCCACCTTCATAGACTTGTGTGACTTGAATGCATTGTCCTTTTTATACATAATGATGTATATATTAATTTAGTAATTATTTTTTCTATTTCAAATGTTGAACCTATGGAAACTTATGATAGAGAGACATATACTTACTTTCACCTACATATGATGGTGATACACTTTCAACCATTCATATTACTTTGTGTTCATTTTGGATTAAATATCTTTGACGATTATCTTAGAAATGAGATTTAAGATGATAAAATTCTTTTATCTCTAGTGATATGTCTTATTCACCTTAACATGGCATCAATATCTTCATTTAGTTCTTGATGACTTTTGATATTCAAATTTGCACTTTGATGTCATTGTTGTCCTCTACTCTTGCCTAATCTCGAGAGATTGTATTTAATTGTGATAGATCAATGTAAGTTATCTTAGATTGTTCATTGTTATCACACTTATTTGCACACAATTTGATTTTATATAATTTGTGTCAATACATTTTTTATACTCTAGTTATTTAATATATCTATGCATGCATTTACTTTCATAAATCTATTATTAAGTGCTATATTTACAACTTTTTATTATTATTATTATTGTCTTGGATCAATGCTATGGCATAGTAAAATTGATCTTGCATCACATATAATTGACGGTCAAATTCTAAGGATTTAAATTCAATATTTTCCAACTACCACTCATTTCTTTCACTTTGAGTTGAATTGGTGCATATTTATGTGATTAGTTACTATTGCTTGGTATTTAAATGCATTTAGTTTGAATTTTTTTTTTATCATTGATTATTGTTCATATATCTTTTGCACATCAAAGAGAAAATATTCTAGGATTTTTTATTTTAGAGCATTACACAATGAACCTAGATTCTACATTGGCATCCTAGATTTGTATGATAGATTGTTTATATTTTAGAACACAATTATGCTTATTAGATGGCATGGTGATCATGTGATTCACATAAAATGTTGTCGTCATGAAATATAGGTCCACTTCTAGTTGGAAGGTGCATGGGTTACTACCAACATGCTCAAGTGATTCTCTTCCTCTTGCTTTGAAATTATTGAAGGCTTGATTTATAAGAGATAACATTATTGATTTTTATTGATATTGTACTATTATTTATACATTTTACTTCACATCTACGTTATAGTGTTGTATGTAATATGTTAAAGAAAGTATGAATTGGAAATTTGTAATACTCCTAGATAAACATGGTATTCTTTACTAGAATATACAAGTTCTCTCCTATTTATCCTAATATTTTTTGTTAAAAAATATTTTTAATGAATTATTTTGTAAAAAATTATGAGTAAAAGTTTTAAAAATAATTTTTATTTCTATCCTCTTATAGTTAAAGGGAACAAATTCCACATTCATATCAAAATATTATTTGGCATTTTTTGTTAATGAACTAGTAGGTTCGTTACACATGGTTTGTGAATGTGGTTTAAACACTAGGTTCTATGAGAATATTATGCAAGAATTTGTTAGGAAGATAACTAGATATATGTATTGAATTTATAAATGGGTGGATAACAGGGTAGAAAAGAGAAAATAAATCTAGGGAAGTTAAACTAAGTTTAAAAATAGTAACATAGAGAAAATTGAATCTAAATGAGGATGTATGAATCCATATTATGAATAGAATTCATTCCTTTATTTTTTTAAGTTTCGAGTTTTGAAATAAATTATGATTTTGCAAGTAATAAATACTAAAGTAAATGTTTGTAACTTGAGTATATTTTGAACCAATTCCCAATTCAATTTAAGTCAAGAAACTAATAAGACCATGTTTACCTATGAAGTGCAATAATTGTGCAAATGAGAGTAAACCCTAGAAGTAGTTAGGATTGTTTTGGTAAGCAATTAAAAAATCCAATGGTAAAGTTGGATCAAATGTTGACTATATTGAATGAGACTAAAGAAGGATTGGGTCATGGAGCAAGAAGTAAGAGGGATGGATGATCAAAATAATGATGAATCCAAGTCAAGGAAGGGTGAGAATAATGATTAGGAGCATAATGCTCAAGGTGATAAAAGGGAAGTTGACCAAGAAGATCAAGAAGATTTGAACTCTCATTTGAATAATGACTTAGCAAGAGATATATAAAATATTACTCCAGCAAAGTTTGATGCATATAGTGGGAATGATTCGAGGGGAACAAAAGAGTTTAAGGAAGAAAATGAAAATTATGATCAAAGGTCCCCTTCCCTTATTGATTATGAAGATGATGAGATGATGTCATGTTCTCAGGATTCTCCAATGGAAAAGGAAGATATCAATGTTGCTTAATTAAAAGGCCATATTATTGACCTCTAGGTTAAAGTTATTAGTCTTGACTCCAAAGTGGAGGAGTATAGATAGGGTTATAGAAAGATGGGCGAGGCCTTGAATTCTCTTTGTGGAAAAATTGATGGAATAATGTGCAAAGTGGCTATGGGATTTGTCTCAAGACAAAGTAAATTGAAGAAAAAAGCCAAAAAATACTAGGGCAAGGACAATGTCTAGGAGGGCGAGAAAAATGAGGAAGTGCTAGGTCAAGAGGCTTGGTAGGAGTAGATGAGAAGATTGGTTAGAAACTGGGATATCCTCAACAATAATTAGGTTGATGTTCAAGTTGGTGATGTGGTGTTGTTGTCTTTTCCTGTGATTATAGTTATAGATAGTTCTGGTAGTATCAATTTTTTCTTTTGGAGCAGTTTGTTAATTTTAATATTATTGGGTCAATTTTTGTGGACTATTTGGATTATAGGTTCTGCGAGCACCCTAAGACTGTTTTTAGTTTTCTTATGAGGATTTTCATTAATGATCTTAAGTATAATTAGTTTACTCTTAGTATGGTTATTTTATATATTAGTCTACCTGGTAGGATAATTATGGGGGGTTGTTTAACCTATTATGTTTTTTATTACTTTTGAGTGTTAGCTTATGTGTTTTGACTGGGCACTTGACTATGTGATGCTAGAAAGTTGTTTTGTAGCTCTTTGTTTGTCTTTTTTGTGAGGGTTCAAGGTCCTTCCCCTACTAAATTAATAAAAAACAATAATCGAAGATGGGACCAAAACATGGATCATTAATATGGAAAATCACTTTGAAATCAAGAGTTATTCTAAGATAACCAAGGTAGTTTGGAGAGCCTATGAGTTGTTGGGTAAGGTGGATGAATAAAAAGACTAATTTGGGGTTGAGTTTCTTAAGTCTAACTTGAAATCAATTTGCATTTATTTTTAGATAGATGTGGTTAACTCAATTATACTTTGATAAGAAACTAATTTTCAAAAATTACATTAGAGATACATGTCATTAATAGTATAATGGGAAAATTTCACTAGACTATTTAAGTATGTACAATATTAGCATGGTGAACAATTTTGAATAAGAAAATTCATCATGACTAAATACCCAAATTGGAGTCCAATGGTATATATTCATGGTCCAACTACCATGGATCAAGAATTTGAGAAGTAAATCAAGAAAGAACAATAACTAAAGTCCATTTTAGCTTATAGGGATTATATTAGGAAGAAGTTTGGATGGTCCAATTCATCACCATCCTTGATTAATAATAATTGGAGTCAAGACTTCATATTAAATACTAATGGAAAAGGATCTAGAAATAAAAAGAATGATCTCCAAAACAGAAAAATAAATAAAGGTTTTAATAAAAATTGGGAATTTGAAGAATGATCATTTCTCAAAGAAGAAAAGACTTATCTAGGAATAGTAGGCAAGGGGAAACAACAAATGAAATATTAATGCAAAGAACAAGAGAAGATTATATATTGAGTGAGACAAGTATAGTGTTTAGGAAGGGGTACATGGTTGTGTGTAGAATCATGAGGGGCCGAAAAATGGCGATATTATGACTAAAGTCCTGACTGAAAAATATCTATAACTTTCAATTGGTATCACATTTTCTGAATCTAAAATATCCATCTCATTCTATGCTTCGTATGTACTATAGGATTAAAAAAAAAATTGAATCTCATAAAGTTTTGACCAAGTTATGGTGGTCAAACATACGAGTTTTTATATTTTTAAAAACGTTGTAGTAAAAAAATCATAATTAATTTATTATTTTAAAAAAACTTACAAAAAAATGTGTCACATTTGGACATGATACTTCTACTTATATCTAAAATCTTATTAAATAAATATTATGATTTGATTATTGTTAGGGTGGTGAGATAGACACCTATTTCTTATCTTTTTCTTGAAATTTTAGTACTATTGCATTGAAATTTTAAATTTGCGTCATATAGATTTTTTTTTCCAAAAAATAACTAGTAGCTTAGAAACTACATTCAATTTTCTACAGATTCCATTCTTACATATTTTTTAAATAATGTTCGTAACTTATTCAAATTTTCTCATCAAGTTTCCTAACTTTGTTTTTCTAATTTTCATTGCCACTTAAGGGCCTGTTTGGCCCACCATGATCCTACACATACCCACATATATAGGAAATATTTTCTAGCTACCACCCTACCTACCATGGTACATAGGAAAGCCACCTAATTAGGATTAATACACCAACACCCCCCCTAAGCCTAGCTTAGATGAGGGTAAAAGAGTGGGTCTTGGCATCAAAACCCAATAAGTTACCCACGTACAATGCACTCATAAAGAGGAGAATACCATGTGGGAAAAAATTGCCCCCGAAATGATGGAAACGATGAGAAGTACAAAACCCCATCCAAGGAAAAAATAGTTCACAAAGAGAGAAGAAGGAGAGAGATCATGCAACTTCCCTCAATAAAGAATCTATTGCAGTGATAGTAGGTGTTCGACAATGAATATTGAAGACGATCCAAGTCCACCAAAAAACATTCCACCCCTTAAGAATAAATAGAACCATAAAAGTTTGTAAGTTATCTTCCCATTCCTAAAAGGAATATAAGAGAAGAAAACTCAAGATGTATGATGCCTTTGAACTCTGTTCAGGTGTTCAAGGCCACAATGATGAAGGTGACAATGCAAAATTTGATGAAGGCCAATATAGATCATAGTCCAAAAAAAAAAGACAACCCCACCAAATCTTGCTCAAATGTTCCTAAGAAAATGTCAAAGTGTGACCAATATTGATAAGGTGAATCACACATCATAGAGGATTTAGGTATAGTGAGGTCATTGATGTATGGTGAAAGTTGAACTAATGAAGAAATGGAATTTCTATGATAGAAGAAAATATAGGCAAAGATATAACATGAGGGTTTGAAGTTGCACATGTAACATTGGAAGAAGATGATGCAACTCCATACCTAGAAGCTATCAAGAAAGAGGATATGGATATTCTTAATGGTGTCCTCCAAGCCTGCAATGTTGGACTCTACAAACAAGGATGAAATGTATAGTAGAAATGTGTCCCAATGAGCTATTCCTAGAACACAATGAAAATCCTAGTCCACTAAACCACTAGAAGTTGTCAAAGAAGCATAACTAAAATTGGAAGTAGAAATAGTAGATGAAGTGTCCTCAACTTGGAAACACCAATAGGTGAAGAAACATGTAAGGCAACTAATTACACTTTGAGGATGTGTCTGCACAAGTTGGAGTAGTAGGTAACTTAGTGAAGGAAACATCACGATTAGATGAAGATTCAATATCTCCAAACAACTGCTAGATAATGACCCAAGCAGTGAATCTGTGTGATCTATATGATGAATATATCTCTCATAAACTATAATGCCTATTAGTCCATAAATCTTATCATTTATGTTAAACCACTTGTTCTTCTGATATTTGTCATGTGGCTTAGAAACAAGTCCAAGGAGATAAGGAAATAGACCACACGTATTACAATGATTTAGTATCACTTGCTTCCAAGATAAATAGTTCTCTAGAAACCTAAAAATAGAAAGATGAAATTATGGTTTTGACACGGTGCACCCCCAAAAGAAAAAAAATATCTTAGTTCATGATGACATGCATGATCCCCATGATATCTCAATTAGTCTCAAACTCCAAAAGATAAAACACATGTTACACCCCTCCTTGATTCAGTTTTAGAGACCCCTCTTACAATAGCCACTTTATAAGTGCAATGCATAAACAATTCCAAATGGAGTGAAAAAAGACACTTTCTACTAAGAGTGTGAAATTGACTCCATCAGATTGGGAACAAAAAAATAGGCACTTTTACAAAAATTGACACTCAATTTCAAGCTATCGAGCAAAAGTTATGCCAATTACAATTTGTTTGCCGATATGCGTAATATAGCTACAATTTTTACATACCTTTACAAAAAGTTTACAAATTTCCACAAAGTGATTTTGCAAATATGAGGGATTAATGACAAGAAAATGAATTTTACTAGTATAGGAAATTTCCAAATTTTACAATGACCTTTGATGCATTTAACTTGACGTTCTTCACTCCTTTGAATGCTCTTCACAAAACAAAGCCATTTCCAACAAACTTCACAAATTTTGCCCATTCCAAGGGCAGGTCATATGCAGCCGCCCATACCAACTCGAACCAAGCTGGATCTTGTAGGTTTGATGCTGCAGTGGAAATCATGTGAAAATTTCCACTGGAATGGAATGCCAAACTATTAACTTCAAAATGCAAAAAATCTGCTTTTTTCGGATATCAAAATATAGGCTTCAGGCGCCAAAAGAGGTTTCAACACTAAATTTTCCGATTTCAAGGTTGACTTTAGCGCCAAATTCATAGTAAAATAAATCAGTGCCCATTCAAACCCCAAATTGAGCCAAAAGGAGTCTTTGGAATTAAAGATTGAGTTGATTCGCCTCCAAATCGAGCCAAAGTCGATTTAGGCAAATCAATGGACAAAGATCTGAATTGGAAGACAAAGAATCTTTATGTTGAATGTCAAAGAAGGTCAGTCTTAAACATCACACACTAAGCTTTGACCGTTTAGGTGGCTGGTGTGGGTCCGCTTAGTCCGTTCTGTTCTTTTACACATTTTCGTTCTGGTAAACAAACACTCTTGTTACAGCCAGTAGGGGAATGTCAAATCAGTTATGCGCACAAAGGTCAAAAAGTGCACATTTCAAAGTGTCGCCTGATACCTAACTAAAGATGTTCTAGTAACCGTCAACTCAAAATCACTAGTACTTGTTGACAAATGTCCCAATAGTGGTGCACAAATGATCCAATAGTGGTACACAAATGGGACAAATGTTCCAATAGTTGTGCACAAATGGGCCAATTAATTACAAAAATGATCGGCTATTGGTACAAAACATACTCTTCCCCTAATCAGCGGTCAGCAGTTCCCGCACGTGACAAAACCAAACAAAAATTCAAACGTTGTTCCAGCGCGTGTCAAAACCAAACAAAAATTCAAACGTTGTTCCCCCGCTGCTCCAGAAGTTTAGTGGGTGCCATAAAGCGTCCTCAAGAGGCAGTCGAACTGTTTCACAGGTGTCCAAGCCGATCAGTCTACATTTGCCGGTGCAAAAATGGGAGCGTTGCATCAGAGTTTAGGTAATCATAAAAGCATAAACGATAGGGGGAAATAGTCTGGTAGACATGCATTCAAAATGGGGCAAAATAGGCAAGGCGCATGAGGTATTTCACCGAATGGCTCAAAGAAATGTGGTTTCATCGAAGCCTTGAAGCAGTGTATGGGTATCCATCAAAGCATTAACCATAGAGGAATTTTGTCAGATGTAGTTGCTATGCAACAAATGAAAGAATACATAAGGCACGTGAATTATTCGATGAAATGCCTGAGAGAAATGTGGCCTTGTGGAATGCATTAATTTTAGGATATCTGGGATAGGCACAAAATGAATTTTGCAAGATTGCCTTCAAATTTTAGATTTATTGAAGCATTCTTATTAAAAAGAAAGCATTAGAGTTGGATGGTTTTTCAGTAATATTGAAAATGTTTAAGAGTATTTTAAAGTGGGTGGTCTCATGATCTTGTAAGGTAGTTAAAGTTTAAAAGTTTAACCTTCAAAATTTATAGATGTTTAGGGTTTTATGAATTTATTTTTATTTTTTATAACAAAATATAATAATATAAAATGAAAACAAAGTTAATTTGAGAGAATTTAAAAACTTCAAATGATTAATAAGTGACAAAAAATTTCAAGGTTGAGCTTCTTATTTATTAAAAAAATATTTTAATTACTCTACCATTTTTTGGTCTAATAGAACTCCCTTTTCCTTAAGAAATAATTCTTGAAACTTTTCCATGGGACCTCAATCTTAGAAGTATTTAAAGTGACATAACTTTTGATTTGGATCCTAAAAATGATTACTTTCTCAGCCATCTATACAAACGTGCACAAATGGTGCAAAGTTCAAATGATAGGGAAATTAATGAGTGATGGAAGAATTAAAAGATCCATAGATGTAGTTGGATTGAGGGCCATAAAATGGTAGATTCATTTTGTGTAGGAGACAAATCATATCCAGAAAAATGAGATTCATGCAAATTTGAAGAAGTTGGCATGGGAGATGAAAGTAGGAGGGCATTTTCCAAATTCATGACATTTACTTAATGATGTGGAAAAAAATGAAAAAAAAATATTTATTTACCATGATAGTGAAAAGGGCAATTTCTTTATTGGAGTTGTGAAGAACCTTCAAGTATGTGTTGATTACCACACTACAATGAAATCAATCTCTACAATTTTTACAAGAAAAATTGTTGTAAGACATGTGAATTGTTTCCATGATTTAAACATGGAGGAATTTTTTTATGGAGATTATTGCTAATAGTAAATGAAGTGATATGGAAAATAAGATTGCACTATAATAATGTGCACCATGTTATACCTAAACTAATATTGAAGGAGTAAAGTTTAGTTTTAATTTTTCAGAAATTTCTTTTTCTTTTATTTTTTCTTTTGAGAATTTGGCACTATGGACTATGACATTGGCTTCGTAAAATTATAACATCCATAGGGTATAATATAGATCACTATTATATACTATTGTGGTGTCTATTAAAGATTGATTTTATGATAACATGATATTTAATTGAATAACATATTCATAAGATTGAAAAATATATATCATATGAAAAGTTGGAGGATGAACAATGTAGTTGAATGACATACATTAAGTACTCATCTTCATCCACTACTGCTTCTAATAAAACTAGTGTTGCTACATCCATGGCTTCTAATGATTAGTGCAACCATATTTTCATTATCTTCCAATTTTGTAGCTACTTGGGATGATTACTTCATATACATTGTAGGTTCATTTTGTCAGTCCTTATCTTGTAGACTTTGAGGACACTATTTATGATATTCATCTTGTAGATTGATGTTAGCTCCTATGAAATCGCTTCATCTACTTCAAATATTGTATAGAGACCTTTGAGTAGCATTTGGAGGAGGTGTCTTTGTCTTTGTATAATGTTCTACATTAGATTTTGGATTGCATCTTCATAAATGTAGCCTTGAACACCAATGATAATCTTATGTAATCCTATGTCTCACTCTAGTCTATGTAACCAAGGAGTTCTCTTTGTATTCTTCATTAATTCTCACAGTATACTTGCATCCTTTGATAGAATAGCATTATTTTGTCATATTTGATATGTCTTGTGCTTTTATTGAAGCTCCTAGATCCTAGGTGGCTACATCTTTAGCCAAATATTTTGTTCTCTAAAACATTCTATACCAACTCTTACATAAAACAATCACGATTATGATAATCTTAATAATATTGTGATTGTTGTTGTCAAAACCTAGGAATATGTATTTTCTTATGAATTGTTTGTAAATATATTTGTACGTGCTTGTCTATAAGTAATACAATTTATATAGTTTTTTATTTAGTATAAAATGTGTATAATTTTTTTCTATGATACTTTCAATTGTTGATAGATGGGACACTTCTAAAAGTTTGAGTAGTACAATAATTTGATAGAGGAAATTCTATTCTCATCAAGTACTAACTAACTCATCAAATATTTCATGTACATGAAATCAATAAATCTATGCTATCAATATAAAAGGTTATATAAACCTCATCTATCATATGCCTTAAAATCATAACCATTATAAATAGTGACCATTGCACTTGCTCTTTGTTGGTGCACATTAAAAAAAGGCCTTAGGCAATTAATACACATTTTATATAATAGAAGATACGCTTGGAAAGGGTTCTTCCTTCTTTCATTATCATAATGTCCTCAACACATTTAATGACCTTGTCTAAATAGGACAATCATCACTTTAACAAATATTAAGACATTAGAGAAACATATAAAATTTATTAATAAATTTAATCAAACCAACTATCATCATAGATTAAGATCATACTGAATATATTGATGTAGACTTGGGAAAAATAACTATATTGAGTTTGTTTTGTGTAGATGTAACCAAAATTCATGGTTTCAAGAAGAGTTTAAGCATTCTTGGTGAGACATGAAAAATATTAAGAGTCAACTAGAATAACAACTCACATTTCTTATTTGTGAATATCAACATAATTCACTAGGTTTTAAGGAAAGTACTATGAATGATCAGTGCACCATTAGAATGAATAGCACACATGTATGACTATAATTGCAATAATATCTAAAAATAGAAAATGAGTTAAGTGTAAATTAACAATTTTAATTTATGCCAAAAGGAAATGTTTGTTATAAAGTGTTGCACGATGGGGATATTTATTCAAATATTAGTCTACCCATTGTATTTCTCATTTAGTTGTATACCCACTTTGATGAGAATGTCTTAATGACATGCAACATGCTCTTATTTTAAGCTTAGTTCATGGCTAGATTCCTATTAACACCCATTTCACTCATGTTTGCATCATTTTCTATGCATTCATTATCTAGTCATCATTGTTGCCCCTTTATTCATACTTACTTCCATATATATTCTCCCCCTACCTCAAAATTATCATTTTACCCCAATGTTCATTTTTTAGTGGAAAACAAGGAGAATTTTGTATTACATATCTGTTCATAGAATGTGTCCTATTGACACAAGCATTACACCTCTTAACATTGCAAGTTCTAGCAAATTAGTTTATCATATTTTATTATCATAATTACATATAGTATCATCTAAGTAAAGGTTTAAGATACAATGATTAGCATTCAAATGGACAATCTAGATCAGTAAATGTTTTATTTTTACTCAAGTATATCATTTATGTGACATCCAATGAAAAATCGTATGATATAAATTCGAAATCTATGTAAGATAATAAAGCTAGATATTAAAAACCTTAATTGCCACATATATGTGAATGATTCTATTAAATGAGACAATACTTTATTTCCTTCAAAATCAAATTTTCCAAACACTTTATTGCTAGTTTTTTATCCATTATATGTTTTGAATCTACAATATTTTTATAAAAAAAGTAACAAATAAAATAAAATTGTTTAGATTATTGACGTGATATTGCAGAAATTCAAATATCATATTATAAATCCATTTATAAGAAAAAAGATGTGTTCAAATTTCTCTAATTCACTATTTAAGTTAAATGCTCTATACCTAATGGACTTAAAAGCTAAGTAAATGGTTTAGCAATGCTGCAAGAGTCACTAGAAGAGTGTATGAAAGATGGATGTAAGCTTTTTCCCATTATAAGTGTCTGCATTTGCAGGTCTACATAAAATATTTTAAGAAACAAAAAGCAGACCTGTTCATACACCAAATTCCTCGTTTGATTACGTTTGACTAAAACCACACGAGTTTTTCAAAATCCATGAAAGCACCCATATGATTAATTGATGAGTGTGCAATATACTATACAGACCAGATTTTTGCCAAGTAATGGATGCATACCCCTTTATAAATATATAAGACTTCAAAAAAAGAAACAGAAAAATACTTGTATATAGGCACAATCAGTACATATAGAGCTCATTTTTAAAATAAAAGATCAAAGATAAAAGCAGAGAAGCTATATAGGCGGTCATGAACTGAAAATAAAGTTTTGTGTGTTTAAATAAACCTACATTTGCTCATCCTTCACATTGTTTGTGAGGAGCTTTTATAGCAATGACCTTGTCATTTCATGAAACCGCATTTCTTTGAGCCATTCGGTCAAACACCTCACGCGCCTTGTCTATACTTCCCCATTTTGAATGCATGTCTACCAGACCAATTTCAACTACATTGGATGAAAGTGGCCTGTTGTTCATGCTTTTACGGACACCTAAATCCTGTTCCAATGCCCCAATTTTTGCACAGGTTGCGATTACGCTGGTAAAAATGTGAACTGATCGGCTTGGAGACTAGTGAAACAGTCCGATTGCCTCACAAAGACACTTTATGGCTCCCACCAAACTACTGGAGCAGCGCGGGAATGACATTTGAATTTGAGTTCGGATTTGTCACGCGCGGGAACTGCTGACCGCTGATCGCTGATCGCTGACTGTAACAAGAGTGTTTAGTGGAACGGAAACGGGTAAGAAAACAGAACGGATTAAGCGGGCCCACACCATCCACCTAAACGGTCAAAGCTCAGTGTGTGATGTTTAAGCCAGCCCGCCAAAGAATTGTAGCAGATAGCACAAAATTGTAGGTCGACTCAAATGATGTCTCCAGACAAGGTCAATGATGCAAATAAAAGGAAGATATCTGATAATGAATTTCTGCCCAAAGTAAAGTAGATTTTTGGCTGCACCAATACACAAGACAAGTAGTGGTCCAAGAGCCAAATTAACGCCTCAAACAAGTTGATTGCCACAGCACAGAACTATGAAACGCCAGAGGCAGATTCAAATGCACATTCGTGTCTCCAAAAAGCTAAAGGATGTAGTTCAATATCATCATGCCTCCATAAATGAGCACCAGTCATGATTCAATACACAAAAAGTGCCAAAACAGGGTTGATATGACTAGTTGAATGACAAAATCAATCTAAAGCTACTATATGCCTTGGTCGATCTGGAACTTCTTGCGCTAGAATGCAATTCCCGTAGGTTCAGAATGCAATTCCCGTAGGTTCAAAATCTGGTTCAATGTAAAAAGGAACAGGCCACCTGTTACCTGCAAAAAGGAAAGCCAAGGAGTGAATTACTGCAAGATAAGGCAAAATGATGACAAGGAGGATAAAGTGCCCCAAATCGAACCGAAATATTGAGGTAATCAACTCAGATTTGTGCTAAAAAGCAGATAAAATTGCAGATCAATGCAAATATATACAAATATTCACTCCAATTTGCAAGTATTTTGCTGAACAAAACAAATTATGACTTCCACAACTATATTTACACAAATATTTGCAGATTCAAGGTGTAAATGATGAATTATTTGCAGACTGAACCAAATTTGTGAAAAAAAAACTGAGTTTTTACAAACAATTTTTGAATTTCCTTAAAGTTGACAAGAATAAAAGTTGACAAGAATTTGGAGATTTGAATGCAAATCAATGCCAAAAAAACAGAGAAAATAATTTCGACAAGCTATTTTGCACAGATAAAGTAAATTTTGCAAATTTTTAGGCAAATTTTTAAAATATTTCATAAATCAGCAAATCTTTCACAAATATTTGCTAAAATGAAAGAGAATTTGCAAAATTTGAATAATTTTTACTACAAATTGAATGAATTTTGATAAATAGATACAATCCTTCAGCTGAATTTGCACAATTAGACCAAATTTGCATGAAATTCTAATTTGCAGCCACCTCATTTATCTTCATGAAGAAATTGCTTGCGAATCAGTTGCATCTTCATTTGCACTATTCAAGCTTTGATACCATGTGAGATTTAATCAAGAACACTAGGCAGGTGGAAATAACAAATGAGAGACATGCAAATCAAAATAGAAGATGAAGTATTGAGAGAGATGAGTAAAGTGTATAGGAAGGGGTACATATATATGAAAGATGTTCTATATACCAACCTACCTATCATGCCACATAGGCAAGCCACCTAAGCAGGATTAATACACCAATAAAAAGGACCTCCTAGTGAATGTTTCAATTATGGAGACCATTACATGAATCAATGCCTAAAAGATGTTAAGAGAACCATTATTGAAACCATTCTATTCATCTCAACGAATAACATTTCAACAAAGAATCCAAGAAGTTGTTGATAACCATCAAACAAAATATCTGATTGCACCAATTGTGATTAAAAGTACTTTATTTGGAGTTCCTATTTCAATTTTAATAAATGTTGGTGCTTTTATAGCAACTAAATTATTGAAGAAATTTCTTATATGATTTGGTTATATGGCTAAACATTTGCCAATTGAATATACAAACTAGTAAGGAGCTCAAGTAGAGAAATTTCTTTTAGATGTTGAAGTAAGATTTCCCATATTTGCAACAAAAGTAAACCTTTATGTAGCTCCTTTAAGATCCTATGATGTCATTCTATAAATGAATTGGCTATGGAAACATAGAAAAAAAAAGTAGATTATTTTGATAAAATAGTCAGATGATTGTGGAAATCCACCTCAATCAAAGGGATTCAACTTAGAATTAAGAATAGGTGGATCTTCAAAATGCAACTAAAGAGATCCAAAAGAAAAGGATGCCAAATATTTGCAGTCAAAATGGATCAAATAAAAGACTTTAAAGAGATATCTTGCTAGGAAAACAGTGTCTCAACCTTGCATTTACATAACCTGGTTACTATTTATAATAAGTTTACATTTGAGTACAAATTGATGTGAAATTTTCTCAAAAGCTACAGATTGGATAAATAAGCATGCCAACATATTTTCATTGCATGATCATGTTTGGATTTAAATATATTAAAGTTCTCATTTTTAAAAGTTTCAAAGTCAATTTTGAAGGTCTTAGAAGCATTTTTTGGGCCATAAAGTGGTCACAAATAGTGTAACTAGTTATATATTGATAGAAAAATTCACCAACTTACTGGTGCTTCAAATGTTGTCAATTAAAATCCAGATCAAAATTTATGGCCTCTAAAAGTTGGGTCTCCTGAAATGGGAAATATAAAAACATGTTGGATACATAATGTTGATTATACCAACACACAAGACAACTGAGGGGGGGGGGTGTGAATAAGTTGTATAAAATATTAAGTATATTTCCCAAATCATATTAACATCAATGTAAATTTAAAACATAATTCATAAAAATATATGAACATGAAATATCAGAACAAACCATACATAATGAGACACCAAATTTTATGTGGAAAACCCTGTGAGGGGAAAAACCACAGAGAAGCTATTCTCAAGATATGAACACCTGTTAGGGTTACATCAGTTAAGGTGATTTTTACAAAAAAAATGCTCACTTTCAGGGATCACTGCAAAAGGGCTCACTGCCTGAAAGAAAGAAAGAAGAGGTTCACTGTCAGAGGGCTCACTACCATAATGAAAAAGAATAAAAGAGAAATAATCCACCATAGATGCACTTCTACAATTTCAAGACCTATAGATACCTTTAGCTCACTTCTTCTGGTAGCTAACACATGAAAGCTCACACAACTCAACAATTTTCACAACTTAACATCAACTGTCAAACTGTCAAGAAGATAGATCCTCTTTCATACACCTTCATCTCATTTCACTTTCTTTCACCCACACACACACTTTTACAATACCCAAGCATCACTATATATATCATCTTCACATATGCAAAATCTCCCAAGGCTGGCTAAGCAACTAACCAAACACAATTCAAATTAGGTTGACACTAAACATTCCTATGGTGGAGAAGAATGTAGAGTGGACCACAACACATCTTAATTAGGACCAAAATGATCATTAAACATGTGATACAAAAGCCCATAATCATTGGAGCGACAAAGTAAAGTGTAAACACCTGAGGTCAACCAAACCTAGAGTAAACACATTCAAACTTGAAAATCATGCTTTTGAAGCCCAAGAACATGTGCCAACTGAATAGAATGAAGCTAAGGACATTAATAACATAATTCCAAAAACACAATGCTAGAAACCATAATGCAGAGAAATGCAGAGCATGCATTGTTTGCATTTTGTTGTCAAATTGATCTCAATTGGTAATGGTGTCATTGATGTCAACTAGTATAGCAGGTTATCGGTATAGCTTGTCACCGGTAAGAAGAGGATGTCAACCGACATTGTGATCATCAGAGTCACTGACATACAAGATAGTGTTGGAGACATAAGTTTATGTTGACCGGTGAATGGGCATTGGATATAGTTGGCATTATGGCAATGCTAACCGGTGAGTGATGTGTTGGCAGTGTATGGTTGCCAACTGGTAAGAATGTGACTAGTAAGGAAACAAGGTTAAGCAAATGGAGAAAGTGCAGGCAACCGATAAGAAGTTTGTTTGATGTCAAATAATAGGACTCCCATCGACAGAACAGTAAAGTGTAGGCATGAAGGTTAACTGATTAGTTTAACTAGTAAGGTAAGATGAACCAGTAGGTGTATACCGATAGTGTACATGGTTAGTGATGGAGCCTAAACCAACATAGTGGCCTGAGAAGAGGTGGATGCCAACGATGATGACACATGGACTCTGGGTGTCAAATGTGTCGTGGTCGGTGAAGTGTGAGTCGGTGAGGTAGTTGGTGATTGGTCAACATTAATGTTGATTGCATAAATCAAGGGTCAAGAGAAAAAGGATGCAGTTCAAGGCAGATCAAAAGGTTGACATCTATGTTGTGATGATTGACGCAGGTTGTGCAAATACAAATCTGATTTGGTGAGAACAACCATGAGATAATTCAATGTGATTGATAGAGAAGGGTCTGTGTTTGCTAAATATAGAAAACGTGTAGTGGAAGGAAGAAGAATGGCAATTTCGTAGGATCTGCTATAGGTAGTCAATCCCAGATATTTGATTTGATTTGATCTTATATGCCTTGTGGTTGGTGAAGAAACCCTAGTGTGCCAAGTTTGAATGTCCACCTTGGTAGGAAAGCTCATAGATACATATGATGACCAAAGACCTAAGTGATTGATGTTGCCAGATGATTAGGTGTCGGATATTGAAGAGAAGAGTGTGAAAGTGTAGCAAAGAGACAACTAGTCAGAGAGTTACTCGAAGATCATAGTGACTAAGTGTTGGAAGGTGTAATCGGTAAGAGGGTTTAGCAGAAGTTTAACCGGTAAGGTCAGAGTGATTGGTAAGCTACAAAGTGTGTTGCAGTCAAGTGAGCTGATGGTGCTAGTGTTGGCAATTTGGAATTGATTATGTGTTGCATTGATTTTTTGTCATTGATAGCAACACTGCTTGTTTTGGTTATTTATCGATTTCTGATTGGTTTCGGTAGAGTGGTTGATTATAATATTGATCTGGTAGGATCCGATATGCTTTGGTTTGTGGAATTGGTTTGGATCTATAATTCATGTTATTCATATGTGTCTCATGATTAGTTGGTTTAGGATTTGACAACTCAAGAGCTATCATTTGTTCTAGTAAGCCTTTTGGTCACCGGTAAGGGTTTTACCAGTAGAGATTTGTTGAAGATATTTTGATGCACATGATAAGTGGTATTGGTGCGGCTTCTAGATGGCTTTCAGGATGGTGTTGGTTATCTTGTTCGCGTTCCAGTTCATCAGTGGTGTTGGATTTGGTTTATGAAAACCTATTTTGAGTCTGGTGTTATCTAGGTTATGGACCAGTTTCTGTAACGTGTTGGAGGATGTTCCTAATGCGTTATCAACAAGATTTAATTATTGGTTTACATTATTTTTGGCCTAAGACGACTTGGTTGATCATTGGATTATGGGTTTATGTTATAAATTTATTGTATTATCTTTTAGGTCGCCGACCTAATTTTTTAGGTCTCAACTTGGTATAAATATGATGTAAGATCTCTTTGTAGATCATGGGTTGATAGGTCAAGGTTATGGGATGATCTATGTGTGAATAATGTTGTAATCATATGTAGAAGGTTTGGTCGATCATAGGTGATCAAATTGGGTTTGTAAGAGAGGTTTAAGGCCTCCAGTATTGAACTTAATCGAAACTGTACTCAGGCATAGGAGATGGTATACTTGTAGTTCACTCTTATTTCTAGATTGTAGTCCGATGTTTATGTAGTCAATGAGGCTCCTTTTTGTCATGAGCAGTGCGATCTAGGTTGTTGGTCTTCCTGCATGTGTAAGCCCCTCATATTGTAATCACATACTTACTGTAGAAGTATTATCTGACTATGGGTAGGCTTCCCATCGTGGTTTGTCCCTTTATCAGGTTTTCCACGTACAAATCTTGGTGTCATGTATTATGGATGGATTGTAACTATTTTGTGATTTATGTTTATGTTTAAATGCTTTATTAGTCATTCTAGTATTTGGTTTATGCATTCTGGTATTAAGTTTATGTGTTCTGGTAATAAGGATTTAAATCCTTAAAGTTATATAATCCAATGATAATTGATTCACCACCCCTCTCAGTTGTCCTCTAGTTATCTAAGTTGTCTAATAGCTAGAATTTGTAGGAAGGTAGTAGAGGGTGTTGTAGTGCAATGGGAGTCTTAGTGAAGATCTGGCAAGGAAAGATCAGAGCAGGGATTGACCAGTAAGCTGAGAACCGGTAGAGATTAGTGTGAAAAAAACTGATAGAGTGAAGTTGTACCATTGGTGACCAGAAGCAATGGGTCTGAGTGAGCAGAGAACTGATAGAGATCAGAGAAAAGTGAACTAGCAGATAAGATGACTCAACCGAAAAAGAGAGAAGAAGAAAAACTAGAAGAGAGAGTTAAAGTGCAGAGGTTACAAAACTCATTTGTAATCAGGGTATTACTTGTGCATTGTTTACAGACATTGTAATCACCGAGTTGGTGCTCAGTGTAGGGGTTAGTGCTCCTTGGGTTGGTGCCCTAAACTTTGTAATACAGTGTTTATTATGAGGCTAGATTTGAGCAGTGGACTCCAACAACATTTCTCACTGATATTTTTCCCATGTTGGGTTTTCCTCGTATATCCAATGTTATGTGATGTGCCTTTTGTGTGTGCTTGCATTTTGGTCTTCTCCCTATCTCACTGGTATATTCACCTTGTGTTAGATCCGCTAACAGGTACACACATTCAGGATTAAAAGGGGTTAAGTTTGAAAACCACTGATTCACCCCCCTCTCAGTGGCATCTTGTGTTCTACAATTGGTATTAGAGCCCTAGGGTTCTGGTTAGATAAGCTTTCTCCGACTTGGGTAGATTCAGGTGCCTAAACATAATGGTTAGATTTGAGTCAATTCCTACACCGGTGTTTGATGGTTCAAACTATGTTATATGGAGTTGTAGAATGAAAGTCTACCTGTCCTCTTTAGGCTATGGCATATGGATGTCAGTTGTTAATGGTCTCTCTACTCCGACCAGTCCTCCCACTAGTCCTGAAGAAGAAAGAAGATATAGGTGTAATGATGAAGCAATGAAGGCTATACTCAGTGGACTATGATGATGTTTATTCACAGGTGGAAAGATGTAAATTGGCAAAGAGTTTGTGGGATAGATTGAAGAAGCTTTGTGGAAATAAGCCTACCACTGCGAACCGGTTTGTGAAAGCAAGAAAATCAATGAAACCAACACATGTGCAATTGATAAGTCTAGATCAATCAGCTGCTGCAGCAGTGATGAAGAGGAAACTCATCTATTCATTGCTCATGAGACACAAAGTGATCTGCACACATCAGAAAGTGATCATGTATATCAATCCTATCGGGAAGTGTTTGGCAATGATGGTGAACATGAAGAAGATGATGAAGCTCAAGTTGATCTTAAAAGAAAGATGGTAAGTGCCCTAGATGAGCTGAAAAATGTTAGGAATGAATTTTAAGAATTACAAAATTTTAGTTCGTGAAGAATGCAGCTAGTTGAGAACATGTCTTGAAGAGTCAAATAAGAATATTTACATGTTGAAAACTTAACTAGAAGAAGCCAAAGGAATGACTGATGAATTAAAATCAGTCTTTGATGCCAAGGTGAGTAGATGTGAAGAGTTGGGGCTTGAAGTGGAGACAAAGGATAAAGAATGTAAGAGGATAAAAGGAGAAATGGAGAATCTTCGAAAAGACCTTGAGAAGTGCCAAGATGAGCTCAAGGTGAGGATTCAATTTAGTGGCAACATTGAATACTTGGGAAAAATATCGAACAAACAAAAGCACTCCAAGGATACCAGAGTATTAGGTTTTGGTGTCGGTGAATGCTCCACAAGCAAGGTTGTCTCGATCAAAGAAATTCAGTTTATCTCCTCAAATGGAAACAACAAAGGACAAACCTTCACAACAAAAAATTCTCCAAGGAAGAAGGTTGACCTAACTACAACTGGTGAAGACATGAGGATGAAGATTGCTGCTACAAGGAGGAATAATGCTGATCCAAAAGGGAAAGGAACGATGTGTGAAGGTGGCTTCATTATAAATGAGAATATTAGAAGAGAGTCCAGAAGATATACTACTGGTAGAGGACAAAGAAATGTTGTTGCCCACAAGACATATCCCTGGAGAAGTAGAAATGGAGAAGCCAAATAGGCAAGATCACCACATGTTCGACATAATAAATTTGTAAGTAATAAGCCCTCTTTCTCCGGTTATTTCTTTGCATGCAAATAATATGGCCATAGAGCAAATCAATGCAAAATGAGGTCTAGGAATAGACAAAATATTTTTCCTAGGAATAACAATGTAGTCTGTCAAAGATGTAATGCATTTGGCCATAGAAGTCATGAATGCAGGAAGAATAAATTTTAGTCACATGGCAGTTGGTGTGATAGTTATGCTCAAAATGGAATAAGTTTTAGAACATATGAATATCAAAGACCTGCATGGAACAAATGGAGAAATGTTCCTACAAGATCAAGAAATCTACCGGTTCCAGTAGCTAACTATAATGGCATGATTATAAGAAGAGGGGCAAACCAGTTTGATAGAAGATCCTCAAGGTAGTTGCTTGGATTGAAGATAGACTACTAGTACAACAATGTTTATAGAGAAAGATCAAATGAGAAGAAGAAGGTGAACATTGCTCCCAAGACTGCAAATGAGAAGAGTAAGTTCAAGAAGGTATGGAGGAAGATGGAAGAAAATACAATCATGGGCAGGCAGTGTGCATTCAATGCATAGGTGATATCTCGTAAGGGTTAAGGGAGATGCGGGACCTTAGGGGGAGCTACATACTAATCACATCATTCACCTCCCATAGTTGAAATGGACAAATGAAAGAATGGGTTGTTGTTGGTACAAGGAAGAAGATGAAATGGCAATATGTGTAGTTGTTGCCTTGGCTACACATCTACACATGTAAGATAGATTACTATTGCAAGCATCAAATGGATGGCTTACATTGCAATTGGGATCAAAGACACTTGACATAAGAAGACATAGGTTGATGGATAAAGTGCCCCAGTGGAGATATTAGGCCGACAGAGTAAACTGGTATGTGTAGTATGTTATTGGTATGGATATTGACTGGTATTGCAGAGTACATGAGTCAATGTACTCTGCAATAATTGCAGTGACTCCCGTGGTGTGGAGTGAGGAAGTTATATCTTAGGTGATATTGGGGAAGACATGAATGACAATGTGTTGGTCCAGTATTCAACCTCATGTGCATACATCATTTCAACTTAACTGGTTTGATAGTTGATATGATAATGATGTGGCTTGGCATTGTGGTCAAGTAAGATCATGTTATAAGCTATGATGGATATCATGGAGCTGGAAGAAAATCAATAGGTCACTTACTCAGCTCTACTGGTATAAGGTGCAGATTGAAGCTCTGGTTTAGAACTTGACAAGCAAAGAAGATCTAAGATCTATGGTTCAGGGGGAGTTCGCTACCATATCTTCTGATTGGTATCAGACATGCTGGACATAAGGGGAGATTAGGTGTCTATGATGCACTACTGGCCACCCATTGAAAGGAATAGTTGTGTTGCCCACCAGGAGATAAATATGCAAAGGAAGAGAAAAGTCCTTGAGCAACTGGTTGTGAACAAAGAGGGAGAGTTACCTGCATAGGGGGAGAACACACAAGTGATATCAAATTGGTACCAGTATCAACTTCAACACTTGGTATCAACAAATTGGAGTCAGAATAAATTTCAGCATAACAAAGGGGGATAAGATGCAGTCTGACCAACAAGTAAGTGAATTTCATTGACACTTTTTTATAATTGGTATCAGATTGGTATATACAATTGGTGTTAGTTGGTGTCCGAGCCCTATGTCTCTAGTGTTGTTGGTTAAGAGGATGCAAAGTGAAATGGTCAAAGAGGGAGAAGCAACTGGTAGAAAGATCTGTTAGTACCCTTTTCCATTGTTGTCAAACGGGGAGAAAAAATCTATAGTATACCAGATATTACATGAGTTGACATCAATGCCAAAGGGGGAGATTGTTGGTATTGTGTTGTCATTAATGTCAACTGGTAATGGTGTCATTGATGTCAACCGGTATATCAGGTTATCGGTATAGCATGTCATTAGTAAGAAGAGGATGTCAATTGATATTATGGTCATTGGAGTCACCGGTATACAAGTTAGTATTGGAGACATAGGTTGATATTGATCTGTGAATGGGCATTGGAGACAGTCAACATTATGACAATACCAAATCGTGAGTGATCTGTTGGCAGTGTATGGTTGCCAACTAGTAAGCATGTGACCAGTAAGGAAGCAAAGTTAAGTAAATGGAGAAAGTGTCGGCAACTAGTAAGTGGTTTGTTTGATGTCATACAACAGGACTCCCACTGACAGAACAGTAAAGTGTAGGCATGAAGGATACTAATTATTTTAATTGGTAAGGTAAGATGAACTAGTAGGTGTATATCAGTAGTGCACATGGTCAGTGACGGAGTCTAAACCAACACAGTGGCCTGAGAAGAGGTGGATGCCAATGATGATGACACGTGGACTCTAGATATCAAGCGTGTCATGGTCGATGAAGTGTGAGTCTGTGAGGTAGTTGGTGATTGGTCGATATTAATGTCAATTACATAAATCATGGGTCGAGAGTAGAAGGATGCGGCTCGAGGCAGATCAAAAGTTTGACATGTGTGTTGTGATGATCGATTTAGGTTGTGCAGATACAAATCTGATTTGGTGAAGACAACCATGAGATAATTCAATGTGATTGATAGAGCAAGGTTCGTGTTTGCTAAATATAGAAAACATGTAGTGATGATATGATGAATCAATAAGGATCTAGACAACTATTGAGAATGGGGGTGAATCAGTAAATAGAAAATAGACTAAACTTTCACCAAACTCAAAACCCAACTCATAAATCAATTACCAAACTAATCAGTTCAAACAATGAACAATGAACTGTGGCTGCACTATCAAGTTTACCGGTTGACTGGTATTCCAAAATAACAGTGTAAAAAAATTGAAACTATCAAACCATTTAACCAAAACATGAAATAACTTTACCAACATAAGTAATAGCACATTTCAGATAACTTCCTGTCATCTTAACATATCTAAGTGGCTTTACCAGTTAAACAATTTAACCATATCAAAACATGACCACAAAAACCATTCACCACTTGACACAATGATTTTTGACGTGGAAACCCAAATGGGAAAAACTACAATGGGGATGAATACCCACAAGTATTCTGAACTCTTTTGAAGTTCGCCCTGTTAGGAGCCAAGCCTGTTAAAGCTTTACAAAATGTCATGTTAGGAACAAATCTGGTTAAGGACCATCCAGTTAAGGGATTGACTACAATACCCTGTTAAAGGCAATACCCTGTTAGGAGTAACCTCGATACAGGATTTGAAAATCCAAGCTAATGGATAACCTAGTTAAAGGATTTAGAAAACACCAAGCTATTAAAGCTTACCCAGTTAAGGGATTTAACTGTTGTAATTGTTAGAGAACAACTTGGTTTATGTTGATCTAGTAATAGCACTATCTACTTGATCAAATCCTTTTCATGCTCTTATTTGCCTTCAAACATTATGCAAATACTCCTTCTGGTTCAACAATCAATCACACTGACACTTAACCAAAAATTGCCAACACTACTACAAAACAACTCATCGACCTTATAAGCAAAATAATAGGGGGGTAACACATTACAAAACCTAAGATCTCATAGAGATTACAAACAAAAATTGGTTCAAACATGACCCTTGGATTACATAACAATCATTGCACATTGTCCAAGAGAACCTCTACTGCTCCTTGATCACCGCTAATCAAATCCTGTAACACATCACACGGTTTCTACTTCATGCAATGCACTCACTCATTCCCAAGATAAAACAATTATCTCTACACACAAAAAACCACTTTGGAACTTGTCACACACAACATGCATACGTAGCATAATCATCTCCGATCACCATTTGATCATAGGTCAACACAAATCAACACAACCAATTCACCAAGATCCATCAATTAGGGTTTGGCATATCAACAGGCATGGTTACCGGTTGATCTCACTGCTACAATAGTAATACTAGTTTCTTTCACTACTCAACTACCAGTTGCATTACTACATCACTACTGGCTGAAATACAACTCCATTACCGGTTACAATTAACATCAATTACAACACTTAAACTTCATTAATGCAATTTTCATGAAACGCCAATAATCTCCCCTTTCGCATTGATGGCAATACAAATATCAATACCCTATGATTGTGATGATTGAGAGTAATGCACATACACAGGTATAGGAATCCTAGTTTACATTTTCTATGTACTCTCCTTCAACTAAATCTCCATGTCTTCAACTGGTAACTGGCTACAATTATTCTCTCTATCAATCATATAGTTCTTCTTCCCCTTTGACAACAATGCCAAAGTGTCATACTTCATTGTTCTGTAACAATAATCTGCAACAAGTTTCTCCCCCTATGGAATACTTGCACTCTACACTAATCCTGCTTCAAGATTCTTCAATTAGCTCTGGGACTGATGTCTTCCATATTTGTTCAACTAACCTCATGTAGGGGCACGAACCCTAGCTGACTTCTAAGATACTCAAAAGTAGCCTTAGGCAGAGCTTTAGTAAATATATCCACCAGATGTTCCTTTGTAGATACATTCTCCAGTATCACATCTTTACTCTACACTTTCTCTCTCAAGATGATATTTCAGCTAAATATGATTGGTTCTAGCATGCAACACCAGGGTCTTTGAAATATTTATTGCACTAGTGTTATCATGGAAAATCCTTACTAGTTCTGTGATCTTCAACTTAAAACCTTCGAGAGTGTGTTTCATCCAGATTACCTAGGTACAATTAATATATGCAACAACATATTCAGTTTCAGTAGTTGACTGTGATGTACAACTTTGCTTCTTGCTGCTCCAAGATTCAAGCCTTCCTCCAAGAAAGAATGCACCTATAGTTGTACTCTTTCTATCATCAACATTTCTTGCCCAGTCTGCATCTGTATACATTTTAAAATAAAAATTACCTACATATGGATACCATAATCCATAATCAATAGTACCTTTCAATTATCAGAATATCCATTTAGTTTCTACCATGTGTGTCTCCTTCGGATTCTTCTGAAATCTGGCAACTAATCCAACTACATGAGCAATATCCAGTTTGCTGTGAACAACATAATGCAATTTGCCTATCATAGACCTGTACTCCTTTTCATCAACGGATGTAGCATCATCCTCCTTAGACACTTTACAGCCTGTAACCATTGGTGTCCCAACTGGTTTACAGTCTCCCATTCCAAATATCTTCAATACCTCTTTCACATATTAGGACCATGTGATAAAGATACCATTCTTCATATGTTGAATTTGCAAACCTATAAAATTTTTTATCTCTCCCACTAGAGATATCTCAAATTCACTTTTCATCTCATTTGCAAAGTCATCACTCATGTCATCATAGCCTCCAAAAATAATATCATCCACAAACAACTACTAACCAGTATCTTATCTCCTTCAGTCCTGAGATATATATTGTTGTTTCCACTAGTTCTCTGAAAAACTTATCTTCACCAAGTGTGAATGTAGTCTTTCATACCATGCTCTTGGTGCTTGCTTTAGTTCATATAGTGCCTTGTGAAGTTTGCACACCATATCCTTTGCATCAGTCAAAGCGTAACCATCTGGTTATTCAATGTAGACTTCCTCTTCTAGTATTCCATTTAGAAATGTTGAATTCACATCCATCTTATATACTTTGAATCCACTATATGATGCAAATGCAAGTAGAGTCCTAATACCTTCTAATCTAGCAACTAGTGCAAATGTCTCTCCATAGTCTTATCCTTCTTCTTGAGCATAACCATTGCATACCAGTTTAGCTTTGTTTCTAACTACTACTACTCCATCTTCACTCAGTTTATTTCTGAAAAGCCACTTAGTACCTATTACATTTTTGTTCACCGGTCTGGTTACTATGGTCCATTTATTTTTCTTCTTAATTTGGTCAAGCTCTTCTTCCATAACTTTGACCCACTGATCATCTCCAAAATCTTCCTTTTCTATTTTGGGCTCAATAGAGGAGATCATACAAGAATTCTCCCTTATTTTTCTTCTAGTTAACACTCCAACATCTTTATCTCCAATAATGTGCTCAGGATTATGATTGAGTCTTACATACCTTGGAATAAAATGATCATGATCATTAGGTTCTTCTTCCTTACTATATTCATCTTCTGTAGAATGTACCTGTTCCGGTTGAACTAGTACTGCAACATTCATTTTACCAACTTCTGGCTTCACCGGTTCTGGCTCCAAGATCAGAATGTAAGGTTCATCTTCTTTCTTCTCCTCACTAGTTTCTCTTGTATCTTCAGGACACTCATCCACTCAGACATTAGCACTTTCAATGATCTTTTGTGTCTAGTTGTTGTAACATTTGTAAGCTTTACTCTTGGTGGAGTAACCAATAAATATGCCTTCATCACACTTAGCATCAAACTTATCAACATAGTCACCTCTCTTGATAAAAGAATTACTACCAAAAACTTTAAAGTAACTGACATTAGGTGATCTACCATACCAGTATTCATAAGGAGTGTTATCCTTACCTCTTTTAACTGGTATCTAGTTCTATATGTAGATAGTTGTGCTAATAGCTTCTCTCCAGAAAGTCTTAGCAATACCTTCTTGTATTAGCATAGTTCTAGCAGCTTCAACAACTGACCGATTATTCCTTTCTTCGATACCATTCTGCTATGGTGTCTTGAGTGCAGAAAGCTACCTCTTAATTCTATTGTCTTCACAGTATTTAGTCAATTCCTCAAAAGTAAATTCACCACCTTGATTAGTTCTAAGAAACTTTATCTTCTTTCCACTTTCCTTTTCAACTAAGCCCCTGAATGCCTTGAACTTGCTAAAGGCTTCTATTTTTTTCTTCAAGAATGTGACCCACATCATTCTTGAGCAATCATTAGTGAAGATCATAAAATACCAATCACCTTGAATGCCTCTAGTCCTTATTGGTCCACAAAGGTCTGTATGAACCAAATCTAGAAAATGTTCTGCTGAAAAAGATTTTCTCTTAAAAGTTGAGGATGTCATCTTCCCTAACTGACATTCCTTACACAAAGCATTCACTAGTTTGTCCAACTAAGGCAAAACTCTTACTGATTTGGACTTACTAACTTTGACAATGTTATCAAAGTTTACATGACAAAATCTTCGATGTCAAAGCCAACTATCTTATACCTTAGCAATTAAACAATTGTTGACTTTAGGATTTAGGTGAAATAGGTTACCTTTTGTCTACTTCCCTATTGCAATTAGTTCACCTTTGCTTCCATAGATTTTGCACATTCTATTCTTGAATTTCAGTGGATAACCTCTATCATTAAGTTGAGAAACACTCAGAAGATTGTGTTTCAATCCTTCAACCTAGTAGACATCATCTGCACTGCTCTTTCCATTAAGAGAAATGGTTCTTTCTCCTTTTACCATTCAGGGTGAGTCATCTCACTACACCTCCATCAAATTCCTTCAAAGTAAGAAATTTACTCAAGTCACCGATCATGTGGTGTGAACAACCACTGTCACTAATCCAATCATCAAAACTATCCATGCACAAGACTAATGCCTTTCGATCAGATGTCTCCTCTTTAATGGCAACAAAGACAATGTCCTCATTTGCATGATCTTCAGATTCCTCATCCATGATTACTCCATCAACAACAATGAGGCAATCTCTTTTCCTTTGCCTTTGTACTTCTTATACTTCTCATGTTTATGATCATTGTCTCCATTTGGATAATTATCTGCAATGTGTCTAATCTAGTTGCATGCAAAACACTTCAAAGATAATTTACCTCTGCACTTACCAGTACCTTTGGGTAATCACTTGGCCAATAGTGCTTCAAGCTCAACCAAATTGTCTTCATCTTCAACTTCTCTGCTGGATCTAGACATATGATTGTGACTGGATTCTCTTCCTTACTGGTGGATTAGAAACTGAAGCTCTAAATACAAACTTTGATTTTTGAATACTTCCATCATAACCATTTATCTCAAAAGCAATCAGTTTGCCAATGATGGAGTCAAGAGTTACCTTTTTTTTGTCAATAGACTTTAGCTCCTAAATGGCTACAACTCGGATAGCATAGACCAGTATAAGGGTTCTCCACACCTTACAAACCATTATGGTATCCTCCACTTTACCACCAGCACTTTTAATCTCACTGACTATATCCTTGATCCTCTGACCATACTATTGAATATTCTCACCTTCAGCCATCCACATGTCATCAAATTTACCTCTCAAACTCTCTTCTTTGGAAATATTCACATGCTCATCATCGCTATAGATATCTTCAAGTTTCTTCCACACATCATAAGCAGTCTCCAAAACATGGAAATCAACATACTCTACATCAGACAAAGAACTGATAATGGCCTCCAATGCTTGATTATTCTCTTGTAGTTCCTTCTTTTGATCATCAGACAAAATCCCACTAGGTAAGGTATATTTGTTAACCACATGTTCCCAATATTGGCTTCCTAGACTCTTAATATAGATTTTCATTCTATCACACCAGATTATGTAGTTTTCCCTATTGAACTTTGGACCTTCTTTCTTCATCATTTTCTCCTAAATCGTTACCTCAAGATGTTAGGCTTAGACACTAGAGGGCCTGAGATGTTGTGATACCAATTGATGATGTGATGAATCGATAAGGATCCAGACAACTACTAAGAGGGGGGTGAATCAGTATATCAAAAACATACTAAACTTTCACCAAACTCAAAATCAAAACTCAGAAATCAATTACTGAACTAACCGGTTCAAGCACTGAATAATAAAATACAACTGGACTATTAAGTTTATCGGTTGACTGGTATTCCAAAATAATAGTGTAACAAATAAAAA
This sequence comes from Cryptomeria japonica, assembly GCF_030272615.1. Taxonomy (NCBI): domain Eukaryota; kingdom Viridiplantae; phylum Streptophyta; class Pinopsida; order Cupressales; family Cupressaceae; genus Cryptomeria; species Cryptomeria japonica. Next base: position 109,165,062 of record NC_081415.1, read on the forward strand.
ACTATCAAACCATTTAACCAAAACATGAAATCACTTTACCAACATAAGTAATAACACATTTCAGATCACTTCCTGTCATCTTAACATATCTAAGTGGCTTTACCAGTTAAACAAATTAACCATATTAAAACATAACCACAAAAATCATTCACCACTTGACACAATGATTTTGGATGTGGAAACCCAAATGGGAAAAACCACGGTGGGGATAAATACCCACAAGTATTTTGAACTCTTCTAAAGTTCACCCTGTTATGAGCCAAGCCTGTTAAAGCTTTACAAAATGTCATGTTAGGAACAAATCCGGTTAAGGACCAACCAGTTAAGGGATTGACTACAATACCCTGTTAAAGGCAATACCCTATTAAGAGTAACCTTGATAGATGATTTGAAAATACAGGCTAATGGATCACCTAGTTAAAGGATTTAGAAAGCACCAAGCCTATTAAAGATTACTCGATTAAGGAATTTAATAGTTGTAATTGTTAGAGAACAACAAGGTTTATGCTGATTTGGTAATAGCACTATCTACTTGATTAGATCCTTTTCATGCTCATATCTTCCTTCAAACATTCTACAAATACTCCTTCTGGTTTGACAATGAATCACACTAACACTTAACCAAAAATTTCCAACACTACTACAAAACAACTCATCGACCTTATAAGCAAAAGAATAGGTCGGTAACACATTACAAAAACCTAATATCTCATAGAGATTACAAACAAAAATTGGTTCAATCATGACCTTTGGATTACATAACAATCATTGCACATTATCCAAGACAAGCTCGAATGCTCCTTTATCACCGCTCATTGAATCCTGTAACGCATCACACGGTTTCCACTTCATGCAATGCACTCGCTCATTCCCAAGATAAAACAGTTATCTCTACATTCCAAAAACCACTTTGAAGCTCATCACATGCAACATGCATACGTGGCATAATGATCTCCGATCACCATTTGATCATAGATCAACACAACCAATTCACCAAGATCCATCGGTTAGGGTTTGGCATATCAATAGGTAGGGTTACCAATTGATCTCATTGCTACAATAGTAATACCAGTTTCCTTCACTACTAAGCTACCGATTGCATTACTGCATCACTATTAGTTGTAAGATAACTAAATTATCGGTTACAATTGACATCAATGACAACACTTAAACTTCATTAATGCAATCTTCATGAAATGCCAACATGTAGTGCTGGAAGGAAGAAGAATGGTAGTGTTGTGTGATATGTTGCAAGTGGTCAATCCTAGAGACATGATCTGATTTGATACGCCTCGTGGTTGGTGAAGAAACCCTAGCATTCCAACCTTAGCTGGAAAGCTCATAGATAAATATGTTGACCAAAGACCTAAGTGATTGATCCTGCTAGATGATTCAGTGCCAAATATTGAAGAGTAGAGTGTGAAAGTGCAACAAAGAGCCAACCAGTTAGAGAGTTCAATGAAGATCATAGTGACTGAGTGGTGGAAGGTGTAACTAGTAAGAGGGTTTAGCAAAGGTTTAACTGGTAAGTTCAGAGTGACCGGTAAGCTACAAAGTGTGTTACAGTCAAGTGAACCGGTGGTGCTAGAACCTATAGGAAGGTAGTAGAGGATGTTGCAGTGTAGTGGGAGTGTAAGTGAAGATCCAGAAAGGCAAGATTAGAGCAGGGCTTGACCAGTAAGCTAAGAAATGGTAGAGATCAAAGTGAACAAAATTGACAAAGTGAAGAGTATCAGTGGTGACAAGTAGTAGTGGGTTCGAGTGAGCAGAGAGCTGACAAATATCAGAGAAAAGTGAACCAACAGAGAAGAGGTGGAGTGATAGGAAGAGGACTCAACTGGTAAAGAAAAGAAGGAGATAATTTGGAAGAGAGAGTTAAAGTGTAGAGGTTACAAAACTCATTTGTATTCGGGTTATTACTTGTGTATTATTTACATACATTGTAATCACTGAGTTGGCACTTGGTGAAGGGGTTGGTGCTCCTTGGGTAGGTGCTCCTTGGGTAGGTGCCCTAAGTCAGTGGTTGGTGCTCCTTGGGCTGGTTCCCTAAAATTTGTAATATAGAGTTTGTTGTGAGGCTGGATTGTAGCAGTAGACTCTAGCAACATTTCTCATCGAGGTTTTTCCCATGTTGGGTTTTCCTCATATATTCAGTGTTATGTGGTGTGCATTTTGTGTGTTCTTGCATTTTGGTCTTCTCCCTATCTCATCAGTATATTCATCTCATGTTAGATTTGCTAACCGGTACACACATTTAGGATTAAAAGGGGTTAAGTTTAGAAACCACCGATTAACCCCCCATTAGTGGCATCATGTGTTCTACATGTATTTCACACAGAAATACTGTCAACCATATTGGTAAACACAATTTCCTCATCACACCGATTCAGAGCACCAAATCCAAAATATAATATTTCCAAACATAGCTTAACAACATGTCCAATCTACATGAATAGATATGTGACATAGAAGATATGTGAAGCAAACTACTTAGCACAACTGCACATAAAAATCAACCAAGTAGTCACTAATGACAACCAAAGCATGTTGACATCAATGACAACACATAAGCAGCTCATTCAGATTAACTTTGCAACAATATACCTCTTTGTCATTGATGGCAACACATCAATGACAACAACAACAACTCTCATACCATAATTAAGAAACTAGTCCAATTTACATTCTCTTCCCTTGCCAGATATCAATAGTTCTCATTATCTTCCCCTTTTTCCATCAAGTTCAAGGCTTACATACAAAATTATTAGCTCATTTTGTTCTACTCTTGAAAACAAACTTACAACTGCAACAAGCGCACCCTAAATGGTAGCATCAAATCATTAGTCCTCAACAATAATGTTCATGAAATTCATTGGAATAATGGATCTCTATATGCATTTAGTTTAGAAAAGGAGGGTCAATAACCCCCAAATTTTTCCAAAGATATTCAAAAGTATCTTTAGAAAGTGCTTTATTAAATGTCAATGATTTGTTCCTTTGTAGGCACATAATCAAGTTTCACTTCATTCTCCAAAACTTTTTCCCTCAAGAAGTGGTACTGAATTCAAATGTGTTTCATTCTTGAATGCAGTACCAGATTCTTAGAAATATTTATTATAATAGTATTACCACAAAACATAGAAATAGGTTCATCAAACAATATTCCAATGTCCTTCAAAGTTTGTTTCATCCATAATAATTGAGTACAGAAAGTAGAAGAAACAATATACTCAGCTTCAACGACTAATAGAGATACTGAATCCCATTTCTTACTTGACCAAGCAACCAATTGGGGTCCAAGGAAAAATGCATCCCCACTAGTACTTTTCCTATTATCCACACAACTAGCCCAATTTGCATCTATGTAGGCAATCAAAGTGAAATTAGATCTTTTAGGGTACCATAAAGCATAGTCTTTTGTTCCTTTTAGGTATTTGAAAATTCTTTTCATAGCAACAACATGTGTTTCTCTTGGTTCTTTCTAAAATCTAGCCACAAGGCAAACTTCATGCATGATATTCGATCTAGTAGCAGTCAAATAAAATAAACCTCCAATCATTGATCTATCTAAATATGCTCTAATCAGTCTTCAATGATTCAACATATTTTCTCAACTTACAACTAGTACCTATAGGAGTACATACAAGTTTAGCATTTTCCATTCCAACTTCTTCAACATTTCTTTAACATACTTAGATTGTGAAATAAATATACCATCATCTTTCGGATTAACTTGTAAACCAAGAAAGAAATTCATCTCTCCAATCATAGACATTTCAAACTCTTGTTGCATCTCATAAGAAAAATTCTTGCGCATACCATCATAAACAACTAAAATCAAGATGTCATTTTCTACAACTTTAAAATAGAGATTACTATTAGTAGTGCCTTTTTTTAAATCCCCGCTTCAACAAATACTTGTCAAGCCTTACATACCAAGCTCTTGGAGATTGCTTCAGTCCATACAATGCCTTATTTAGTTTACAAACCATATCTGTAGTATCTGATAGAATAAATCCTTTCGACTATTCAATGTGTACTTCCTCTTTCAGTTCTCCATTCAAAAATGCAAACTTTGCATCCATCTGATAGACCTTAAAATCCTTGTGTGCCACAAAATCTAAAAACATTTTGATAGCTTCAATTCTTGCTACAGGAGCATACATTTCCTAAAAATGTATGCCTTCTACTTGTCAATATCCTTTACCTATAAGTCTTTCTTTGTTTCTCACTATGTGACCATTCTCATCTAGTTTGTTCCAAAATACCCATTTAGATCCTATCATATTCTTGCCATCTAGTCTTGGGACAAGTTCCCAAGTCTGATTCTTCTCAATCTATTCTAATTCTTCTTGCATATATTTCATCCAATGCTAATCACTGCAAGCATCCTTCACTATTTTTGGTTCTATTTCTAAAAGTAAGCATAAATTTACTTGTTCTTCAACAACTTTACTTCTATTGATTGTTGGAAGTATTTGTTGTTGCGGTTGCCAATGATGTCAATTTTGTTGTTCTGGAACGACATTGGTTCAAAATGTTTGTGGTGCAGAAATATCTAATTGTGCTGGTGTTATAGGTGTTCATTAGTTACTCTAAAAGTGTCTGGGTCTATAAAGTGTTGTTGATGTTGTTTATTATGGTTATATTTGTTGGATATAGTTTTTGTATCATGGTTATGATTTTCCTGTGGTCCAAAAATATCTTTGTGCTCTTCGGGCATTGTAGCATTGTTCATTGCTAGTTACGATATTCTATGTTTGGCTTATCTTTAGGTCCATATTTGAGTTGTGGGAGATTATTTGATGTGTTATGGGTCTCATTGTAGTGTGTGGAAATCCAAATTTGAGATTCTTGCATTGCAGAGTGTTTTGACAATAAATTGCTTATATGGATGTGTAGCATATGGATATATTGTTGGTTATGTTTCGGTGATTGTAGATCAATGAATATCTTTGGGAGATGTGTTTTGGTCCTCTCTTTCTCGTAGAGTGGATTAACATCTATATTTTTGGTTTGACAAGGTTCAATCTTTGATGATTTATCTTGTATATAAGGATGAATGTGATTGGGATAAGTGTGTGATGAGGTGTGGAATGTAGATGTATGATTCAAAGATAATCATTGAGGTTTGATAAAGTGTAGAGAAGAAGAGATGTGTTTGAATGAAATGATACACAAGTTGTGTTGAGAATGTACCAAAGATATGAGATAGAGTATTGACAGTTGAGGTCGAAGTTGTGTGTGTTTTGATGTTGGTTGCTTGATGCCAAGTTCAAGGACATCTTCATGATCAGGAGATCCTTATTTTCAAATCATTTTTGTATATTGGCCTGAGTGCAGTTAGCTTTAGGTTTTGCAAGTCCTCATTTGTTTCTTGTGCCATGCACAGTTAGCCTTGGTTTGCAACTCTAGAGTAGTGATCTCTTTTCTTTGTAATTTGATATACATAGTGGATATATTCTTATTGGTTGGTGCTCACCATGGTTTTTCCCTATTTGGGTTTTCCACATAGAAAATATTGGTGTTCATGTGTTGGATATGTGTTGAAGTTTAATTGTTTATGTGCTGCATTTAATTTTGCTCAAGAATGATCAAGACTGATTCACCCTCTCCTCTCAGTCCTACCGTGGGTTCAACAATTGGAATCAAAGAAAGGTTCCTCTTGAGTAATATTAACCACTTGAGGTGGATCCAATATGGCGCAAGATGTGCATTACAAAGTTTTGATCTTTGATGATACAAATTTTTTATACTAGAAGGAGAGAATGAATTCGCATTTGGAGACATTGCAGAATGGAATTTGGGAAATCATTTAGACCTTCACAGGGTGGTTCTCAGACTCTGGATGAGATAAAGTTGAAGGAGACTGATGTGAAGGCTCAAGCTATAATTTTCAGTTGTATAAGTGATTCAGTGTTTGGAAGGGTAAAAGGATTGAAGGAAGAAAAATTTGTATAGGACAAGCTGTGTTTGGCATATAAAGGAGATCTAAAGACAAAGTAGGCTAGGCTTATGAATATGAAGCAAAAGTATGAGTATTTGAGAATGCTAGAAGATGAAAGTGTTGAGAAATATATTCATAGAGTGACTAATCTTATTGATTGCATTAGAGATTTCAATGGACATTTGGAGGAATGTGATAATGTTCATAAGATCTTGCTGACTTTGTCTAAATCCTACAAGGCACATACATGTTCTACACAAGAGAGAAATGATTTGAGTAAGTATACCATTGATCATATTATTGGTACTTTATCAACCTATGAGATTTTAGAAATGGAGGAAGATAAAAAAGAAACTTGAAATAAGCGACATTTAATGTTTCAAGACATGATGATCTAGATTGTAGTGGAGATCTAGATGAAGATAAATAAGTTTTTGTGAGAAGATTGCAGCAAGGCACAAGAAAATATAAAGGTAAGTTACCTTTGAAATGTTTTTCTTGTGGTAGAATTCAACATTATGCTTTGAATTTCACTTATAGAGAAAACTATTAGAGACCGGATGGTGATGAGAAGAAAAACAAGTTTAAGAGGCACAATTTCAATAGAAGAGAGAAGAAGGGATTATGTTTTATTGAGGAGCATACATCTGAAGATAAAATTGATGATGATTCGAATGAAGAATCCATGTTTCTGGCAATTAAAGATAAGGAGGATGCTTTGAAGAAACTAGAAGAAGAGAGAACAATTAAGACTGCATTGCATTCTAAGATAGAACTGAGTAGTAAGTACATGGATTATATAATCTAGATGTTCAATTCATATGATCAGTGATAAAGACGGGTTTATTAATCTCAAGAAGTATGCACCGATTCGAGGTATTGGAAGTGTTTCTATTGATGGTAAGAATAAAAATGATGGTGTTTATTATGTTGAAGGGTTAAGATATAGTTTGTTATGTTGGTATTGGACACTCTAATGGTAGTTGAAGGTGATTGAAGGTGTTGTCATTGATGGAAACCTTGCAATCTTATGACACCGACAGGTATCGGCACCGACAGACTCTACACCGATAGATAGTTCATCGACAGTGATAATAATGTTTACTGACATCCTAGCCGACATGATTTTGATTATTGTATATTGTATTTAATTGTAATATCTTTTTGTAAGCCGACATGGAATATTGTAATAAGACTCATATATAAGTATGAGATCATATAGATCATTTTGTGTGACACAAAATAGAGGATAGATATGATGGATATGTAGAGCGAATATTAAGGCAAATTTTGTAGGAGGATTCATGGTTATTGTATGAGCTTAAACCAGTACTGAACCTGGCATAGAAGAAGTTGTTTTGTAGCAGTACATTATATTGGATTCTTATAATCCATTTTGTAAGTCAATGAGACTTCCTTTTGTAATTGAGCAGTGAGCTCTAGGTAGTTGGCCTTCCTGCATGTGCAGGCTCCTCTTGTATGTAATATCCATTCATTGGTTAGTGAGTGAATATTGTGGGTCACAAATCCCACTGAGGTTTCTCCCAAACCGGGTTTCCTAGTTAAAAATCTTGTGTTATGGTATGCTCTCCATGTTGTCTTTATTGTTCATATTTACTGCATTAATTATTATTTACCGGTATATTGTTTTGGAATGCAACATACTTAATAAGGTCAAAAATTTTGTTAACCAGTTGGATACTGATTCACCCCCCCTCTCAGTATCTTTGGGACTATCATCAATCCTAACAATTGGTATCAGAGCTTGGTTCTCTATTTTCAAAAGCCTAACAGCTTGAGGAAGATTCTGACACTGGTACATATGGAAAACTTGAGAAAGCAATTAGAAGGAGCTCTTGCAGACTCTGATGCAGAAAAGTTGAAGAATATCAAACTTGAAGATGATTTGAGGACTGCATAGGAATTCATTCAAGGACTTAAGGAGAATCTCACTATTGCTAGAAACAAAAGAAGAGAACTTCATGATAAGACACAGAATGATGATGATGAAAAGGAAACTCTTAATGATCTTGCAAGCAAGATGAGGCAAGAAAACATGACCTTGAGGAATGAGATGCAAGACATGACTATGAGATTTTGTAAAGACATTGAAGAGAGAAAGAAGAATGAAGATGACTTGACTAGAAGACTCAATGATGCTGGAAATGAAGATCTAAGACTCAGTCATGAAAATGATATGTTAAAGACAAATTTGTTTCACATGGAACACGATAAAACTGAACTTATGAGACAAAAGGAATTTTTGGAAAATGAGTTGGCTACTGCAAATCAACATAAAGAGAAATTCATGAAAATTTCAGAAGAACTTGATGATATGCTGAAAAGTTAGAAACCTAATGGAGACACTAATGGACTTGGATTTGAAGTTGGTGAAAGCTTTGGTGCTGCAAACAATCATGATCATAGTAAACTGGTAAGACAACCTAATGCCTACAAATTTAATGGGAAAGGCTTTAATTGGAACAAGTATGGTCATAGAGAAAATCAGTGTAGATCTAGAAACTATCAGAACACTAATGCACCCACTGGTCAATGTTCCAAATGCAACAAAATTGGTCATAATTCAGAAAATTGTTGAATGAATGTAAGTTGTTATGTTTGTGGAAGATTTGGACACTTATCTAATCACTGCAGAACACATACCAACATAGGATATGGAAAGGCTATTTAGAAAAACAATGTGACTTGTTATGCTTGTAACAAGATTGGACATATTGCAAAATTTTGTAGAAGTAAGGCATCATCGACAAATAATAAAGGATCCAGTTTGAAAGGCATAGAGAAGGTTGATGAGGTAAAGCAAGAATTTTCAAAACAATGGATTAGAAAGAGAGATCAGAATGTTGATGAGACTATTCCTTCACCGGTAGAACATAGTATCACTCCACCAACATGAGATTCTTCATCCAACTGAAAAGTAATCCTTGGGGGTATTGCAGCAAATTGAAAATCATGCAAGTTTACCCTCGGTGTATGGTGAGAAGATGAACTTCTTCTTTACCGATAGATGTGTTAAGTTTCACTTAACCGGCAGGCATTTATTGTGGTTGTTGGAAGAAATGACATTATAAATTAGTGTTTTTCCCTCTTTTTATTCATCTAGCATTAAAGCTTTCAAAGAGTACGAAAAACCTAAGTGAAGGCATCCAAAGAAAGAAGTGAAGCAAGTTATTTCAAGCATCCAAACCTATCATGCAGATTAAGGTATTTATCAATGGCTTCCTCCTCTGCTCCAGAATTCATTTCAAAACCTACTGCTATAGAAGTAATTAAATGCCCTAGACCCATTTTCAAGATTATCCCTGAAGTAGCGAAATAGGATGATACCCTAGGTGCTTTTACAAAAATCCCTAAAGGAGTTGCATATGTAGAAGACCCTAGAATTTACATACATTGCCACATTGAGGAGTTAGGTTATGAGGAAATCATGAAAATGTACAAAAATGTTATTTGTGATGAAAGTGGAATTATGAAACCCGAACATAAGGTTATTGAGACCCTAGGTTTTTTGGAAATCCTTGACATCCCAGAATTTCCTAAGGAAGTTGTAAGGATTGTACTCAGTAGAGTTCATGGAGAATTCTTTTGGCTAGACTCTATTCATACAATCACTAGAGAAGCAGTTAGGGTAGTGACTGGCTTACCATCCACTGGTAGCGGGCTAGATAAAACTAAGAAGGTTCCTAATAACACAATGATTACTTTAACAGGTGCAACCTATGACAACAGATCCCTGAGAGTTAATGATGTAAAGGATGAGAATGTTAGATTCATTAGCATGATCTTAGGATATAAAACCACACATGCTAACCAACTAAACTTAGTTTCCAGTCTATGTATTAAAAGTGCATATGATATGGTCAACAGTGATGCTAAGATAGATGTATGTGAGTGGTTGAAAGATGAGTTGATTGATAATCTAAAGAAAATCAAAGGAGATAAGAAAGGTACTTTCTGTTTTGGCAATCTTCTTGTATGCTTAATGCTATATCTTACAAAAGAGGTTCCCGATATAGGCAAGAAAGACTTTGGTTTTGATATACTGATAGGAAAACAACTGTTAGATATCTTCACCGGTATGGGGATAAATAAGGATAACAATATCACAAAGTATTTCCAAGCCTTTAAAGCAAAAATGAAAACAAGGGAAAGGTTACCACAAAGCATTGTAGATAAATATGAAAAGGAAATTTGTTTTGTTATTAAGAAGGATGATATATGGATGGAGGCATTTCTTCCTAGAACTGTGTGGGTGATAGAAATCGGATATGAGGCTAATGTGAACATAATTGAAACATATGTCAAAGCCTTATTAGTAGCCCCTAGAGAACTAGAAGAAAAGGTTTTTGGAAATGCAGAATCAATAGAAAGTGATGTACAAACATTGAAACAAAGGAAGAGAAGAGAAAAATACATATGGAGTGCATCTAAACAAGTTAAATAAATAAAGGAAAATGTAATGAATACCAATGGTCTAAAGGAAAGTTACTTAGAAGGATTACAACCGGAGGCACATCCCTCACTGGTTGGTACATCCTTGGAAAGTGAAATCCCTGCAAAATTCAAAAGAGTTGATAGGAAGAGAAAACCCTCACCGGTACCCTCTCCTCTTCCCAAAAAAAATAGAACACCAAGGTAGAAGCAACAAGCAGTAAGGCCACCAGCTAAGAAGATGACACCAAGAAAGAGAAAGGAAAAACAGGTCATTCCTCCACTTAACAACCTACTAAATGAGATAACAGATGATAGTAACTTATCAAATGTAAGTAAATTGTATCATACTTTTACAAATGAGGAGAAAGAAAGCATAGAAAATAGTATCATCTTACACCTTGATATTTATAAGAAAGTTTTGATAGAGGTTGTAGATGATTTGCCTAGTGATCTATAGAGGCGACTAGATGCTAAAAGGTTAGCCATTATGGAGCTAGACAAGAAAATCAAGATTGAGAAACTACTTGTTGTACACCCTGTAAAATCAGTTGAAGAAATAGATGAGTTGATCAGTGAAGCTAACAGAATAGTCTTTTCAAGTGGATACCAGCATGTAAGTCTAATGGCTAGTAGGGTTAGTGAAATCTTAGAAGGGACAACTGACAAATGGGATATTTTCTTTGTTGAGAAAGAGAAACAAGAAGAACTGAACAAACCTAAAACATTCAAGGTATACCAAAAGGATAAGGACAAAGGAAAAGGCAAGGTAGGTGGACTACCTAATATAAAAGTGACAGATAACCTTCCATCACCTTTAGTTACTCCACCGGTACTAACTGACGACACACCAGCTACTGAGAATGTGGAGACTCCACATGAGGATACAAATCCTGAGTCTGAAATTTTGTACACAATGAACATAGACACTCAAGAGGTTGATATTTTAGTTGACAAGATAAGAACTAAGGAAAAGAAAAATGATGTTGCTACTGAGCAACCGACTGATAATGTTGAGATTGGGGTTAGTGAAATGGTTACTGAGAGTACTATCAATGCAAGTACTAAAAAACCAATAGAGTCAGAGATACCGACAACTGAGAATATAGAGAAACCAATTGAGATACCAGTAGTGGACAGTGTAGAGGTACAAACAGAGAAACTGACAGTGGATACAACTGAAAAACTATCGACTGATAATAGTAAAGAACAATTAGGAAAACCTACAGAAGAGAGCACAGTGAAACAAACTGAGACACAAACTGAGAAATAGGTTGAGAAATAGGTACACATAGAGACAGTGTCATCGACATCTACTGAGAAGCCTAAACCTTTGCTAATAGAAATGCAGACACAAACCGACCCTCTAGAATCAAGGCAAGCAAAGTAATTGCTCCTACTGGAAGCATAAAAATTATTAAGGTAATTGGACATTCATCTAGTACTTCTATGACAAAATTCAGACCAACAAATGTGACTGAAGTACTCTTGGATTCTATTAAGAAAATTATTGATTGTAATGCATTGGCTTATAAGGCTATAGATGATACCATTCCTATTCTTAAATTGATTGCACCCAAGTGTAATGTAGATAATAAGGATTCTTTGAGTTAGTTAGACACATTGTCTAAATACATCACCGACAATATACTGACTGTGGACCAAATAAATGAAGAAACATTTAAGGAGAAAATGGACAAGGAAAAGGAGAAATCCTTTGGAGAAACAATAAAGAAGTGCACAAAACATATTGACACCCTCTTACCAACACTGAACAAAACAATTATGGAGTTCAAGGAATTGTACAGAGACACCTGTAAGACTAATCTTTTGACAGTGGATATCGATAAGGAAATCAGTAAAGTGCAAAAGGAAATTGATAACATAACTGATAATATAATTGGCTCACCTGAACCAATATCAATTATTGAGCAAGAAATTGCTGAATTTGAGGAGAAACTGGAGAAGTTAGAGAAGGAAAAGGAAATAATAAAGGGAAAAGCAAAAGATCTTAAATGTAGACTCAGTCCTAAATTGGATAACCTCATCTCTTTGAGAAAAGAGATCTCAGAGGCACTTATTCAGGGACAGAAGACACTGGAAGAGAAAATACATCACCTTACTAGTACTATTCAAAGAACAAAGACAACATTAAAGGACAACAACAGGTTCACTCAGAGCCTAAATTTGGTATTAGCAGACCTATTCTAGATTGTACCCAACCGGTTACAAGGTTCTAGCTGATAATTGCACTCATTTGACAATTTTGACAACCTTTGTCATTGATATCAAAGGGGGAGTAGTAGGACAAAGAAAAATGGTCATCAGAAGAGATCATCTACTCAGGGGGAGCATATAGTTTTGGTAAGATTTTCGGACTTCAATTTTGGGGACACTTTTTGGATTTTTCTTATGAGTCTTGCCATCAATGCCAAAGGGGGAGATTGTTGGCATTGCACACTCTAATGCTAGTTGAAGGTGATTGAAGGTGTTGTCATTGATGGCAACCTTGCAATCTTCTGGCATCGGCAGGCACTGACACCGATAGACTCTAAACCGACAGATAGTTCATCGACAATGACAATAATGTTTATCAGCATCCTAGCCGACAGGATTTTGATTATTGTAGATTGTATTTAATTGTAATATCTTTTTGTAAGCTGACATGGCATATTGTAATAAGACTCATATATAAGTATGAGATCTTGTCGATCATTTTGTTTGACACAACATAGAGGATAGATATGATGGATATGTAGAGCGAATATTAAGGGAAATTTTGTAGAAGGGTTTATGGTTATTGTATGAGCTTAAACCGGTACTAAACCTAGCATAGAAGATGTTGTTTTGTAGCAGTACATTATATTGGATTCTCATAATCCATTTTGTAAATCAGTGAGACTTCTTTTTGTAATTGAGTAGTGAGCTCTAGGTAGTTGGCCTTCCTGTATGTGCAGGCTCCTCTTGTAAGTAATATCCATTCATTGGCCAGTGAGTGAATATTGTGGGTCACAAATCCCACTGAGGTTTTGTTGAAATATGGCAACTGATCAACAAAGTACTGTACGCTCAACACGTATCCTCGCTAGGGTTCCGGGCAGGGCCGGGCCCCGGGCAGGGGTTCCGCCCCCAAGAAATTTTTTTTTTGCCATTTTTGTTGATGAAAACCGACATTGTAATAAAACCCTAAAAAGGCTGACTTTGTTTGTTGCCCTAAAAATGCATGTTATAAGCGGCTAGGATGCTTAAGGCATTGTAAGGTTGATGTACTATTTTTGCTGGATAATAAGAAAGATTGGACGACTACGTATGGTGGACGTAACCCATTTTGGATGAACCATGTTAAATCTCTGTGTTATTTGTGTCCTGTTTTATTTCTTTCTCTTTTGTATTTAAATTTGCATATAATTGTTAGTTCATATTTTCTTTGGATCTGCTTGAAACCCTAACAGGTTTTTCCCACACTAGGTTTCCTTGTTAAAAATCTTGTGTTATGGTGTGCTTTCCATGTTGTCTTTACTGTTCATATTTATTGCATTAATTCTTGTTTATTGGTGTATTGTTTTAGAATGCAAAATACTTAATAAGGTCAGAAATTTTGTTAACCGGTTAGATACCGATTCACCCACCCCTTTTAGTATCTTTGGGACTATCATCAATCCTAACATGTTAAGTGTTAGTCAGATGTGTAGGAAAGGATATGAAGTGTTGTTTAGTAGCATTAGATGTATGAACATAAAAGGCTGAATGAAAGAGTGGAAAGTACAAATGTGAAGGTGTGCAAAGAATGGAATCAGTTTAAACCTAGTACTAAGACCAGTATTGAGATTTTTCTAGTAGTTACATAGAAGACAAGTGATATGGAAGAAAGAAAAGAGAAGGAAACAAATGATGAACAAGAAAAAGAGGAAGATTCAATGAAAGTTCTTGCTAAATAGGTTCAGAAGCATCATTCCAAAAATTAAATAATTGGAGACAAGACAAAAGGTGTTCAGACAAGAAGGAAGATTGTAGAAGCTCAAGAAAAAGCCAATTATTGTTTCCTATCTATGACTAAGCCGAAGACTTATGAGGAAGCAAGTAAAGATGAGAGTTGGGTAAAAGCAATGGAAGAAGAATTAAATCAGATCTAGAAAAACAAGACCTGGGAGATGGTACCTAGATTAGTGGACAAGAATGTAATAGGAACTAAGTGGGTATTCAAGAATAAGTTGAATGACCAAGTACATGTGACAAGGAATAAAAAGACATTTATGTAAAGGATTTTCTCAAGTAGAAGGCATAGAATTTGAAGAATTCATAGAACTCTACCCTTTCGACTAAAAAATGCTTAGATAAAATTCATGAATGTAATGAGTAGTTTTTTTAGATGATTGTCTAGAAAATTTTGTTCTAGCACTTTTAGATAATATTTTACAATATTCTAAAAATGAATAAGTTCATAAGAGACATTTAAGATTTTTTTGTACAATAACTAAGAAAACATAAGTTGTACATGATAAGATATCAAAATTTGCCTTCTTCTAAAAAGAAGGTCAATATCTATGTCACATCACATTATTTTTGTAGGGAATTATAGTAAATCCTTCAAATATTAAGGCTATCTTGGAATAACATATACCTAGTAATATGTATGAAGTGCATAGCTTTATGGTTTTGGATGGCTATTATAGGAATTTTATATTTAGCTTTTTGAAGATTGTCAACCCTATCAATTCTCTCCAAAGTAAAAGGAAATGATTTTAAAAGCCAAAAAATTGTGAAGAGATATTGTTAAAGAGAAATTAACTTATGCACCCATTCCTAGAGTACCAAACCTAGAAGGTAATTTTGTAGTAATCACATATACTTTAGGACAAAGATTTGGATGGTGTACTAATGAAAGATGCTTAGGTAGACAAAGATTTGGATGGTGTACTGATGAAAGATGCTTAGGTAGAGGTATATGAGTCTAAAAGTTTATGACTAAACGAGAAAAAATATAAATCTGATTATTTGGAGTTAGTAATAATTATGCATGCTCTCCAAGTGTGGAGATAATAATTGTTAGAAAATTAGTTCAACTTAAATAAAATAATCTTGACATCTCAAGTATATTTCCACCCAACAAAATTTCAACGCTTGAGAAAGATGATGGTTGGAGTTATTATATTTTGACTTTGAGATAAAATATATAAAAGGTAAATAAATCTTAGTGGTTTATGTGTTATCATAGGAGACATAGCTTAGCCATGATTTTAATAAAATCATTTTTTTGAAAAAAAGTAATAAGGAATTTTGCAAAACACAAATTCTTTGAGCAAGTTAAGAAAACAATATCACATAACCTACTACATACTAGATATGAGGGGTATCACTTTTATTTTGATGTAATTTTGAGATATAAAGAAATGATTTATGTTCCAAATCATAATATGATTCAATAAATTTGATGTTAAGAGAAGTGCATTATGCTCCATATTTCAGTCACCTGAGAGTAATTAAATTGTTGGTTGATGTGAAATTTATTTATTTTTAAAAAGGAGTAAAATAATATGCAACAAGTTTAATAGCAATATTCTCTAAGAGAAAAAAATTGTAGCAATATGTTTGGAATGTCAACTTGTTAAATTTAAACATCAACATCTAACAAGATTGTCATGCCCCCATGAAATTCCTTAGTGGAAATCGTAAGTGATTAGCATGGGTTTTGTTCAAGGTTTATCAATATTGAGAAATGGGTGAGACATGATTGTAGTGGTAGTAGAAAAACTTACTAAGGTGGCTTGCT
This sequence comes from Cryptomeria japonica, assembly GCF_030272615.1. Classification (NCBI taxonomy): domain Eukaryota; kingdom Viridiplantae; phylum Streptophyta; class Pinopsida; order Cupressales; family Cupressaceae; genus Cryptomeria; species Cryptomeria japonica. The sequence goes on from NC_081415.1 coordinate 109,181,231, forward strand.
TTATATGAAGAAATCTTACAAATGGAGCACCTATCATAGCAATAACATGTGTGTAATAAATATTTAGATTGCATGAAGCTCTTGAGAATATTCTCTCAAATAGAGATGCACATATGACTTCAAGGTATTAGAAAACCTTATTTTCAGACTAAAAACTCAGCTAAACACAAGTTCATTTTATCATGTATAGACAAATGTTCAAACAAAATGAGTAAACCAAGTGTTGAAGGGTTTATTGAAGATGTACTACATGGATCAACAATATAAGTGGGAGGAGTACCTACCCTTAGTTGAGTTTACTTCTAATAACTTGTATCATTTATTAATTAAGATGACTCCTTTTAAAGTATTGCATGGAAAAAAGTTTCAAACTCCTATTAGTCAAGATAAGCTAGAAGATAGGATTAACCTTAGGATATAACTATTATAAAAAATAGAAGAGAAAATTAAGTTAATCAAAAAGAGATTATTAGAAACAAATGATAGACAAAAAATCTTTGATGATGTCAAGTATACTCCAGGACTATTCTCAATAGGAGATAAAGTAGTTTTAAGAGTAAACCTCAAAAGAGTTCGATAAAATTTGGCAAGTCAACCAAATTGGTGCAAAGATACATTGGCCCATTTCAAGTCTTAGAAGTAATCAATCTATTTTCTTACAAAATATCTCTACCGCCAAGTATTTCTCATTAGCATAACAAATTTCATGCATCTTATTTAAAAATATATGTTTCTAGATTTAATCATGTCATTCATCAAAATATTCTTCAAGTTTAGGATCTAGGAGTCTCATGATTGATCTTCTCAAAGTGCTCAAGGTTTGAAAGCTTCACTTGCATAACAGAGAGATTAGACATTGCAAGGTCCATTGGGACCAATATTCTATGAAAAATACCATGAGGGAGGACTATGAAGGTTTTTATCAAAAATTCCCTTAATTTTTTAATTAAACATTTCATAGAAAGAAAACATTTTTTATTTTTTTATTGTTTTAAGTTCAAATAAATCATCAAATGAGATGATGTTTTAAAAGGGAGAGGAGATGTCACCTCCTATTTTTTTGAGCCTTCTAGACTATTATATTTTAATTTTAATTTTTATTATGATGTCAATACTTGATTCGTGATGAATTAAGCTATGATGATGATTCAACCTTATATCAATATGAATTGTGTTTTTATTGAAGTTCGTATGAAATCAAATTGTATTCAGGTGATAATGAATGTTTACATTATATTCTAGTGATATATTTTGATATATTTTTTGGACTAACTACTTCATTGGTTTTATCAAGTGAATGCAAGAGACAATTTCCCCCTCTAAGATTAATAGGTTGAGATTCAATAGAGAAAGAGAAACGAATCCAAAAGAAACTCATGCTTATACAATAGTCTTGAGAACACACACACTTGCACACTATAAAATATCCTTTTTGCTTGTGAAAATTTAATAATTACTTGATCTGCAAAATAAAATAATTTGTTCATAGTATTCATAGGGGCTTCACTTAGTGAACCTAAGTTATAGCACGTGAATTCATGGAATAATAAATAATCCCCTTGTTTTCAAAAATTATTTCCCTAAACTCCTTTTCTATCACCCCCTCTCAATACACATCCCGAATTAAAATCCCCCTTTTTTCACCAAATATTGTATTTTTTCATATCTAGAATTTAAAACCCCCTATTATCACCATGTAGTGTCATAAAATTGTGACCCTAGAAAATTTTTACTACATTAGGGTCCTCACACATGCAAGATCGAATCTTCTAGCCTGATCAGAGACCATAGATTGCTCAAACCTCAGAAACAACTTCTTTCTTGGCCTCTGCATCACCTCGTCCACACTTTGCCTTGGAGAAAGGGGTAGGATAGGGGTGTGGCACCATTGTACCCCCTTGGAAAGGGGCATGGTTCCCTTTTCCTCCTAGGATAGGGGTGTGGTGCCCCTGTCCCTACCCTATTTTGGGGCAAGACCCTAGGGTTGCATTGTTGGCTGTGCATTGGGTGGGAAACTCCCCTAATGTTGGGCCGTAATGAAAATTAAATCCACTAACATGTATTTAAGGGGGCATTCATCTTCTCATTTGCATAAGTTGATAAGGTGGAATTTCGATAAGGTTATGTTGCATAAGTGATCAAGCATTCAAGAGCATTCAAGCATTCTTTTCCAGCATTGAGCATTCTCAAGTCTTCCTTCAACACTAGGTGTTTCATTCAAGTCAAGGATTCAACCATTGAAGAGGAGATTGATTCCAACATTCAATTCCACACAAGCATTTCTATCAACATTGCTATCACAATCTCCCTTGAGGTGATTTACAATTCAGTCTTTCATTTACATCTATTTGCAAGTACTTTCTTTCATTACTTGGCTAATTCCAAAATTGGGGTTTGACCTAAAGGCAAACCCCTAATCCCAACCTATTTTCCTCTCTTTTCTATGTGTAGGTTGTAGGTGCATAGTTGTACTTTCGGATTCAGGCTCCATTTGCAGAGCTAAAAAAAACCCTTTTCATTTCATGGATTTTTCAGAGGATCGTGTACATTCCTGCCACGGTCTGGGAAAAGTTTCCTCAAATCCATAGGACGACTTCATCTCAACATATTATTGCGAGATCCAGGTGTAGAACATCATCCCATATTCTGATCTCAAGTTATAATCAATTCCTTGTCACTTTTGCACTACATAGTTCAGTCAATTCCTTTCCATTTCAAACACAGAAGAGGGGATCAACTTATCATTCCCATTTAATTTAGAATTCAATCTTCTTCTATAGAGGGTTGAATCTAGTGAGTTCTCCTCTCCCCTTCCAAATGTAATTTGGTGAAAAGTATTTCAAGGATAATCAATAGTGAAACTCTCTTCTCTCTTTGATGGAAAGGGTAGTTTTCCTCTTGATCCATCATTCACCATTTTCCCACATTATATTTTGGTGAATCCTATGTCTTACATGCTTTCCTTTGAACACCATTGCATATTTTTCATTTACAAGTTTAAATTTTCTGCAAACTTAGTGGTTAAATCATTAAAAACCCTAGTTTTTCAAATTAAAATTGAACTTGTGATTTGTAAAAATTGCTTGTGGTTATCTTATCTCTGAAAGTTGTTTTGTTTATCAAATTCAATTTCCTCATTGTCTTATTCAATTTGCAAATAAAATTTACAAAATTAAGAGGTTACTTGTCAAAACCCTAATTTTCAAAAATCATCTTGAACTTGTACAAAATAGGATTTCCATTTAATTTTTAGACTTTTGATTGTTTTCAGATTTGTCTTCAATCCTACAATTCAAATTTTTAATTCCCCCCCTCCTTTTTTTTTCCACAATTAAAATTTCAAAATTAAGTGGTTAGGTTATAAAACCCTAATTTTAAAAATTTAGTGGATTTTGTGCAAATTTCAATCAATTTCAATTCAAATTTATATTTCTAAACATTTTCCAAGGTGTTCCTATCCATTAGGTTTGACCCTTTTCAAAATTGCAATTCAATTCCTCTTTTTCTTCAAAACCCTAATAGGGTCCTATTTTGACACTTGCACCTTAATTTCACCTATCTAGAAATTGTAAAATTCGCCAATCTTTTGGGGTTAGCTTTAAAATCATTGTAATATTCATCCTTGAAATTTTTGAAAAAAGTTGGTTGGACCATGTACGTTCTCACCACGGTCCTCGACTTTTTTCCCAAAATTTTGGGAGACTGTTATGACTATATTTAATAGCCTAAATCTAGAAGATTGGCTGATTTTGTCAAATTTTTATCTCTCTAGAATCAAAAAATACCTCCAAAACTCAACATTTCAAATTTTCAAGAAATGTTTTAAAATTAAGAGGTTAATTATAGTTTTCCTTGATTTTAAAATTAAGTGGTATTCCCTTGGCCCTAATTTTTAAATTCCAATTTCCTTTCATTTTTGGAAATTGTGTCATCCTTTTCTTCCAACAAAGTTCAAATTGTTTAATTAGTATTTTCTTAAATTTTGCATTAATCAAATTTTTAAGATTTGTTCCAAATTCAAAATTTTAATTTTCCCTCCAGTGTATGAGTTTTACCACTATTAGTCCTACCTATCCTATCCCCGTTAGATGAAGCATTATAATTAAGGCTTCCCAAGGTTTAATTACCGAGGAGATGGAGCCTAATTTAGGTGACATCTTTAATGAGGATCATGTTAATGCTTCCCATCCTAATCATGTGCCTATTCACCCTATTGATGAATCCCATGATGAAGAAGAAGCTTTAACTAGGGTTTCTATAGATCAACTTTCCACACTGGACAATCAATTTGATAACTTTCAACGATGGATGTCCCAAGAATACCCTAATAGTGAATCTCTTCCATTAATTGAAGGCCTTAAACACATGATTCAAAGTGATAAGAATATAATTGATATATTACATGGCATTGCACACATTGTTGATTCTAATGTCATGCCTATCAAGAGTTGTGCTGAAACCCTAGGTTATTCACAACCTTCAACACACGTCAATCCTTCAATTCCTTTGACTACTCTTACAACTAGTATTCCTAATTTTACCTCCAATATAATGGCTACATCAACTCAAAATGTCATTCCTATAACCATTGGTCATGGGGGAAATCCTTCTTCTTCATCTAATCCAATATCTTTACCCATGTCTTATGTAAGTATTCCTACTATTCCTCAACCAATCAATGTGACACAAGGGGGTAATTCCTTCAACAACTTTATTCCTCCTTTAAGTGTCCCTTTTCCTACCCAATCATCACCTATGCCTACTTATCATAATGTCCCACCACCTTATTCTAAGTCCATGCCTTCTTTCAATAAAATCCCACCACCTTCTCAGTCACCTATGTCTAACATCAATTCTTCTACCAAAGCAACAATTAACAATCTTTCTCAAACCATGTCTTCCTTACAACAACAAATTGCTTCTATGAGTCAATCCAAGTTTAATGTGCCCACCTTTGATGTTGTGAGCCCAGTTTCTCTTGATATTATTAAAGCCATGTCACCTAAACATTTTGAGATCGCTCAATTAGAACTCTACAATGGAAAAGGTGATCCTCTTACACATGTCAAAACATTTCAAACCTTGTATACTGATTTTACTTATGATCCAAGGTTGCTTGCAAAATTATTTACAAGAACACTAAGAGACAAGGCTTTCCAATCATATTTATCTTTGCCTTCTTATTCTATCACTTTATTTCAACAACTGGCAAATACTTTCATCCAACAATCTCAAAACAACATTGGTCCTAAAATCACTTTGACTGATTTAATGCATTGTAAACAAGGTGTTAAAGAAAAAGTGACTGATTTTATTGGTAGATATAAGCATTTGTGTGCTCAAATTTCTTTTCATGTACCTGATAATGATATTCAAAGAATTTTCATTTCTAATTTACAAAAAAATATCAGGGAAAAGCTTCTTTTGTCCAAGTTTACTTCCTTTTCGCAGTTGTGCACAACACTCCACAATTATCAATTGATTGTGAGTCAAATGGAGCAATCTACTCCAATGGCTCCAAGTGATAAGGGGGAGTGTGTTCAACAACCATTTGCAAAGTTCACACCAACAAAAAGCTTCATCAAGTTCAATGATACAATCAACAACAACAATGTGAGTCCTACAACAGGTGTGCCTCCTATTTCTAAATTTTTCCAAAGAGAAAGACAATTTACTTCCTTGAATGAGTCTTTACATAGTATTATGTTTCAGTAATTGCATAAAAATGTTATCAAACTTCCTCCTATAAAACAAATTGATCCTTCAAAACTTGCATCCCCTCATTTCAATAACAATTCCTTATGTCAATTTCATCGACAGTCAGGTTATGATACTAAAAAATATTTCACATTAAAGAATAAGATTCAAGACTTGATTGATAGTAATACTATATCTATGGTAGGTGCGAATGGTAAAGGGAATAAATTAGTAGCTCCTCCTCATCAAAATCTTAATATTTTCATTGATCCCTTGCCTTCTCATACCTCTAACATTATTGATATAGTGCCTAATTATTTTTCTTCTGAAGAATTCACCTCTATGGCTCCAAACTTGGTTAATATGGTAGAAACATAAGATATGCCTAGATATCCTTGCATTAAATTTGACCCTAGTGAGATCATTAGAGAACCCAATGACCCTTTATACATAGTTGTGAAGGTTAAGGATATCCCTTGTCATGGTGCCCTTATTGATCCCTCTTGCATGGTTAATGTCATAACTGAAGAGTATCTTTTCACTTTACAATTGCATAAACCAATATATGATGCTTCTAATGTGATTGTGAAATTATTTGATGGCTTCTCTTGTCCTACCATTGGTTCTATCACCCTTCCTGTTCAAGTTCATACTAAATCCATAGATGTTGACTTTGTTATCATACCTTCTTCCAAGTAATTCCATGTGAAGTTGGGATATCTTTGGCTATCTTCCATGAAGGCTATTGCTTCTCCAATCCACAAGTGTCTGAAATTTTCTCACAATGGAGAAATCATAACCATGAACCATATCTTATTTCATCCATCTGAAAGAAGCCCTGGTATTTCTATTGATTTATTTTGGCCTAAACAATTTCAATCTCTTCCATCAAGGAGCAATGCTCTTTTTAAATCTTATCAAAAATTGAAGAAAGATGATTTTATCCTTAAGTCAACCTAGATCTCCAACACTTGACATTCCTATTATTCTTCAAGATGAGGTTCTTCCCCTCATGGATAGAACTAATCTTCCTCCTAAGGAAGATTGCCAACCTATTCCTATGGATATGAATATACCTTCTCTTAAGGAGAACAACAATATTCTTCCTAAGGTCAGACCTATACCTCCTCCTCATGATGGGCCTGGTCTCCTTCCTACACCTAATATTCCTCCTTTCTATGGCAAAGTTTCACCTCCTTCCTCTTATCAAGAAAAGAGGCTTTCTCCTCCTGATGTTAAACCAAAAATATCTCAACCTAAACATTCAACTATCAAGGAGAAAAACATTCCTACTTGTTCAAATGTTCCTCCTCCTTCTCAACCTTCCATTAAGGCTCGACAAAATCATTGTGTGAGAGAACGCCGATGAAGATGCCATGTTCGAGCTCATGAAGCTATCCCTCAAGATACTCAATCTCCTCATATTCTGATAGTTGACATGATTCCCTTTTCTCCCAAGCAAGGTGTTCAACTTACATCTCCAAATAATAAGTTGCACAAAACATGTAATGGTTTTACTCCTATTTGTGTTCTTGATCCTATTTCTCTAAACTTTCATGAAGAAATGGGTGAAAATATTATTCATAATGGAAATACAACTCTTAATGCTTCTGATAATGAGTATGAGTATGTTGATGTGGAAAAGAATTTATCGGATGAGTTTTCACAAACCCTAATCTTAGCTCCTAGAATTTAACAAAGTGACTTACAACATGATCGTAGTCCTTTTTTTGATCTTGTGATAGCTCCATCTATTGTGCTCGATGTTGCTCCTCTGGCATGTTGCTCGCCTTCCCAAAATAGTGATCAACAAGATTGGGAGGCAAATGTCATGCTAGATTAGAAATATTAGCACTGTAGATCTTCTCTCTCTCTCTCTCTCTCCCCTTTATTTCTCTATTATTCTTCTATGTCTATCCTTGTTCTTCTATTGTTCCCTTAATGTTTACTTGGGGACGAAGCAAAGCATTGAGATTTTTTCTTGGTCTCTTTCATGTTGACTCAAAAGAAATCCTCTCTTCCCTTTCTTCTAAGGTAGTGTCTTTCTTTGGGGAATGACAATTATTACATGCACATACATATATGATATACATGAGTTATCATACAACATACTGACCCCAAGGAAAGCGGTACTACCTCATGTTGTATGTTTATTACCCTTGGGTTTATTCCTCGATTGGGGGCTAAATCCTTGTGATAACATGTTACCTCCCTTCTCTTTCTCTTGGGTGTATCCTACCTTAAAGAAATCACTCCCGATAAGGCATGTGTGATTGCTTTAACATGGGGGCATACACTCCACTCATGTTTTCCTTCTTGATACATAATTACTTAGTGAACTTTGTTTTTCTTTGTAATCTTTGGTATCCCTACTTTCATGACTCATACTAAAGGGAACTTTGCTAATTGCAGTCATGGTTCTCCCCTTCTTGATCTCCCCTTTTACTTTGTCAATTGAAGTCGTAAGATCCTAAGTCCACTAGGGGCTTGGTGCATCTTTCCTCCTTGGCATGGTAAAAGTATTTCAATCTTGTTTTCTTATACTTTATCGACAGTATTAGCGTACTCTTATACTCCCGCTAAAGTGGGGGCTAAATTTAGTATCATAAAATTGTGACCCTAGCAATTTTTGACTACATTAGGGTCCTCACGCAAATGAGATCAAATCCTCTAGCTTATTCAGAGACTAGAGTTTTCTCAAACCTTAGAAACAACTTCTTTCTTGGCCTCTGCATCACCTCGTCCGCACTCTGGCCTAGAGAAAGGGGTAGGACAGGGGTGTGGTGCCACTATCCCCCCTTTGACAAGGGCATGACACCCTTTTCCTCCTAGGATAGGGGCATGGCACCCCTGTCCCTATTCTATTTTGGGGCAAGGCCCTTCCTAGGGTTGCATTATTGGTTGTGCATTGGGTGGGAAACTTCCTCGATGTTGGATCATGATGAAAATAAAATCCACTAACATGTATTTAAGGGGGCATTCATCCTCTCATTTTCATAAGTTGATAAGGTAGAATTTTGATAAGGTTATGTTGCATAAGCAATCAATAATTCAAAAGAATTCAATCATTCTTTCTAGCATTGAGCATTCTCAAGTCTTCCTTCAAGGCCAAGTGTTGCATTCAAGTCAAGGATTCAACCATTGAAGAGGAGATTGATTTTAACATTCAATTCCACACAAGCACTTCTATCAACATTGCTATCACAACCTCCCTTGAGGTGATTTACAATTCAATCTTTCAATTACATCTACTTGCAAGTACTTTCTTTCATTACTTGGTTAATTCTAAAATTGGGGTTTCACCTAAAGGTAAACCCCTAATCCCAACCCATTTTCCTCTCTTTTCTATGTGTAGGTTGTAGGTGTGCAATTGTACTTTCAGATTCAGGCTCCATTTGCAAAGGCAAAAAAACCCTTTTCGTTTCACATATTTTTCGGAGGACTTTGTACATTCCCGCCATGGTTTGGGGAAATTTTCCTCAAATTCATAGCGAAACTTCATCTCGACATATTACTACCAAATCTAGGTGCACAACTTCATCCCATATTCTAATATCAATTTATAATCAATTCTTTGTCACTTTTGCACTACATAGTTCAATCAATTCCTTTCCATTTCAAACGAGGAAGAGGGGATCAACTTATCATTCCCATTTCATCCAGAATTCAATCTTCTTCTATGGAGGGTTGAATCTAGTGGGTTATCCTCTCCTTTTCCAAATGTAATTTGGTGAAAAGTGTTTTAATGGTAATCAATAGTGAAACTCTCATCTCTCATTGAGGGAAAGGGTATATTTCCTCTTGATCCATCATTCACCAGTTTTCACACATTACACATCAATAGGAAATATATTTCACCCTCATTTTTTGGATATTAAACCCCCCAATATGAATGCACGTGATATAATATTGTCTATCCAATGAAGCCCCCATGCTAGTATTAAGTCTGTAGTAGGATTGCTTTCTTCTATATAGCCTTTTTATTAAATTTGGTCAATTAGAAATATTATCTATTAAACTTAATAAGGATTATTTTTAATTTCCAATGAAATATATGACCATTAGATAAACCCTATTACATATATATATGTAGTGTCATGAAATTGTGACCCTTTCTATTTGCGACCACCTTAGGGTCTTCACGTTGGTGATTTGAATCCCTATGCTTGATCAGAGACCCGAGACTTTCTCAACCCCCCCAGAATCTGTCTTGTTCTTCCTTGTGCATTGCCTGAACCTGCTTCCTATCCTGAGACAAGGGTAGGAAAGGGGCATGGTGCCCCTATCCCCCCTAGGACAGGGGTTTCGATGCCCTTGTCCTTTCCCTATTTTGGGGCCCCCTCTGTCTTATCTCTGCATTGGACTTTGCATCAAGCAAAAAAAACTTCCCTTGTGTCGACCTGTGATGGAAAATCAGTCAATTAAGCCTAATTAATGAATATATAAGTCACATTTACCTTCCCATTTGCATGAAGTAATAAGTTGGAAGTTTTCATCAATCACGCATTCAAGCAATCAAGCATTCCTTTCCAACATTGAGCATTCTCAAGTCTATCTTCAAGGCTAGGTATTGCATTCAAGCAATCAAGCATTCATTTCCAACATTGAGCATTCTCAATTCTACCTTCAAGGCTAGGTATTGCATTCAAGTCAGGGATTCAACCATTGAAGAGGAGATCCCTTTTAACATTCAATTCAATACAAGAAAATTTGTCTGTATTCTATCTACAACCTCCCTTGAGGCGACTTACATTTCAGTCTTTCATTGACATTTACTTGCAAGTACTTTCTTTCTTCATTTGGTTAATTCTAAAACTGGGGTTTGACCTAAATTCAAAGCCCCAATCCCAACCCCTTTTCCTCTCTTTTCCATGTGTAGGTTGTAGGTATGCAGTTGTGTTTGCAGATTTGGACCCCATTTGTAGAGGCAAAGAAACCCTTTTTGTTTCATGAATTTTTTGGAGGACTGTGGACACTTTTAGCATGACCTGACAAATTTTCCTCAAATGCACAAGCAGCTTTGTCTTGACATATTATAACAAGATCCGGGTGCACAGCTTCGTCTCACGCTTCTATCTCAAGTTATAATCAGTTCTTTTCTACTTTTACACTTAACATAATCCAATCATTTTCCATTCTAAAAGATGGGTTATCTTATCATTTCTATCCCATTATCAATTCATTTAGTATTCAATCTCTTCCCTAAGAGATTGGATCTAGTGAATTCCCCCTCTTTTAAACCTAATGTGAATAAGGTGTTTGAAGGGAAATCCGCAGTGAAACTTTCATCCCTCCTCAGAGGGAAGAAAAGTTTTCCTCTTGATCTCTCCATCATTCACCCTTTTTCACCATTACATTTTGGTGAGCCTGATGTCTTACATGCTTTGTTCTGAAAATCATTGCAAATTGAAATTGAATGTAGTGGTTAATTCATTCAAAACCCTAGTTTTTAAAATTGCAATTGAACTCATGTTTTGCAAAATGATTGCTTGTTATTGTCTTAAATCTGAAAATTTCTTTGTTTGTCAAATTCAATTTCTTCATTGTCTTGTTCAATTTGCAAATCAAATTCAGAAAATTAAGAGGTTAATTGTCAAAACCCTAATTTTTAAAAATCATCTTGAAATTGTGCAAAAATTCAATTTCCATTTAATTTTTAGATTTGTGAATGTTTTCAGACTTATTTTCTGTCCTAAAATTCAAAATTTTCAATTTCCCTCCTTTTTCAAAATTCAAAATTTTAAAAATTCATTGGTTACGTCCTCAAACCCTAATTTTTAAATTTAATTGGATTTTGTGCAAATTTCAATCAATTTCAGTTTTCTAAACATTTTTCAAGGTGTCCCTATCAATTAGGTTTTACCCTTTTCAAAATTTCAATCCAATTCCTCATTTTTTTTGAAAACCCTAATTGGGTCCTATTTTCCCATTCAAAACTTCATTTTGTCTACCTAGAGATTGTAAAATTCACCATTTTTTTGGGGTTCTCTTTTAAATCATCGTAACTTTCATCCCTGAAAATTTTGAAAAATGTTGGTCAGACCGTGTGCACTTTCAACATGATCCCTGACTTTTTTCCCAAAATTTTGGGAGACGGTTATGACCATATTTAACAACTTAAATCTAGAAAATTAGTTGATTTTGTCGATTTTTGATCCCTCTAAATCAAAAATACCTTCCAATTTCAACATTTTAACTTTCAAGAATTTTTTTAAAATTAAGTGGTTAGTTATACTCTGCCTTGATTTTAAAAATTATGATTTTATCAATTTTAAAATTAAGTGGTATCCCATTGGCCTTAATTTTAAATTCCAATTTCCTTTAATTTATCATAAACATTATTTTTTGGAAATTGTGTCATTTTCTTCTTCCAACAAAGTCAAATTGTTTAATCATTATTTTCTCAAATTTTGCATTATTCAATTTTTGGGCACTTTATTCCTATTATTCAAAATTCAAATTTTCTCTCCAGTGCATGAGTTTTACCACTATTAGTCCTACCTACACTATTCCTGTTAGATGAAGCATTAGAATTAAGGCTTCCCAAGGTTTAATTACTAAGGAGATGGAGCATAATTTGGGTGACTTATTTAATGAGGATAATGCCATCCTACTCATATCCCTATTTATCCAATTGATGAATCCCATGATGAACAAGAAGAAGCTTTCACTAGAGTTTCCATAGATCAACTTTCAAAATTGGACAATCAATTTGATAATTTTCAACAATGGATGTCCCAAGAATACCCTAATAGTGAATCTCTTCCATTAATTGAATGCCTTAAACACATGATTCAAAGTGATAAGAATGGAACTGATATATTTTATGGCATTTCTCATACTGTTGATTCTAATATCATGCCTATAAAGAGTTGTGCTAAGAACTTAGGTTATTCACAACCTTCAAATCAAATCAATTCTTCTATTCTTTTGTCTACTCCAATGGCTAGTATTCCTACCTTCACTTCAAACATCATAGCAACATCAATTCAAAATGTCATTCCTACAACAATTGGTCATGGGGGGAATCCCTCTTCTTAATTTAATCCTTCATTTTTACCTGTCTTCAATAAGTATTTCTAACATCCCTCAACCAATCAGTGTGACACAAGGGGGCAATTCATTCAACAATTTTGTTCCTAATTTAAGTGTCCCATTTCCTACTTAATCATCACCTATGCCTACTTATCATAATGTCCCACCACCTTATTCTCAATCCATGCCTTCCTTTAATAACATCACACCACCTTCTCAATCAACCATGTCTCACATCAATTCTTCTACCAAAGCAAGCATTAACAATCTTGCTCAAATTGTCTTCATTACAAAAACAAATTGCTTCCATGAATCAATCCAAGTTTAGTGTGCCCACATTTGATGTTGGGAGACTACTTTCTCTTGATATTGTTAAAGCTATCTAACCTAAGAATGTTGAGGTCCCTCAATTGGAACTCTATAATGGAAAAGGTGATCCTCTCATGCATGTTAAAATATTTCCAACCTTGTGCACTGATTTTGCTTATGATCAAACATTGCTTGAAAAATTGTTTACAAGAACACTAAGAGATAAGGATTTATAATGGTATTACTCTTTGCCTTCTTATTCTATCACTTATTTTCAACAATTAGAAAATTCTTTCATTCAACAATTTCAAAATAACATTGGTCCTACAATCACTTTGACTGATTTAATGCATTGTAAACAAGTTGTTAAAGAAAAAGTGACTGATTTTATTGGTAGATACAAGCATTTGTGTGCTCAAGTTTATTTTCTTGTACCTAATAATGATATTCAAAGAATTTTCATTTCTAATTTGCAAAAAGATATCAAGGAAAAGCTTATTTTGTGTGAGTTTACTTCCTTTCTGCAGTTGTGTGCAACATTCCACAATTATCAACTAGTTCTGAGTCAAATGGAGCAATCTACTCCTATGGCTCCAGGTGATAAGGGAGGGAGTTTTCAACAACCATTTGAGAAGTTCAAATCAACAAAAAACTTCAAGTTCAATGATACAATCAACAAAAACAATGTGAATGCTACAATAGGTGTGCCTCCTATTTCTAAATTCTTTAAAAGAGAAAGATAATTTACTCCTTTGAATGAATCTTTACATAGTATTATGTCTCATTTGTTACAAATAAATGTTATCAAACTTCTTGATATCAAACCAGTTGACCCATCTAATCTTGCATCCCCTTATTTTGATATAAATTCTTTTTGTCAATTTCATCATCAACCTGGTCATGATACTAAGAAATATTTTGCATTGAAAAGTAAGATTGAAGATTTGTTTAATGATAATACTAGATCTGTGGCAAGTGCAAATGATAAGGGAAAAAAATCAATAGCTCCTCCTAATCAAAATCTTAAGATTTTCACTGATCCTTTACCTTCTTGTACCTCTAACATGATTGAGACTGAACATACCTCTTTCTCTCCTTCCGACCTTACTACCATAGCTCCAAATTTGGTGAACATGGTATAGAAACAAAAGACACCTAAGGATCCTTGTATTACATTTGACCCTAGTGAGACCATTAGGGAACTTGATGGGCTTTTATACATAGTTGTGAAGGCTAAGGACATACCTTTCCATGGTGCTCTTGTTGATCCCTCTTGCATGGTTAACGTTATCACTAAGGAATATCCCTTCACTTTACAATTGTATAAACTGATCTATGATGAATCTAATGTGGTTGTGAAGTTATTTGATGGATTTTCTTGTCCTACCATTGGTTCTATTACTCTTCCTGTTGAAGATCACACTAAATCTAGGGATGTCAATTTTTCTATCATTCGTTCTTCCAAGCAATTCCATGTGAAGTTGGGCTACCCTTGGCTATCTTCCATGAAGGCTATTACTTATCCTATTCATAAGTGTTTGAATTTTCTCACAATGGAGAAATCATAACCGTGAACCATAGCTTATTTCGCCCATCTGAAAGAAGCCCTAGTGTTCCTATTGATCTCTTTTGGCCTAATCAATTTCAATCTCTTCCACAAAGGAGTGATGCTCTTTTCCAATCTTATAAAAAATGGAAGAATGATATGGTCTTATACTTGAGTCAACCTAGATCCCCAACAATTGGCATTCCCATCCTTCTTGAAGATGAAATCCTTCCCCTAACAGATAGGACTAATCTTTCTCCTAAGGAAAATCCTCAACCTATTCCTATGGATGTGATCATGCCTCCTCCTAAGAAGAACAACAATATTCCTCCTAAGGTTAGACCTATACCACCTCCTCATGATGGACCCGGTATCCTTTCTACACCTAATATTCCTCCTTTATATGGCACAATTCCACCTCCTTTCTCTTATAGAGAGAAGAGGTCGGCCTCTCCTCTTGTCCAACCTAAAATACCTCAACCAAAGCCTTTAACTATCAAAGAGGAGAATGTTCCTCCTTTCATAAATATCCCTCCTCTTTCTCAGTCTTCCACTAAGACTCAATGGAATCATTGTACGAGAGACCGCCAATGAAGGCATATTGCTTGAGCTTGTGAAGTTGTTCCTCAAACCATTCAATCTCCCAAGACTCTAACAATTGATATGATTCCATTTTCTCCTAAGAAAGATGTTGAAACTACATCTCCAAATCATAAGTTGCATAAAATGTGTGATGGTTTTACTCCTATTCATGTTCGTGCTCCTCTTTCTATAAATCTTGATGAAGAAATGAGTCAAAATGTTATTAATAATGTAAATACAACTCCTAATGCTTCTGATAGTGACTATGAATATATTGGTGTGGATAAGCATTTATCAATTGAATTTTCACAAACCCTAATCCTAGCTCATAGAATTGAACAAAGTGACTTACCACATGAGCATAGTCCTTGTTTGGATCTTGTGATAGCTCCATCTACCGTGTTTGATGTCGCTCCTCTGGCATGTTGCTCGCCTTCATGAAATAGTGATCAACAAGATTGGGAGGTGGATGTCATGCTAGATTAGCGATATTAGCACTGCAGATCTTCTCTCTCTCTCTCTCCTTTCTTTCTCTTTTGTGACTATTCTTCTATTTTTTTCAATGTCTACTTGAGGATGATGCAAAGCATTGAGATCCCTTTTGGTCTCTTTCATGTTTACTCAAAGGACATCCTCTCTTCCCTGTCTTCTAAGGTAATGTCCTTTATTTGGGGAATGATGATCATTATATGCACATATACATATATGATATACATGAGCAATCATACAACATACTAACCCTCAGGAAAGGGAAACTACCTTGCATTTTATATTCATTATCCTTGGGTTTATTCCTCAACTAGGGGCTAAATCATTGCGATAACATGCTCCCTCTCTTCTCTCTCTCGGGTGTATCCTACATTAAATAAATCACTTCTGATAAGGCATGCATGATCACTTTAACATGGGGGCATACACTCCGCTCATATTTTCCTTCTTGGTACTTGAAGTTATTTAGTAAACTTGGCTTTTCTTTATAATTTTGGTATTTTTTTCATGACTCATAGTGAGGGGAACCTTTCTACTTGTAGTCATGGTTTTCTCTTCTTGATCTTCCCTTTTACTTTGTCAATCGATGTTATAAGATCCTTAGTCCACTAGGGGCTTGGTGCATCTTGCCTCCTTGACGTGGTAGAAGTCTTCCAATCTTGTTTCCTTATACTTTATCAATAGTATTGGTATACACTTATACTCCCAATTAAGTGGGGGATAAATGTAGTTTCATGAAATTATGATCCTTGCAATTTGTGACCACATTAGGGTATTCATGTTGGTGATTCAAATCCCTAAGCTTGATTGGAGACCTGAGACTTGTTGAACCCCTGTAAACTATCTTGTTCTAACCTTCGCATTTCCTGAACCTAGTTCTTGTCCCAAGACAAGGGAAGGATAGGGGTGTGGTGCCCTTGTCCTTGCCCTATTTTGGGGCCCCCTCTATCTTATCTTTGCATTGGACTTTGCATTAAGCGGGAAAAAATTTCCTTGTGTCAGCCTATGATGAAAAACAAGTCAATTAACCCTAATTGATGGATATATGTTGCATTTACCTTCCCATTTGCATGAAGTAATAAGTTGGAAGTTTTCATCCATCACACATTCGAGCATTCAAGAGTGTTTAAGAATTCAAGAATTCCTTTCTAGCATTGATCATTCTCAAGTCTCCCTTCAAGGCTAGGTGTTGAATTCAAGTCAAGGATTCAACCATTGAAGAGGCGATCCCTTTCAAAATTCAATTCAATACAAGAAAATCTATCTACATTCTATCTACAACCTCCCTTGAGGTGACTTACATTTCAGTCTTTCATTTACATTTACTTGCAAGTACTATCTTTCAACATTTGGTTAATTCCAAAACTGGGGTTTGACCTGAAGGGAAACCCCCAATCCCAACCCCTTTTCCTCTCTTTTCTATGTGTAGGTTGTAGGTGCGTAAATGTTCTTGCATATTTGGACTCCATTTGCAGAGGCAAAGAAACCCTTTTTGTTTCACGGATTTTTGGAGGACCGTGGACATTTTCAGCACGTCCCGACAACTTTTCCTCAAATTCATAGGGAAGCTTCGTCTCGACATATTATAACCAGGTCTAGGTGCACGAATTCATCTCATGCTTCTATCTCAAGTTTTAATTAGTTTGTTTCTACTTTTACACTTAACATAATCCAAAAATTTTCCATTCTAAAAGAGGGATTAGCTTATCATTTCTATCTCATTATCAATTTATTCAGTATTCAATCTCTTCCCTAAGAGATTGGATCTAGTGAATTCCCCCTTTTTTAAATGTAATGTGAATAAGGTGTTTGAAGGGAAATCTAGAGTGAAACTTTCATCTCTCTTAAGAGGGAAGAAAACCTTTCCTCTTGATCTCTCCATCATTCACCCTTTTTCACCATTACTATATATATATATATATATATATATATATATATATATATATATATATATATATATATATATGGATGGAAATATATCTATATAAGTGTAGACACCTAAAATTGTCATGTCTAATTAAATAAATATTTTATTTATTTAATTATCTAAGCCTAATTCTTCTGTTAATTAAATAAATCTTTATTTATTTAATTAATTCATTTATCCTCTTCTAGCCTTATTTCTCATTTAAATAAATACATTTATTTATTTAAATTATCCTTTTCCTAAATTAAATAAATATCTTATTTATTTAATTATCTCATTCTTCTATTTATTAAATAAATCTTTATTTATTTAATTAATTCATTAACCTTTTCTACCCATGACACATGTCATTCATCTCTTAATTCATACACTACCTACCTCTTTCATTATTTTATTATTTCCTCTACCTGTTGGGAAAAATGGTGTCTCAACCTTGCATTTATGCGAGGTTACTATTTATAGTAAGTTTTCATTTGAGCACGAAATGGTGTGAAACTCTCCCTGAAGCTTCTGGTTGGCTAGATAAGCATTCCGGTAAAGTTGTGTCACAAGGTCACAGCTAGTTTTGAAGATATTAAAGTTTTCATCTTGGAGGGGTGCAATAAAATATTTAAACTTAATTTTGGGGACTTTAGAGGCTCCGAAACGCCCTGAAAAGTGGCCGTAATCGGCAAAGCCGGTTACGAGGTGATAGAGCATTTCGCGAGCTTTCCGACGCTTCAAACGGTTCGTCAATCGGACACCCGGTTCTCAAGTTATGGCCTCCGGAAGTTTGTACTCCTGAAATAGGAAAAATAATTTGTATCGGATACATAAATGAGCTGTAAAAGGGAGCGACACATGTTGATGTGTGCTTTAACATGTCATAGGGCGTCTAGAAGGGAGATAAGGTCGGCTACACCTTATTGGGTGGTTTTAGCCCATGGTTTTGTAATACCATTTGACAGTTTCTTGTATTGTATCTCCTATTTATGAGGTGTGTGAGATAGAGGTTGGGTGAAAGAGTCTTATGGCTATTGAGTTGCCTCTGAATCTCTGATTAGTGGTACTCCTACGAAGAGCTTGCTCTGCAAGTATGTTGTAATCTGTTTTTGATTGTTGAATAAAATATTGAGCTGCTTTTGGAGGGTGGGGTTTTTTCTCCCGAAAGGGTTTTCCCCACATAAATCATTGTGTTGTGGTATGAATGCTATTATATCTATTTCTATTTTTTGTAACTGTTGTAATGATCTGAAAAAGTTTTGCATTACCCTCCTCTCAAGGTTAGTGTAGGAAGTTGTTTCCGCTACTTAACTTCCTTACAAGTGGTATCAGAGCTTGATCACCTTTGGTTTCAATTGTGGGCAGTTGGGTTTTTTGAACTAATCCAGATTTGAGTGGGAGCTTGTGCAGAAGACACTTTTTGATCTTGTTGCAGGAATATTCAGATGGCAAGTTCGTCAGGGAGAATAGAGGTGGAGAAATTTAATGGAAGTAATTTTGAGATGTGGAAGCTGAAGATGGACGATCTGCTAATAGATCGAGATCTTTGGGATGCTATTGATGCGAATGTCCAAAGGCCCTCAGATCCTACTACGGCAGCTCAGTATGATGTTATGGACCGAAAAGCCAAGGGTCTAATCAGACTGTGCTTGGCAGACTCTGTTCTAATCAATGTCCATGAAGAAAACTCTGCAAAGAAGCTATGGACTAAGCTTGGTGAGATGTATCAAGTGAAATCTTTATTGAATCATATTTTCTTAAGAAAGAAATTGTATTCCTTGAAGATGGAAGAGGGTGGACGAATTGTAGACCACCTGGAAGCATTCAATATGTTGGTGGCTCAATTAGTATCCGTCGGTGTTAAGATAGACGAGGAGGAGAAATGTCAGATCTTACTTTCTTCTTTGCCTGATTCGTGGGATTCTCTTGTTATGGCTATTGGTAGTACTTCTGTTGTTTTGAAATCTGAAGATGTGGTGGGTGCCCTACTCGGTGAAGAGATGCGAAGGAAGGTATCCATCAGTTCAAAGGAAGCCCTAACCGTTTGTGGAAGACCTAAGGAGAAAGGGAAGAAGAATGAGAAGCGCAACAAGTCCAAATCCAAAGGAAGATCGAAATCTCCTGGAAAGTCCAAAGTCATTTGCTGGAATTGCGGTAAACCAGGCCACATCCGTAAGGACTGCAAAGAAGAAAAGAAGAAGAAAAAGAAAAAGTTCGATTCTGATTCTGAGTCCGACAAGGAAGATGGCGATGCATTTATTGCGGCTTTGGCGACTCATGCAGGTAATGATGCCTAGCTAATTGACTCAGGTGCATCTTTTCATATGACTTCCAATAGAAATTGGTTTTCTGAATATGAAGGATTTAATGGAGGTAAGGTGTACTTGGGTGATGATTCACCTCTAGACATTATTGGTCGAGGTAAAGTTAGAATCAGGTTTTCTGATGGTAGAATAAAAAAGGATTAATGGTGTGCTGCATATCCCTGGATTAAAATGAAACCTGTTATCTGTGAGCAAACTGATAGATGCGGGTGTGCAGGTAGTCTTTTCTAAAACAGGATGTAAGATGATTAAGGGTGCTATGGTAGTTGCTAGAGGTGTCAGGTTTGGCACTTTGTATAAGCTTGAAGCATACACTGTTGAGTGTAATAGCACTTCTGTAAAAAGTAAATCTGTGGATACTTCATTGGAAGATTTGAAGGTTTCACCTTCAGCAGATGGAAATGGTTTTTGGGTACCTAAGGGTGCTCTTTCATCTGAGGTAAAGTTACCTGCAGAGAAGACTATGTTATGGCACTAGAGACTTGGCCACATTGGAGAAAAGGGTCTAGGGACCTTGAAAAATAAAAATCTTGTTGAAGGTTTGAATGATTGTAATCTTGACTTTGATTTCTGTGAGCATTGCATTTATGGAAAACAAAACCGCGTTCAGTTTTACTCGAGTTCTCATAAAACTTGTGGTGTTTTGGATCTTATCCATTCTGATGTGTTTGGTCCAGTAGATGTCTCTTCGATTGGAAAATCCACATATTATGTTTCATTTATTGATGATTTTAGTAGAAGGACATGGGTATATTTTCTAAAGAGTAAATCTGAAGTTTTTAGTCGTTTTAAAGAATTTAAAGCAATGGTTGAGTTGCAGACTGGAAATAAAATAAAATGTTTGAGAACTGATAATGGCGGTGAGTTTTGCTCTAATGATTTTGATAGATTCTGTAAAGACTGTGGAATTAACAGGCAGAAGACAACTTCGTATTCTCCACAGCAGAATGGAGTTGCAGAAAGAATGAACAGGACACTGATGGAGAAGGCTAGGAGTATGTTGAGTGGTGCTGGTCTCGAACAAAAGTTTTGGGCTGAAGCTGTTGCCACTGCTTGCTACCTGATTAACAGGTCTCCTACATCAGCTCTTGTTGATAAAACACCTATGGAAGCATGGTCAGGTCACAAGCCTTCATTGAGACATCTTAGAGTTTTTGGTTGTGAGGCATATGCACATGTGCCAAAGGAGAAGCGAACAAAGTTGGAGAACAAGGCTGTGAAATGTATTTTCATCAGGTATAGTTATGGTGTGAAAGGATACAAGCTTTGGGACCCTGTTGCACAAAAGGTAATTCATAGTAGAAGTGTTATTTTTAGAGAAATTAAGTCTCCTTCTATTACATTGCAGCCAAAACAGACTAAAAAAGAAGATGTGATTCAACTTCCTTCTACACCTGAAAGAGTTGAATCGAGACCCCTAGATAGGCAAGAATTTGAGGAGAGCTCGTCTAGCTCTGAATCTTCAGAAGAGGAGGAAGAACCTCCAACTCAGCTTGTTCGAAGATCTACAAGACATAGACAACCACCTGAAAGGTATTCACCTGATGATTGGAGATGTATTTTTGCTCTGAATACTAGTGTGGATGAACCGAAATCTGTAGAAGAGGCATTAGGTATGAATGATGTAGAATCCTGGAAGATTGCTATGGAGGAAGAAATGGCAGCTTTGAAAAAGAATGATACATGGGATCTTGTACCATTGCCTGAAGGACGAAAACCTGTTGGTTGTAAATGGGTGTTCAAGAAAAAGATTGGTTCAGATGGAAGCATTGAGAAGTATAAAGTAAGGTTGGTTGCAAAAGGCTACTCTCAGGTTGAGGGTGTTGATTACGGTGAGATATTTTCTCCTATTGCAAAAATGACGTCCATTAGATTTTTGCTTTCTATTGCTACTGCTTATGATTTAGAGGTTGAGCAAATGGATGTGAAAACTGCTTTCCTTCATGGTGATTTGGAGGAAGATATTTATATGACACAGCCAGAGCACTATGTGGTGAAAGGCAAAAGTAATTTGGTTTGTAAATTGAAGAAATCTTTGTATGGCCTCAAACAAAGTCCTAGGATGTGGTACCAGAAATTTGATACATATGTGTTGAGTTTGGGATTTGAACGTTCTAAATCAGATCACTGTGTTTATTATAAATCTTATGGTGATCATTTCTTATTCATTGCATTGTATGTTGATAATATGTTATTCATTGGTAAAGGAAAAGGTATGATTTCAGAACTGAAGTCTCAGCTCGCTGCTAAATTTGAAACGAAAGATCTTGGTGCAGCAAAGCACATTCTTGGGATGGAAATTAGAAGAGATAGGGTGAACAGAAAGCTATGGCTAGGCCAGAGTAAGTATGTGAATTCAGTGTTATAGAGGTTCAACATGCAGAATTGTAGACCATTGAGTGTTCCTTTTATAGTTGGAATGAAACTATCTATTTCAGATTGTCCTACATCCCCATTGGAGATGGAAGACATGAGCAGAGTGCCTTACCAGAGTGCGGTTGGAAGCTTGATGTATGCTATGGTCTGTACTAGACCAGACATTGCCCAAGCAGTGGGAGCACTTTCTAGATATATGTCTAATCCTGGTAGAGTTCATTGGGATGCAGTCAAAAGAGTCTTCAGATATTTGAAGGGTACTTCAGAGTATTCTTTGTGTTATCATGGTAATTCAGTTAGAGACATGACTTCCCTTGATATCCATGGTTATGTGGATTCAGATTGGGCAGGTGATATTGATAGCTGAAGATCCACCAGTGCTTATGTGTTTACTTTGTTTGGTGGTGCAATTAGTTGGATGAGTAAGCGACAGGCTGTGGTTTCTCTATCCACTACTGAAGCAGAGTATATGGCAGCTACTCATGCTTGTAAAGAGGCCATTTGTCTTAAGAGACTGTGTTCAGATATTGGAATAAAACAAGGTACAGTGACAGTTTACTGTGACAGTCAGAGTGCAATTAGCCTAGCTAAGAACTCGACATTTCATGCCCGGAACAAACATATTGATGTTCAGTATCATTTTGTTAGAGATATGGTCGAAGATGTTAGGGTGAAGCTGGTTAAGGTGGAAACTTTGATGAATGTTGCAAATGCTTTAACTAAGGCTGTGAGCATAGAGAAGTTTAGATGGTGTTCAGAGTCTATGGGCCTTATGGCCCCTAGCAATTGATTCATTGTGTTGACATTCCCTTCCGCTCTTGCAAGGTGTTCGACAAGTGGGAGATTTGTTGGGAAAAATGGTGTCTCAACCTTGCATTTATGCGAGGTTACTATTTATAGTAAGTTTTCATTTGAGCACGAAATGGTGCGAAACTCTCCCCGAAGCTTCTGGTTGGCTAGATAAGCATTCCAGTAAAGTTGCATCACAAGGTCACTACTAGTTTTGAAGATATTAAAGTTTTCATCTTGGAGGGGTGCAATAAAATATTTAAACTTAATTTTGGGGACTTTAGAGGCTCCGAAATGCCCTGAAAAGTGGCCTTAACTGGCGAAGCCGGTTACGAGGTGATAGAGCACTTCGCGAGCTTTCCGACGCTTCAAACGGTTCATCAATCGGACACCCGGTTCTCAAGTTATGGCCTCTGGAAGTTTGTACTCCTGAAATAGGAAAAATAATTTGTATCGGATACATAAATGAGTTGTAAAAGGGAGCGACACATGTTGATGTGTCCTTTAACATGTCATAGGGCATCTAGAAGGGAGATAAGGTCAGCTACACCTTATTGGGTGGTTTTAGCCCATGGTTTTGTAATACCGTTTGACGGTTTCTTGTATTGTATCTCCTATTTATGAGGTGTGTGAGATAGAGGTTGGGTGAAAGAGTCTTATGGCTATTGAGTTGCCTCTGAATCTCTGATTAGTGGTACTCCTGCGAAGAGCTTGCTCTGCAAGTATGTTGTAATCTGTTTTTGATTGTTGAATAAAATATTGAGCTGCTTTTGGAGGGTGGGGTTTTTTCTCCCGAAAGGGTTTTCCCCACATAAATCATTGTGTTGTGGTATGAATGCTATTATATCTATTTCTATTTTCTGTAACTGTTGTAATGATTTGAAAAAGTTTTGCATTACCCTCCTCTCAAGGTTAGTGTAGGAAGTTGTTTCCGCTACTTAACTTCCTTACACTACCTACCCTCTAATCATAGCCGACCTCCTTTTTTACACCTCTCAATCTTATCCCTCCATTTCATATAGTATCTTCTATATAAGGAGATGCTTCCTTCATTATCAAACCCTAATGAGCTAATGAATGATCTTAAGGACTTGGCTACACTACGATCCTACTTGCAACCACATTCCATTCTTTGTTGAGCTCTTGTGCACATAAAATCTAAGAGCAAATATACCAAACAAGATCAATGGAGATAGGAAGAATGGAGATAAAAACCCTATTGGACATATGATGGTATAATCTTTGTGATTTCATTTGATTTGCATTGTCTTAGGTAATCTTCATATGTTATGGTGGATCTTTGTTGTTGTTAGGCTAGGGTTTTTGTGGTTGAATTCATTTAGCCTTTCAGTATTGTTATTATTGTTATCCATTTTCACTATACACATTTTGGCATGCCCGGTGGGACTCTTGTCCTTTTTTTTTTGCATTTAACCTCCTTGTTTTAGATTTTGTGTTTTGAAGTTGCAGATCTGATGATTTCGACAGCATTTTGCTATTCTCGCGTCCGCGTACCTTTGGATTGCATTTTTGTTTTTCTGGCACATCTACAACACCTGAAATCGCGTCTATGCTATAAACAATATTTTATTTTGCAGGTTTCAGCAATCGTGTTTATGTTATAAAGTCGCGTCTGTGGTGGTTTTATCCATGCCTATGTTTTCGAGCCACGTCTGTGTTTTCAAGCCGCGTCTATGCCTCACAAACCCACGTCTGCATCAGAAAACCACGTCTGTGTCAAGGGTAACCGCGTCTGTGTTCACCAATTTCAAATTTTGGGTTTATTGATTCAGTTTTGAGTTTTGCATTTAGGGTTTCAGATCTGGTTTATTTTGGGCTAACATTTTTCAGATCTAGCTAATGAAATTGGTGCAGCTTGTCTTGAAAGCAAAGCGTTTGGTTGAAGGCCCCTATTTTCACAAAGTCTTTTGGGTTTAAAATTTACCTAACTTGTGTGCTTGCAGGAAAGGGTGATTATTTGAAACAATCCAAACTACTAACAACCTTTTGTTGTAGGTCCTTGGCAAGGGTTTTGATTTTTATTGTGTGCCTTGTTTTCATAGATTAGCAAACACTTCAATTGGTGCACTAAAATTGAATCATTGTCTTTTGTGTCTTGAGCAATAGGCTCTTTTTGTTTAATCTTTAGAGGGCCTGTCTTCCCATGTGGTCATTAGGACTACTAGTGAGAAGAGAACGACCCAAGTGGTAGCGAGGAAAACCCACCTCTTCCGAACCACTATAAATAAATGTATTCATGGTGAAAACTATGGATAACGTTTGTTGATTAGTTCATACCGACACTATGTCTCCCCATAAACCCGTTTGATCAAATTTATTTGAATAGTTGTAGGGCATAACCCCTACTGGCTGGGAGCCTTCTATATTTACAGAGCTGAAAGTGTCACATGTATGGCCACACGAGCGGATACCCTTACTAGCACCTTTTTGTTTTAGAAGCTCAAATCCTTCTAGTTGTTGGGGTAGGAGGTCGGACCTCTGGTAGCAGCCCACACACATACGGTTCTTAGTAGAGATACAAAGTTTGCCACGAGGAGTTTTCGTGGGGACTGATGCTTGGCTGACCTGAGAAGTGAGTGCGGAGGGTGGAGCCAGTGAGGTCAAGCATCTAAGTATCCGCTCTGAATAGCGTAGCCTTAGGGGTAAAACCCCATGTGGGATCAACAACTATTGTCTTGGCCAGCCATAAGAATTTTGCTTGACTTATTTTAAACATTCAAAACATTCAAGACCAAACAACAAAACATTGTGTCTTTTGTGTCTTCAAGTGTATGCCAAAACATTTTTACATCAAACAACACACTTTTTATTGGAGTCATTTTGGAGTCTAGACACTTACAAACATTGGGTCTTCATCAACACTGTGTCCTCTTCTCACAAAAAATAGTAAAATAGTCAAATTTGGTCATAACAAAACGACTTCACAGATTGGAAAAAATTGCACAAATTTTACAGAAACACGTTTGTGTCTGTCATAATCGCATTCGTGTTGTCTAACCACGTCTGTGAAGGGTAGAAACGTGTCTATGCTCCTAGAATCAACAATGCATTTTGCAAAAAACTCAAAAGCGCATCTATGTTGAACAGAGCCACATCTGTATCAGGGAATCGCGTCTGTGAAGTATACAGGCACGTCTGTGTTCAGAATTGAAAAATTGTTACAGTCCAGCAAACAAACACAGTCAATTTCAGAATTCTTGAGCTTCCTAGGTTGTTTCTCCAGGTTTCATTTAGCATTCAACCTGTCTTTGGGTCTCACATAGTCCATCATTGCTTCATATCTCACTTTACATTTACAATTGTCTAAACTTGAGTCAAAAGGTCACTTGCTTGTCCTCACTATACTTTGTCAACACACTACATACAACATTACTTTGCTAAGTGGTCCCTCATCAAGGTTTCTTACCTTTGGGTCTCATTTGGTCTTACTTAGAGTCAAGGTCAACTTACCTCATCAAGAGAAACTATCCTCTCTTTGGAAGTCACACCTACTCTACTACATACATACTTGGTCTTACACTTTGGACATTGCAAGTACACCTCAGATTCATTTACATTCCATCCAACTCTTGGTCTTCCATACTTGTTTTCATTTTCCTCTAGTCTCACACATCTTGATCAATACCTAGTTCATGGTTGAAACCCATCTTCAAAAATCTAGGAGAGAAACAAAAGAGGCTCAAGAGCCCGCAAACATGAGTGTTTATGAGTATGACAATGATGTCTTTTTCAATACTGATCATAACACTTTACCTGACATGGAAGTCTATAGAAACATTCCAAATGTTGAGAATATGGGCACTACAAACAACAATGATACCCACAATGACAATATGGACAACTTTTCAGTACATTCAGTAGATGTAGAAGAATCCATTATGAATCCCCATTTCAATCGATTGGTTGAGGAAATAATGAGGAGGGATAGACAATATTTCTTACAAATGATGGCACAAAGTGGAGCCAAGATACCTCATGATTTTGATATGTCTCAAATAATGGAAAATTAACCTTTGCAACAAACTCACTCCAACATGGATCAAAGGAGGCCCAATAGTGGAGGAAATAGAGGACCATATATGGTACCTGAATCACCATCATGTAGAAAGATATGCTCAATCACATACCCAAGCTAAGGATCAACCACCAAAGCAATTGGATATTCAAAGGCATGCTCAAAATTTGGACACAAGGAAATCCCGTGTCAAATTTGGGGGCAACACAATAGAACATGAAATGCCTGTAGAGTATGGTATACATGCACAAAATAGATATGGCATTCCTCAACATGAATCCATACCAAGTGGTCCATATATGCAGCATCACTATAAACCTCCTCTGTATGAACATGTGTATGATCAATATCATCCATATATGCAACATGCTCCTCCTCCAATTGGTGCCTCAAACATGGGGTTTGGTCCAAGGAGTCGATCTCCACCTAAGAACAATTTGGAGCAACAAATCAGGGATTTACAAAAAAAAATGGAGGACATAAATACACCAAAGCCAACATACACAATGAGAGACA
This sequence comes from Cryptomeria japonica, assembly GCF_030272615.1. NCBI lineage: Eukaryota > Viridiplantae > Streptophyta > Pinopsida > Cupressales > Cupressaceae > Cryptomeria > Cryptomeria japonica. The sequence continues at coordinate 109,208,839 of NC_081415.1, forward strand.
TATGTCCTTATCCATTCGGCAAGAGCATTCCAATGCCTCCATTTCCTACACACTTTGTGAAGCCTAAATTTGATAAGTATAGAGGAAAAGGGCATCCTAAGGCACACATAAGATAGTTTTTCATAGCTTGCATTGAGGTAGCAGTAGAAGAGACATATTTGATGAGATTATTCCCACAAAGCTTAGGTGATCAAGCTATGGAATGGTTCTCCCAACTCCCACCTGGTATTAAGTCATGGGGTGACTTAGCAGAGGCATTTATTCAACATTTCTCCTACAATATAGAGATAGACATATCAGTCACTACTTTGTGCAACACCAAACAAAAAGAGGGAGAGTCTTTTGCATCATTTTTACAAAGATGGAGAAATCTAGCTAGCAGATGCTCTTGTGAAATTCCACAAAAACAAATGGTAGAAATGTTCACACAAAATGTTAACAAAGACATTGGCTATGACTTAAGGAAAGCTTGTTTGTCCACCTTCAAGGACGTCATTGAAAAAGGCTTAGCAATAGAAAAGGTCCTAATTGAGCAAGGAGTCATTAAGATATTTAAGGAAAACAAAGATGGCTTTAAAGGAAAAGACAAGCCAAGATTTTGGAATAAAAACAAGAACATAGTTAATGATGGTGTTGTTGACACCAACACAGTGCGACCCAAATACATCTTTTCAGGATCAAGTTCTACAATCAATCAAGTGAATACTCAAACAACTTCTAGATCAGGAAGGAAGTACACTCCGTTGGGAGAACCACTTGAGTCAGTCTTCAAAAAGCTAGTGGCAAACAAGGTAATCACGGTTCCAGATTTTCCTCCATATGAACCAAAGGTTAAACCAAATTGGTGGAATGATGATGAGCATTGTGAATTTCATAAGAGCAAGGGTCATAAGATAATAAATTGTCATCGACTGAAGAACATCGTACAAGATCTCATTGATAGAGGTGACATTGAGATAGAGGGACACTCATCCAACCAAGAACATGAGATGTTTAAGGAACCATTCCCAAAACATGACAAGGGAAAAGCTAAAGCCACAGATGATCAAACCAGCTATACCAGAGCATCTTACAACTATGATTCAACTATCAATCACATCTCAATGGACAATTATGTCTCTACTATTATCATCAAGGACAAAACTCCTAAGAATACTACCCAGCGACCCAAGATTGTCCTAAAAGGTGTTGGATCTTCTTCCAAACATACCTTTGAATGTCATGTTACAACTCATCGAGGTAAAATTACTTTGCCAGGTGCTTCAACTAAAAACACCACTTCTTCATCAACAAAACTTGAGTATGAGCTTGTAGAATAGTTAGGGAAGACACCTGCGCTCATCTCCATCCTTGAGCTCTTATGGATATCCCCCACTCATAAAGCTATTATTGACAAAATCTTGAGAGACACCATTGTTCCTACTGATCTGAACGTGGACCAGTTTCAAGCCATGGTGGGATACCTTTCCATTCCACATTCCCTTACCTTCACAGAAGCTGATGATGCCTCCGTAAGTCAGCCACATAATGCACCACTACACATTGAAGCCTTCATACACAAACATCGAATAAAACGAGTCCTGATAGATGGAGGAGCTGGTCTAAACATTTGTACATTGAGCACTATTAAACAATTGGGATATTCTAATAAAGCTGTGAATTCAACAAATCAAATCACCATCAAGGCATATGATGATGAAGAACGTTCATCCAAGGGCATAGTCACCTTGCCTCTCAAAGTTGGACCAGTTACAAAGGATGTGGTTTGTCAAGTCCTGGATCTAGATCTCACTTATAATATATTGCTAGGACGTCCTTGGATTCATGAAATGAGGGTAGTTCCATCAACATATCACGAATGCATTAAGTTTCCCCACAATGGAGTCGAGGTAACAATTAATGGTGATCCTAATCTGTTCATATGTTGCAATAACCTGAGATCACAAACCGAGACCATCATTCCTAGTAATCGTGAAGCTATTCCTTCTTCGGCATACATTGATCCTGAGTCATTAAAACCTTCGACATCAAAACAAGGAGAGCTAAAAGGCAAATTTCAGGAAAAAGGCATGGGGGAATACACTTTAAATCAGACCATGTACTTACGACAAGTCATGAGTTCCCCAAAAGAATATGGAAGACCACATCCGAACAAGCAAGTATCCATCGTGGTACTCAAATGGAACCCTACTACCTTTCAAAGATGGGGCGAACTGGAAGAGGAAGACCTATACAAAATGCTTTACAAAGACATTGAAGATGACACACAAGATCACATCAGTCTACCATGTGAGAAATATGGCAAAGGCTTCAAGATTCTACAAAAATTCGGGTATGATGGAAAAAGCCCTCTTGGGTTACGAAAGGAAGGCATTATTGAACCTTTACAACCTAAATTGACTTTCAAAAAGGAACGCTCGAAGGGACTTGGTTTCCTGACTTCCAAGATCCACACTCAAAGGACAGAAGAAGCCTTACAGATCAAAGCTGCTAAAATTCAACAAGAGGATCACTATTCCACGGACTCCAACGAATGGGAATGGGGTTCAAATAAATCCTCCAGTGACTACGAGCTCACCGAGACATTCAGAGAGCCAGATGAACCCACCGAAGAAGAGGAATTTTATAAAAAGTTCAAAGTTGATCAAGAAACAACCCATGAGAATTCCACACAGTTCTTGTCTTAAGGTTCTAGGTTGCAATCACATAGGATGAGAACACATGTCCCAGAATACGCTACTAGTGATGATAATTTGGATTCGCTTGTAATCGAGATTGATGAGAAGAGTGCCATCGATGACCTCAATAATTACCTTGACATACCTGAATATAACTGCATCTTCACTCTTAGCCCTGCTAACTTTGAAGACATTAAAGGCCTTCCCCTTGTTCACCATCAACTCATTGACTGGGATCATGAAGGACCAGCACAGTTTGACACATTCCAAAATGATGAGGCTGTTATTGACTATCTTGGCATACGAGATGATCTTCCCCCTAAGGACCATAAGGCAAAATACACTATAGAACTCAATAGCATGGCATATTTTGGTGAGGGTGTTGGACCTTCCAGTCGCAAAAATGTGAAAATAAGAACAAACCAAGGGTCTTATGGTGAAAACCACATTGTGGCGCTGTTTGACCCCAAAAAAGTAAAAAGAAAGGATGTATCTGAGGGCAAAAACCTCTCTGAGGCACTCGAAGATGGAAGGCTCAACATTCTCCCAACATCATATGAGGAAAAGTCATCCATGTTGGTAGAAGAGACTATCAAAACAAACATTGGTACAGAAGAGGTTCCACACAACATATTCCTGGCTCAATCATTGACAGAGTTAGAAAGGTCAAATTTCATAAGTTTCTTCAAAAAATGACAAATCAACTTTGCATGGTTATACGCTGATATGCTTGGATTAGATCTGGATTTGGTAATGCATCATTTGACAGTCAAACCGGGGGCAAAGCCAGTGAAAGAGAAATTAAGAAAAATGCATCCACAAGTGGCATTACTAGTCAAAGTGGAACTTGAGAAATTATTGGATGTCGGATTCATACGCCCAATTGATTATCCTGAATGGATCTCTAATTTAGTGCCTGTCAGTAAACCAGATCGCAGCATCAGAATATGTACAGATTTCAAAGACATCAATAAAGCTTGTCCAAAGGACGACTTCCCATTACCAAATATAGACTTGATTGTTGATCTCACAGCAGGTCATGAAATGTTATCCTTGATGGATGGATTTTCTGGTTATAATCAAATAAGGATCGTGCCTGAGGATCAACACAAAACATCATTCACTTGTCCTTGGGGAACTTTCTGCTAGAATGTCATGCCCTTCGGGCTAAAAAATATAGGTGCTACATATCAAAGAGCCATGACTACTATCTTTCATGATCTCATGCATGTAACCATGGAAGCTTATGTCGACGACCTCTTGGGAAAATCAATAGACAGAAATACACATTTGGACATACTTTCAGTCGTCTTTGATCGGTTGGAAAAATACAAAGTAAGATTAAACCCCAAGAAATGTGTCTTTTGAGTAACCTCCGGGAAACTCCTAGGATTCATTATATCTAGAAGAGGAATCGAAGCTGATCCAACAAAAGTCCAGGCCATATTGGAAATGCCACCACCAAAGAATATCAGTCAACTCTGATCCTTACAAGGAAGACTCCAGTCCATACGAAGATTCATAACACAACTTGCAGATAAGTGTAATCCTTTTTAGCACCTGCTACATAAAAATATCAAATTCAAATGGGATGATAGCTATCAACAGGCTTTTCAGACGCTCAAAGATTATCTTTTGAATCAACCAATTTTGATGTTGCCAGTTCCAGATCAGCATATGTTACTATACATATCAGCTACTTCAATAGCACTAGGGGTACTCTTAGCACAACAAATTGCTGAGGGCAAAGAAAAAGCAGTATACTATATTAGTCGCACATTGGTGGAATATGAGCTAAACTACACACCTATTGAGCATGCATGTCTCGCTGTGGTCTTTGCTTCACAGAAATTACGACATTACATGCTCACTCATAAGACTAAGTTGATTGCAAGGATAGATTCGTTGAAATGCCTTCTCAATAAAACAACACTTACTGGGCGATTGGCCAAATGGGTAATGATCTTGAGTGAATTCGACATCGAGTATGTGGATAGAAAAGCAATAAAAGGACAAGCCATCACAGATCAATTGGCAGATGCCCCCATGATTGATGATGTTCCTCTAAGTTCAGAATTTCTAGATGAATCTATTTTAAGAATGTCACATGTGAAGCCATGGCAACTGTACTTCGACGACTCATACACACAGCATGGGGCAGGAGCTGGCATCCTCTTTATAACTCCTCAAGGGGATTCTATACCAAAGTCATACCACTTATCATTTCCTTGCACTAACAATATAGTGGAATATGAGGCATTAACAACTGGATTACGGATTGTAGTTCAGTGGAAGATCCAAGAACTTCGTGTCTTTGGGGACTCTCAACTTGTAATCTATCAAGCAACTGATGATTACCAAACAAAAGATGAAAAATTAATGCCTTACAAATAAATGGTGGATGACCTGAAACAACACTTCACACAGATAGATTTTGAGCAGATACCAAGAGAGCAGAATCGCACCACAGATGCCATGGCTACAATTGCTTCACTGATCGATCTACCTCCAAATGAGACCCGCTATGAGTTCTTGGTGGATAACCTTTTGGTTCCTTCATATGAGATCATTCCTACTGAGACGATATGTGTTGTCGGTCCCGAGTCCCAGTTATATGGTTCCATTTTCACATACCTTCGTGACAATATCCTACCTCCTGATCTATCAAATAACCAACGTTGCACCTTCATTCACAAATCCTCTCAATATTTCATTTTAGCTGATATCCTATACCAACAAGGTCTAGATGGCACTCTCCTTAGATGTTTAGAAAGAGACGAAGCTCAGATTGCGTTACGTGAAGTACATGAAGGGATATGTGGTCCACATGCTAGTGGTCCTACCTTGGCCAAGAAACTCATCAAGACTGGATATTACTAGCCCAATATGGAAAAGGACTCCTATTAGTTTGTCAAGAAATGTAAGCAATGTCAAATTCATGGAGACCTCATACATGCACTAGCACAAGAACTTTAACCAATTGCGTCTCCTTGGCCCTTTTGTCAGTGGGGACTCGATCTCATAGGCAAGATTCACCCTCCTTCTTCCAATGGTCATAAATTCATTATCACTACCATAGAGTATTTCACAAAATGGATTGAAGCTATGCCTCTCACACAAGTCATTGGAAAATAGATTGCTACGTTCATCCTCAACTATATCATTTGCCGATACGGTATTCATGTTTCTATTATCACTGATAACGGGCGTCCCTTCAAAAATTAGGATGTTCGTGAACTCTGTGACCACTTCCATATTTCCCATTGTTTTTCCACACCATATTACCCCCAAGGTAATGGCCAAGCTGAGGCATCTAATAAAACAATTCTCAAAATCCTTAAGAAGACAGTTGACGACGCTGGCCGTAATTGGCATATCCAACTTAATCCTGCACTTTGGGCTTACCGCACAAGTGTCCACACACCTACAGGAGCTACACCCTATTCACTTGTCTACGGCACTGAAGCCATCTTGCCTATTGAGGTCGAGTTACCCTCTTTGTGGGTCTCTTTGCAAAACATCATCAGTGATGAAGACTATAGGGTCTCTCACTTACAAGAACTGGAACTACTGGATGAATGAAGACAAACTGCTTTTAATCATCTCAAGGCTTATCAACAACAAATGAGTCACAGCTACAACCGCAAAGTCAAGCCTTGCATGTTTGAGGTAGGTGACTTGGTCCTCAAAGAAAACCCCAAAAATCAGCAAGGCAGAGAGAAGAAGGGCAAGTTCAAACCAAATTGGCTTGGTCCTTACATCATTACAGTAACATATGGATCTGGGGCATATAAGCTCTCAACTATAGAAAGTGAACCTTTGGAGGATCCTATAAATAGCATGCACCTTCACAGGTTCTACACATAGCTCTTCAGATGTATCCTAATTCAAAAATACAAAAAAAAAAATCATAAAAAAAAATAAAAAATCGTTACTTGGTGAAAACCTGGCAAACAGGTGCCTTGTGACACAAAAAAAATCAAACAATCAAAAAAAGTAAAGAGAAATAATTTTGTCCAATGATGAAAACCACTTCGGTGGCACCCTGGGCAAGTACCATGGTGAAAACTGGGTCACCAGCACCATGCGTAGAGACATTGCTCCTCCCTCCTTCAAGATTCACTTTCATCCTTTCACTCTGCACACACTCACGACCAATTCATCCATAATAAACTTACCCATTCCCATCACGGCTTGTTATTGATCTACCCACGATTGGTTAGCCATTCATAATAAACCTCCCTTTTCACCTCCCTTTCCATCCATAATAAATTAGCTCCTATCTGTGGCTAAGGTAAATCCTACGTCTAGTGATGGGTGTGGAACTGAGAATATCACATGTTTTGAGGAGTACAGTTTCTTCCAGCTTCCTTCAGTCTATTCATGCACAATCCGTAATAAGGCAGCATTTGCATCATAGATCCGCGATAAAGTTTCATCTTCTCCACAATAACGTATCAGTTTCATGGATTCAGTCAGTTTCAGATGAGACAATAGCAACAATGGGCTTCAACAAATCAAATCTTTGAACAGACTCAGACAACATATGGTTCGGTGCTATCTATCCTTTCTGTGAAAGTAAACATTGTGACCACAATCAAATAAGAATTATACAAGTGACAAGAGACATTAAACTTGAGGACTACAGTGGATGTTGGTGTCGAGTCTTGGTTGTCTTTTGATTTTATCTTTTGGTGACATGTCTTTTAGCTTTTCGGGATGTCTATGACTAGAGATTCTATCTCCAGGATGTCTTTGACTAGAAAGGCAAGGATGGGGTATCGTCACCTATTTGTATTTTCTATCTATGGATTGTCTCTTAGTAATGCTATGACTTGTCCAAGGATATTAGGACACTGAGAGTCTAGTGTGAACTAGGGCATTCCTTATTTGTGACTATCTTATCTCCATGCAAACAGGTACAATGACTTTCTGGGTCAAACATATTCCTCAATTGTCATAACCTACTTGCCATAATAAAGCTCAATGATGATAACACACAAGAAGCTCTTTCACTTTCATATCTTCTATCTTCCATCCCCCTTTCTTGATTGACTTCCATCATCCTTCTCAAGTCTGCGTAGCCTGCTATCACATGACTGAGTATAATGACACACCAAAAACATTTGCATTTCATGTAGCTGCACCTGCATTACCACATATAAGCATTTCATACATACATATAGATATCACAATTGCATCACATCCTGCACACAACACATATTAGCACATTTTACATTGGCATTATCATATTCATCTGCATTACATACATTCATATTTGTATTATGCATACACATATAAAACATAAAAGAACAAAAATATTGCGTTGCACTATATACATATTTACATCCATATCATCAGCATTACATAAAACAAACATTATAAGAACATCTCATCACATAGGTACACATGCATATAGCTACCACAAAGATGAATCATCTCATATATATATATAAAAGTGTCATGATACAATGATGTCAAAAATCATATGGCTACAATCACCCGAAGGTGTCTACATCATCATATAAAAATGGTACAATACTGATACATAGGGAGCCCTCTAAGGCTATGATGAACTCCCTCCCTCAGAGCCGCCTGGCCTCGATAGAATCTGAGCCCCCGAAGGACCCACCCTAGGATCATCCCTCCTGTCCCCTCTCTTTGGTCGTGGTGGAGGACCCATAACCCCACCACTAGATGCCTGTCTCCTCCGGCTCCCTCCCGTAGTTGTCGCTGTCCGCGATGGTCTATGGAAGCTCCTTGCCTACTGATCAGCTGGCACTGCATCATAATAGAGGTCCCACCAGTAGGCAATCTCCTCCCCTACTCGTAGGACATAGGCATATCCGGCCCCTGTATCCTCTGCTGCCTGTCTCCCAGCCCTTAGTGCTGTCTCAGCCTCTGTGTAGCACTGAATGGCCTGGTCTCTCTCCCACTCAGTATCCCTGAGCCACCTCCTGAGCCTGTTCCTCTCTCTCTCTAGGTCATGGATCTCATCTGCCTGTCCCTAGCAGATCTCCCTCAGCTCAGTCAGCTCGTCCTCCTCTGCCTCGGCCCTCTGTGGCTCCCCCTGTACGGGTGCCTGCACCTGTGCCTATGCCTGTATTGGTACCTATCCCTATCCATGTACCTGCACCTGTCTGGGACCCTGTGCTGCTGGCACCTGTAGCAGCAATCCACCGCGACCTCTCACCACCTGAGTCTGCCTATCCTCTCCACCCTCCCTCCGTGGTGCAACCCTCCTCTCTCCAACTGCCCCCCTCCTCCTCCATCGGCCTCTGCCCCCATCGAATCCATCATCATCATCATCCCCACCACCATCTCCCTCTAATAACTCTCTTGGATCTGTCAGGCGTGGGGATGGATGCTCGACCTAGTAGGCTGTGTATTCAGCATCCATGCTGGCATCCTCAATCTCTGGCCACATGTCCCAGGGTAGGGGCACCATCTCTACTAGCTGCATCATAGCCTGATCATATGATAGCAAGATAGCAAGGGCCCAAACTGCACCTGATCCTTGACTGTCTGTGCATACATGCTTGAGCCTTGTGGCATCCTCTGGATCCTGCCAAATTGTCTGCTCGCCCTATCCACAAGCTATCTCTCTAGCACATAGGGCGTTCGCCCAATCGGGTACCTACTCCGGAAGGTGTAGGGAAGCTCTACCGCATCATCCTCCCACTCCTTGCATCCCAGGTATGGCCTCCATATGACCATATCAATATCATCTATCACTCGTCGCTAGTGCTCTAACCTGCCAATCCGTGGCTGCGACGTGATCATATCATACAAATGTACAAAACTGCACCTATGACCCCTACCTCTAAAATGTATTGGTCTTGTCACTGGCAGATGCTCATAGGCCCACACCTACAATAATATCACCCCATAGTCCAATCCCACTGATCCGTGGTATACAAACTGATGCAGCTCATAGTACAGGTGTGCCAGCACACATAGTCCCCAGGCATATCTGGTGTGCTGTGTCACCAGTGTCTCCAATGCTCCTCCCCAGCCCACAACGAACCCTCGTGTTGCTCTATTAGGACACAGAAATCCACTGATCGCTCCTCCTATCACTGCTAGTAGTGCCAATCCTATAGCAGTCATAGTAGCCCAAGCCACATGTCCAGCCCTCATCTCCAATCTTGGGTCCTGGAACACTCATCTCAGTGCCTCCCCGTCTCCATCTCAATCATACGAAATCAGCTCCCCATCGATCGGTATCCTGAGAATCCTGTATACATCCTCTAGGGTGACTGTCATCTCACCCATCGACAAATGAAAAGTACATGTCTCGGAGTGCCATCTCTCTGCCAATGTAGTCAGCAGTCCCATGTTCACCCGAAACTCAGGCACATACAGAACATGTCTCAATCCCATAGCCTCGATCATAGCTCGGTCCTCAAGTGTCAACTCAGGTCGCAATCTCTATGTCGATGGGAATCTCTCTCGTGACTCTAGCATTGGCAAATACTTCTGTAGTCAAGCAAATCAATCATGTCAGTCATAGTGGCATTCCCTGTTCATCACAAAATGCTACTTTTTATCTAAGTACATATGACATTCTCTCCTAGTGGTACTCCCTGTTCATCACAAAGTACTACATGTTTTGCAGTCACTGTTCATCATAAAGTACTATGTGTTTTGCACTCACTGTTCATCACAAAGTGCTCCTCACATTTACACTCATTGTTCATCACAAAGTGCTCCTCACATTTACACTCACTGTTCATCACAAAGTGCTACTCATATTTTAGTACTCCCTGTTCATCACAAAGTACTATATCTTGGTACTCACTGTTCATCACAAAGTGCCTTGATCTATCCTAGTCTTCCCTAGAGGACTTGCTTGAGTGTATCCTCTCAGCAGCTTATCTAATCGACAACATATGTTCATCACAGAACTGCCGATTTGACCTAGAAGATGCAAACATTCACATTTTTTGGACATAAACGCGCTTTCCTGACATACATGCGCTTAAAGACTGCACAGACGTGCCTGGGTGACACAGACGTGCCTTCTTGGCACAGATGCCCTTACATTGCACAGACGCAGCCGCATTCGATGCAGACGTGTTTCCAAACATAGATGCCCCTGGCACAAACACAGACGCGCCTAGCGGACATAGACGCGCCTAGCACCAATGCAGACACGCCTAAATATTTTTTGACATTTTTGGACCCTATTCTAAGCGCATTTATTACTCTACCTATCATGCATTAATGACAAAAATAAATGCATCAAAGTACAAGGTGGTTTTGCGGTACTTACTAGCTCTCCTACCTCTACTGGCCTCTGAAATTGGTGAACGCGATCGAATCTATGAATGAAAGCCATCGCTGCTAACTATTGTTGCTCTTTTCTCGCTCTGCACTCTGCTCTCATGGATGTGTGGATGACAATGAGGATGTATTTTGCCCATGGTCTATCTTATATCCTACCCTCACCCTTGCCCTCATTTCCCGTGTCAGTCTTCTTTATCCCGTGACTCTGTCACTTTATCCAGTCAATCCATTCTAGCCTTTTTCTCTTATCGAGAGATTGTCTACAATCTTTTCAGACATTTTTCATCCAATCTCTCGAGGGGGCATATCATTCCCATCTTGGGGCAACTTTTTATCAGTTCATCTTATCTTCTTTGACACAACGCGACAAGCCGCCTATCTCAAAGAGGGGCAAAATGTAGACACCTAAAATTGTCATGTCTAATTAAATAAATATTTTATTTATTTAATTATCTAAGCCTAATTCTTCTATTAATTAAATAAATCTTTATTTATTTAATTAATTCATTTATCCTCTTCTAGCCTTATTTCTCATTTAAATAAATACATTTATTTATTTAAATTATCCTTTTCCTAAATTAAATAAATATCTTATTTATTTAATTATCCCATTCTTCTATTTATTAAATAAATCTTTATTTATTTAATTAATTCATTAACCTTTTCTACCCATGACACATGTCATTCATCTCTTAATTCATACACTACCTACCTCTTTCATTATTTTATTATTTTCTCTACCTACCCTCTAATCATAGCCGACCTCCTTTTTTACACCTCTCAATCTTATCCCTCCATTTCATATAGTATCTTCTATATAAGGAGATGCTTCCTTCATTATCAAACCCTAATGAGCTAATGAATTATTTTAAGGACTTGGCTACACTACGATCCTACTTGCAATCACATTCCGATCTTTGTTGAGCTCTTGTGCACATAAAATTTGAGAGCAAATATACCAAGCAAGATCAATGGAGATAGGAAGAATGGAGATCAAAACCCTATTGGACATGTGATGGTATAATCTTTGTGATTTCATTTGATTTGCATTGTCTTAGGTAATCTTCATATGTTATGGTGGATCTTTGTTGTTGTTAGGCTAGGGTTTTTGTGGTTGAATTCATTTAGCCTTTTAGTATTGTTATTATTGTTATCCATTTTCACCATACACAATAAGAAATTAAATATAAATAAAATATAGAGATAAATGTAGCCATTGATACTATGTTTAATATAAAACAAAATTTAAGAGATATCAACTTTGAAGTGGAATGAATTTTAATTAATGTGTATTACCTATGTGGTAATCCAATGTCAAAGAGGAAGAGAGTAAGAAACTTGAAGTTGAAGAGAGAATATGTGAAAAGGAAAAAATAAGGAAAAATAGGGAGGATGCTAGAGAGTTCACATGAGGAAGAAGGAATAATTATTGGGTTCCAATTGTTTATTTGGGTTACAATTGTTTATTGGGGTTACAAACCTATAGTATAGTATGTAACATACCCTATTTCTAGCCTACCATTTTGTCTCCTATCTTTTTGAAAAAAAATGATTTTTGGAAATTGTATGGAAAAATAATGGTGATTCAATAGTCTTCATCTAAACAAAGATGTTATTTTGAATAATATTTGGTTTGAATGATTCATAAAAAAGGTCTTCCTATTTAAATGAAATGGGTATATCTTTTGCAATTTAGGTCATAGATTATATTTCAAACTATTTAAAATGGTTTTCAAATAAAGAAATTTAAACCTTAATAAACTTAATAGTATATTGACCTCATGATTGAGAATTTTTAAAAGAAATAGTTTTATAAAATATTTTGCAATGAATTATAGTTCAACCCTATTCAAGGACAAGCATTTGTTATGAAAATAATATCATCAACCTTATTACTATCAAACAATATGTTTTTATAGTCATCTTGGCTTGGTTAATTTTGTGTTGAGAATCAAGGTGAAGAAAGATTGTAGTATCAAATTTTATGTGATAAAAAATCTAAAATAAGAAACCAAATCTAAAATATGAAAGTGATTGCAACATTCAACAATAATATAAAAGATCAACATAGCAAATGAGACACCATTTTTATGTGGATAAATTTTTTTAGGAAGAAACTACACCAAAATGTAAAGGGTGTGAAAATAGGTGATCTACAAGTCAAACTGTGAATCCACTTATTTCCACACCTCAGATTAAAAGCGAGAGGAAAACACAATAGATTCAACCTCAATTCTATTAAGAATAAGGCTAAATACTAATTGGATTATGTTTCCCTTTTGATTAGTTGAGGATGCAATTGAAATAATGTAATTTAAAAGCTATATATAGGGTAAATGATTTGAATTTAACATAACATAACATAAACAACAAGATACAAGTATAGATGTAGACATGGAGCTGTATCTAAGAAGAAGGGACATAGAGGCACATGTGACAACAAATTTGGCTTTAAAGTGCACTACTAGGAGGTGAATATCAACCTGGTCCTCCATCTATCAGATCAAGACAAATAGGGAACTTTCAAAATTAGAATGGTGCTCAGGACCTGTTCCTAGAAGCTTGTCAAATTTTTTTGGGACTAGGAGGTAATTATCAACTTGGTCCTCCACTTTTCACTCCTACAAAAGTTGGATCTAATCGTTGTCAAATTCTCTTATAGAATCTTCATTTGTGGCTCTTCAATTTATCACTTGCACAAAAAAAAGGGGAGATGGTATTGTTGATGAAACCCCAAGTTTGGAATTAATCCTTGACTTAAAATTGAACCTGGAATACTGAAGTAAATGTTGAATGATATACCTCAGATTTGTTGCAATTGATGATGGATGATAATGCAATGCTCTTTGAATGTAATTACAAGTGTTGATGTAATAACACGACTTGACATGACATGAACATGAATGACCTAATCAAACACACATGCTTAGATGAATATTGATGTAGAATTTTTTCTTTATGATGTTAAAATTCTTGAAGAATATGTTGGGATGAAATGTTGCCTTGAGTTCTTGATGCTTGATGTTGGAAGATAATGGAATTCTTATGATATGAGTTGATTGCATATCAAAATGAATAGGAAGAATTCTCTTATATATGGTTCCCAAGGTAATTTACTGATTAGGACAACCTCCAATGGTCAAATTGAAACACTAAGAATGAAATCATTGGGGAGGGGAAGTGCACTGACATGTTTAAATTAGGTCCTATTTAAGAAGGACCAAGATGCCCCAGGTGCCATGGTCTTAGACCAACGCCCTAGGCACCATGGTCCACAAAAAATAGGGTAGACAAGTGGGAAAGTATATTTCACAACCTAAGGCATAGGTTTAGTTATTCATGCAAATAGATGATATTAGGTTTGAGGTGAAAAGGCTAGAAATGGACCCTGGGGAGAGCTAAGATGGGATGCACTAAAGTAGAGGCACAAAAGGTTGTGTAAATTATGTAGGGTTGCAATTTATAATGCTACATCTAGCCCCCACTTTAGAGAGAGTATGAACCTATGCTCATGTAGTGGTGTAAAAAATAGGGTTTCACTAATTAGGATAGTAAGACCACTAATTTTATCTTAGGGATCACTACACTAAAAGAGGGGTGAATTCAATAGATCTAGCCATAATCTAAATAGGAAAAGGCCTACAATTCTGACTAGATTCACTGGTTTTAGTTGTCCCCCTCTTTCTAGTTGAAGATCAAGGCAAATCAAGGGATAATTAAAGAGAGATAGTGATAACATACTACTATTGATGTCCCATAGAGCCACAAACTGAAATTTGGTCAAAATAAGAGATTTAGAACCTATTCCCAAAAGTTTGGCCTGATTTTCAGGATCTAGTAGTACATATTCACCCTAGTCCTTTGAAATTATATCAATCAAAAGTTGAACATTTTTCTCATCATCAACCCTATTGGAATCTTTGAGTATATGTTGGCATTATGATGAATTTTGTATGACCGATGAACGAAATGGTTGTCATTGTTGGCAACATCATCTTCTAAGTCTCCACAGTTCATTGGTAAAGGAGTAAAGGGTAACCGATAAAGAACAAGAGTTCTTATTCCTATTGGAAATGAGTAGACTAGTATACAGAGGTTAACCAACTAAGTAGAGAGTAGATTGGCTAAGTAGTGAGTAGACCAGCACATAGGAGGTCAGCCGGCTAAGGAGTGAATATATTAGTACACAGGAGGTCAATCAACTAAGTAGATAATAGACTGGTATAAAGGAGGTAACCGGTTAGGTAGAATTGGACTGGTACATAGATGACAACCAACATAATAGGAGTCTCAACCGATAGACATGAAAACATCTAGTTAACATCTAGTTCAACCAGTGAACTTATCAACATGAACGGTTGTCTTGACTGATATTCTTGGAATGATTTTTGGAGAGTAATTTAAGGAGCGATAACAAAATTTTGAATCTGATTTTTGGAGGGAAAGTTGGCACCAGAACTAAAGGCTAATATATTCACATCATTCATTCTAATTTAGTTGTTGGTAATGTGAAAAAGATCTATGTGAGTGTAAATAGGGGGAGCAGAATAGAGTGTAGCAGATAGAGGTATGAATCGTTGAAGCCAACATCGATCAAAAGAATAGAGTATGCAAAGTGGATCTATGAGACAGAGGTAGTGTCATCAGATAGATCAATCATCTTTGTTGCCTTCTAACAATTGTAGCATTGTAAATCCCTTAATAGGGTGAACCTTAACTGGTTCTTTATGTAAAGTCTCTTAACAGAGTCACTTCTAATATGAAGTTGTAAAATCCTCTAGCAAGGTGAACTTTAACAGGTTCTAAGGTATTCTTAATCGGATACCAGTCACTATTAGGTCTCAGAGGCAACTGAGAGGGGGAGGGGGGGGGTGAATCAGTTGTCCAATAAATATGAATCAAAACTAACTTAACCAAACTTAATGCTTAATGCTAGTAAACCAAACTTTAATGTCGGTAGACAGTTTAATAGTTAATTGTAGTACTGGTAAAGTTTAATGCATGAAACATAAAGACAATAACATCCACAACACATAACACAGTTATTTGTATGTGGAAACCCTGTAAGGGGAAAAACCATGGTGGGAAACCTTACCCACAATCATATGATACTACTATAGATAGTATATGTGTACAATATGGAGTCTACACATGTAGAAAGGCCAGTTGCCTAGAGCTCACTACTCAAACACAAAATGGGAGTCACACTAACTACAATTGGATGGTTAAATCCAATGATGATGTACTGCTCAAAATAGCATCTTCATATGTTGGATTCAGTATCGGTTAAGCTCTGATTTGCCTTCTTCAAACCTTCCTTCAATCTTGAATGATGTTTGCATGTATAGCTTTTCTTATATTCACATATACCTTATTACAATCCTTTTTCTAGTCCTCTATTAATATCATAAATGAGATCTTACATTTATACCATAACCTAAGACCAAATGTGTAGGTCGGCTCACTAAGATATTACAATAAAATCAATTACAAATGAATCAATATGCGATGCATGATGTCGGCTCAATGCATTTACAACAATAATAAATCATCTTCATGATGTGTCATGCTAATCTGGAATAGATATGCTTGTCGGTCCATAACCTAGACCTATTTGTTAGTAACAACAAATATGCAAACCCAATTAGACCAATGAATAAATCACCCAAACCAAGTGTCCAAACAATGTCTTCAACATAACCAAGTAATTTCCAAGTCATTCCAAGTGTCGGCGAACAATATAACATGTCAGTGAACTAGATACCAGTGATTGTGCATAAGTCATTGAACATGTCGGTGAAGATAACCAAAGATCTCCAAGTGTTGATAAGTGTTGACAAGTGTTGACATCAATGAAAAAACCATATCAACATATCCAAAATACCAACAATCTCCCCCTTTGGAATTGATGGAAACACAATATGGAAAAACCACCAAAGTGCCAAAACAGAAATGCCAAAAACCAAAAACCAACAATCTCCCAAATAGATCACCAAAATACAGATACAGAGAGTAAAATCTCTCCCTCAATGAATAATCTCTCCCCAAAAGAAAGTTTTTTTCCATATATATATCTCCCCCTTTGACATGAAATGCCAAAGCAATACAAAACCAAGTACAAATAGTTCATAGAACTTATCACAAAATACCAACTTATCAATTTATCCAACTACTCCCCCTGAGAAGTCGCCCTCCTCATCAAAGCCGGAAAAAGATTTTTTTGTTAATTCTATTAGTCTGATGCCATGCTCCAACTTTCTAAGTTTCTACCAGTGAGGGTATAACTCCAAGCTGCTCTCTAAGACACTCAAAAGATTCTTTAGGCAAAGGCTTAGTAAAGATATATGCAAACTTCTCTTTAGTATTCACATAAACCAATTTCACTTCTTTTGCTTCAACATTCTCTTTCAGAAAATTGAATTTGATAGAAACGTGTTTAGTTTTTTAGTGAAATATCGGATTATTTGATATATCAATTGTTGCCATATTATCATAGTAAATTGTTATAGGTTCCTTGCATTTTTCCTTTATGTCCTTCAACATTTTCTTGATCCATAATACCTATGTATAGTTAGTTGCTACTGCAACATATTCTGATTTTGTTGTTGATAAGGATGTGCAACTTTGTTTCTTTCTCAACCAAGAGATTAATCTGCCACCAATAAAAAATGCTCCGCTGGTGGTGCTTTTCCTGTCATCTACATCTCCTGCCCAATTTGCATTTGTGTATGCACATAAATCAAAGTTTTCATCTCTAGGATACCATAAACCAAGATTTGTAGTTTCTTATAGATACCGAAAAATCCTTTTCACTATCGATTCATGATTTTCTTTTGGATTACTATGAAATCTTGAAATAATACATATTGCATTCATAATATCAGGGCTTGTTTGTGTCAAATACAGTAAACCTCCTATCATAGACTTGTACCTAGTTAGATTAATAGGTGTTGATTCATCCTTCAATGATAGCTTATCAGTTGTAGTCATAGGTGTGCTTACCAGTTTAGAGTTTTCCATGCCAAATTTCTTTAGTAATTCCTTCAAGTACTTTGATTGATTTATGAATATACCTTTATCAATTTGTGATATCTACAATCCTAAGAAGAATTTTATTTCTCCAATCATAGACATTTCAAATACTTCCTGCATCTTTTTAGAAAAGTCTTTACATAATCCATCTTCTCCTCCAAAGATAATATCATAAACAAAAACTTCTATAACCAAGATGTCATCATTAGTCACTTTGTAATATAGATTGATGTCAGCATTACCTTTAGTGAAACCAATCTTCAAAAGATATTTGTCCAATCTAGCATACCAAGCTCTAGGAGCTTGCTTCAATCCATATAAAGCTTTCCTTAACTTGCAAACCATATCTTTGTCATCTATCAAAAAAAATCCATCAGGTTGTTCAATGTAAACTTCTTCTTCTAGGTCACCATTTAGAAATGCACATTTAACATCCATTTGATATACATTATAGTTCTTGTGTGCTACAAAAGCCAAGAATAATCTGACTGCCTCAATTCTAGCTACCAGTGCAAAGGTTTCATTGTAATCAATTCCTTCTTTCTGTGAATATCCCTTACACACTAATCTTTCTTTGTTTCTAATTACCTTACCATCTTCATTAAGTTGATTTCTGAATACCCATTTAGTTCCAATTACATTTTTGTCTTTAGGCCAAGGAACTAATGTCCATGTGTTATTCTTTTCAATTTGTTCCAATTCATCTTCCATAGTTTTAATCCAGTGTTTATCTTCACATGCCTCATTAATAGTTGCTGGTTCAATTTGAGAAATACGACATACCTCTTCATTTGTCAGTCTTCCTCTAGTCATAACTCCTTGATACTTGTTCCCAATTATCTGATTTTTAGAGTGATTCAACCTTACATACCAGGGTGTTTTTACTTGCTGCTATTCCTCAGTCACTATGGAATTTTCAGATGATGCCGGTGTGACTGGATCAACATTCTATACCAATTTTCTCATAGTAGGTTCATTTGTGATTATCTCAACTACCAGTTCAGAGTCTAAGTACCTTCTAAATTGTTCATCAATCTTCACATTTGCACTTTCAATAATTTTCTACAATCTCTTATTAAAACATCTATATGCCTTTCTCTTAGATGAATAACCAAGAAATATTCCTTCATCACTTCTAGGATCAAATTTGCCAATATACTCATGTCTTCTAATATAGCATTTACTTCTAAATATTCTGAAATATTTAAGAGTAGGAGTATTACCAAACCATAGTTCATGAGGGGTCTTATTGATTTCACCTTTGATGTGAACTCTGTTGAATGTATAAACAAATGTATTGACTGCTTCTCTCCAGTACATATGAGGTAGATTTGCTTTTGATATCATGCTTCTAGTTGCATCCAAAATAGTTATGTTCTTTCTTTCCACAACTCCATTCTGTTGGGGTGTCCGAGGTGTTGATAACTATCTTTTGATTCCATTCACTTCACAAAATGTATTAAATTACTTAGATGTGAATTCACCTTCTTGATCTGATCTCAAGCATTTGATTTTCTTACCAGTTTCATTCTCTACCATTACCTTGAATAGTTTGAACTTCCCAAAAGCTTTTGATTTCTCCTTGAGAAAAGTAACCCAATTCATTCTAGAATAATCATCAATGATTAGCATAAAATATCTATCTCCTTGTAAACTTCTAGTTCTTACTGGACCACATAAATCAGTGTGAATTAAGTCAAGAACATTATTGGATGTTTCTGGTATACTCTTAAAAGATGCTCTAACTTTCTTTCCAAATTGACATTCCTTACATACCGGATTGTGAGGCTTAACAATCTTAGGTAAATCTCTTACTGCCTTAATTGTACTGATCTTCACAATGCAATCAAAATTTACATGACACAGTTTCTTATGTCATAACCAACTTTCATCAATATGTGCAATCAAGCATGTCTTCTCATTGTTATTCAAATGAAAGATATTACCTCTAGTCTGATTATCAGTTGCAATTTCTAAACTAGTTCTATTCATGATTTTGCATTTACCATTCTTGAATTGTAATTGAAATTCCTTTTCAACTAATTGACCAACACTCAAAAGATTATGCTTCAAACCTTCAACATATTAAACATTATCAGTATTATGCTTACCATCAAAAGATATAGTACCTTTTCTTCTAATCAAACAAGCTTTGTCATCTCCAAATCTTACTAGACCTCCATTGTATTCCTGAAAGGTTAAGAATTTACTCTCATCACTAGTCATATGATGTGAACATCCATAATCAATAATCCATTCATCTTTATCTTCAATTTTAGTTGTTAAGGCCTGCTCTACCAGTTGAATAGTAGGTGTTGGTTGATCTTCTATTATAGCAAAAAAAGGCCATCCATTATCTGTCAGTTCCTCATTAGAATCATCAATAACTCCTTCATCAACATAGTAACATGATTTGTCTCTATTATTCTTAAATTTGTACCTTTGATATTCAAGGTTAGGCTTATATGTTCTTTTAGCTTCTTCTTTCAATCTTGCATGTCTATCAAGACACCTAGAAGCCATATGACCAATTTTATTATAGTTAAAACATTTAAATGGTGCTTTACCTTCATACTTACTTCCAACTGGACCTTTAGGCATTTTCCTTGTAAATAGTGCTTCAAGTTCTTCTAGTTCTTCATTTTCCTTTCTAATTTCTTCAAGTTCTCTTGCATAAAAGAATTTCCAATCAGATTTCTCAAATGATGATGATGATGGTGATGCTTTGAAAGCTAAATCTATCTTAATAGCAGCAACAAGACCAAATTCCTCAAGTTCAAAAGCTGAAAGTTTTCCAACCAAAGTATCTTTAGATATTGATGTATTAGGCATTGTTCTTAATTCATTAATAACAGTAACTTCTATTTTATATGTCGGTGGAAAAGCTCTTAAAACTTTAGAAACAATTTCATCTTCACTTAAGGATCCTCCACAACATTGTATACCCAAAACAATTTCATTTACTCTTTCCATAAAAGCAGAATGACTATGGTATCACCTTCATTCAATGTTTCCAACTTGTCCCAAATAGCTTCAATAGTAGATCTATCTGATAATCCCATGATTTGTTGATCTGACAATGCGCTCAAAAGTGCTTCTCTTGCTTTGCAATCATTTTCCTCGTCTTTAGGTAAAGTTGGTGGAATAGGTTGACCTTGAGTAGGAACAACATAGCCATTCTTTGTAACATCCCAAATGTCCTTTCCAATGCAATTCAAATTTGTTTCCATCCTGATCTTCCATATACCATAGTTTGTTCCATCAAGCTTCAGACTGTCCTTCCTGAAATAGTTAGTAGACATTGGATCTCCTCAAGCTGTTAAACTTCTGCAAAAAGAGGACTAGGCTCTGATACTAATTGTTAGGTCCCAGAGGCAACTGAGAGGGGGGTGAATCATTTGTCCAATAAATACAAATAAAAAATAACTTAACCAAACTTAATTCTTAATGTCAGTAGACAGATTAACATTTAATTGCAGTACCTGTAAAGTTTAATGCATGAAACAGAAAGACAATAACATCCACAACACATAACATAATTATTTGTACGTGGAAACCCTGTAAGAGGAAAAAACATGGTGGGAAACCTTACCCACAATCAGATGATACTACTACAGATATTATGTGTGTAAAATATGGAGTCTACACATGTAGAAAGGCCAGCTGCCTAGAGCTCATTGCTCAAACACGAAATGGGAGTCACACTGACTACAATTGGATGGTTAAATCCAATGATAATGTACTGCTCAAAATAACCTCTTCATATGCTGGATTCAGTACTAGTTAAGCTCCGATTTTCCTTCTTCAAACCTTCCTTTGATCTTGAATGATGTGTGTGTGTATAGCACTACTTATATTCACATATACCTTATTACAATCCTTTTTCCAATCCTCTATTAATCTCATAAATGAGATCTTACATTTATACCATAACCTAAGACCAAATGTGTAGGTTGGCTCACTAAGATATTGCAATAAAATAAATTACAAATGAATCAATATGCGATGCATGATTTTGGCTCAATGCATTTACAAAATAATAAATCATCTTCATGACGTGTTGTGATAATCTGGAATAGATATGCTTGTCGGTCCATAACCTAGACCTATTTGCCAGTAACAACAAATATGCAAACCCGATTAGACCAATGAATAAATCACCAAAACCAAGTGTCCAAACAATGTCTTCGACATAACCAAGTAATCTCCAAGTCATTCCAAGTGCCAGTGTACAATATAATTTGCCGGTGAACCAGATACCGGTGATTGTGCATAAGTCACTGAACATGCCAGTGAACATAACCAAAGATCTCCAAGTGTTGATAAGTGTTTATTAGTGTTGAGATCAATGACAAAACCATATCAATATATCCAAAATACCAACAGTCACTTCTAATAGGGTGACATTCTCAGAAAGAACTGATTGTAAGCTCTTAAGAGGACATCCTTTTTCACTGCAGTAAAAGAGATTGTGGGTTATCCCAACCATGGTTTTCTCCCTCTAACCAAGGGTTTCCACATATAATTATAGGTGTTATGTGATCCTTATGTGTGCATCTAAATCTCTTTTCTTTGATGTTCTCTACTTCCATGATTTATGAAATGTTTAAGTTAATTTGCAAGGATAGTTGCAGACCAGCCAGTTTGAATGTTTGAGTTATGAATAAACTATTTTGATTGATTCACCCTCCCTCTCAATCACTGGTTAATACTAATAATTGGTATCAGAGCTTTGGTCCTCTGAAGAAAAGCTTGATAGTTTGAGGAAAAAGATCATGGAGGAATACTAGTATTAGAAGCAGATTGATGATGCTAATGAAATTATTGCTCAACTGAAAGAAAGATTGAGAAAATCACTTGCTAAAAGAAATGAACTAGCTCTACAACTAAATGAGAGTTGATATATCATAGATCATCTCTCTTAATAGAGTGGATCTGAAGAAGCAGTCTTAGAACTGATAGAAAATAACAAGAATTTGACTAAAGAAATCACCAATCTAAAAAGAGAGCATGAAAATCAGGTCTTGAGAATGACTAAAATACTGGAAGCTAGTAGGATAGCAGATGAAAGAAAAAGAGATGCAGATGAAGCTTTGTCAAAAGATGGAAAAGCCAAAAGGCTTGTTGAAGAATCCCTAAGAGAAAATGATGGAATCATCATTGAAAAAGATGAAGAAATCCAAATTCTCACTCAGGAGAATGAATACATACATGAGCATCTGCATAACAAAGTAGAGGAAAAGGAGAAGATGATGAAAGAGATTGAACAACTCGTAAATGAGTTGAAAGTTACAAATGAGAGAAATGAAAAGCTAAGGAAATTTAATGAAATCTCTAAGAAGATAGATGAACATTTGAAAGATTAGAGGAGAACAAAGGAAACAACCGGTCTTGGTTAGTTCGGTACAGGTCCTATGGAAACTGGAGAATCATCTAAATCCAAAAGGATGAAGGATCATAAAAGAAGTCATTCACCTTCGATGGTTATTGCTATAATTGTCATAGGTATGGTCACATTGCTTCTAAGTGTAGATCTCAATCTAGCAGCATGTCTAATAGAAGATGCTTTAATGGATATTTCTTTACATGCAATAAATATGGACATAAAGATAAAGAATGCATGTTCAAGTCAAATACATCAAGATCACCATTCAAACCGGTTAGACCAAATGAAAGGAGTAATCAATTCAATGTCACCTATTCCACTTGTGGTAACTTTGGTCATGGTGCAGAAAATTAGAAAATGAGAATGGGTCAGAGAAATAATGTAGGACCATGGAGGACAATTGGTATGACATATTTTAATTGCCACAAGATCCATCACTTATCCATAGAATGAAGGAATCAATCCTACAACTGGTCTAAAGATAGGAACTAGTTTTGCAAGAAGAAAGGGGGAAATGACTTGAAAGAAAAGAAGACAATTGAAGAGGTGAGGAATGAAATGAAGAAGATATGGATTAAGAAGGGAGAAAGAGAATAAGGAGAGAATCCTTCTTAAACTAGGTCATCATCCACCGGTGATGACAGTTCCTCTTCAAACTATGCATACCGATGCTCAGGGGGAGCACATATGGTAAGATCATTTTTGAATCCCCGCAACCAATATGAGATTATGTCTATCTACATAGTTGAGATGCATACAAGTTTGTTTAAAGTTATTTTTTGATAAATGTCTTGCAAGTTAGTTGTTTGTGTACTGGTATCAATAACAAGCAACTCGTAAAAAGTAAATCAGTGTGCCTTAAGTTGTAAATTGTTCAAACTAACCGTTGTATCGAAGCACTGATAAATATCAATGGATAAATAGGGAAATGATAATGCATTTCACTTACCTTGCTTTCTTGTGAACATTCTCAAGCTCTTGTGTGACCTAAGGTGATTAAAATCTTGCTAGTGATATTTGTGTGAAGAGATTAAGCAGCACGATAGTGTTGATCGGCATCCTTAGAGGAGAAGGTATTTAAACCTTGTTTGAGAAAAAAATATTTGAAGGTCAACATGGTAGCTTCTGTATAAACTCATGTGCTGGTTGAAGCAATTAAAGAACCACAACTCGAATTCAAGCTACATCCAATGAAGGTTGGAGAGATCGACATGACCAATGCCTTATCATATGTGCCATCCGGTGTGTTATTGGTTGAATATATTCACTCCTTCATCCATTGCAAGCTTGAAGAAATTGGAGATAAATTAATTTGAAATGAATTTAAAGATATCTGTGATCATGATCTGTTGAAGGCAGAATTTTCACATTTGAAGACCAAGGGTTTGTCAAATGTTGTTGACTTTCTCGATCAATTTCATGCCAATTGAGTTAGGTATGTATTAAGAAGAGTGCATGATCAATTGTTATGGTTAGAATCTAAAGCATCGATCAAGATCACAAAGGATGTGATTCAAAGGGTGATAGGGTTTAGCACAACTAGTGAAGCACTAACCCTAAGAATAATATCATCCATTGAAGTCACTCGGTTAACTCAATCTCAATGTGACAGGAGAGAAATGATAATTTCTCACATTGAGGACCCAGAAGTAAGATTTTCTTCTATAGTGCTAGGTTATAGGGTCTATCAATCAAGCCACATGAATAGTGTCCTGAGTGGTGCTATACATGTAGCCTAACGAATCATCAAGGAGGATGCAACATATGATATTTGTGAGATGATCAAAAGAAAAATTTTAGGTGAACATGGAGTAAATTAAGAAGGACAAGAAGCAATCATTCAAATATCGCTCATTACTAGTATGCATATTTTTCTATGTGCAAAACTTCCTTCCTGGTAAGGGTAATGTAGTATGGTTTGAAGAAAAACCTATCATGGTTCAGATAGGTAAAATAATTAGGGATTTACAAGATAGGTTTGGAGAAACAATGGGGATATTTTAAGGAATTTCAAATCAGAATGCAAAAAAGAGAAAGAATTCCACCGGTATAGTGTAGAAATACAAAGACAACATTTGTTTTCTTGTAGACACAAATTGCTGCATTATTTAAGTAGTTCAACCGAGAACCTTTTGGGTACTAGCTATAGGTTATGAGGTCAGAGAAGACATTATTAAAGTTTATGCAAACATGCTTCTGTATAAACCAGTAGACAGGAAAGAAAAGAGATTTGGAACTTGTGAGAAGGCAAGCTCCAAAATAAAACAAGAACTTAAGGAGCCAATCATACCAAGGAGAGTAAGAAAAATGATTGATACCCTAGACAAAAAATATGGAGGTGAAGCATCTGGTGCCACTGCTTCAACCAGTACTAGTGAACAAATAGGGGCCAAACCTAACAAATATGAAGAACCAACTAGAGAAAAGAAGAAAATGTCAAAGACAAAACCTAAGGCTATTGCATCTAGCAAGCCAACAATATATACAAAGGAAAAGGACACATATATTCCTATATCTTCCCCAAGTAAAGGTAGACTGGAAGGAGTAACTTATACAAGAAAGAAAAAGAGTGAAGGGAAAGTTGACACAAAGGCTTAAAAGAAGCCCAAAAAGGATGAAAAGGAGGGTGATAAAACCGA
Organism: Cryptomeria japonica; assembly: GCF_030272615.1. NCBI lineage: Eukaryota > Viridiplantae > Streptophyta > Pinopsida > Cupressales > Cupressaceae > Cryptomeria > Cryptomeria japonica. The sequence goes on from NC_081415.1 coordinate 109,234,863, forward strand.
CACCCAATCAGATTTGGAAATAAAAGAGGTTAGAAGAAGTGAAAGAAATATAGCTCCAACAATTGATGAATTGGTCCATGGGATCAAAGGGTATGGAGGTCTATCTGGCGTTGGGAGAACATATTCCCTCTGTAACGAACATGACAAAAGAAAAATTGAAGAAGCCCTGATCTGGAACTTGCACAAGCTCTATAGAACTCCCAGTGAATTATATAGAATAATTCCATCAGATTTGTAAAATCAAATTAAAGGAAGATGGAAAAAAACCTTAACCATTGAGAAAGAGCACAGGATAAAATCACTCATGGAAGTGCAACACGACTTAGACCTTGATCAAGGTTCACTAGTGGTCCAACTATGTATTCAAAATTTTAAAATAAGGAATAGAACAGGGAAAGTGGCTATAGGTGAAATTTAAGTTGTACATGAAGAGAGTGTTGCATTATGGAAAACAATCATGAGCTAGCAAAAGGAAGATGATGAAGAAATAGAAAAGGGAACCAAATAGGACTAAGGTGTAGCTGCCCTTGACAAAGGAAAAGGTAAAGAAAAAGACTCTGGTGAAGTTTTTGATGTTTGCATAGTTGAGGATATCATAGAAAATGTTGTGTCAGACATTTCCAATCTAACAAAGGATGTTGAGTAATCAGTTAATACCACACTAGTAAAGGGAGTTGATCAAACTAAGCATCCCAGTGAAGATGAAGTGACAATTGAAGATATACCTTATGAAGATAAACCTCACAAAACTTCAGTGACAATAAATCCTATTTTGTCAGAAAAAAGGTGTAGAGGAAGAGAAGAAAGTAGAAAGTAAGAAAGCAGTGATGGACACTCCTCCAGTAAAGAAGAAGTTAGACTTAGAAAAGGAGAGTGAAAAGAAGAAAGTAAAACTCATCACCGCAACCAGTTCAGAAGTTGAGACTATAGAAAAGGAAGATGAAACAAAGGAGGAAGAAGAGGAAGAATATGTCATCAATATAAAGAAATTGACCCCTAAGAAATTGATAAAAGTTTCTGAAAAACTGAGAATTCAAGCTAAAAAGGAAAAATTGAGAGCGAATAAAAAGAAGGCAAGAATTCTCAATTCTGCCAAAACAATTCTATTTGACCTCATTCCTGACATTGTTACTGATGACAATGTACACATCATTGATTAGTTGGGCACTCTTGTAATAGAAATCAGTTCAGAGGCAACCTATTTGGAGAAGGTTGTAGAAAGACAGTTGATGGACTTGAAAAGCACTGAGAGGGGGGGTGAATTAGTGACACCAAATAAAATACTACTTCAAACACTAACTAGTAGATGAACTTAATCAAGCATTTAAACAAAATGCATGCTATCCAAAATGATATAACAACATCCACAAAAAGTAAAACATCCACCATAACACAAGTGTTTATACGTGGAAAACCCAAATACATAAAAACCATGGTGAGATGGAACTCATAAGTTAACTATCTGCAGTAATAGATAACTGACCAGTTAAGGTCTTACAAAGTGCTCTGCTAGGAGCAAATCTTGTTAGAGATCCCAAGCTTGATTATAATCTTATACCCTATTAAGAGTACTACCCTGTTATGAGTAACCTCACTGGAGAATTTGAGAATCCAAACTAATGGATCACCTTGTTAGAGGATTTGTACAATGAAGCTTATTAGAGCTTACCCAGTTAGGGGATTTGATTCTATTGTAATGATTAGAAAACAACAAGAATGGTTTGATCTATTCTGATTAGCACAATATTTGATTGATCAGATCATTCTAAGTACATTCAACATTACTCTTCATCTTAACACTTATCGCTCTTGAACAAAAACTTTCACTCTTTATGCATATCAGTATTTGCATAACATCATTCTCTATCACTATCAGTTTCAAATGATTCTCTAAGATGTCTTAATATAGACATTCATATCTTATGTCAGCCTAAGGAAATCAAAACACAATTTCCTATGTGTAGTGTATCTAGACAAGTAATCATAACTCATCACAAAAATGACCACCAAGAAGTTAGTGCTGATAACTCATCACAAAATCAGATACTGGTTAGAACAATCAATATCGATTGGAACAAAACATGTGATCCATTTGTTTACAAATGCATACTCCAATGAGACTCTACACCGGCACATAGACCACTGGCACCGACAGTGAAATGAAGCATACTGGTACAAAAGCTGACAAGAATTTTGTTTATAATATATTTTGTTAATTATTGTAAAATCATTGTAAGCTGACTTGGCAAGTTGTAAAATGACTCATATATATAAGAGATCATTGTAGAACATTTTGTAGTAAGATGGCAAAATGTGATTAGGCGAAATAAGGTAAACCTATTATGTGAATTATAGGTTAAGGGTTTATGTATGAAGCAGAGCTATAAACTGGTACTGGATCTGGCATAGTAGATGCTATTTTGAAGTAGTACAAGACATTGGATTTATATAATCCATTTTGTAAGTCAGTGAGACTTCCCATTTTGTAATTGAGTAGTGAGCTCTAGGTACTTGGCCTTCCTGCATGTGCAGGCCCCTATTGTAGCAATAATATTCTCTTATTGGCCATTAAGTGAATATTGTGGGTCACAAATCCCATCGAGATTTTTCCCACATCGGGTTTCCTCGTTAAACTACTATGTTATGGTGTGTTTTATGTGGTTGTTGTTATCTTTGTTTATTGCATTATTTCTTGTTTACCGGTACATAGTATTAATATGCTTTACATGTTTTAAGTTAAGAAAATCATTTAACTGGTCTAATACTAATTCACCCCCCCCTCTCAGTATCTATGGGAATCCTAACAATTTTTATTAGAGTCTGGTCCTCTATTTTCAGAAACCTAACAGCTTGAGGAAGATCTTGACACCGGTAGAGATGGAAAACTTGATGAAGAAATTAGAAGCAGCTCTCTCAGACTATGATATAGAAAAATTGAAAAATATCAAACTTGAAGATGACCCAAAAGCTGCACAGGATATTATTCAAGCACTTCAAGAAAATATTAACATTGCAAGAAATAAGAGAAGAGAACTTTGTGAAAAGATGCAAAATGAGAATGATGAAAAGGAAACTCTTAGTGATCTGATAAATAAGCTAAAACAAGAAAACATGACAACAAAGAATGAGATGCAGGATATGACTATAAGATTTTGTAAGGAAATTGAAGATAGAAAGAAGAATAAAGAAGATTTGACTAGAAGAATAAGTAATGTTGCAAATGAGAACACAAGACTTAGCTATGAAAATGATTTGTTGAAGACAGATCTGATGCATACACAAAATGACTCTAATGAACTTATGAGACAGAAAGAAATCTTGGTAAGAGAATTGGATATTGCAAATCAGCACAAAGAAAAAATCAATAAATGCTTAGAAGAACTTGGTGACACTTGTGGACTTGGCTTTGAAGCTGGTGAAAGCTCTGGTACTACAAACACACAGGATCATGGCAAACCAGTAAGACAACCTACTGCTTATAAATTTAATGGCAAATTCTTTAACTGTAACAAGTATGGTCATAGAGAAAATCAATGTAGATCTAGACACTATCAAAATATCAATACCTCCACCAGTCAATGTTCAAAATGCAACAAAGTTGGTCATAATTCAGAAAATTGCAGAATGAATGTAAGTTGTTATGTTTGTGAAAGATTTGGACATCTATCTAATCAATGCAGAACACAAACCGAAATAGGATATGGGAAAGCTATTCAGAAAATAAATGTGACTTGTTATGCTTGTAACAAGATTGGACATATTGCAAAATTTTGTAGAAGCAAGTCCTCACTGGTAAATAACAAAGGTCCTAATTTGAAAGGTAAAGAAAAAGTTGAAGAAGTAAAGCACAAATTCTCAAAACAATGGATCAAGAAATCAAAACTAAATGTTGATAAGAATACTCCTCCATTGGTAGAACAAAGTAACACTCCACAGGTGGGAGACTCTTCATCTAACTGAAGAAAATTCCTTTGAGGGTTTGGCAATCAAATGTGAAACATGCTATTATTCCCTTGGTTGATGGTAAGAAGTTGAAACTACTTCTATATCGGCAGATAAGTTAAGTGATTACTTAAATGACAAGCATTAAATGTGGTGGTTGGAAAAATTAACATTATAAATCAGTGTTTTGGCTCCAATTTTATTTCACCGAGCATTCAAACATTTGAAGAGTGCGAAAATTCCTGAGCAAAGGCATTTCGAGCAAAGAAGTGAAGCAATTCAACAAGCAATCATTCCTAAGGCAGATAAAGGTATTTATAATCATGGCTTCTTCATCTATTCCTGAATTCATAGCAAACCCTACTATAGTCAAAGTGATTAAGTGCCCTAGACCCATATTTCAGTTAGTTCCTAAAATTGCCAAGAAAGATGATAATGTAGGTGCATTTTCTCAAATTCCCAAAGGAGTAGTTTTTGAAGAAGACCCTAGGATGTACATTCATTGTCACATAGAAGAATTGGGTGATGAGGAAATCAAGAGCATGTACAAATTAGTAATTTGTGATGATTCTGGTAATGTTAAACCTAAACACAAGATAGTAGAAACCCTAGGTTTCACTGAAATTCTCAGTATTCTGGATTTACTTAAGGATGTTATAAGGATAGTTTTAAGCAGGTTACATGGTGCATTCTTCTAGTTGGATTCAGTTCACAAAATCACTAAAGAGGCAGTAAAAGTTGTGATAGGGTTACCTTCCACTGGTAACAGACTTGATAAGACAAAGAAGGTCTCAAATGACCTAGTGTCTAACCTAACAGGTGCAACATCTATTAAGAGATCTTTAAGAGTAAATGATGTAACTGACATCAATGTGAGATTCATTAGCATGATCTTAGGCTAAAAACCACACATGCAAATAGGTTAAACTTAGTCTCTAGCCTATGCATAAAGAGTGCCTATGACATGATCAAAGATAATACAAAAATAGATGTGTGTGAATGGTTGAAAGATGAACTAATTGACAACTTGGGAAAGATAAAGAAAGACAAAAAGGGGACATTTAGATTTGAAAACCTACTTGTATGTTTAATGTTGCACATAACAAAACAAGTTCCCGGTATCGGTAACAAAAATCTTGGTTTTGATATACCGGTAGGCAAACAGCTGTGTGATTTACTAAATAACATGGGAGAAAACAAAGAAAAGAATATAAATGAGTACTTTCAGGCATTAAAGGCCCAAATGAAGAACAGAGTTAGATTATCACAAGTAATTGTAAATAAGTATAAGGATGAAATATGCTTTGTTATTAAGAAGGATGAGATTTGGATGGAGGTAGTTATCCCTAGAACCATTTGGGTTACTGAAATGGGTTATGAAACTGATGACCACATAATTGAAACATATGCAAAAGTCCTCCTAGAAGCACCCAAGGAACCTAAAGAAGAGGTATTAGGCAATGCTGAGACTATTGAAAATCAAATTCAATCAAAGAAAAGGGTAAAGAAGGTTGAAGCAATAGTTAGAAGAGAATCTAGACAAGCTAAAGCTATTAAGGATGATGTACTCAAACAAACTGGTATTACTGAAGATGAGTTAGAAGCACTTCAACTAGAAACTCACCTTTCACTGGTTGCAACTTCTTGGTAAAGTGATATGCCAGTTGCATTTAAAAGAGTTGTGAGAAAAAGGGAACCGTTGCCAATATCTACACCTTCTCCTAGAAGAACCAAATAGAAACAACAGGCAGTAAGGCCCCCGGCTAGAAAAGTAACTCCAAAGAAAAATTTAACACCCAAAAAGAAGACTCAACAAACCATTGCTCCAATTGACAAACTTCTAAATGAAATAACAGAGGATGGAAAGCTGAAAAACATCAATAAATTATATGATTCATTATCAACTAATGACAAGGAAAAAGTTGAAAACAATGTAATTCTACACTTGGACATTTACAAGAAATTTTTAATGCAAGTTGTAGATGAATTACCAGCAGAACTGTTTAAATGACTTGAAGCTAGAAGGCAAGCTATTGTAGAGCTTGATAAGAAAATAAAAGTTGAAAAACTACTTGTTGTTTATCCTGTCAACTCACCAAAAGAGATAGATGATCTGATCTCTGAGGCTAACTGGTCAACATTTTCAACTGCACATTGGCATATAGCACATATGGTTGGTAGAGTGAATGAGGTTACAAAGGAAACTGCTAATGCATGGGACATATTCCTTATAGAGAAAGAAAAGCAGGAAAAATATAGAAATCCTAAACCCATCAAAGTATACCAAAAAGATAAGGATAAGGGAAAAGGCAAGGTTGGTGGACCACCTATCATAAAAATAATAGATAATCTATCCCCACCACCTCTGGATACTCCACCAATAGTTACCACTGAAAATCAACTGGCTAGTGAGAGTATGGACATACCACAAGAGGACACAAATCCCAATTCTGAGGTGTTATATATAGTTGACATTGACACTCAGAAAGTCAATATTGTGGTAGATAAGGATTCAACTGGGAAAATAGATATGGCTAGTGAGCCACCAGTAATAGATGGTATAGAAGGTAAATCGATAGATGATAACTCTAAACAATAGGTAGAACAATAGGCTCCATCACAACAATAGGTTCTCATAGAGACAGTGCCACCAGAAATAGCTGAGAAATCCAAACCTTTGCTTAAAGAAATGGAAACACAAAGTGACCTACCAGAGGTCACCACAAGAAAGGAAATTGCACCCACCGATGGGATACATAGTGTTGGCTCTTCAAATGCAGAATTCAAATCAACTAATGTGACAAAAGTTCTTCTGGATTCTATCAAGAAGATAACAGAATGTAGCTCACAAGCATACAAAGCAATAGATGATACCATTCCAATTTTGAAAATGATAGCACCTAAATGTAATGTAGATAATAAAGATTATTTGAGTCAACTTGACACTTTGTCTAAGTATATTTTTGTCAACATTGTGACAGTTGAACAAATAAAAGAGCAAGCATTCAAGGAGAGATTAGAGAAGGAAAAACACAAATTCTTTGAGGAAGAAATAAAGAACCGTACAAGGCAATTTGACACACTTCTACAAGAATTGTGTAGTACATTGAAGGAATTTAAAACTTTGTACAGGGATACATGTAAAACTAACTTTTTGATAGTTAATGATATAGACCAAAAGATCAGCAAGATATAGGAAGAAATAAATCAACTAGCTGACAATTTCATTAATTCATCTGATTTATTATCAGTTTTTGAGCAGAAAATAACAGGTTTTGAGGAAGAACTACTAAAGTTGGAAAGAGAGAAGGAGATAATAAAAGGAAAGGCTAAAGATCTAAAATGGAAACTTAGTCCAAAATTGGACTACCTCGCCTCCTTAAGAAAAGAAATATCTGATGCTTTGATTCAAGGATAGAAAAAAATGGCAGAGCAAATGCAACACCTCACTGGTACAGTTCAGAGGACAGAAGCCACAATAAAAGATAGCAAAAAGTTCCTTGAGAGCCTGAATCTAGTTTTGGCAGATCTTTTTCAGATTGTAACCAACTGGTTATAAGGATGAAACTAGAAACCACACTCAATTGACACTTTGACAACCTTTGTCATTGATTCCAAAGGGGGAGTAGTGGAATGAGAAAAATAATCAGTAAATGACTCATCAACTCAGGGGGAGTACACATTCTTTTGGTAAGACAATTTTGGCAGATTCCTTTTGGATGACAGTTTTTGGATTTTTCTCATGAGTGTTGCCATCAATGCCAAAGGGGGAGATTGTTGGCAAATGCACACTCCAATGAGATATTGTAGGTGATTAAAGGTTTTATCGTTGATGGAAATCTTACAATCCTATGACACCGACAAGGAAATTTACCGGCACTAGCAAGGTCAGACTCTACACCAGCACATAGACCACCAACACCGATAGTGAAAGGAAGCATATCGGCACAAAAGTCGACAAGAATTTTGTTTATAATATATTTTTTTAATTATTGTAAAATCATTGTAAGCCGACTTGGCAAGTTATAAAATGACTCATATATATAAGAGATCATTGTAGAACATTTTGTAGTAAGATGGCAAAATGTGATTAGGCGAAATAAGACAGACCTATTATGCGAATTATAGGTTAAGGGTTTATGTATGAAGCAGAGCTATAAACCAACATTGGATCTGGCATAGTAGATGCTATTTTGAAGTAGTACAAGACATTGGATTTATATAATCCATTTTGTAAGTCAGTGAGACTTCCCATTTTGTAATTGAGTAGTGAGCTCTAGGCACTTGGCCTTCCTGCATGTGTAGGCCTCTATTGTAGTAGTAATATTCTCTTATTGGCCATTAAGTGAATATTGTGGGTCACAAATCCCACCAAGATTTTTCCCACACTGGGTTTCCTTGTTAAACTACTATGTTATGGTGTGTTTTTATGTGGTTGTTGTTATCTTTGTTTATTGCATTATTTCTTGTTTACTAGTACACAGTATTAATATTCTTTACATGTTTTAAGTTAAGAAAATCATTTAACCGATTAGATACTGATTCACCCCCCCCCCTCTCAGTATTTGTGGGAATCCTAACACCATTGTCTTGGAATCTTCCACTTGATCTCCATCTTCATCTTTGTCTTCATTTGATGCTGACTTAGTGTAGTCACAGGTTATCTCTTAAGCACATACCAGTTGACATAGAGTACCAGTTAGAGATAAAGCTTAAACATACCGGTTGATAGTGTAAACCAATTGAATTTACACCGGTAGTCAATGTAATCATATGTATGCGTGGGAGTGTTTCATTAATGACAACAAGTGATAAATACATTACAATCATCATCAAGCCAACAATAGTATGAAACAAGGAGAGGAGAAAAACTAATGGAACAAATATCAATTGGAAAAGTTGCTCTCTCCAACCACACTGAAGAGTTCAAAACTATACTATAGGAAGTTGGACAATTATTGGTTAAATCTTCAAGTTTCACAGATTTAATCAAAGATCTTGAAGATAAAAGAACTCAGACTCAAAGAGAAATCCAAGAAATGATAGGTTCTTTTGATCCTCTTACAAACTCATCAATGACCTTTAGTGGCAAGGTCAAACAACTCAATCATGAAATCAAAAATTTGAAAAGAGAAGAGGACAAGCAAGCTCTTAGCTTGTTACAGCTACAATGCTAACTAGCACCAATTATTGATTTCATGCAAAGGAATGTTAAAGAAGCATAATGCCTCATAAGTGCACCTGACTATAAGATAGTCAATGATATGGAGGATTTTTTTACAGTTTTGCATGGACACTTCAACACCATGAAACAGGTGAAGCCCTCATGGGAATCCTCTTTGCAAGCAACTCAAGAAAATTTCAAAGGAATTTTTGATTTAATTTTATGAATCCTTTTATATATTCATTTCTATTGATGTCAAAAGGGGGAGTTTGTATAGTTTGTATGCTATGAGGTAGATGAAACAAGGTTACAAGGGTCAGAACTGACAGATTTTTGCAATGTTTGCCACCAATGCCAAAGGAGGAGTTTGTTGGCATTATGATGCATTTTGTATGACCAGTGAATGAAATGGTTGTCATTGTTGGCAACATCATCTTCTAAGTCTCCATAGTCCATCATTAAAAGAGTAAAGGGTAATCGGTAAAGAACAAGAGTTCTTATTCCTATTAGCAGTGAGTAGACCGGTATACAAAGGTTAACCGACTGAGCAGAGTGTAGACCGACACATAGGAGGTCTACTACTTAAGTAGTGAATAGATTGGTATAGAGGTCAATTGGCTAAGTAGACAATAGACTGGTATACAGGAGGTAGAAAGTTAGGGAGAATTAGACCGATACATAGATGATAATGGGTATAATAGGAGTCTCAATTGACAGACTTGGAAACATACAGTTAACATCTAGTTGAACCGGCAATCTTCCCTTTTGAACTGGTGAACTTATCGGCATGAATGACTGTCTTGAAAGATATTCCTCGAATGATTTTTGGAGAGTAATTTGAGGAGTGATAACAAAATTTTGAATCTGATTTTTGGAATGAAAGTTTGCACCAAAACTAAAAGCTAATATATTCACATCATTCATTCTAATTTAGTTGTTGGTAATGTGAAAAAGATCCATGTGAGTGTAAACATGGGGAGCAGAATAGAGTGCAATAGATAAAGGTATGAATTGGTAAAGCCAACATCTATCAGAAGAAAAAAGTATGGAAAGTGGATCTATGAGATAGAGGTAGTGTCATCAGATAGATCAATCATCTTTTTTGCCTTCTAACAATTGCAGCATTGTAAATCCCTTAATAGGGTGAACCTTAACCAGTTCTTTATGTAAAATTTCTTAACAGAGTCACTTCTAATATGAAGTTTTAAAATCCTCTAGCAAGGTGAACTTTAACAAGTTCTAAGGCATTCTTAATGGGATACCAGTCACTTCTAATAGGGTGATGTTCTCAGAAGGAATTGATTGTAAGCTCTTAAAAGGGCACTCCTTTTTCATTGCAGTAAAAGAGATTGTGGGTTATCCCCACCATGGTTTTCTTCCTCTAAGTGGAGGTTTCGATGTATAATTGATAGTGTTATGTGATCCTTATGTGTGCATGCAAATCTCTTTTCTTTGATGTTCTCTACTTTCATGATTTATGCAATGTTTAAGTTAATTTGCAAGGATAGTTGTAGACCGATCAGTTTGAATGTTTGAATTATAAATAAACTATTTTGAGGGATTCACCCCCCCCCCCTCTCAGTCACTAGTTAATATTAACAGTATAGCTCCTAATCCTATTCTATACACACATAAAAAAGGAAATAGGATCGGGGATAGGAAAACTTCGGTTTACGGATTAACCTTGCATTGAATAATGTAAATACTGAAGTAAATGCTAGGAGATATACCTCAGATCTACAATTATTGATGGAAGGATTGATGATATAGTGCTCTTTGAATGTAATAAAAAATATCAAATGAAATGGCAAGACAAACACATGAACATGAAAACCACTAATCACATAGACATTCTTGCATGAAGATTGATGTAACTTTTCTCCATAATTCTTGAAGGATGAAATGTTGTCTTGAATCTTTAAAAAAAATTTATGATGAATGATTGATAGATGCACAAATGTTGGGGTATATGAGTGATGTCAAAATTAATTGATAGGATGTCTTTATTTATGGTTTCTTAGCTAAATTACCAATTAGGCGAACCTCCAATGGTCAAGTGTACCCATGGGGACCAAAATCCATTAGGGAGGGGGATTGCCTACCCCATTTCAAATTGGGTCCACTTTAAGGGGGAATAGAGTATTTTGAGGTGCATCATGCCCTAGTCCTCTAAAAATAGGACTAGCCAATCATAAAATAGGAGAGGACAACTTTTGGGATGGGATCCACCCAATGATGTTAATAGGTGACATCAAAGTTGGAGTAAAAGAGACCAAAATAGGACTACATGGAATGAAAAATAGGAAATGCTAAAGTAGGAGCACAAACATGAAATGTGAATTATATCAGTTACAATTTACAATGTTGTAGCTGATACTCATGGTAATGTAGTAGGGAGAGAGAGAGAGAGAGATGAGAAACTAGAAGAAATATTATAAAGAGATAAGATATCACTAAATTTAATGGAACAAGCCCTCAAGCTTAGGATCTTAACTCATACAATCATATGCAAGGATACACAAGACCAAAAGAAAGAAAAATGTAAAAACAAATTAAAAATTAAAGGCACACAAAAGACATATGAAAAGACACAAAAGGGGTTAGTACTAAAAACAAAGGCTCCAAGTCAACTAGTTGAAGAGACCTTGATAGTCAAAATGTCTCAAACACTATATCATTCTTGAAATAGTATTACAAGAGCACAAGTGGTCATAGGGAAAGAGAAAGAGAAAGTGCATGCATCAAGTGATGAAACAAGAAACAATGATCCAACAACTAGCAAATTGTAAATAATGCTAGGGAATCATGGGGAGAGAAAGAAAGGAACACAGATTATATGGGCTAGAAAATTGTGTTATGTTAAGTGATCCATGAGAGGCCACATATTCCATGAGACAATAAATTATATTATGTTATGTGATTTGTGTGAAAGGAGAGTCAAAAGGTCTAGAAAATTATGTTATGCTAGTCAAATCACCTTGCAAAAGGAAAAGGAATAATAGAAAAAGTTTTGAAAATTGTGTTATTCTAGTTAACTCATACTAAAAAAAGAAAAGGAAGAGTAAAAAGGTCTAGCAAACTATGTTATGCTAGTCAACTCATCTTGTTATGATGTTGTCTATTTTAAGGAATGTAGCACTGCATATAAGATTTTTGGTTTGGTTTCAAGTCATCTAACAACTTGTATAAGATTAATAATATAAATGTTTGGTTTTGGGAATGAGTCATCTCATCTAAGACTTTGGTCTAGTTTCAAGCATGTATATCTCATCTAAGATGTGTAATAATATGTAATAAGGAGGCTACATATATGCCCCCCCCTCACTTTAGATGTCAACATAGCCCTTTGTTGATGTCTAAATGTAGAGAGAGAGAGCAAGGATAAACACCTTCATCATTAATGAGATATACTTTGGACAATGTACATATCTCTAAGCCAAAGAGGCATAACTCTATTGAATGTCCGAACAACTAAGAGGGGGGTGTATCAGTTGTTAATTAAACTTTTTAATTCTTCTACATAACCAGAATAACTAAATTATAAATTAATTAACATGAACAAATGTAAACTTGAAAGCACACACATATACAAATAAATCATATATAACACTTGTTAGGGTGACACTGATTAAGGTGATTTTTACAAATGTATCTCACTACCACAATTACCACTATAGGAGGGATCACTTCCCATAAAGGCTCATTGATGGAAGAGAAAGAAAGAAAACAAAATCCATGACTGTGATACAACTGCCACAAACAACAATGCTATAACGGCCTTCAATGCCTAACAACACACTTCACACCTTCACACCAACTTCTCATATTAGTAATCAGTTGGATTTATCTTTTAAATCTCACATATCTTTCATGTGTGTGTGAAAAGTGGACCTGTATCTATATCTGAATACAGAACACTTCAGTTAAGTCAATAGATGCATGGTTAGTAAATCAATAATCAATGAATAAAAAAACCATTACAAAGCAACATATTTCCTTCTAGTAGATGTGAGTTTTAGTCTCTCTCAGATTTCTTCATGCAACACAAATGACTAGACATCACCTGAATGAAGGATTTAATCTACATGAGCACAAAATTGAGCTAAGTGGAAGCAAGATTAAGCTAGATGAATGAATATTGAGATAGATAAATTAAAACAATCATGATTAAACTAATATGAAATAAACTAAGATGTAATATTCTCAATGCACAAAATCTCAATGATCCTAGAGAAAAAATAACATAATAACAATAAATCTCTAGGGTCATTTTGAATGAGAGATGAGAGCTTGAATTTATAGAAAATCGAGAGAGAACCAACGGTCAAGGTCGATTAATGATGAGAAATAGAGATTCTCCAAGTGGAAGCACAATATGGGTGAATTGATGTGATTGGTTGCTTTTCTCATCTTTAAAGGAAATTGAACTAAATTTAAGATAAAATCAGAAAAACTGATTTATTTCATATTTTTATTCAATTTTGATATTTAGTTGATTTAATTGCTTTTCTAAGGTTTTTCAATTTAATTCCTTTTTTCAAATTTAATTCTCAATGTGCATTATTTGAAGTCCATGAAGGTATTTATGGATTCATCTAGAAATTCTATGTGTAAAGGTTGATTGTCTTCAAGTGGAGCATCAACAAGTTGATCTTTAATTACTTGTCCTTTTATAGCTTTGCGTTCTACATATTTAATGTTAAAATGTCCTATCTTATTACTAGAGAAATATTTCAAAGGTAACTTTCCATCATCCTTATTGACTCCCTTAGGCAATCTCTGAGAAATAATTACTTCAAGCTCATTCAACTCTTTCTCCTATTCTTAAATTTATCTCATCTCTCTTTCATATCTTGAAACCCTAGATGAACTCTCTCTTGTATCATACAGTTGCTTCCCAGATACAAATGCTTTAAATGCAGTCTCAGATTTACCATGTGATTCTCCAAATTTTCTCAACTCAAATGAAACCATCTTACCAACCAGCATATCTCTTGTCATAGTAGTCACACTCTAGATTTCATCAATAGCAACAACTTTAACTTTATAAGAAAAAGGCAAGGATCTCAATACCTTAGCAATAATATCATCTTTCTCAAGAGTTATGCCGACATATCTAATATTCATAACAAGCTCATTCAATTTAGCCATAAAGAAAGTTATGTTCTCATATTCTCCCATCTTTAATGTCTCATATTTTCCCTTCAAACTCTACAATCTAGTAAATTTAACTTGTGCATCTCCTTCATACAAGACCTCTAGCTTTTTCCATATCTCATGTGCAATCTGAAGTCCCATCACATTAGTAATCTCTGAATCGATCAAAGCACTCAGAAAAACTATTGGCAATTGACACTCTATTGGTAGGTTTCAATATGTTGTCATTGATGGCAACATGATTTTTTGTTTTGGCTTCATATTTTGATTCTATGGTATACTAGTAGACACTTCACAGATTCTACACCGACACCAGCAAGTCAGAAAGATTTATTTAGTCATCGGCAATACAGGTCGACATGGTATAGTAAAGGTTATCGGTATTGGAGGCCTACATATCTTGGATCTGGCATAAAAATTTGTTTTAATGTTCATACACTTATGTTATCTAGTCAACATGTAATTTGATATTGTAATATTTTTGTAAGCTGACATAAGGCATAAAAATTGTATAGGGTATATTGTTGAAATGTGGGGACTGATCAACAAAGTATTGTACACTTAGCACGTATCCTCACCAGGGTCCGGGGTCGGGCCGGGCCCCAAGCAGGGGTTCGGGGTGGGAGTCCCCGAGAAAATGTTTTTTGGGGGTATTTTTTGTTGATGAAAACCAACATTGTAATTAAACCCTAAAAAGGCTGACTTTGTTTGTTGCCCTAAAAATGCATGTTATAAGCGGTTGGGATGCTTAAGGCATTATAAGGTTGATGTACTATTTTTGCTGGATAATAAGAAAGATTGGACGACTGTGTATGGTGGACGTAACCCATTCTGGGTGAACCACATTAAATCTCTGTATTATTTGTGTCCTGTTTTATTTCTTTATCTTTTGTATTTAAATCTGCATATAATTGTTAGTTCATATTTGCTTCACATCTGCTTGAAACCCTAACAATTGGTATTAGAGCGAGGTATTCTGTAAATTGGCAGGACTCTCAGATTTGAGTGGGAGCAATGGAGAATTCCAAATTCAAGGTCAAAAAGTTTAATGACCAGAATTATTAGTTATGGAAAATGCAGATGGAGGATTACCTGTATCAAAAGGATTTGTGGCGGCCATTGGAAGGAAAGACAAATAAACCGACCACAATGTCAGATGAAGAGTGAGACATTTTAGATAGAAAGGCACTAGGATCCATTCGATTGTGCCTTGCGCCATCTGTAGCATTCAATATAACAGAAGCAAAAACGGCTATAGATTTGATGGCAACATTGGCTAAGTTGTATGAGAAACCCTCGGCTTCGAATAAGGTATTTCTTATGAAGTGTTTATTTAATTTGAAAATGAGTGAGGGAGGATCAGTAGCGGAGCACTTAAATGAATTTAATACAATTACCAGTCAATTGTCTTCGGTAAAAATTATATTTGCAGAAGAGGTTAGGGCTCTCTTGATTTTATGTTCTTTGCCAGAAAGCTAGAATAGCTTGGTTATGGTTGTAAGTAACTCTGTCTCTGGTAAAAATACTTTGGTATTTGATGATATTGTTGGTGTTATCCTAAGCAAGGAAATGTGAATGAAAAGCACAGGTGAGACTCCAACATCATCAGGTAGTGTTTTGAATGTGGAGAATAGAGGAAGATCAAAGGAAAGAGGAAAAGGCCCTTGGAATGAGAAGTCACGAGGGAAGTCAAAGAAAGGACGCTCTCAATCTAGAGGAAAGAAAGATTGCTGGTACTGCAGAAAGCCTGGTCATCTAAAGAAAGACTGTTGGTCTCAGAAAAACAAAGGAGACAAAAATGAAAATGACAATAAGGAAGCTAATATTGCAAGTAATACTTTACAAGATGCTTTAATCTTATGTTTGGATAATGTTAATGATTCTTGGGTAATAGATTCTGGGGCTTCATTTCATGCTACACCCCATAGAAAATACTTTCTAGATTATGTTCAAGGTGATTTTGGACAGGTATATTTGGGTGATGATGAGCCCTGTCAAATTATTGGAAAAGGAAAGATAAAGATCAAGTTGTAGAATGGAAATGACTAGTTTCTACAGGAGGTAAGACATGTTCCTAATTTAAGAAGAAATTTAATTTCTGCAGTGAAGGTTGCATAGTTACCCTCTCAGACAATATGTGGAAGGTCGCTAAAGGATCATTAGTAATAGCTAAAGGTGTGAAGGTAGGCACATTATATCTATGCACAAGTAACACTTACTCTACCCTAGCTGCTACAGATAAAGTTACTACAAGGACAACAACAATAAATGTTGCAAGAACAGATTTGATAATGTGGCACCATAGGCTTGGGCACATGAGTGAGAAAGGGATGAAAACCCTTCACTCCAAAAATCTATTGCTAGGACTAAAGAAGATTGATTTAGAGTTCTGTGAAAACTGTGTTTATGGTAAACAGAAAAGAGTTAGATTTCTCAAGGTTGGGAAAGAGAAGAAGAGTGAGAAGTTAGAGCTTGTACATTCAGATGTATGGGGACTGGCTCAGGTATCATCTATTGGTGGCTCTTGTTATTATGTTATTTTTATTGATAACTCAACAAGAAAAACATGGGTATATTTCCTAAAACAAAAATCAGATGTTTTTGAAACTTTTAAGAAATGGAAAGCTTTGGTTGAGAATGAGACAGGAAAAAAGTTGAAGTGTCTCAGATTGGATAATGGAGGTGAGTATTGCAACAAAACATTTGAAGATTACTGCTCCTTAAATGGGATTTGAAAGCAAAAGATAGTTCCAGGAACTCCACAGGAAAATGGTGTGTCAGAGAGAATGAATAGGACTATCATGGAACGTGCGAGGAGCATGAGATTGCATGCTGGATTGCCCTTACATTTTTGGGAAGATGTTGTACATACTACTGTCTATTTGATAAATAGAGGACCTTCAACCCCTTTGGATGGTGGTATTCTAGAGGAGGCATGGACTGGTAAAAAGGTAAATTATTCTTTTCTAAAAACTTTTGGTTGTGAAGCTTTTGTCCATGTTGATAAAGAAAATAGGAACCAAGCTTGATGCTAAATCTCAGAAATGTACCTTCATTGGATATGGGATAGATGAATATGGCTATTGGTTATGGGATTTTGAAAATAAGAAAATAACTAGAAGTAGAGATGTTATATTCAATGAGAAGGTTATGTATAAAGAATAGATGCAGGAAAAGAAGCATGAATAGGACAAACAAGAATATGTGGTGTTGGATTAAATTCCTGAAAATGAAATGCCACAGGTACCTGATGCTTAGCAACAACAGATTGTCCCACAAACTCTTGCAAGTGTTAGACATTCTACGAGGACATGTAGACCCCCTGAAATATTTTCTTCTTCTTTGTATTCTATTTTATTAATGGATTTTGGTGAACCAGGAGAATATGAAGAAGCAATGCAAGTGGATGTCAAACAACAGTGGCAGCTAGGCATGAAAGAGGAGATGGACTCCTTGATGAAAAATAAGACTTGGGACTTAGTCCCTTTACCTACAAAAAAAATAGCCTTGCCTAACAAATGGGTTTATTAGCTGAAGGAGGAGGAAGGAGGTCAGAAAAGATATAAGGCTAGACTTGTGGTAAAAGGTTTTACACAGATAAAGGGTATAGATTATGATGAAATATTTTTTCCAGATGTAAAAATGACTTCAATTAGAACTGTGCTAAGTCTTGTGGCTGCAGATGATTTACATCTTGAACAATTAGATGTCAAAACAACTTTTCTCCATGGAGATTTGGAGGAGGAAATTTACATGTTGCAACCACAGGGATATGAGGTCAAAGGTAAGGATAACTTGGTGTGCAGGTTGAAGAAAAGTCTATATGGCCTAAAGCAAGCACCCCGACAATGGTATTTAAAATTTGATAGTTTCATGGCTGAACACGGTTATCATAGATGTCATTCTGATCATTGTGTATATTTTAAGAGATTTGATAATGGCAGTTATATTATCCTGTTGCTTTATGTTGATGACATGCTTGTTGCTGGGTCTAACATGCAACATATAAATGATCTTAAATAGAAATTAACCAGGTCATTTGCTATGAAGGATTTGGGTGCAGCTAAGAAAATTCTCGGTATGAGGATTACACGAGATAGGAAAAATAGAACCTTGAATTTGTCCCAAAGTGAGTATATAAAGAAGGTGTTGAAAAGATTTAACTTGGCTAGTCATTTCAAATTGACTAAGGAGATGTGCCCAAAGGCACAGGAAGAGGTTAATAAAATGTCTAACATCTCATATTCATTAGCTGTTGGCAGTCTGATGTATGCAATGGTATGCACAAGGCCAGATATTGCACATGCAGTGGGAGTTGTGAGAAGGTTTATGAGTAATCCGGGTAGGGAACATTGGAATGCTATGAAATGGATTCTTCAATATTTGAAAGGAACTACTACAGAGGCATTATGTTTCAAAGGATCTAATGCTACTCTAAGTAGATTTGTTGACTTTGATTTGGCAGGTGATATTGATTCACAGAGGAGTACTACAGGGTATGTTTTTACTATAGGGGAAACTGCAGTCAGTTGGATTTCTAGGCTGTAAAAGGTTGTTGCACTTTCAACCACTGAAGCTGAGTATGTTGCTGCTACAGAAGCCAGCAAGGAGATGATTTGGTTGCAATGTTTTTTGGAGGAATTGGGTCAGACATAAGAGGATAACCCATTGTATACTGATAGAGAGAGTGCCATTCATCTTGTGAAGAACTCTACTTTTCATTCAAGGACAAAGCACATTCAGCTCAGGTACCACTTCATCTGGACTATTTTGGAGGAGGGTCAGTTATGACTTGAGAAGATTCACACAAGTGAGAATCCTGTTGATATGTTCACAAAGGCAGTTCCACAGGGGAAGCTGATTTCTTCATCAGTTTCTATTGGTCTTCTTGATTAATAATTGCGGAATTTATACCAGTTGAGTCCTAGTGTTTTATCCAGCAGATGTTGCATGTATAGTGGTGTCATGTAGTATCAATCTCCAAGTGGGAGATTTTTCGGTGTGGAGCTTGATCAGTCTCCAAGTGGGATATTTTTTGATGTGGAGCCTGATTAGTCTCCAAGTGGGAGATTGTTGAAATGTGGTGACTAATCAGCAAAGTACTGTACACTTAGCACGTATCCTCGCTGGGGTCCGGGGCTGGGCCGGGCCCTGGGTAGGGGTTCGGGGGCGGGAGCCCCCGAGAAATTTTTTTTGGGGGGTATTTTTTGTTGATGAAAACCAACATTGTAATTAAACCCTAAAAAGGCCGACTTTGTTTGTTGCCCTAAAAATGCATGTTATAAGCAGCTGGGATGCTTAAGGCATTGTAAGGTTGATGTACTATTTTTTCTGGATAATAAGAAAGATTGGACAACTGTGTATGGTGGATGTAACCCATTCTGGGTGAACCACATTAAATCTCTGTGTTATCTGTGTCCTGTTTTATTTCTTTATCTTTTGTATTTAAATCTACATATAATTGTTAGTTCATATTTGCTTCAGATCTGCTTGAAACCCTAACATATATAGGCCAATTAAGATTAGATTATTTTGTGGTAGAAAAGATATAGGTAGATATATGGACATGGCGATGGAAATGTAAATGTAATATGATGCAAAATTATTCAGACAGATCATGTATGTGAGGAAATTATTGTAAGGGTTATTTTGGCAAGGGTTTCAGACTGGAACAGACATACTGTAAATTGGAACTATATTCTAGCATAGATGATGCTATATTAGTAGTTCACACTTCTTCGGATTGTAGTCTGGAATTTATATGTAGTCACTGAGGCTCCTATTGTGGTTGAGCAGTGTGCTCTAGGTTGTAAGCCTTCTTGCAAGTGCAAGCCCCTCATATTATAGTTTGGAATTTATATGTAGTCACTAAGGCTTAGACTCCTATTGTGATTGAGTAGTGTGCTCTAAGCTGTAAGCCTTCTTGCAAGTACAAGCCCCTCATATTATGTAATATCTCTTCATATGGCCAGTGAATTTATTGTGGGTCAGAAATCCCATTGTGGTTTTTCCTCTTTGAGGTTTTCCACATATAAATCTATGTTATGATTCTCATTTATATGTTTGGCTTATTGATTGCTTTACTTCTTTCAATTTTGTATGTACCAATATATGTGTAGTCACTGAGGCTCCTATTACGATTTAGTAGTGTGCTCTAGGTTGTAAGCCTTCTTACAAGTGCAAGCCCCTCATATTATGTAATATCTCTTCATATGGCCAGTGAATTGATATTGTGGGTCACAAATCCCATTATGGTTTTTCCTCTTTAAGGTTTTCCACATATAAATCCGTGTGTTATGGTTCTCATTTATATGTTTGGCTTATTGATTGCTTTACTTCTTTCAATTTTGTATGTACCGGTATACTGGTTGGTGTATGAATGTTTTAATAAGGCTAAAATCTACTATTTTGGTATAACACTGATTCACCCCCCCTCTCAGTGTTATTGGTTTCCAACAGTTGGTATCAGAGTGTTGTGCCTCAAAGGAAGTTTAATAGCTTGAGGAAGATCCTAAAACCAGAATCCATGAATATGGCTTTGGAGAAGCAACTTGAGATGACACTTGAAGATTATGATGCTGAAAGGTTAAATAACTTAAAGCTACAACATGAATTGAATTTAGCTAAGGAATTCATTCTTATCCTACAAGAGAGGCTATCATCTATTCAAGTAAGAAGGAAGGAACTTTTGTGAAATCAAGATGATGAAGAGAAAGATGCACTTAAGGAACAATGTCAGAAATTGAGTCAAGAAAATATGGTTATAAAGAATGAAATGAAAATTATAACTATGAGAATATCTAAGGAGATTGAGGATAGAAAGAAAAAGGAAGAAAATCTTGTTGTATCCTTGAAGAACAAATTTGAAGAATGTGGCAGGTTGGCTCATGAAAATGATATGTTGAGAACTGATTTGATACAATCTCAGAGTAATGAGAAAGAGATTGGGAGACAAATGACATTACTAAGAGAAGACTTAACTACTACAAGTGAAAGAAAAATTCAAGATCAGCTGAACACAACTTGATGAGTTATTGAAGAGACAAAGGTAGATTAGAGATTCCAGTGGACTTGGATTTGAGCAAGGATAGAGTTTCGATACTACTAATGAAGATCAAAACCATAAGGCATCGATAAGATAATTCAATGCTTATAAATTCAATGGTAGATGTTTTGTTTATTATGGATTTGGTCACATGGCTAGGAAATGTAGAAATAGAGCAAATCAAAACCCTAATTCAGCTCTCGGTAAATGTTCTAAATGTAATAAATTTGGTCATAAGACAAAAGATTGCAGAATGAATGTAAAATGATATGCTTGTGGAAAATTTGGACATATGGCTAATCAATGCAGATCAAGCAATTTTACCAGTTTTAGCAAAGCAATTCAGAAGAACAATGTTACATGTTATGCATGCAATGAAGTTGGACATATTGCTAAGTTCTATAGAAGTAGAAATTAACTAGTTAGTAGTTGGAAATCCATCTGGTATCTAAGGCAGATGCCTTAGGGGTAGGCAAAATTCATGAAGATGTTGCTTATGCCCCGAGAAGAGGTTCTAGAAGATGTTCCAGATATTGGAGAGGATTATCCAGCATGGATATGTTCTGAGCAAGATCTAGTATCTTTCACTGGCAGTCATTTATGCCAATAAAAGATTAGGGTTTTTCTCAAATGTTAAAGGTTGAATACACTTCCTTGTTAATCACCCTACATTTTAGAGCAATTTTAGAGTGACTTAGTGTGATCAAAGGCTATTAAGAGGGAATTAGATTTCTTGAGCAATTTCACTGACGTGAGGAAGGATTTGTTGAAGGTTTTCACCAAGAGAAATCAAAGGTATTTATCTTAAAATATGGAAGCGGGATCATCTTCTATTCCTATTTTTGTTGCAAACCCAACTGTTGTGGAGGTCAATGACTGCCCCAGGCCAATTTTCAAGCAATATCCACATGTGGCTACCTTGGAAGATTTGGTTGCAGCATTTTCTCACATTCCAAAAGGAGTTGTGTATGTAAAGGATGTTAGGGCATATATTCATTGTCATATCGAGGACTTGGGAACTTCATAAATCAAGGGAATGTATATGAGTGAGATAATGGGAGAATCTAGAAAGATCAAACCAACAATACCAACATATTCAAGATCTAGGGTTTACAAACATTCTGGAAATTCTGAAGTTTGAGGATGAGATAATTAGATATGTACTAAGAAGAGTACATGGGGAATTTATATGGTTGGACAGACCTTACAAGATCACCAAGGAAACCATTCGGGCAATTACTAGTTTACCATCGATAGGGAGTTACCCATACAAGAAAGTTTCAAATGATTTCATGAGGAATATCCGTGGTGCTACATCTGAAAAAAGATCCATGAAGGTGAGCACTATCACCAACATAGACATCAAATTTGGTAGCATGATTATTGTATATAAGGTAACTCAGTCAAACCAACTGAATTTTATTTCCAGTTCATGTATTTTGGCTACATACAAAATGATGAGAGATAATGTAAAGTTAGATCTATGCGGTTGGATTTTTGATGAGTTATTAATAAACTTAGGGAAGATTAAGGTGAGAAGAAGGGTACTTTCCAATATGGGAACTTGTTAGTTTGCCTAAAGTTGTATTTTCTGAATGATACACCCAGTTCTAGCAAGAGACAACGCGATTTGGACATTCCAATAGGAAGAAAATTGAAACAATCAATTGCTGCATTAGGAAACCAGAGAGATGATGAAGTATAGGGTTATTTTAAGGCATTTCAAAAATATATGAGGTCTAGAGTAAGGGTACCTGAGCATATTGTAGAAAAGTACTCTACCGACATATGTTTTATGGTAAAGAAGGATGAGACTCTTATGGAAGTAGTTAAGCCCCAAAATATTTGGATTGAGGAAATGGGCTATGAGGTAGATGCATTGATTCTAGATGCCTATGCAAAAATACTAATTGATGCAGAAATCGATGAGGCAGAGAAGCCCTGTGGTACTACATAGCAAAAAGCTCAAGAGGTCGAAACAAAGTTAAACCGGAAGAAAAGAGAGAAGAAGGAAGGAAAAGGAAGTAAATTTGTGCATATGGTCTCAAAGGATATTCAAGCATTGATTGATGTTATTCCAGAGAAAGGTAGAAAGAGGAAGGATCTGGAAGTTCATATTGAGCCTATTATTGAATCTGAATCAGAGGATGACACACTGTTAGCATTCAAAAGGGTTGCTAGGAAGAAACTAGAGGAAACAAAGGCAAAGCAAAGAAGCAACTAGTTAGGAAGGTCACAATCAAGCTAGTGACACAGAAGCAAGCACCTAAAGCTACACCTGTAGCTACATTTGGTAGTGTCAAGAGGAGGAAGAAGAATGACACTAATTCTAGTAAGGATCCACCTAAAACTTGTGCAAAATTGGTAGATGAAATCACTAAAGATGGCATGTTGAAGAATGTTCAATTCTATTATGAAAATTTAGAGAATGATGAAAAGAGAGAGATGGAGGAAGCAGTCCTATTGTACTTGGACATTTATAAGAAATCTTTAATAGAGATAGAAAATCAAATGTCGGCTGAGTTATATAACATATTGGATGCTAGAAGATTATCATCTATGAAAGAAGATAAACACATTAAAACTCAAGAACTATTATCTATCTGTGTTACTATAGCCCTGGATGAAATGGAAAAGACACTTGAGGAGGCAGACAAGAAAGTTTTCAATAGAAAACATAGGATAACTAGCCTGATGCTAGGGAGAGTGAATGAAGTAATAAAGGAAACTCAAAAAGCATGGATTTTATTTTTGGGAGAAAATAGAGGATTCTTTACTTCACTAGAAATCAAGAAAGAAACTGTAGATACCTTAGTTGAAGGCAAAGGAAAGGGGATTATGGGTACTTCATCCTTATTTATGAAAAACAATAAGATAGTGGAAACCGAGTCACCGGTAAATACTGTAGACACCTAAAATTGTCATGTCTAATTAAATAAATATCTTTATTTATTTAATTATTTTAAGCCTAATTCTTCTATTAATTGAATAAATCTTTATTTATTTAATTAATTCATTTAACCTCTTCTAGCCTTATTTCTCATTTAAATAAATACATTTATTTATTTAAATTGCCTCTTTCTTAATTAAATAAATATTTTATTTATTTAATTGATCCCACTTCCTCTATTAATTAAATAAATCTTTATTTATTTAATTAATTCATTAGCCTTTTCTATCTATGACACATGTCATTCATCTCTTAATTCCTACACTACATACTCTCTCATTATTTTCTTATTTCCTGTACCTACCCTCTAATCATAGCCGACCATTTATCTTTTACACCTCTCAATCTTATCCCTCTATTTCTTATAGTATCTTCTATATAAGGAGATGCTTCCTTCATTATCAACCCTAATCAATCTATCTGAATCAAGTCTTCTAGCATTCAAACTTTCATATGCAATCAAGGCTACTTGCAACCACATTTCCGTTCTTTGTTGAGCTCTTGTGCACACATAAAATCTGAGAGCAAACATATCAAGCAAGATCATTGGAGATAGGAAGAATGGAGATCCAAACCCTATTGGACATGTGATGGTATAACCTTTGTGATTTCATTTGATTTGCATTGCCTTAGGTAATCTTCATATGTTATGGTGGATCTTTGTTGTTGTTAGGCTAGGGTTTTTGTAGTTGAATTCATTTAGTCTTTCAATATTGTTGTTATCCATTTTCACCATAAACATTTTGGCATGCCCCGTGGGACATGGATTTTTGTTAGATCTATGTTTATTTTAGATTTTTCCTAACCCTATATTGTTGTTTTGTAAAACAATTTGGAGAATAACCTTGTGCAGCTAGGGTTTTGGACACAAAATCAAGATCTTGGAGAGATTTGATCTGATCTCACAAATGGATTGGAATTTTTGCACAAAAGTTTGTTTGCAGGTTGAAGACAGTATCAAGAGCTCTCAATCCAAAATTCAGAATTTTTGGAGCACATTTTCATTTTCTATAATTTTTCATAAAAAATTAATTTTGAGAGCAAATGAGAGATTTTTTTGGATTTTCTTACATTTTTTGGAAATCTCTCATAATTATACACAGGATCTATTCTTTGTGATTTTAATTTTGATGCAAAATATTTCCTTAAAAATTAGGTCTCTAAAAATTAGGGTTTTTCATTATTTTGATCAGATCTCACAAAATGCTATGAATTGTAGCATAATTTATTTTTTGTAAGTCAAGAACATTATCAGAGGTTCTTAGTAAAAAAAGAGGTTCTCAGTAAAAATGTCATATTTTTTGGAGTATATTTGAAGTTTCTATGAATTTTTTATGTATTTTCATAAAAAAATAATTTTGAGAGAAAATTAGCGAATTTTTTGGCTTTTATTACATTTTGGAAATATCTCAGAACTATACACAAGATCTGTTCTTTGTGATTTTAGTTTTTATGCAAAACCATTCCTAAAAAATTGGATCTTTGAAAATTAGGGATTTGCATTATTTTTCTTATATCTCACAAACTGCTTGGAAATTTTGCAAAAAAATTTCTATGCAGATTTGGAAGACCATCAAGAGTGTCTAGTAAAAATTTCATATTTTTTGGATGAATTGTGCATTTTATATGAATTTTTTATGATTTTTCATAAAAAAATAATTTTTGGAGCAAATTAGTAAATATTTTGGATTTTCTTATATTTCTGGAAATTTCTTGAAATTTTATAGGTGTTCTCTTTTTATGATGAATCAAATCTTTGAATTGGTCAAAAAAATCATTTTGTCGAAGGCCCTTATTTCACAAAGTCTTTTGGATCTAAAATTGACCTAACTTGTGTGCTTGCAGGAAGAGGTGATCATTTGAAACAATCCAAACTACTAACACATCTTTGTTGCAGGACCTTGACAAGGATTTTCTTTTTTTATTGTGTGCCTTGCTTTCATAGATTAGCAAACACTTCAA
Organism: Cryptomeria japonica; assembly: GCF_030272615.1. Lineage (NCBI taxonomy): Eukaryota > Viridiplantae > Streptophyta > Pinopsida > Cupressales > Cupressaceae > Cryptomeria > Cryptomeria japonica. Next base: position 109,261,083 of record NC_081415.1, read on the forward strand.
TTGGTGCACTAAAATTGAACTAGTGTCTTTTGTGTTTTGAGCAATAGGCTCTTTTTGTTTAATCTTTAGAGGGCCTGTCTCCTTGTGTGGTTATTAGGAATACTAGTGAGGAGAGAAAGAACCAAGTGGTAGCAAGGAAAACCCACCTCTTCCGAACCACCATAAAAAAATGTATTCATGGTGAAAACCATGAGTAACTTGTGTTGATTAGTTCATAATGACACTATGTCTCCCCATAAACCTGTTTGATCAAATTTATTTGATCAGTTGTAGGGCGTAACCCCTACTGGTTGGGAGCCTTCTATATTTATAGAGCTGAAAGCACCACATGTATGGCCACATGAGCAGATGCCCTTACTAGCACCTTTTTTTTTAGAAGCCAAAATCCTTCTAGTTGTTGGGTCAGGAGGTCGGACCTCTGGAGTGACCCACACACATACGGTTCTTAGTAGAGATACAAAGTTCACCACAGGGAGTTTTCATGGGGACTGATGCTTGGATGCCCTGAGAAGTGAGTGTCGAGGGTGGAGCCAGTGGGGTCAAGCATCTAAGTATCCGCTCTGAATAGCATAGCCTCATGTGGGATCAACAACTATTGTCCTAGCCAACCATAAGAATTGTGCTTGTCTTATTTTGAACAATAAAAAATTCAAGACCAAACATCAAAACATTGTGTCTTCAAGTGTATGAAAAACAATTTTACATCAAACAACACACTTTTCTTTGAGTTATCTTGAGTCTAAACACTTGCAAACATTGAGTCCTCATCAACATTGTGTAATCTTGTCACGAAAAATAGTCAAACAAATTCAGATTTGGTCACAACAACAACTTCACAAATTGGAAAAAATGTACTCAGATTTTAGAACCATGTTTGTGAAGTATACAAACACATCTGTGTTGAGTATTGGGAAAAACACACAATCCAACAAACAAAAGCAATCAGTTTCAGAATTCTTTAGCTTCCTAAGTTATTTCTCTAGATTTTCATCTAGCATTCAACCTATCTTTGGATCTCACAAAGTCTATCATTGCTTTACATCTTGCATTACATTCACATTTATCTAAACTTGAGTCAAAAGGTCACTTGCTTGTCCTCATCTTGCTTTGTCAACACACTACATACAACAACATTTTGCTAAGTGGTCCCTCATCAAGGTCACTCACCTTTGGGTCTCATTTGGTCTTACTTAGAGTCAAGGTCAACTTACCTCATCAAGAGAAACTATAATCTCTTTGGAAGTCACACCTACTCTACTACACAAATACTTGGTCTTACACTTTGGACATTGTAAGCACACCTCAGATTCATTTACATTCCATCCAACTCTTGGTCTTCCATACTCTTTCCAATTTCATCTAGTCTCCCACATCTTGGTCAATACCTAGTTCATGGTTGAAACCTATTCCCTAAAATCTAGGAGAGAAGCTAAAGAGGCTCAAGAGTCCACAAACATGAGTGCCTATGAGTATGGCAATGATAACTTTTTCAATTCAAATCATACTACATTACCTGACATAGATGCTTATAGAAACATTCCAAATGTTGAGAACATGGATACTATAGACAATAGTGGTACACACAATGACAATATGGACAACATTTCTATACATTCAGTAGAAGTGGAAGACTCCATTACAGATCCCCATTTCAATCGATTGGTTGAGGAAATAATGGGGAGAGATAGACAATATTTCTTACAAGTGATGGCACAAAGTGGAGCCAAGATCCCTCATGATTTTGACATGTCTCAAATAATGGAAAATCGACCTTTGCAACAACCTCACCTCAACATGGATCAAAGGGGGCCTAATAGTGGAGGCAATAGAGGACCACATATGGTGCCTGAATCACCATCATCTTTGTTTCAAAAACCTAAGGTCCCACATACACATGGTCAAGCATATGATACTCACCTTTGTAGACCATTATAGAAGTCTTATGTAGAAAGATATACTCAATCACATTCCAATGCTAAGGACCAACCACCAAAGCAATTGGATATCCAAAGGCATGCTCAAAATTTGGACACAAGGAAACCCTACATCAAATTTGGGGGCAACACACTAGAACAAACTAATGACATGCTTGTAGAGTATGGAATACATGGACAAAATAGATATTCCATTCCTCATCATGACTCTATACCAAGTGGTCCTTATACACAACATCACTATAGACCTCCTCCATATGAACATGTGTATGATCAATACCATTTATATATGCAACATGATCCTCCTCCACACAGTGCTTCAGGCATGGGGTATGGTCCAAGAAGTCGGTCTCCACCTAAGAACAATTTGGAATAGAAAATCAAGGACTTACAAAAGAAAATGGAGGACATAAACACACCGAAGCCAACTTACACAATGAAAGACATATGTCCCTATCCATTTGACAAAATCATTCTAATGCCTCCTTTTCCTACACACTTTGTGACACCTAAGTTTGATAAGTACAGAGGAAAAGGGGATCCTAAGGCACATATAAGATAGTTTTTCACAGCTTGCATTGAGGTAGCAGCAGAAGAGACATATTTGATGATATTATTCCCATAGAGCTTAGGTGATCAAGCTATGGAATGGTTCTCCCATCTCCCACTTGGAATTAAGTCATGGGGTGACTTAGCAGAGGCATTTATCCAACATTTCTCATACAACATAGAGACAGACATATCAGTCACTACTTTGTGCAACACCAAGAAAAGGGATGGAGAGTCTTTTTCATCATTTTTACAAAGATGGAGGAATCTAGCCAGTAGATGCTAGTTTGAAATTCCACAGAAACAAATGGTAGAAATGTTCACCCAAAATGTTAACAAAGACATTGGTTATGACCTAAGAAAAGCTTGTTTGTCCACCTTTAAGGACGTCACTGAAAAAATCTTAGTGAGAGAAAAGGTCCTAATTGAGCAAGGCATCAAAATATTCAAAGAAAACAAAGAGGACTATAAAGGAAAACACAAGACAAGATTTTAGAATAAAAAAAAGAACACAGTCAATGATGGTGTTGTTGATGCCAATACAGTGTGACCTAAAATCATTTTTTCTGGATCAAGCTCTACAAACAATCAGGTGAATACTCAAACAACTTCAAAGTCATGAAGGAAGTACACCCCATTGGGAGAACCACTAGAATCAGTTTTCAAGAAGCTAGTGGCAAACAAAATAATAACAATCCCAGATATGCCTCCATATGAGCCAAAAGTCAAACCAAATTGGTGGAATGATGATGAGTATTGTGAATTTCATAAGAGCAAAGGTCATAAGACAGGAAATTGTCATCGACTGAAGAACATCATACAAGATCTCATTGATAGAGGTGACATTGAGATTGAAGGACACTCATCCAATCAAGAACATGAAATGTTTAAAGAACCATTCCCAAAACATGACAAGGGAAAATCTAAAGCCACAGATGAGAAGACCAACTATACCAAGGCATCTTATAACTATGATTTGACTATCAATCACATTTCAATGGATAATTATGTCTCTACCATTATCATCAATGACAAAACGCTAGAAAGTTCTACCCAAAGACCCAAGATTGTCCTAAAAGGCATTGGATCTTCTTCTGAACCTACCTCTAAATGTAATGTTACAACTCGTTGAGGTAAATTCACTTTGCAAGGTGCTCTAGCTAAAAACACTGCTACCTCATCAGCCAAGCCTGAGTATGACCTTGTAGAATAGTTAGGGAAGACACCCACACTCATCTCTATCCTTGAGCTCTTACGCATATCCCCCACACATAAAGCTATTCTTGACAAAATCTTGAGAGACACTGTTGTCCCCACTGATCTGAATGTGCACTAGTTTCAAGCCATGGTGGGATACCTTTCCATTCCACACTCCCTTACATTCACAGAAGCCGATGACACCTTCGTAAGTCAGCCACATAATGCACCTGTACACATTGAAGCCTTCATACACAAACATTGAATAAAGTGAGTCTTGGTAGATGGAGGAGCTGGCCTTAACATATGTACATTGAATACTCTTAAGAAATTGGGATATTCTCAAAAAGTTGTGAATGCTACAAACAATATCACCATCAAGGCATATGATGATGAAGAGAGTTCATCCAAAGGCACAGTCACCTTGCCTCCTAGAGTTGGACTGGTTACAAAGGATGTTGTTTGTCATGTCCTTGATCTAGAGCTTACATACAACATATTGCTAGGACATCCATGGATTCATGAGATGAGCGCGGTCCCATCTACATGTCATCAATTTATCAAGTTTTCTCACAATGGAGTTGAAGTGATTGTCAAAGCTGACCCAAATCCATTCATATATTGCAACAATTTGTAACCTAGATCAAAAATAACAATCCTAGTCAATCGAGAAGTTATTCCTTCATCAACATATGTGGATCCAGAATCCTTGAAATCTTCTACATCAAAACAAGAAGAGATCAAAGAAAAGTTCAAGATTAAAGACATGGGATGTGGTGAGTATATCTTTCATGTTCATCAACTCCCACTATCTCCTAAGGTATTCAGTCGACGGGAACAACCTATAAGCAATTTGAAAAATCAAGGAATTGGGAGTGAACCACCTAGTGATGTGGCTACTAAGTTTGAATGCAAATATCCTCTAGTGGTGCAAGAATCTCTTGATATCAATAGTCCTAAGAGTGGTTCCAGTGAAGAATCTATTGAGTATATCACCAGCCCTCTTGAGAACTCACATAGCTTTACCATATCATCCACTCATTCCATTTCCACTTCTCTTAGAGACTTGGATCAACAAGAATTACAAATGCCCTTACTAATTATGGATGAAAAATCAAGCTTTGAAAAGAAAAATCTAAAATTCAAAACTAAAAAGAAGTCCTTTAGTCCAAATCAAAATCAAAAATCAAGGTCAAAGATAAAAATCCTATGAAAGAAAAAGAGAAAGAGATGATCTCCCCTAATATCAAAATAACTGGGGGCAAAAGTTCTAAAATTTCAAGTCAAAAAGCACAATTGTTGATCCTAAGTCTCCATCATGCTATCCTACTTTCACTTCTTTTCACAATCATAAGCCTTCATAACTCATCCACTTGTTCCACACATCCATCCTGTTGTTCTCAAAACATAATTCCCCTTCAAACTTCTTATAATAAAAGAATAACTCTGTGTGCAGAGAGAAGACAAGGAGAAGGAAATTCCAGCACAACATATGACAAGATTTGATTAACCTTCTACACTTCGAACTTGTCCAAAGTTTAGGTGGGTATACCTTTTGTGAACTGAGTTCACACTTTTAAAAGATAAAATCCATAATAAACTAGTCCAAAAACCAGTGAATCTTATCACCTTAAAACCAACTGAAACAAAGAAATAAAACTTGTACTCATGTTCTGTATTGACCTACAAGATGTGTAAAAAGACAACCGCAATAGACACCAGTGCCTTATCCATGCCACATAGTCATCTAAGTTTAGACAATACTCCCACAATCAAATATCCCCACACATCCTATCAACTTGACTTCTATAGATCCCCACATATGCTTGACATGCGTAAGAATTTCACTTGTACCAAACCAAACTACATTTATCAAATTCAAAGTATCCCACAAAGAATTTACTGATAGAAATGATTCCTGCGTATTTAATTCCCCTCCTGAAGAGATAAGATAAGAAGCACATCTACTTGAAATCACCTTACAACCCACATTCAAAAGGAATAACACTAGATTACTCAGAATGAAACGATAAATATTTGCAAACATACTTGAAAACAACAAAAAGTTTAAGCTCAAAACCGATGGTCTATGTATTGATATTATTTCAGAAAGTATTACAAAAACATTTGAATGTTCTCCATTAAGACTTAGGAAAAAGCTCAGATAAATTTTTGCAACATTTCCTTACAATTCCTTGCAATCCTTTTTTACTAGTCTTGTTATCCATTTATAATAACATGGATGCATACATAGCTTCAGACTTCCATAGGGAAATTGTTACAATCATTACTTCTCTCAAGAAGTAGTTACAAAACCTTTTCCAAATGTGGTTACAAGTCTTTTTCAACATCTGCGGCTTCTTCTACTTGTTGTTCTATTGCAACCTCTTCTAACTACTCTACATCTAGTACTGCATATTTTCTTGTCCATTCCTGGTATACATCATCAGCTGGCCATGAGAAGTTAATCACTTTTCCCTTTGTCTTGGCTAATCTTTTCCAAGAATTCCTCATTTTGTTAACCTCTGAATTTAGAAAACCATAATGAGATTTGATTTTCTCAATCTCCTCAATTATTTTGATAAATATGGAGGCATCCTCTGAATTAATAATTCCTTTTATTCTTAATGACAATTTGGCTTCTAATTCCTTAAGCCATATTTGTTTGTCCTTTAATTGAGTTGGACTGGCAAACCCCCCTAGGAGTAATTCAAAAACTTGATCAGTGTACTCTTTCTTGTACAAGTTGATCTTTCTATCTGCATTATCTACTCCTTCTGCCAACTTTACTAAATCCTTTGTCATATCATTAGTAGATTTAATAATGGGGTCAGCCCTTGCCTCATCATAGGATAACCAAATTAGTTCTATATCCTGCTCTTTGGGTTTCCACTTGTCAAAAATAGGCATTAGAACAACCTTGTCTCCATTTAGCTCATTCCACCTATCCAAAATTTTACTCATGTTGTTGTACATTAGTGAGGACCCTATGGTGTCAGCAAAACTCAAAATTGTAGCCCTTTTTCCCTCTTCATATTTCTTTGCATACAGGGCTTGAGCCTATTTTAGCTTCTCCAATTCATGGGGAGTGATCTCAATCAATTGGGAACTAGAAGGTGCTGGAGATGGTGGGAATTCCATAATCAGGTTGGTAGGTGGAGGCCTTGTAGGAGAAGAGGAGATCATCAATGTTGAGGACTCACCTTGATGGTCTTGTCCTGCCAATTGGCTTTGTAGCTTGGCAATGATGCTATCTTTACCCCTTACCTCCTCCTTCATACTGTTATAAGCTTTAAAACTATCTCCAACTTAGCTTGGATATCTTCTTTTTCCTTTGCCTCTTTTTCTGCTACTGCAACACTAAACTTTGCAGTCTCTAGAACAATGCTAGTGGCTTCTACCACCCCAGTGATTTGTACTCTTTTCACTATCATTCCTCCTAGGTAGCTTGATCCTGGGGTGTCTTTTTTCTTTCTATTTTCATCTCTTTTCAGAGACCACATGACTAGGGCAGCATTGTCCTTGCTGAAGGTGACTCCTTCCACAGGATTGGTCTCCTTCCTTACTACCTCTAAAACCAAGGCATCTGCTATATCCCATTCAGGGAGAATGAGTACACCAGCCTTTGCTACCATGTTTGTACCCTATTCAAGAGTGATAGTCTTGAACTCAGTGACTATTTCTTGCTTTATTTCTTTCTCCATCACAACTGGATCCTTGAGCGGCTACTCACTCTTCCTCTTCTCACATCTAGCATTGAAATGATCAATATTCTTCTTCCACATGAATTGCATGAAAGCTCCTAATGTGACAAAGTTGCTATCAGCCAAGAAATCTTCACTAGCTTGTTTAACATCAAGATCTAGCTTCTAGCCTTTGAACTCATCAATAGTCATATTCATTTCAGCATTAAGGGGCTCTTCTGGAATTCCCTCTTCTACTTCATCATAGGTGTAGGCTATCTCCCCAAGGCTGCCTAATTGTAGCAATTGTTCAACTGCTGCTTGTTCACCTTTTATATGAATAAGGGATTGAGATGGGGAATACAATGGTTCATCAGATTTCACTTCCTTTCCCATTCTTTGCCTCTTGGGGCTCTCCTGAATGTCAATGATTTCTTGTATTTTTCTCTTACCTTTTGAAGATGAAGGCTCCCCTGTTGTTGGTACTAACACATTGTATTTGGACCTTTTATGTAACACATAATCCCCTAGAGGGATTGTTCTGGTAGATGTAGACCTAGTTAAAAATAGTTTGGCCTTCTCAAGATTATTTTTAATCACAACCTCCCTTTTTTCTTTCAATGGCTGCATCACATCTTCAAAACAAAGAATTAAGAATTTTGCCTTTTCTTCAAAGGGGTGGAAAGTGGACAAAGGATCATAGCTAGTGTCAAATTGGTGTACAAGATCTAAGGCCTTCTTGTAGGCCACCCATTTCTCTTTCCTCAACTCTTGCTCATCCAAATTGAACTCATTCCTGATTAGGTCCTCAGGGAATTGAAATTGATGAGGTATTCCTCTGCATACTACCCTTTTCCTGAACATGTCGTTGAAGAAATCTTTAGGGTCACAACACCTTGATACTGTTGTTGATAAGTGATAGGGTTGAAGGAAATCTTCAAAACACTTCCAACCTTCTTTAGTTATCACAAATAGATGTGCTATAGTTATTGTAGGGAAAATGGGCCCTTTACCTCTACCTATTAGCTTTGCCTCTTGCACACTTCCAATCTGCCTAAGGACTTTTGCAATTCCTATTTTTTATGGGACCTGGTAGGGCAACAAAAATGGAGTACCTCTGAAACCATACACTCTAAAAACTGTGGAAACTAGGTATAAGTACATATCACCCCAATTATGGACAACTTTTGTATCCTCAGCAAATTCTTTTGGCCTAAGGAATTCTAAAAGAGCTTTAGGATTCTTGGATATTTTGAGCATAAAAGAGTCTTGATCTTGGATGCAAAGCACTTATCAAACCTTAAGTAGTTAGAATCTTCTCTATCCAATGACAGCACTATGCTCCACAACTAAACTGCCATCTTCTCTCCATCCTTTTCTTTTACTAGATCCATTCCATTTGCAAAGTAATCTCCACCCTTAAATAAAAATAGGTGCATGAGGAGGGAGTACCATCCAAAAGGCCTATCCACTTTTCCATTTTTAATCCCTATCAAACCTTCATGGATGGCATCAATGATATAGGGTGCATAATCAAATGTCACTGCTAGAGAAGGATTTAAAATTTGAGCAATCATTAGCATGTAATGAGTTGGTGTGTTAGCTTTAGCATCCTCTCTAAAGATTTGACAAAGTGACCAATATAATCCCTTGCCTCTCAGAGTGAATAGATTTAAGGAGAAAGGCTCCATAGTATTGGGTCCTACAACAAATAATCCACCTATTTTAACAAACAATTCTTTAAGAGGCCCATTCCTAAGGTGATTCCTCTATGCATTGTAAAACTGAGCCAATGATTTGAAATTGATGGGTTCCAAATAGTTGGACACTTCACTAATCCCAAATGCATTTCTGAACTCCTCGTCATTAATCTCAATGAGGGTTTTTCCATTTATGTCCCTAATACTCTTTGTAATTGGGTCATAATTGTGTGCAACCTGAGTTAGAAGGTCCACATCCATGAACACTCTAGGAACTACCAATTTTCCTACATCCAAGTCCCAAATGTTGTTCATTAGGGCTAATGAGTGTCTCATACTAAATCCAACTTTAAACAAACCAACACAGACAACTGTATCTGCGAGTCTCTCAGCCAATTGCCTTTGTCATATAGTCCGTCTCCTATTCTTAAATGAGGAGCTTTTGGCACTAACTCTTTAACCTTAGCTGCCACATTAGTTGACATGGTTAATTGCTCCAGGAAATCATCACAGATTGTCCTCTCTTGGTAGTTAATTTTCCCTAAGAACTCCCTTTTAGGTGCCATCTCAATAATGCTAATGATTGTAACTAAATTATTAACCATAGTGATTTCAAACAAAACAAACCCCAATTCAAACCAACTGTCAAGTAATTGCTAAGAAAAAGCATGAGAGAACCTATTCTTGGCTTGAAGAAATCTGCTCTGCACCTACTTCTTCACAACAGCTATTTGAAATGATGCCTACATTCAATTGATGTGAGACTATATACAGAAATCAGGCTCTTAACTGCAACATTGATACCGCATGCTTCGGTTGTCCCTTCATAATTGAATTCATGGAAGAATTTGAAAATTCTCTCCAATAGGTCATAACATGCCGGTGTATTTTCTCTTCGCTCTTTCGCCATTTCGCAGAGCATAACAGCCTAGCATGTTCATCTAGTGAAACTGTGCTAGCTGCCCAATTGGATGGAACTTGATCGATCTTTATCTCTATTTTGCCTCTTTACCTTAATGTCAGGCCCTACCTTCTTTTCGCCACTTCACAGGACTTAACCCTCAAGCATTTTCCTTTCACAAAGCCACACCAGGCGTTAGATGGAACTCTAATCACTCGGCCTTTAACTCTGACTAGGATTGTCAACCTTTTAAACTAACCGCACCTCATCTGGATGGCTAACAGTTTTTTTCTATTTTGTAGAGGTTAATCCGCTTCCATCTTTGGGTCATGAAAAAACGAGAAGCGTTGGATCAGTCTTGAGATGAATGCCTTTTAAGTGGGCCCTTTATCCAGGTATTACTTACCCCACTTGTTCACCAGTTAGCAAATGCCACATGGCACTTGGCCATTAGCCCTGGAAGCTCCTTCAAGTTTAGTTCTGAGCTAGACACATGTCTTACTTCATTATTCCCACATAACCATCGGTTACACATAGGTGGACCCTCAATCACCTTTTAAAACCACTTGTCACTCGACACATCATCATCGAGCCCCACAAAAAGTAGCAACTGTCATACCACGTCATGCCCTCATGTGACTTCCATCTGTCTTTCACTACTTCACAGACACTAATCTCCAGTTGGTTTGCAGCCACGAAACAATGAGAACCATTGGATCAAAATAGAGTTGATCATCTTTTATCTTTGTGCCTTGCCTACTCTTTGGGTCCACTGACCTTTAATCGTCAAATTTAATTCGCTGATCACTTTGATTTTTGGCCATATGTCACTTTCTTACTTGCCATTTAAAATAGCTAGACTGCTCACTTGGTATGCCATGTCATTTTTGCCATTTCGTGAAAGCTATTTTTTGAGCATCTTCATCTTGTGAAACTGCGCTGGCTGTTAGATCTTAGGGACTTGCGCATCTATTATGCCTCTTATAAACCTCCTTGACCGAGCCCACCAACCTTTGGCCATTTCATGAAGAGTAAACTACAAGCATCTCTCAACCATGAATCAATGCGGGCCATTGATATTTTTCAAAACTGACCACCTTTTAGACAAAGGAGAAGTCTTCACCACTGGGTCCCACCAAACCTTTTTTCCATTTCGTGAAAGGTAACTTACTTGCTTATTTTGCCTGTGAAGCAACACAAGCCATTGGATTTAAAACAAGATGGAGTCTCGTTAAGCTGGCCACCAATGTACGCGGTCAAGCCTACTTTTGCCTTTCGCTATTTCGCATAGCCTAACACACCAGCAACTTCGCTTAATGAAATAGTGAAAGTTGTAGATTTATCTGAGAGTTATGCGAAACTTATGGGACTTGACAACATTTAGGAAAAGGCATAAGAGATAGGCGTAAATCTTTACAATTATTTAATGACCACCTAGGCAAGTAACAAGTGGGGGACACTTTACACGACTTAAAGACCTATTACTTAAGTGAATAAAGTAATGCAGAAATAGAAGCTAGAGGGTTTTTTATTAGACATTTGAGCGATTAAAAACTAAACCCTTAACCCTTAAAGACCTAGAATAGACTTGAAATAACTAATAGCATACCTGACTCAAAATTTTCAAAACTTAGCCAATCATGGGAAAAGAAAACCCATTTCTTAAACAATGATAATAGCGGCTATGACTAGGGATGGTTGATCGCAAGATCAACACAAGAAACTCAGGAAACTCTGGAGAAATAGACCAAAACACAAGCCCAAAAACAATAATGAAAGCAAACCTACATATATACAAACAAGGACCTACTGTGCATGGACTTTAAGAGAAATAATGTTTCAGGAATTGTCCATGCACTGGAAATTCCTGTACTTCATCATTCATATTCTTCAAAAAATAAGAATCCTTTCCATTTAAATCACAGACCACAAAAGGGCCAATCCATAATGATTCAAATTTCTTATGCTTTCCTTTGTTCTGTCCTCTTGCATTCCATTGAAGAACAACATCACCGATTTGAAACTTCCTCAATGATGTCCTTTTATCAAAAAGGTACTTAGACTGCAATTGGATCTTCAAGTTCCTCTTATGGGCTAATCACCTGATTTCTTCCACTTCGACCATCTGGATCATTTGGTCCTCCATAGGCTCTGACATTTCCATGTCTTCAGCTTGCAAGAACTTATACACTAGAAGAAGATTGTTTACAGGCACTCTGGCCTATGCACCATATACCAATTCAAATGGTGACATTCCAATGGCTTTCTTGACAGTGATTTTGTCTGCCCACAAAGCTAGTCTCAACTTTTGATCCCATGACCTCTTGTTTTCTTCTAATATTTTCTTGATAATGTTCAAGAGGCTTTTATTACTAGATTCTTCTTGTCCATTCCCTTGAGGATGATAGGGTGAAGAGTAAGACATGAGTGTCCCATGACTAGTACAAAAATTGACAAACTCTTCTAACCTAAAACTCATAACATTGTCCATTACTAATTTCACAGGAACCCCAAATCTAGTTATGATACAATCCATCAAGAAATCAATAACAATTTTACTTGTAGCTCTTCTGGTGGGAATAACTTCAATCCATTTTGTAAAATAATCTGTAGCTACTATAATCCACCTATGACCTCTTCCTAATTTTTCAACAATCTCTCCAATAAAGTCTATCCCCCATTGGACAAAAGGGGCTTCCACTATAACTGGATTCAAGGGTAGAGCTCCTTCATATTTTAGCTTGGATGAAAACCTTTGGCATGGGTCACATCTCCTTACATATTCATGAGTATCCTTAAATAGGGTAGACCAATAATACCCAGCCTGGACTATTTTTCCAGTAGTTGTCTTAGCAGAGTAATGACCTCCGCATATTCCATCATGCATTTCAATCAACATTCTCTTTGCCTGGAATTCATCTAAACACATCAATAACCCTCCATCTCTATTTCTCCAAAACAAGTCACCTTGAATGAGAACATATTTCTGAGACTTCAATTTTAAGGTTCTTCTTTGATTGTATGTCATCCCTTCTGCAAATGTTACATCCCTTAAGAAATGCACTATCTCTAAGTACCAGGGTTGCTTTTCAATACAAGTGACTGAAACACTTTTGATTTCAACATTGTTTATCTCAACATTCAGAAGATTAGATGCAATCATAAGCTTGGCTAAACCTAAGCCTCTCACCAATTTGGTGATCTTTATTTCCAAGTCAAATTCTTGGATTCTATTAATCCATCTGCACCTTCTTCCTGTAACCTCAGATTGGGACAAAATATCCTTAACTGCAGCATGTGGGACATAAGCAGTGACTTTTGCATTCACAAGGTATGGCCTGAAAGCCTTAACAGCTTTAACTAAAGCATAAGCCTATTTTTCCACGGTTAAATACCTTAATTCTGCTACTTGCAAAGACTTTCTATAGAAAGCTATGGGATGTTCATATCCCTCATTATCTTTTGGTAACAAAACTGCAGCTACTATATGGTATGAAGCAAAAGAGAACATAGAAAAGGGCTTACTGTAATCAGGAGATTTTAGCACCGGTGCTTCCTGAATGGCCTTTTTAATCTCATCAAACCACCTTGATGCTTCTTGATCCCAACAAAATATTGTATTCTTCTTAAGCAATTTTACAATGGGCTTCACTATCTTTGTAAAATTTGCAATGAATCTTCTAACAAAATTAACCTTGCCCAAAAAAGATTGGATACCTTTGACATTTTTTGGTGCAAGCACATTGTTTATTGTCTCAATTCTTTCAGGGTCTATTCTTACCCCTTCCTTGGAAACAATATGCCCCAATAATTTTCTTTTAGTGACACCAAAATGACACTTCTTGGGATTTAATGACACACCAAATTCCAAAGCCTTATTGAACACCTTTTTCAAATGTCCACAATGGTCATTGGCCTTTTTAGAGAAATAAGTTAAATCATCTTGATAAACCACCATGATGATGTTGATGAATTCTTTAAAGGCTACATCCATAGCTCTCTGAAATGTAGCTCCAACATTTTTTAATCCAAATGGCATTCTTACATAGACATATGTTCCCCATGGAGTAGTGAAGGCAGTTTTGAATTGTTCAAATTCCTTCACCAACACTTGATTGTATCCTGAAAAACCATACATCATGGACAAAAGATCACAACCAATTACTCTCTACAGCATGGCTTCCATATTGGGGGAGGAGTAATTATCTTTAAAGAAGCAACTTTCAAATTTTTAAAATCCACACACAATCTTATGTCCCCATTTTTCTTTCTTACTGGGACCAAATTGGAGACCCATGAAGAATGTCTTATAGGTTTGATAATCCCCCCTTCTCTTAACTTAGTCAATTCTTACTACATCTTGGTTTCTAACAGGGGGTTGATAGGTCTCTGCTTTTGTCTGAAAGGCTTAGCATTTGGAAGTAAAGGGACTTCATGCTGAAACAAGTCTTGTCTATATGCCTTTAGGTCTTCATAACACCAAGCAAAAACATGTTTATATCTCTCCAATAAATTAATAAGATTAGTTCTGACATGAGGGGGTAATTTCTTCTCAATGTATACTAGCTTAGGGGATGATTCAGTCCCCAGGTTCACCTCCTCCAATTCTTCTAACTTGGTGGTAGACTGCTGATGCAGGTGATTGTCATTGTAGCTGAACATACTCTCTAGCTCTACCAACCCTTTAGGTATCTCATTTGTTTCCAACTGGACCAAGTCATTTCTGAACACTGTTTCCTTGTTGTCAACCAGTTCCATCAATGCATTGCAATCAATCTTCTGTCCATCATAATCATCAACACATTGAATGAACCTAAGAATATCTTCATCATCGGCAAAAACTTGCCAATTATACACATTATCAGGGATGGCAGGCCTAGATTTTATTTCCACAGTGGATATGTCGATTAGTGTTGCATCATCATTTTTCAATGCAACAATAACTAAAAAGTCTGCCATGATATTCTTTGATCTCTCTATCTAATTAATAGAAAATGCACTAAAATGCTCAATGACGTCCCAAACTACATGTTTATATCTCTTTAACCTATCATTTTTGGATGCATATTTGGATCTTACCTGAGAGACAACCAATTCTGAATCTCATAACACTTTCAACAGTTGTATCCCATGCCTCTTTGCAACTTCAAGCCCCAATAACAGAGCGTCATATTCTGTAGTATTGTTTGTGCACTAAAAGGCTAATAGAAAAGAATATTTAAAAGTTATACCTGATGGGGATACAAAAAGGACTCCTGCTCCAGACCCTTTTTTGGAGCAAGCTCCATCAAAGTACATCTATGATAAACCATGCTGTTGTGATTCTAATTCAATCACAATGGAGTCAGTATTCTTCAACTGGGGTAAAATTGGTTGCACTCTAAAATTATCAAGATCAACATCTATCATACAATTGAGCATGTTAGGATCCACTTTTTCAATTACTCTAGGAGCACGTGATTCTTTGTATAAATTGACCTGATTCCCATTGATTGGGATGGTGGCATAAGATAAATCTAATTGGACATTTCCTCCTACTATTGCTGCCCACTGCCTGGATAACAACATGCCATAATGGGGCTTAGTGTTAGTAACAATAACATCCATTTTGTAAGTTGCCTTAGGAAATGCTGCTATCTCCACTTCAACATCTCTCATTGTACCTATCACAAGTACTTCTCTATTATCCATAGCATAGCATTTTCCATATACAGTAGTTACTGACGGTCCTAGTTCTTTCATAACACCATAAGGCATTACACTAGCAGCTGCCCCTGAGTCCATCATATAGTTTTTTATCAGCCAGTTATTCACTAACAAAGTAACATAAAAAGGATCTACCTGTGAAGGCTCTTGAGTAATAATGGTTCCAACATAAACCTCTGGGGTTTGGAGCTCCTAATCTTTTCCATTTTTAACTGAACCAGTGGGTAGGACTGTGTCATTGCCAGATATATTAGAAAACAAAGACAAGGCAGTATCCTTATGTTCTTTTATTTTCAGTAATTCTATTAATGGGATGGTAACTTTCATCTATGTAAGAGCCTGAGCCATATCAAATGTGGAATTGCCACTCAACTCAACATTAGTTTTAATTCTTTCTGCCTTAGGCTGACTCGCTGGTAGCTCCTTGTATATCATTGGTACTTTTATCATCTGCACTCTTGGGTGCATCTTTAATTTGCTCTTTCTTTTCTTGACCAATGTGAGGGGAAGTAGCACTACTTGTAGCCTTTTTCTGAAGAACCTCTTTTATAAACATAGAACCCAGTTCATCCTGATCACTATCCCTTTTAATGCTCCTTAGATTATAATTGTGCTTTGCCTTAGCTATAGCAACTTTAGTGAGATTTTTTACTTCTTCCTCACTAGGCCTTCTGAGATGAACTTTTTCATCTTCAATAGTTACCACATTCAAAGTAGGATGCCAATCTAGTGTTAGTTGTCCTTGAAAAGACCTTTCACTATCCAACACATCACTATGTAGCATAGAAATTAGGAATCATCAAAACATAAGATATATCAATCAAAACATTAAACATGATAGCTCAATCAAAGAAATACTCATTGCAATGAACCTAATCACAATGCACATTCAATAGAGGTATGAAAATGAAGCATTCAAAAGAAAACATTATGCAAACCAGACTCAAGATTGAATACTCCTTCCATGCGGCTCCATTGTTGTTCTTTCCTCTTCAATAGTTTTGTGGATCTCACCTACAAGTGCTCTCACAATTGAAAGCAAAAAGCTCAAGAGTACTAGAACTAAAATTTGATAGTTTGACAGCAATTCGGATTTCAAGAAGTAATTTTTAAGGGGTTGATTGAAGAAAAATTATCCAATTTATAGAGAAATTGGAGAAGTGACAAGATTGGCATGATGCAATTCAAATGGAAATTGCAAATCAATATGTCAATTATGACAAATTATGCAAATTATGCACTTTCCATGCACAATTTTGATTGATTGATTATGACACATTTCATGTCAAAATTGATTGATTAATCAATTATGACAATTTCATGACAAATTGAAATGCCACTCCCATAGAATTAGGAGATGAAATAGGAGGGAAAAGAAATTAGAAATTTGAGAATTTAGAAAATTGAAATTGATGAAAATTAGGAAATTGGAATTAGAAATTGATGAAAAATAGGATTTAGGGATTAGTGAATTAATTAATAATTTTTCATTTATTAATCAATTCACAAAGAAGAATAATTAGCCAATTAAATAAAGATTTAATTGTAATAAGAAGACTTAGGATTAACAAGTAATTTAGTAATCCTAGAGGAAGAAATGGCAAATTAGGTTAAATGACCAAATCATAAAACCCTAGAAGACGAATTAGAAATGCGAAAATGACAATGATTGAAGATAATTAATGTCATGATTTTGAATTGATAAAGGACCAATTCGACAAAATAATTTGATTGATAAATGTGCCAATTGACGAGGAACAATGACAAATTGATCCAAATTGACATAATTGAGATAGACAATGATCGATAGCGAAATGATCGCAAAATGACAAGATTGAAGGATTGATGATAAATCGACAAGAGGACAAAACCCTAATTAGGATTGACGATGTCCGAAATGATAAGATTGATGATAAAATTGATAAGAGAACAATGATTGATGACAAATTGATCGCAAGATTGACAGGAGGACAAAACCCTAATTAGGATTGACGATGTCCACAATGATGACAAATAAGCATGCTCATTGATGCAATAAGATAAAATCGATCAAAATCATGACTGGATAATGTTGTCGACAAGACCAAATTTGAGGATGAGATGATTGAATAATGTAGAAGAATGACTCGATGTTCGCAAATGATAAAGACCAAGTGCGTGACATAGGAGAAATGTTAATGCGACGCAAAAACCTAAAATGAGGCAATGCGCAAATGTTAAAGTATGACCTCGCAAGCGTTGACCATTTTTGGGTGTCTACATTTTGCCCCTCTTTGAGACAATGCGATTCTGAGCGTTGTTTCAAAGAACAATAATGAAAATGCCCCAGATAATAACAATGACATATGCATGCCCCCTCGAGGAATTGGCCGGAAACATGCAGAAAAGAGGCCAATTGATCGATAAAAATGACAGGATCGAACGGACCGACAATCGGAGATCGGATGCATGACAGACAATCAATTTAATGTGCACAAGACCGCGACCAACATAAGATGGAGAGGATGCACGTCCATCTATGCAATGACAAAGAGCTATAAATGGGACCAAGAGGGTGAAAATGACTCATTTGCACTAGCTAAAGAGGAGGATTTGTTGCTCTGGACAAGGACACTTGCAAACAGATGGCGAACATTCCAACGACGGATCACCTTGGAGAACGTGTACGCACATTCAGACGACCGGAGGACGCAGGAGCAGCGGTATGTATCGCGAAAACCCATGTGTTTGATTTCATGAATTTTGATGGCTTACGGGACATTGCGGGACCCACAGGGGACACCAAAATGGACATCTGCGCTTGTGTCATCTAAACCTGCGCTTGTGTATGATGTTCTGCGCTTGTGTAGGAAGACACAAGCGCAATTCACCTGACACAAGCACAATTTAGCTTACACAAGCGCAAGAGTTGAAAAATGACTCACTTTTGATTGGAAATGGCATGCAAATGACCTGACAGGGGGGGGGAAGGGTAGGATAGGCCAATGTAGATGAAAAACACCCCGATTTGGACATGAAAATGAGGAAATGCAACCCGTAGGAACAAACCCTAAAACTGACAAAATGATGCCCCGATTGTGGTGCAGAGTCGACAATATCCATTGATCGCACGGGAGAATCGACCGGACTGTTTCATGCGATGACATAGACTCAGGAGCACAGAGAGAGACACATTAGCTGGACTGGGATTGGCGAGGAGAGACTGTATTGGAGGACACTATATGAGGGTGCAGTTCCACCAGAGCGGAGAGCACCTTCATATCGGGCACGATCGAGGACAGAGAGCAGGTCACGCTCTCGGAGGACATTGAGCAGTATAGGAGTGAGTGGACCGATGAGACCACCGCAGCTAGGACCAGGACCGGGTACATCATCTGCGAGACATGGCAGGGATGAGGAGGACAGAGGGAGCACCCAGTGACAGAGGCACGTGCTCCATATGACAGACAGTGGACATTATGTAGTTTGCCATTATGTAGTCAGCCTGCGGGCCATTCTTAGGACAGACAGTCCGATTTTGTACTCCGACATATATGTGATATGAAATGCATCGATATGATGGAATGCAATATGTTATGACTTATGTTTTTTTCCATGTATGGATGACTTATGCACTTTGTATGAACATGTATGAATGTATTTTTATGTATTTTTTGAGACATTTATGAAATGAAATGGATAAAAATGCTTGATGTGATATACGTGATGGAATGCAAATGTACTAACCACATGAATGCAGGATGCAGTATATGCACGTGGATATCGGAGCACTAGACCGAACTGACTATCCGACCGGACGGAAGAAGTGTTAGTAAGAAGAAATAAGATAGAAGACAGTTAGAGATGATGAAAATTTGCTTTCAGTAAGGCACGTTGTAGGTGAGAACCTTTATTTTTATTTAGAAAAATGGATGCGTAGCATCATGGCATTGAAGGCCAGAGCTGAAATGCAACCCGATTTGCGTAAGACAGACACAGCATGAACAAACGACAATCACAATCAAAACAGAAAAGGATCATGAACCATCCCGGTCACTCTAAATCACTCAGTGACATCATCGAGCAACATAGGAACATGATCGAAGATAAATCAATAAAAAGATAAGACTCACAAATTCAAGCAAATCAAACAAACATCTTGATCTTCATTGTCAAAAGTTGAACGTGCTGATAGGACGATCATGCTGTCTGGTTTCAGGAAATGAGGTACCTCGTCTAAGACGGGACACAGTCTGGTTTCGAGTATACCACACCTTGTATAAGACCCATGATAATGTGACAAGGACAAATGATTTTTGATGCTGATATTCGATTGATAAGACAATTTTGATCAATTTGAATGTTTGGTTTTGATTGAATAAGTTCATCTGTTAATGCACGATTTCATTAAAGCATAGTGTTTGATTGCGAGTGTCATTGGAGGAATGCTCAGTGATCTGTCGATGCACAAAAGGGATAATTATTGCAAAAATGCATGTTTTTGTTTTTTGGAGTTTTACAATTTTTTTGTGTTCATTCTTTTTTCAGGACTTTATTTGATTTTTAGAGATTTTTTCAGGACATTTTTCGATTTTTTATGGATTTCTTCAGGACATTTTTGAAATTTTTAGAATTTTTTTTTTTTTTTTCAGGACTTTTTTCAATTTTTATGATCTTTTTTCAGGTCATGTTTCGATTTTTATGAATTTTTTCATGACATTTTTCAATTTTTATGACTTTTTTCAGGACACTTTGAGATTTTTATGAATTTTTTCAGGACATTTTTCGATTTTTATGGATTTTTTTCAAGACATTATTTGAAATTTTTGGAATTTTTCAAATTTTGCCCCCAGTGTCTAGCAAGGCAAGGAATATGACAGGTGAATAAATAGGCTTGCTGAAATGATGGTGGATAGAGGGAAAACAAAGGCCTTTTTATCATAGAGACAACGGATGCAATTTCCAAGGACTATGACGTGATGGGACAAGAGACTAGATATGACAATGTAAAGCAGTGAATATGGCATGAGGGACATGTCAAGAGTTTTTTTGAAACCATGTATAAATTTTGCGTCCTTATGTCAGATCAAGATCAAGGAATGAAAAAGAATGTATGGATAGTGATAAGAGATGGATAGGATAAGCAAGACCAATAATGGATAAAGGACATGGACTGAAGGTTGGGATTGGCTAAGGGATAATGGTAGAAAGTTGCAATAAGATAGGGAATATGGATGAAAGGTGATAATAAGCAAATGGATAAAGACCAAAAGCTATGATGGACTAAAAGCTGCAAACAAGATGCGCGATGCTCATGAAGATCCTCAGCCTTGTCAAGATCAAAGGTGGAAAGGGAAACTGGACATGAGGGACAATAAGATAATGGAGGAGTAATGACATGGTATGATAGGATAATGGAAGGGCAATAGGATATGAAGGAGGAAACCTGCCCCCAAGTGTGGTGTGCAAGAAGTTCATAAATTACGCATGACGCCTGTTTGCCAGGTTTTCATCATGGTACTTGCCCAAGGTGCCTGTTTGCCAGGTTTTCACCAGTGGACGAATTATTTTTTCTTTACTTTTTTTCTTTTTCTTTTGTCTTTTTTTTTTTTTTTCAATTTTTTTTTTTTTGATTTTTGACTTTTTCAGAAGAAGATGGACACATGATAGGGGATGGAAGAAGGACTCGAGCGTCTTTTTGGTTGGATAGTAGCCTTAAAAAATTGGACCATGACCTTTAAAAGTATGCTCAAAGATGTTGGTAGGATAAGGACATGGACAATGAGATGAAACTAAGGCAATGATTTATGCAAAGGATTGGACGAGAGGGATGGAAGGATGGAAAATATGCATTGGATAATGGATAGGGTATTGGAAGAATTGGGCTTCAGTGGATGGAAATGAAGGCAGGATCAACATTGGCACACACCTTGAGGGGTGATAGACTGATGGAGGACAAATGTATTTTGGATTGTAAGATTTGGATGGAGGAATAGCTTGGGATTTTGGGACATAAGAGCCCAAAATGGATGATGAAGGTGATGGAGGAATAGATTTGAGAGGTTTGGATGGAGGAATAACAATTTTGGATGCCAAGTTTGATGTTTCTCTTTGTGCTTCAAGGAGCTTCTTAGGGATCCACATGGTTTTTGATTTTTCATGCTTTTGTGGTTCCTTGGAGTGCATTGCTTGCACAAGGGATTTAGGAACCCATATAGATCTTGACTTTGCTTTATTTTGCTCAGTGGGCCTTTGTGGCCTTTTGGATATTTCCTTTTCTTTATAGATCATATTGCTCTTTGTTTTGACATGTCGATTAGATTGGACATGTTGATCTTTGAATACATGTGGATTGCTAGACTTATGACTTTTATACTTGGCATCCAAATTGCTTGGAGGAGGGAATGAATGTCGGTGTGGATGGGAATGATATGGAGGCATGTGGGATGGATGGAAGGTTCTCCAAGATGTGTGCCTTTGCTGACGTTGCATAGGAGATGGAGGGATATAGGGACCTAGAATGGATGGAAGCGATGATGGGGAAGGTGGACATTTGGATTTTGACTTTGAAGGGATACCAATGCCTTGAGTGTGAACTCTGTAGCCATGACCATTAGTATATTCTTTGACATGAAGGGATTCTTTCTTATGGAGATCTACCCCTTTGCCTTTATCAATATTTTGACTAATAGTATACTCTTTTCTTTGGGAAGAAGACGAGAGTCCATTATGAGGTGGATGTGATATGAGAGAAATAAGGAGATCTTGAAGTGGATCGGATTGCACCAAAGTGGAAGAACCCATTATGCATGTAGGGGGTTCATGAACATCTTGCACTGACACGTTAGAATCATGAGGAGTATCAGGATCATGAGGGGGACTAGGTTCAATGATAGGCTCTTCAAGAGATGGAATGGGAGACATAATGGGATCACCAAAAGAAATGCACTCTTGGAGTGGATATGCTGGATTAGGACGTGGAGATGGAGGAACAAGTGGATCTTGTGGAGGATCTGAAGGAATGATTTGATCTTGACAAGGAGGAAGATCATTGGAATCTTCTTTAAAGATGCTTTGCTCTTGACTTTCAATGGGATCATCGGAAAGGATGGAAGGGATATCTTGATCTTTCTGAGGAAGTGGAATGTCAATGGGATTTGAAAGGACATTTTGCTCATTAAATGGAATGGGATCCTTTGCGATTGGATGGACTAGGATATCTTGATCTTGCTCGGGGAGTGGAATGTCAATAGGACTTTGGATAGGATGGACAAGAATAGGGGAATCATCATGAGTGTCTGGGGAAATGGGATCTTGGTCAACAATTGGATGGGGTGATAAGGTTTCAGGATCTTGATCTTGATTTGCTTTAGGACTCATTTCTTCATGCTCTAAATTATTCTCTTGACATGGAGTTGGACTTTGAATATGCATGGGGGATTTTGGCAAGGGATTAATGCTTTGGCATGAAGGGGATGCACTTTGAACATTTGCGATGGATTCTGGCTCAAAATTTTGACCTGGAAATTTTCGAAACATTTTGGACATTTGAGATCTTATCTTCTCACTGTTTATCACTTTTTGCTCCAATATCTCCTTTTCTTGAGCTAGTTTCTCCTCTAGTTTTTGTATTTGGACATTTAAATCATCATGATAAGTTTGACCAATGTTGCTTTGTTGTTGGGTTGAATAGAATTGTGATTGCATTGTCGGTTGATATGTCAAACTTTGTTGCATCATTGGTGCTTGGAACCTTGTTTCAATAGACATGTCACTATGCAAATGCAATAATTTTGGAATTTTTCAAGTATAATGTATGATATGCAACTAAATGCGAACTAAATAAATGAAAATGCAATCTATGTTAAGAATGCAATCTATGTTTTTGGTTGTTTTTGAAGATTTTGACAAACTTTTGAAATGCAAATCTAAGAGAGGAACCTTGGGAAATTGGAATGATGTCTAGACCTCAAAGGACAAAAGGACTTAATAGACAAAGGACAAGATGACAATGTCTCCCCTATATGCTTGGATACTAAGCTAGGTTTGACGAAATGATATTGATGACAAAAAGGACAAAAGACTTGATAAGGTCTAGACTTCTTAACAATGACTTAGGGTTTACCAAAGATTTGGATTGCTCAAGTATGACAAGACCTAGGTTTGATACTATATGAAAAAGGATAATTAATATGCAAATGATCTTAATATGATATGACAATGACTTAGGCTTAATGAAGAGACTTGGGATATGCAAATGCCAATGTATGACAATGTCCACCTAAGATGAAACCTAGGGTGTAATTATGAAATGACATTACTCTTATGCAAGAGGATATATGCAAATGGATGACTCTAATTGGTATGCAAAAGAAGTATGACTTAGGTGAAACCTCACTTTGATATTTGATAATGAAATTGCAAAATGCAAACTAGGATGAACCTAAATGCAAGTGACATAAGAGTTGAGACAAGTTTTTGACCAATGTTGGACAACCATGCTTGAAGTATGATCTTTGAATCTTGTTGAACGTTTGTTGGATGAATGTCTCTTGTGTTTAATATTGTTTTGATCAATGTGTTTTGCTTTTGAAATGGGATAACATTCAACTTTTGACAATCAAAGAATACAAGATGTTACGACTTAGACTCAAGACAATCATGCTCATTTCCACATTTCTTATGGTAGGCAAGGACATTAGGTACTTGAGAGGTAGACTCATTATGGGATTCAAGGAGAATACATAGATGCTTGACCCCACGGGCTCCCCTCCACGACACTCACTTCTCAGGGCAGCCAAGCATCAGTCCCCATGGAATCTCCCCATGGCGAACTTAGTATCTCTTCCAAGTATCCGAATTTGTCCTTCTCAAGCAACTAGAAGGGTTTTTGGCCTCTAAAAACAAGGTATGTAGTAAGGATTTCTGTTAAGCATTACTTCTTGATGTCATGCAAGCATGATTGAGACATTAAGCCCATCAAGATACCAACAAATGTAGTCACGCAAGCGCAATTTAGACCAAGAGGCCCTACTTAGATGTTGATATGAGAAAGAGTTTCAAGGGGCATCACTTCCCAAGTAACTACAATTCCCACGTAACACTTCCTTCAAAGCTTTCACTCATCAGGTATTTGTTTATAGTGAGTTAGAATGCCCAGGAATTCTAGCCATACTCACTTTGGGTCGTTCCCTTCTCACGATTATCACTTGCTTGCTAAAGCAAAGTGGTCGGGAAGGCAGGCCCTCTAATGGAGACAAACAATCAACAAGACAAGTATGGTACCGAAGATCTGGATTTCTGATCACCCTAAGAAGGATGAGAGCATACTCTCCTACTCCAATGTCATACTTAACAATCAAAGCAAACAAGTGTTCATTTCCACCTATTTATAAATCACTAAGTGCCTAATTAAAAATCTCAAACACACAATTTGGTTGTTTCTCCAAGGCAACCTGCAAAACACATGTCAGAGGTTTGATTTGTTGTCTTTGACCATCGAATCTGCATAACACATGTTAGTAGTTTGATTTTTGGTCTTTGTCATGCATATGCCAAGATCCTGCACAAATAATTAGTACCAAAATCCAAAGCATAGATGATCTGATTTATCAAAATTATCAAAAAAAATTAAGAATTTCAGTCCACTTTGAGAAGGCATAACTTTCTCATCCTAGCTCCGAATTACAAACCGTTTGATGCGTTGGAAAGGTATTCAAATAATCTAGAACCAAATTACGGAAACATCAATGATGTCTCGTCATGTTTACGGGCACCATATTTGTCCAGAAATGCACCAAAGACCCTCAAAATTGCAATTTACTAAAACATAGAAAATTTTTCAAGTAAAAACTGCATTTTTTACCTCTGTTCTGGACTTGACACAGGCGTAGAAGACAGAACACAAGCGCAAGATGTCTAACACAAGCGCAGAATGTATCAACACAGGTGCAAGATGTGTCAACACAAGCGCAAGATGCTTCACACAAGCGCAGAAGTCTCCAGAATACCCTGCACGGCTCTGTTTTTGGGTTTTTGACCTGCAAATCAGCTTAGAAGCACTCCAAAACACAGTAAGATGGTTAGAAGGTTAGTATTCATGTCGGGTTCACCAATTAATGTAGCATAGAAATTAGGAATCATCAAAACATAAGATATATCAATCAAAACATTAAACATGATAGCTCAATCAAAGAAATACTCATTGCAATGAACCTAATCACAATGCACATTCAATAGAGGTATGAAAATGAAGCATTCAAAAGAAAACATTATGCAAACCAGACTCAAGATTGAATACTCCTTCCATGCGGCTCCATTGTTGTTCTTTCCTCTTCAATAGTTTTGAGGATCTCACCTACAAGTGCTCTCACAATTGAAAGCAAAAAGCTCAAGAGTACTAGAACTAAAATTTGATAGTTTGACAGCAATTCGGATTTCAAGAAGTAATTTTTAAGGGGTTGATTGAAGAAAAATTATCCAATTTATAGAGAAATTGGAGAAGTGACAAGATTGGCATGATGCAATTCAAATGGAAATTGCAAATCAATATGTCAATTATGACAAATTATGCAAATTATGCACTTTCCATGCACAATTTTGATTGATTGATTATGACACATTTCATGTCAAAATTGATTGATTAATCAATTATGACAATTTCATGACAAATTGAAATGCCACTCCCATAGAATTAGGAGATGAAATAGGAGGGAAAAGAAATTAGAAATTTGAGAATTTAGAAAATTGAAATTGATGAAAATTAGGAAATTGGAATTAGAAATTGATGAAAAATAGGATTTAGGGATTAGTGAATTAATTAATAATTTTTCATTTATTAATCAATTCACAAAGAAGAATAATTAGCCAATTAAATAAAGATTTAATTGTAATAAGAAGACTTAGGATTAACAAGTAATTTAGTAATCCTAGAGGAAGAAATGGCAAATTAGGTTAAATGACCAAATCATAAAACCCTAGAAGACGAATTAGAAATGCGAAAATGACAATGATTGAAGATAATTAATGTCATGATTTTGAATTGATAAAGGACCAATGCGACAAAATAATTTGATTGATAAATGTGCCAATTGACGAGGAACAATGACAAATTGATCCAAATTGACATAATTGAGATAGACAATGATCGATAGCGAAATGATCGCAAAATGACAAGATTGAAGGATTGATGATAAATCGACAAGAGGACAAAACCCTAATTAGGATTGACGATGTCCGAAATGATAAGATTGATGATAAAATTGATAAGAGAACAATGATTGATGACAAATTGATCGCAAGATTGACAGGAGGACAAAACCCTAATTAGGATTGACGATGTCCACAATGATGACAAATAAGCATGCTCATTGATGCAATAAGATAAAATCGATCAAAATCATGACTGGATAATGTTGTCGACAAGACCAAATTTGAGGATGAGATGATTGAATAATGTAGAAGAATGACTCGATGTTCGCAAATGATAAAGACCAAGTGCGTGACATAGGAGAAATGTTAATGCGACGCAAAAACCTAAAATGAGGCAATGCGCAAATGTTAAAGTATGACCTCGCAAGCGTTGACCATTTTTGGGTGTCTACACACTAAATTCACTTTGTACAGATTCCTCATCACTTTCTACAATGGTCTCAAACATGTTAATGTCAGGCTTAGCTTCTTGTCTCATGGATTCTTCAAGGGCTTGAGCTATTGCACATTGATGAGGAGAATGTGGCCCATCAGAAGCAATACACCAAGGAGTGTTTTCTATATTATGGACATTTTTCCCTTTTGAGGGATCTGGGGTATCCTGACTCTGAGCATTTTTAGGCTTCTCATTCTGCAGCTTGCCATCTATCCAGTTGATAATATAGGGCATATCATGCAGCCTAGGGGGTCTATCTTGCCAATTATAATGAGGCTTATCATTTTTATTTACCTTGGTAGTTAGATCCTTCATAGCAGTAACCAACTTTTCTATCTTGTCTTCCTCCTTAGCAACTTTGTTGGGTTGCTATTTTGTTTCCTGTCATAGCGTACCATCAGTTATCATTCCTAACTTTCTGGATGCTTTCCTATTTCTCTCCACATTAATAGCAATTCTAAATGCATCTCTCAGGCTATGTGTATTTTTATCCCTTAAGATATAAGCCATTTTAGAATCAAATGCATTATAATAGGTTTTCAGACACATGTTATCATCTAACCTCATCACCTGATACAATCTATGCATGGCTTTCTGAAATCTAGCATTGAAATCGGTGACCATTTCATTATCAGATTTTCTAATGTTATTAAATTCATTAAGCATGAATCTCACATTTGTTTTGTCACCGTATTGTTCTTGAAAATAATTCTTAAAGTCCTCCCAAGACCCAATGCTATTAGCTAGGAGACCTCTGTACCAATCTCTTGCATCATCTACCAGGGATTGAACAAATAATTTCATTATAACATCTTCATCCACTATCTCATAATCATTTATCAAGTCACCAAAAGATTTTAAATACTCCTCAATACTAATTGCATTATTTCTAGCAAATTTATGGATTCTATCCCTTAACTCAGTGGGAACATGGTTGGGATATCCTGGGATCCCATCAAAAAACAATTGTCTATACTGCTCTAAATTGATGGGTCTCCTTTGGAAAGGGTTAACAACATTATTATTACCCATGTTCATTTTGACATTGGGGATCAGGGTCTAAGAGATTTGGTTATGCTGACTGTTTATAGGGGCTTGAATAACTATTGTTGAATTAACAGGCACAATAGGCTGAATTTTAACTGAGGGGAGGGAAATTTGCTGAGAATCGGGCTTACTAAGATCTTCTGATGGAAAAATGATAGAGGGAGCTTTTAGATAACTAATTTTTCTTGTAACTTCCTGATTAGCCACTTCCAACTCAACTTTCTCTAACTCCATTTGTAGATCATCCTTTTCCTTTCTCATTCTTTCCATCTCTCTCTCATGTGTTGATAATCTATGAGAGATCTCCTCTATATTTCTAGATCTAGTTCCATCATCCACCCACTTCTGCTTCCCTTTATTGACATTATTCTTAGGAGGCTATGGATCACTAAGCACTTCCCTATTTGGTTGGATTACTGACCTATATGCTGGCTTGGCCTTAGGGATTAGAAATTCTCTAATCACAGGACCTTCATCATCACTTTTCTCCTTTTCTTGGGCCAACAATTCAAGATCAACTATCTGTCTAAGAAGCCTATCTCTCTCCATTAGTTTTTCTTTTACTTCTTTTTCCCTATTTACTTCCTTTTGGGCTCTTAAGGAGATTAAGTGATGAACCTTTCTATTTAAATCTTCTATTTCTTGTGACACTTTATCTTCATCAGGGAAATTCTCCTCAAAGTCAAATACATTGACCTAGTCTATATCAATCAAGCTGGTGTTTCCATCAACTATTGTAGGCATAGAATGTTTGATTGCATTTGAACTAGTCCTATCTCTCCCAGAAAGGCTAACATGACATATATCTTGATTTAAAGCATGAACATTATCTATATTTCCAAATAATCTAGAATGGAAACCTAATATATCATGTTCAGATTCTCTAGAAGAAGAATAAGATTTCGCATAAATAGGTCGATCAAGTACCTTATCGATATTGTTGTTTTTCTGCACCCAAGCAGCATTTGATGGTTCATGGAGTACTGATCTCTTCTGACCTCTTCGTGACTGCTCAGGCAAACCTTTTTGCAAGGTTTTACGAGGATGCTTCTTCATGAATGATCTGATGTTTTTTCCTCCTTGCATTATGCTTGTCTCCCTTTCAGAATTATATTTATTTCACAAGGACTAGTTACAAAATAACAGAGTCGCCACCCACAAGACTATGGGAAATATGAAAACAAGCTTTGAATAAAATGTTGCAAATCTTCAGACCAAAATCATATATCAAAAGAAATAGAGGGAACTTCCAAATAGAGACTTCTAGACACCACTACTATATTCACTGAAGCACCAATCCATTCCACAAACACACAATGATTTTCCTTATAAATTTAAGCACAAATGTGCATCTGGATTCTCACTGTGACTCTCCCCAGCAAAGTCGCCACTTTTTGTTGTTCTCAAAATATGATTCCCCTTCAAACTTCTTATAGTAAAAGAATAACTCTGTGTGTGAGAGAGAAGACAAGGAGAAGGAAATTCCAGCATAATATATGACAAGGTTTGATTAACCTTCTACAGTTCGAACTTGTCCAAAGTTAAGGTGGGTATACCTTTTGTGAACTGAGTTCACACTTTAAAAGATAAATCCACAAATAAACCAGTCTGAAAACCAGTGGTTCTTATCACCTTAAAACCAACTAAAACCAAGAAATAAAATTTGTACTCATGTTCAGTATTGACCTACAAGATGTGTAAAAGGACAATCGCAATAGACACGAATGCCTTATCCAAGCCACAGAGTCATCTAAGTTTAGACAATATTCCCACAATCAAATATCTCCGCACATCCTATCAGCTCGGCTTCTATAGATCCCCACATATGCCTGACATACATAAGAATTTCACTTGTACCAAACCAAACTGCATTTATCAAATTCAAAGTATCCCACAAAGAATTTACTGATAGAAATGATTCCTGCGTATTTAATTCCCCTCCTGAAGAGATAAGCTAAGAAGCACATCTACTTGAAATCACCTTACAACCCACATTCAAAAGGAATAACACTAGATTACTCAGAATGAAACGATAAATATTTGCAAACATACTTGAAAACAACAAAAAGTTTAAGCTCAAAACCGATGGTCTATGTATTGATATTATTTCAGAAAGTATTACAAAAACATTTGAATGTTCTCCATTAAGACTTAGGAAAAAGCTCAGATAAATTTTTGCAACATTTCCTTACAATTCCTTGCAATCCTTTTTTACTAGTCTTGTTATCCATTTATAATAACATGGATGCATACATAGCTTCAGACTTCCATAGGGAAATTGTTACAATCATTACTTCTCTCAAGAAGTAGTTACAAAACCTTTTCCAAATGTGGTTACAAGTCTTTTTCAACATCTGCGGCTTCTTCTACTTGTTGTTCTATTGCAACCTCTTCTAACTACTCTACATCTAGTACTGCATATTTTCTTGTCCATTCCTGGTATACATCATCAGCTGGCCATGAGAAGTTAATCACTTTTCCCTTTGTCTTGGCTAATCTTTTCCAAGAATTCCTCATTTTGTTAACCTCTGAATTTAGAAAACCATAATGAGATTTGATTTTCTCAATCTCCTCAATTATTTTGATAAATATGGAGGCATCCTCTGAATTAATAATTCCTTTTATTCTTAATGACAATTTGGCTTCTAATTCCTTAAGCCATATTTGTTTGTCCTTTAATTGAGTTGGACTGGCAAACCCCCCTAGGAGTAATTCAAAAACTTGATCAGTGTACTCTTTCTTGTACAAGTTGATCTTTCTATCTGCATTATCTACTCCTTCTGCCAACTTTACTAAATCCTTTGTCATATCATTAGTAGATTTAATAATGGGGTCAGCCCTTGCCTCATCATAGGACATACAAATAAGTTCTATATCCTACTCTCTAGGTTTCCACTTGTCAAAAATAGGCATTAGAATAGTCTTGTCTCCATTTAGCTCATTCCACATGTCCAAAATCTTACTCATGTTGTTGTACATTAGTGAGGACCCTATGGTGTCAGGAAAACTCAAAATTGTAGCCCTTACTCTCTCTTCGTGTTTCTTTGCATACATGGCCTGAGCCTATTTTAGCTTCTCCAATTCATGGGGAGTGATCTCAATCAACTGGGAACTAGAAGGTGTTGGAGATGGTGGGAATTCAATACTGGGGTTGGTAGGTGGAGGCCTTGCAGGAGAAGAGGAGATCATCAATGTTGAGGACTCACCTTGATGGTATTGTCCTCCCAACTGGCTTTGTAGCTTGGCAATGATGCTATCTTTACCCCTTACCTCCTCCTTGGTACTGTTATAAGCTTTTAAACCTATCTCCAACTTAGCTTGGAGATCTTCTTTTTCCTTTGCCTCTCTTTCTACTACTGCAACACTAAACTTTGTAGTCTCTAGAACAATGTTAGCAGCTTCTACCACCCTAGTGCTTTGTACTCTTTTCACTATCATTCCTCCCAAGTAGCTTGATCCTGGGGTGTCTTTTTTCTTTCTATTTTCATCTCTTTTCAGAGAACACATGACCAGGGCAGCATTGTCCTTGCTGAAGGTGACTCCTTCCATAGGCTTGGTCTCCTTCCTTACTACCTCTAAAACCAAGGGATCTGCTATATCCCAGTCAGGGAGAATGAGTACACTAGCCTTTGCTACCATGTCTCTACCCTATTCAGGAGTGATGGTCTTGAACTCAATGACCATTTCTTGCTTTATTTCTTCCTCTACCATAGCTGGATCCTTGTGGGGCTACTCACTCTTCCTCTTCTCACATCTAGTATTGAAATGATCAATATTCCACTTCCACATGAATTGCATGAAAGCTCCTAATGTGACAAAGTTGCTATCAACCAAGAAATTTTCACTGGCTTGTTTAACATCAGGATCTAGCTCCTGGCCTTTGAACTCATCAATAGTTATATTCATTTCAGCATTAGGGGGCTCTTCTGGCATTCCCTCTTCTACTTCATCATAGGTGTAGGCTATCTCCCCAAGGCTACCTAATTGTAGCAGTTGTTCAGCTGCTGCTTGTTCATCTCCTATATGAATAGGGGATTGAGATGGGGAATACAATGGTTCATTAGATTTCACTTCCTTCCTCATTCTTTGCCTCATGGGGCTCTCCTGAATGTCAATGATTTCTTGTATTTTTCTCTTTCCTTTTGAAGTTGAAGGCTCCCCTGTTGTTGGTACTAACACACTATATTTGGACCTTTTATGTAACACATAATCCCTTGGAGGTATTGTTTTGGCAGATGTATGTTAGGCCCAATATGGAAAGCTAATGTACTGAGAGGGGAGGGGTGAATCGGTACTCCAAAACTTTTCTTGAATAATAACTTTACTATTTTGCATAAACATAATAGTGCAATAACATAAAATAAAGTTAAAATAAATAGATAAAAATCATACATGATTCACTCCATAACACATATATTTTGGTTACGCAAAAACTCTTGGTTAGAGAGAAAAACTGCGGTGGGGATGGCACCCACAACTTCACTACTATAATAGTAAAGAGTGCTTGGTTAGAGCTACATTTTAGCTATTTCTGATAGCTTACCCTGTTAGGAGTAACAAGATCTTTTAGATCTACCTTGTTAAAGGATTTTACAACATTTATTCTAAATGTTGCACTTGGTTAGAGGCTTTACAATTTATAGACTTGATTAGAGTCTTTTACCTTGTTAAAGGTTTCTCTTTCAACTTCACAATATTACAATAAAATCATTACAAATATCTGCAACTTTACATTTGAAATGTTATAGCAAATTCCATCTGCTCAGAATAGATTGCCTTGCTTATAGCATACCTCGGTAACCCATATAGTAACTCGGTAAACCCTTCTATTTACTCTATTCTTCCACTGTTCTCTGAAAACCTTCTCAGTGACCTCTGTGTCTCTGTAACAGTCTTCCTTCATTCATGCATACACTTCACTCATGCTATATAAATAGATCTCTTAAAACGGTGATCCAATTCATTGCTTCGATCTTACAAACAAGATTCCTCGAATGAATAACTAAACAAAACATTTCATTGGTTAGATTGTCCTTAAAATCATACACAATCTTTTGGTGCAATTTCCAATGTAATAACGGTTAGATGTGCCTCGATCTTGTAACATGTTTTCATATGCATGTCCAGGTTCAATGTATCTGGTAACACGTTTCACTTGGTATATGTCAACTCGGTGTGTCATCTTTACTGCTCGGTAGTCTCAAAAAGATACTCGATAGACAACTTGGTGTATACTGCATTTTGTGACAGCTTTCCTCTGTAACTAACTAGACTGTGGATATCGACTTCTCTATGTGTATCGACTTCATGATTCAGTAGTGCTAACTGACTAGAATATATAGCATGACTTTGAATATAAAAACTAATGGCAATTTGATAAGTAGTAACAATCTCTCCTTTTGACATTAATTGAGATGTTTGACAAAAACTACTTTCAAAGTCATAACTCAAAAATCTATATACTTTGCAAAATGACTATACTTAACAATAAATACAATAGTCAATGAAATAGTATATTCAAATATACTCCCCTTATCATTATACTATAAATAACTCTAATTTTTGTGCATGCTCGATTCTGTGCTTGTGTGCTCTGCTTACTGTCCTTGGATATTCTGCATACTCTGCTCGATATACTCCCCCTGTATACAATACTCTGAATACTATATCAAAACTGTATTACAAAATTGTATTACTCAAAACTGTATCTCCTCCTATATAGTATCACTCCCCCTTTTTGACAAACATCAAAAACTTAATTCCCATCTCGGGGTGGTAACTGATCAAAAATAGATTTATACTTCTTCTGGGTGTCAGTGAGTGTGACAGAGAGTGCATCTTTGACACTTTCCATTAAAGAATTTTGTGCTTGAATATCAGCCAATAGGGATATTAAGCCATCAAGAGTGCTTCCCTCTTGTGTAGTAGATAGGCGTGTAGCTTGGTTAATCTGTTCTTGAACTGATGAAAGATGAGGAAGGAATAATGTCTGAAGTGTCATTATATCCATCCGGATCTTATGTTCTTCATTTTTGAGTTCTAGTTGTTGAGCCATAAGCTGTTGAAGCTTGGTATAATTTTTTTGAACTGAATTGGGCTCTGTGGTCAACTTATTTGAGAGATCGGTGATCTCTTTTTCAATTGCATCAGTTTTATTCTTGATATCTTTATTGAATATGGAAAATGTGCAAATTTTTGAAATAAATAAAGAATATGCTTGAGTTGAGGGGACAACTTAGTAATGAGTTTGACAAGTTTGACTTTGCCAATAGCAAGAGCTTTTTGTACCTCTTCTATCATTTTTTCAGTAAGCTCCTTATCTTTGAGCTTGCTCAAGTACTCAGATGCATCAACTCCAGATGTTTCTATTTTATTAAGGAGTTCATCCAGTTGAATGTGGATGGCTACATCGGTTGACACTGTAGCTGTAGGTAGCATATCTGTCAATAGTGTCTTCACATTCTGAAGTACTTTATTCTTCTTTTGAATGGCCATCTATTTTTCTTGTTTGGCCTTTGCTTTGCATAGTTCACCGAAATCAATAAGTGCTTGCCCTTTTAATTTTGAGATATCCACATTGGGCAACACTATTGGTTTAAATAAATCAACTTTAAAACTATGCTTTTTCACCTTCTTTTCTTTACCTTTGGTCGGTTGGACCAAGACAATAGCTTGTGAGGTTTGCTAAACCTTGGTAGGCTGCTTGGTGGAGGCAACACTTTGGTTGATTCCTGTAGCTGTTATGGTTTCTTTGGGTGTCTCGATACTGGGTGTCTCAGCTACTACATTTTCAGTGCTTGACGGTGCTTGAGAGGTCTTTTCTTGAGTTGTACCTTCTGCTGCTTCAGACTTGTGACCTTCGGTGCCTTGTGCTATATCCTGAGGAGCTTTGATAGAGAGAGGTTGAGTGATCAGTGGATAAGGATGAACTTGTACTAACACAGATTCACTAGATACAAGTTTTGCATATGTAGTGCCTTCTATCATCTCCTGCTCCTGTTCTTCTGCATCCATGACATCTTCATCAATTTGAATAGTGTCAACCAGGTCTTTCTCGGTAGCATCAGGATCGTGCTCGGTGACATCAGGATCTTGTTTAGTGACATCAACAATTTCAACTTTAGATTGTTCACCAACATCTTTTATTTTGAAGATTTCCTGCCATTTTGCTTTTGTCTCATTTTCTACATCAATGTATAGCCCATTCATCAATTTTAAGGCTCTCTGTTTGACAAGAAATTTAGAATTGTAGGTTGTCAAGTGTTCTTTTATTTCTACTATAGACATATCAGGAAATAGACGGACTAAACTTCTTTCTATGATTTGTTTCTTTGAGTCCATTGCATAATTCCACCTGTTATCAATATGTAAGTACAGTTCACTCGAAAGTGACTTTACTAGTTCTAGTGGAGCTAGCCGAAACTTTAGAAGTGTGCAAATGACTACTTCAATTTGTCAGTTCTCATCATTATTTCTTGTTTCATACTTGACATATCTAAAGGAACCAAATCCACCATATTCTTTTAGATTTGCACAAAAATTTTCAACACTATGTATATTTACCTTCTTGCTTTTGACAATTTGGAATTTGTTTGCATCTTCGGATTCTGTATCACTAGACTCTTTTCCCAAGATGAGTCTCTGAGTAGATTTCTTGTAGGTCTTGGTTACCTTGGGAGCAGTAACACTCTTTTGTTTCTTACTCGATGATGTAGCTGATGCTCTTGTATTAGGTCTCTTTGTTGGAGGAGTCGGTAGGGCCTTTGGAATGTCCTGTTTCTTTCTTTTCAATACTTTACCCTTAGGTAGTTCCGTGCTCAATGTTATTGTTGCCTCTTGAGCTTCTGATTCCTCTTTGATGATGGCAAGAGTACCTTTGATAGGTGTGGAGGAAGATTCTTCTTTGAATTTCTTAGATAATGCCTTAATCATCTTTGTAGCCTTTCTTGTAGCTTTAGGTACTACAATGCTCATTTTTACCTTTTCCTTAACTTCTTCATAAGTTCCATATCTCGATTCGGTAGCATGCCTTGGCAATGTAAGAAATGCATCAATTTGTTGTTGTGTGATATCATAGTCAATCTCGTAACCCATTGGTGGCAAAGATTGAGTCCTTGGTTCCACAACATTCACATAACAGTAATCGGTGTCTACCTCAAAGCATATATCATCTTTATATTTCTCTACTAGCTGGGGTGGAATCCGGTACCTGTTGTGCATCTTCTCTTGAAATTTGCTGAAGTAGTCATCCATGATATCATTGAAATTATCTCCCAATTTCTTAATAAAGTCATTAATTTCATGGGTGATTGGTCGGTGTAGCTCCCAAACTACATTATTGATTGATGGAAAGAATTTCTCAAAGTAGAAAAACATGCATACAAGAAGTGAACCAAACTTCAGTGTATTTTCTGAGTTCTTCTTCTTCGGCTTCCTTATTGTGTTCAGGTTCTCAAACAAGTTCTTCAATAATACTTCACATAAATCAACTTTCATTCCCTTTTTCACTATTTTATAAGCTAAGTCAACTGCTGCACAGGGTACACTATTTTCCCTTGTTGATTGGAAGAAATAGTAACCAATTACTCTAATTGCAAACTTAAGTTTTGCATCAGTGACATTGTTCAGTTTCTATCCTCGGTAATCAGATTCTACTCCAGTTAAACTGATTAACTCCTTCTGTGATATCATCTTTTGTGCTCGTGCATGATCATAGATAGGATAACCGGTGATCACATGAATGATTTCCTTGGTGATTTTGAATGGTTTCTCTTCTAGCCACATGAAATCATCATGAACTTTTCTCAAAACAAACTTAACCCACTGGGGTTTGAACACATGGGGATAGGTTAGGGCTTCAGTTAATCCCTTAATTTTGATATGCTCATACTTGCTATCCATTTTACCAGTGATACATAGCTCATCATATGTGTCACTTATCTCAACATGACTGAGTTCTTCAACACGACATTTGGTGAAGAATCTCACATCTTTGACTAACAAGACTCAATTTGGGATGAGTGAAAAGGTAGTTTTGTCATCCGGTTCAGAGGCAACTTTAGGAGTTAAAGAGTATTTCAGAGAGGGCTTCTCGACAGTCTTGACAACTATGGGATCTTGGATCTTGGGTGCCATTTGTAAATTTCAAATAAAACTAGCAAACTATCCTTAGGGTTTGACAGTTTACAAACAGTAGATGCTTCTCACTCAATAGATAATAGCAATTTGACAAGATCAGTAAACTAGCTTAACAATGTGATGAGATTTATGTAAATACCTTGGATTTGCTTTGAATGAGGTTTGATCGCCTTGATTCACTCTGTTCTGCTCTCTTGAAAACTTGGTGAATGAAAATGACCATGAAAATACCTTTAAGTACACAAAATACCTTATCGAGCTCCATGCGGGTTAGGTCAAAAAAATTAAATGCACTTAGTTCACCTTAACTGATTTACTCTATTTTTTTTGTTTTAACCGAGTAACCAAATTTCCTTCATTTACCGACTTGACAAGCTTCCTGTATTCACCGACTTGACAGGCTTCCTGTAAAGTACTTTTGATAGAATTTCAAACTTACTAATGCATCTTAACTATGCTGATTTTGGATTTAGTACATAATAGAATAGGAACTGTTATGATTTTAACTTTCAGAGAATGCAATCCCTTCGTACCTTTGCTGATTAATTTGGAATAGGTCCACCTAACTCGGTAGGTAAGGTGCTTTCTTCATTTGACACAATTTCCTTCTTTTTCCAAATCATCTTTAATTTTTCTTTTATCTTTTCAGTGTCTCCTCTAGGTTGATCTCTGCAATCTCCAGCCAAATGTCCAACTTTGTGACAATGAAAACATGCCATACCAGGATTTCTCCATGATCTTTGGTTGTTCATTCCAAACCTTATAAAATAGTTGGCACTTATATGTCCATATCTTCCACAACATTCGCACCATATCCTTGTATTGTAATCCCATGGTACTCCTACATATTGTCAGTAAGGATTTGTGTGAGTTCGATAACCTCTAGCATTTGCTCTGTGTGCATACCACATGTAGTTCTTTTGCTTAAGCCAGCACTTCTCGGTACTATGTCCATATCTATTACAGTTTTTACAAAACCCTTTGAATTTTGCCTTTTGATAGTTGTTAATAGACTTTGTCCTACATTGATTAGATGTGTAACCATATTTATCACAATTGTAACAATAACCATTTGATTTAGTGATATTCGGTTGCTTACCTTTTCTGATCTAGCATATGTTGGCAATATGACCTTGATTTCCACAGTAGTAGCAAATAGGCTTCTTTCTTTTGATGTTATTCCTATTTCCAGCTTGCTTTGATGATTCTCCTCTCTCGGTAGTCTGAATTCCTTTCTCGATAGATTCTTTTCCTTTGTAACCGAGTCTTGCATCTTTGTTGGGTCTTCTTGTATTCAGTTGCTCATCCAACATCTTTGATGCTTCATAACTTTTCTTCAATGTTTCTTTGGATTTCTTCTCTGTTTCAAGTTCATAGGTCAACCTTGATACTTCAAGTTTTAATGCTTGATTTTCATCATTCTTTAGAATTGCTTTGTGATGTACATAACCTAGTTGATCTATCATATTTTGTTGAATCCCAATTAACCTTATGATTTCATCATTCTTATCAGATACTAACACTTCAAGTTGTTGTTTCTCTCTTTGTAGATCTCTTGCTTTATCTGCTGCTATCCTCAATGCATCTAGATTTTCAGTTATTTGTGTATTGAAATGTTCATGTTCTCTTTTCATTGCTTTTAGTTGATCAACCAATGCTTTGTTCTTTTCTTTCAATACTCCAATCATTTCTTCAGTTTCTTCAGATATACTGTTCTTAGATGATGTCTCAATTTGTTCCACTAACTCTTGAGAATCGTGCAAGTCATCAGATAATCTTCTTCTTACTTTCAGAGATTTTTGCATTTGCCTTTGCATGTCTGCAATCACTTGATTTGCATGATCCAGCTCTTCTTGTAGATACACAATCCTCCAAAATTGTTTATAGCCATCCATTGATAAGATCTTTCTCTTTAGGTAGTTAAACCCTTTTCCAAGATTCAAGCTCTAATACCAATTGTTAGGTCCAATATGGAAAGCTAATGTACTAAGAGGGGAGGGGTGAATCAGTACTCCAAAAATTTTCTTGAATAATAATTTTACTATTATGCATAAACATAATAGTGCAGTAACATAAAATAAAGTTAAAACAAATAGATAACAATCATACATGATTCACTCCATAACACATATATTTTGGTTTTGCAAAAACTCTTGGTTAGAGAGAAAAACTGCGGTGGGGATGGCACCCACAACTTCACTACTGCAATAATAAAGAGTGCTCGGTTAGAGCTACATTTTATCTATTTCTGATAGCTTACCTTGTTAGGAGTAACAAGATTTGTTAGATCTACCTTGCTAAAGGATTTTACAACATTTATTTTGAATGTTGCACCTAGTTAGAGGCTTTATAATTTATAGACTTGATTAGAGTTTTTTACCCTGTTAAAGGTTTCTCTTTCAACTTCACAATATTACAATAAAATCATTACAAATATCTGCAACTTTACATCTGAAATGTTATAGCAGATTCTATGTGCTCAGATTAGATTACCTTGCTTATAACATACCTCAGTAACCCATATAGTAACTCGGTAAACCCTTTTGTTTACTCTGTTCTTTGACTATTCTCTAAAAACCTTCTCGGTGACCTCTGTGTCTCTGTAACAGTCTTCCTTCATGCATGCATACACTTCACTCATGCTGTATAAATAGATCTCTTAAAATGGTGATCCAATCCATTGCTTCGATCTTACAAACAAGATTCCTCAAATGAATAACTAAACAAAATATTTCATTGGTTAGATTGTCCTTAAAATCATACACAATCTTTTGGTGCAATTTCCAATGTAATAACGGTTAGATGTGCCTCGATCTTGTAACACATTTTCATATGCATGTCCAGGTTCAATGTATCTGGTAACACTTTTCACTCGATGTCTGTCAACTTGGTGTGTCATCTTTACTGCTCGATATTCTCAAAAAGATACTCGATAGACAGCTTGGTGTATACTGTTTTCTATGACTGCTTTCCTCTGTAACCGACTAGACTGTGCATACCAACTTCTCTATGTGTACCAACTACATGATTTGGTAGTGCTAACCAACTAGAATATATAGCATGACTTTGAATATAAAAACTAATGGCAATTTGATAAGTAGTAACAATGTAGACCTAGTTAAAACTAGTTTGGCCTTCTTAGGATTATTTTTAATCACAACCTCCTTTTTTTCTTTCAATGTCTGCATCACATCACAAAGAATTAAGAATTTTGCCTTTTCTTCAAAGGGGTGGAAATAGGACAAAGGATCATAGCTAGTGTCAAATTGGTGGACAAGATCTAAGGCCTTCTTGTAGGCCACCCATTTCTCTTTCCTCAACTCTTGCTCATCCAAATAAAACTCATTCCTAATTAGGTCCTCAGGGAATTGAAATTGATGAGGTCTGCCTCTGCATACTGCCCTTTTCTTGAACATGTCGTTGAAGAAATATTTAGGGTTAGCACACCTTACTGTTGTTGATAAGTGATAGGGTTGAAGGAAATCTTCAAAACACTTCCAACCTCCTTTAGTTATCAAAAATTGATGTGCTATAGTTATTGTAGGGAAAATGTTCCATTTACCTCTACCTATTAGCTCTACCTCTTGCACACTTCAAATCTACCTGAGGACTTCTAGAATTCCTATATTTAATGGGACCTGGTAGGGCAACAAAAATGGAGTACCTCTAAAACCATACACTCTAAAAACTGTCGAAACTGGGTATAAGTACATATCACCCCAATTATGGACAACTTTTATATCCTCAACAAATTCCTTTGGCCTAAGGAATTATAAAAGATCTTTAGGGACTCTTGGATTTTCTGAGCATAAAAGAGTGTTGATCTTGGATGCAAAGCACTGATCAAACCTTAAGTAGCTAGAGTCTTCTTTGTCCCATGACAACACTGTGCTCCACAACTAAACTGGCATATTCTCTCCATCTTTTTCTTTTACTAGATCCATTCCATTTGCAAAGTAATCTCCACCCTTAAATAAAAATAGGTGCATGAGGAGGGAGTACCATCCAAAAGGCCTATCCACTTTTCCATTTTTAATCCCTATCAAACCTTCATGGATGGCATCAGTGATATAGGGTGCATTATCAAATGTCACTGCTAGAGAAGGATTTAAAATTTGAGCAATCATTAGCATTTAATGAGTTGGCATGTTAGCTTCAACATCCTCTCCAAAGATTTGACAAAGTGACCAATATAATCCCTTGGCTCTCAGAGTGAATAGATTTAAGGAGAAAGGCTCCATAATATTGGGTCCTACAACAAATAATCCACCTATTTTAACAAAGAATTCTTTAAGAGGCCCATTCTTAAGGTGATTCCTCTGTGCATTGTAAACCTAAGCCAGTGATTTGAAATTGATGGGTTCCAAATAGTTGGACACTTCACTAATCCTGAATGCATTTCTGAACTCCTTATCATGAATCTCAATGAGGGTTTTTCCATTTATGTCCCTAATACTCTTTGTAATTGGGTCATAATTGTGTGCAACCTGAGTTAGAAGGTCCACATCCATGAACACTCTAGGAACTACCAATTTGCCTACATCCAACTCCTAAATGTTATTCATTGGGGCTGAGGAGTGTCTCATACTAAATCCAACTTTAAACAAACCCAACCCAAACAACCCTATCTGTGGGTCTCTCAGCCAACTATCTTTTTCATACAATCCGTCTCCTATTCTTAAACGAGGAGCTTTTGGCACTAACTCTTTAACCTTATTTGCCACATTAGTTGACATGGTTAATTGCTCCAGAAGATCATCACAGATTGCCCTCTCTTGGTAGTTAATTTTCCTTGAGAACTCCCTTTTAGGTGCCATCTCAATAATGCTAATGATTGTAACTGAATTATTAACCATAGTGATTTCAAACAAAACAAACCCCAATTCAAACAAACTGTCAAGTAATTGCTAAGCAAAAGCACGAGAGAACCTATTCTTGGCTTGAAGAAATCTGCTTTGCACCCACTTCTTCACAACAACTCTTTGAAATGATGCCTACATTCAATTGATGTGAGACCATATACGACAATCGGGCTCTTAATTGCAACATTGATACCGCATGCTTCAGTTGTCCCTTTAGAATTGAATTCATGGAAGAATTCAAAAATTGGCTCCAATGGGTCATAACATGCCGGTGTATTTTCTCTTTTCTCTTTCACCATTTCGCAGAGCATAACAGCCTAGCATATTCATCTAGTGAAACTACGCTAGGCACCTGATCAGATGGAACTTGATTAGTCTTTATCTCTGTTTTACCTCTTTACCTTAATGTTAGGCCCTACCTTCTTTTTTCCACTTTGCAGGCCTTAACCCTCAAGCATTTTCCTTTCACGAAGCCGCGCCAGGCGTTAGATGGAACTCTAATCACTCGGCCTTTAACTATGATCGGGATAGTCAACCTTTTAAACTAACTGCACCTCATCTTGACGACTAACAATTTTTCGCTATTTCACAGAGGTTAATCTGCTCCCATCTTTGGGTCATGAAACAACGAGAAGCATTGGATCAGTCTTGAGATGAATGTCTTTTAAGTGGGCCCTTTATCTACGTATTACTTACCCCACTTGTTCATCAGTTAGCAAATGCCACGTGGCACTTGACCATTAGCCCTGGAAGCTCCTTCGGGTTCAGTTCTGAGCCATCCACATGTCTTACTTCATTATTCCCACATAACTGCTAGTTACACATA
This sequence comes from Cryptomeria japonica, assembly GCF_030272615.1. NCBI lineage: Eukaryota > Viridiplantae > Streptophyta > Pinopsida > Cupressales > Cupressaceae > Cryptomeria > Cryptomeria japonica. The sequence continues at coordinate 109,304,252 of NC_081415.1, forward strand.
GGCGGGCCCTCAATCACCTTTTAAAACCACATGTCACTCAACACATCATCATCGAGCCCCACAAAAAGTAGCAACTATCATGCCACATCATGCCCTCATGTGACTTCCATCTATCTTTTGCTACTTTGCGAACACTAATCTCCAGTTGGTTTGTAGCCACCAAACAATGAGAACCATTGGATCAAAACAGAGTTGATCATCTTTTATCTCCATGCCTTACCTACTCTTTGTGCCCACTGGCCTTTAATCCTCAAATTTAATTCACTGATCACTTTGATTTTTGGCCATATGTCACTTTCTTACTTGCCATTTAAAATAGCTGGACTGCTCACTTGGAATGCCATGTCATTTTCGCTATTTCATGAAAGCTATTTTCCAAGCATCTTCATCTTGCAAAACTATGCTGGCCATTAGATCTCAGGGACCTACGCATCTGTTATGCCTCTTATAAACCTCCTCGACCGAGCCCACCAACCTTTCGCCATTTCATGAAGAGTAAACTACAAGCATCTCTCAGCCACGAATCAACACCGGTCGTTGATCTTTTTCAAAACTGACCACCTTTTAGACAAAGGAGAAGTCTTCACCACTCGATCCCACCAAACCTTTTTGCCATTTCACGAAAGGTAACTTACTTGCTTATTTTGGCCGTAAATCAATGCGAGCCATTGGATTTAAAATCAGATGGAGTCTCGTTAAGATGGCCACCAATGCACGTGGTCAAGCCAGCTTTTGCCTTTCACTATTTCGCATAGCTTAACACACCAACAACTTCACCTAATGAAACAGTGAAAGTCGTAGATTTATCTGAGAGTGCCACGAAACTTATGGGACCTGACAACATTTAGGAAAAGGCATAAGAGATAGGCGTAAATCTTTACAATTATTTAACGACCGCCTAGGCAAGTAACAAGGGGGGGACACTTTACATGACTTAGAGACGGATTACTTAAGTGAATAAAGTAATGCAGAAATAGAAGCCAGAGGGTTTTTTATTAGACATTTGAGTGATTAAAAACTAAACCCTTAACCCTTAAATACCTAGAATAGATTTGAAACAACTAATAGCATACTTGACTCAAAATTTTCAAAACTTAGCCAATCATGTTAAAAGAAAACCCATTTCTTAAACAGTGATAACACATCCCCTTATGGTGATAAATCATGGACCTTTAATGGAGCTTCCTCAAAGGACTTTTTTTATCAGGGGTTCCCAAACTTCTTCAGGTGACACCCATATGGGCAAACATAGTCCACACACTAGTAATTCTATCTCAATTCCTTTATCAAGGAAGACAATCACTTGAGCTACACATCATTCAGTCAAGGAACAAAATAGCTGCAATCATAAGGTTAAACCTCATACACTTGAGGTGGGTGATTTAGTTCTCAGAGAAAATCCTAAAAATCAGCAAGACAGAGAAAAGAAGGGCAAGTTCAAACCAAATTGGCTCGGTCCTTACATCATTATAGCAGTCTATGGATCTGGTGCATATCAACTCTCAACTCCAAATGGCGAACCTTTTGAGGATCCTATCAATAGCATGCACCTTTGTAGGTTTTACACATAACTCTTCAGAGTATCCTAATTTAAATATATATATATATATATATATATATATATAAAATTACAAAAAAAAATTTTAAAAAATGAAAAACTAAAAACATTTCGTCCAATGGTGAAAACCACTTCGGTGGCGCCCTCGGAAAGTACCATGGTGAAAAATGGGTCACCAGCGCCATGCGTAGAGACATTTCTCCTCTCTCCTTTAGGATTCACTTTCATCCACACTCACAACCTCTCCATCCATAATAAAATTACCCACTCCCATCATGGCTTGTTATTGATCTACCTAAGATTGGCTCGCCATTCATAATAATTCTTCATTTTCACAACCTTTCCATTCATAATAAATTAGCTCCTATCTGTGGCTAAGGAAAATCCTACATCTAGTGATGGGTGTGGAACTGAGAGCATCACATGTTTCGAGGAGTATAGTTTCTTCCAGTTTTATTTAGTCTATCTACGCACAATCCACAATAAAGCAGCATTTGCATCACCAATCCTCAATAAAGTTTCATTTTCTCTGCAATAAAGTATTAGTTGCATGGATTCAGTTAGTTTCAAATGAGACACAACAAGCAAGAAACAATGAGCTTCAACAAATCAAATCTTTCAACAGACTCAGACAACATTATGGTTTAGTGCTATCTATCCTTTTGTGAAAGTAAACATTGTGACCACAATCAAATAGACTTATACAAGTGACAAGAGACACTAAAACTTGAGGACTATAGTGGATGTTGGTGTCGAGTCTTGGTTTTATTTTTTATTTAATCTTTTGGTGACATGTCTTTTAGCTTTTCCGGGATGTCTCTGACTAGAGATTTTATCTCCAGGATGTCTTTGACTAGAAAGGCGAGGATGGGGTATTGTCACCTATTTTTCTTTTGATGTATGTGGATTGTCTCTTAGTAATGCTATGACTTGTCCAAGGATATGATGACACTATGAGTCTAGTGTGAACTGGGGCATTCCTTGTTTGTAACTATCTGATCTCCATGCAAACAGGTACAATGACTTTCTGGGTCGAACATATGTCTCGATTGTCATAACCTATTTTTCCATAATAAAGCTCAATGATGATAATGCACAAAAAGATCTTTCACTTTCATATCTTCTATCTTCCATCCCCCTTTCATAATTGACCTCCATCGTCCTTCTCAAGTCCATGTAGTCCGCTATCATATGATTGAGTATAATGACATGCCAAAAACATTTGCACTTCATGTAGTTGTACCTGCATTATCACATATTAAGCATTTCATACATACATATAGATATCAAAATTGCATCACATCTTGCACACAACACTTGTTATCACATTTTACATTTTCATAGTTATTTTTACTATCATACATTAACATTTGTATTTGCATAACATATTAAAAACATAAAAGAACAAAAATATTGCATTTCATCATGTACATATTTGCATCCATATCATAAGCATCGCATAGAAACATAAGAATCACATAGGTACGCATGCATATAGCTTCCACAAAGATGATTCATTTCATATATATAATCATAAGTTTCATGATACAATGATGTCAAAATCATATGGCTACAATCACTCAAAGGTGTCATAATACAAAATAGTACAAAAAACTGATACATAGAGAGCCCTCTACGGCTATGATGAACTCCCTCCCTCAGAGCTGATTGGCCTCGATGGAGTCTGAGCCCTAGAAGGACCCACCTCAGAATCATCTCTCTTGTCCCCTCTATTTGGTGGTGGTGGAGGACCCATGACCCCATCGCTAGATTCCTATCTTTGTCTCGATCATAGGGAACTAACTCCCCATCGATCAGTATCCGCAGTATCCTATAAACATCCACCAAGGTGACTATCATCTCACCCATCGACAAATAAAATGTGCAAGTCTCTAAGTGCCATCTCTCAGCCAGTGCAGTTAGCAACCCCATGTTCGCTCAAAACTCAGGAACATACAGAATATGTCATGGGCCCATAGCCTCAACTATTCTTTTATCCTCAAATGTCAACTCTAGTCATAAAATCTTAGTTGACAGGAATCTCTCTCATGACTCCAGCATCGGTAGGTACTCCTGCGGTCAAGCAAATCAACCATGTCAGTCAAAGTGGCACTCCCTATTCATCACAAAGTGTTGCTTTTTATCCTAGTGGTACTCCTTGTTCATCATAAAGTACTATGCGTTTTGCACTCCTTGTTTATCACAAAGTGCTTCTCTTTTTAGTACTCCCTATTCATCACAAAGTACTATGTTTTGGCATTCTCTGTTCATCACAAAGTGCCTCGATCTATCTTATCCTAGGGCCTCTACTTGAGTGTATCCTCTTGAGTAGTTTCTTAATTGGCAACGTATGTTCTATCACAAAATTGTCAATCCTTGTCCTATCTGCTATTCTAGTCTTCCCTAGAGGACCTGCTTGAGTGTATCCTCTCAGTAGCTTATCCAATTGACAACGTATGTTCATCACAAAACTGTCAATTTGACCTTGAAGACATAAATGCACCTTTATGACATAAATGCACATTCATGACATAAATGCACCTAGCCTACCCAGACATGCCTTAATGTTTTTCCCCCTTGCTTGACATTTTTCTAGAAATACCTAATGCACATTTATTACCCTACCTAGCATGCATTTATGACAATAATTAATGCAATGAAGTACAAGGAGGTTTTGTGGTACTCACCGACTCTCCTACATCTCATGGCCTTTGAAATCGACAAACGCCATTGAATATGTGAACCAAAGCCATCGTTGCTGACTGTTCCTGCTTTATTCTCTCTCTACACTCTGATCTCTTGGATGTGTGGATGACAATGAGGATGTATTCCCCTCATGGTCTATCTTATAGACTACCCTAGTCCTAGTCTCCCGAGTCAGTCTTCTTTATCCTATGACTCTGTCACTCTATCCTATTTGGTCAGTCCATTCTATCCTTTCTTTCTTATCGAGAGATTGTCTGTGATCTTTCCAGACATTTTCATCCAATCTCTCAAGGGGGCATATCATTCCTATCTTGGGGCAACTTTGTATTAGTTCATATTATTTTCTTTGAAACAACACAACAAGATGCATTATCTCAAAGAGGGCCAAAATGTAGACACCTAAAATTGTTGTGTCTAATTAAATAAATATCTTTATTTATTTAATTAATTCATTTATCCTCTTTTAGCCTTATTTCTCATTTAAATAAATACATTTATTTATTTAAATTGCCTCTTTCTAAATTAAATAAATATTTTAGTTATTTAATTGATCCCACTTCCTCTATTAATTAAATAAATCTTTATTTATTTAATTAATTCATTAGCCTTTTCTACCTATGACACATGTCACTCATCTCGTAATTCCTACACTACCTACCCTCTCATTATTTTCTTATTTCCTCTACCTACCCTCTAATCATAGCTGACCATTTATCTTTTACACCTCTCAATCTTATCCCTCCATTTCTTATAGTATCTTCTATATAAGGAGATTCTTCCTTTATTTTCAACCCTAATCAATCTATTTGAATCAAGTCTTCTAGCATTCAAACTTTCATATGCGATCAAGCCTACTTGCAACCACATTTCCATTCTTTGTTGAGCTCTTATGCACACATAAAATCTGAGAGCAAATATATCAAGCAAGATCAATGGAGATAGGAAGAATGGAGATTCAAACCCTATTGGACATGTGATGGTCTAATCTTTGTGATTTCATTTGATTTGCATTGCCTTAGGTAATCTTCATATATTATGGTGGATCTTTGTTGTTGTTAGGCTAGGGTTTTGTGGTTGAATCTATTTAGTCTTTCAATATTATTGTTTCCACTTTTCACCATAAACAAATATAGATGTATAGACAAATACTGAGATATCAGTTAATAGTGAGAATGAACAAGCTAACATTGTACAGGATACTAATATTAAGGACAATTGTCCTCTGGATACAAATGTACATGTTGAGGTTATTGTTCCTCCTAAGAAACTGATAGTTACATCGACTGCACCAAGTGGTGAAGCCACTGATGCAAGTGAGGAGGTTATAAAGGATAAAATATCATAGGAGAAAACAAGGGAATTCAATAGAGAATAAAGTGTTGGTCCATCATTATTGTCAATTGACACTTCTCAAGTAGAAAATAAAAGCATCATAGAAATGAGTCCCACTGAACTGATGATGATGGCTGCACAAAAAATGATGAAGGAGAGATCCACAAACAAAGGGATTATAGATCAATCAATCATTGTTCTACACATATTGGTCCTGGAGTGTAAGATTGAAAATAAAGCGAGCCCATCCATAAATCTTAAGATAATCACTGAGCACATATCAAAAGGCTTTCAATCCTTACAACAAATTTCAAATCGGCAAGAACTAGAAAGATTTACTCAGGCTAGGAGAGCTCCTTTTGATCATATAATTGAAAGAGAGAAGAAAAAGGTTGAGGAGAAGCTAATCCTAATAGAAAATTCTTTGAAACAATGTACAAATATATATAGGGTATGTTGTAATACTGAAATACCTGTAAAAAATGTAGATAAAAAGATAAAAGAGATTCGCGAGAAAATTAAAAATATTGCTAACTCTTTTGACGAACTGATTTCATTGACTACATCAATTGATGGTCAAATTTTGACTCTGGAGAAACAACTTTATGTTCTTGAAAAGGAAAGAGATAAAATAATTAGAAGAGCCAGAAGTCTGAGAGGCTTGGTGAGTCCCCGGTTGGATTCACTCTGTGTACACAAGAAAGAATACATGGATATGGTTGGAAAACCCACACTGACAGAGGTAAATGAGAAAGAGTCTTTTTCACATTTATTAACTAGACTTGTATCTATTTTTGGCACATTCAAAGCTAGCTAGGATACTTATGTGGAATTATTGGAGAAGGCTTATCCAAAAAATTTAAAGTTGGTCAAGCTTTGGTAAGATATTTTTGGGGATATTCATTGTACAGTTCCTATTCTTTGACATTTTTTTTCTTAATAACATTGATGTCAAAGGGGGAGTAGTATAGATGTGAAAAATATATTAAAGAGTTGCATACATTAGGGGGTGTTATAGAAGTTTTGGAGTTTTTGGATATTGAGTATTTTGTATATTCAGCTCAGGGGAGTAGGGTAGGATTATTGACAGTTGACACTCTATTGGTAGGTTTCACTATGTTGTCATTAATGGAAACATGATTTTGTGTTTCGGCTTCATATTTTGTTTCTATGGTATACTGGAAGGCACTTCACAGTTTCTACACCGACACCAGTAGGTCAAAAAGATTTCTTTGGTCATCGACAATACAAGCCGACATGGTATAGGAAAGGTTATCGGTATTGGAGGTTGACATATCTTGGATCTGACATCAATAATTTATTTTAATGTTCATACATTTATGTTATCTATCCAACATGTAATTTGATATTGTATATATCTTTCTAAGCCGACATAAACCATAAGAATTGTACAAGGTATATAGGTCAGTTAAGATTAGATCATTTTGTGGTAGAAAATATATAGATAGACATATGGACATGGCGATGTAAATGTAAATGTAATATGAGAAAAATTATTTAGAGAGATCATGTATGTGAGGAAATTATTGTAAGGGTTATTTCGGCAAGGGTTTCAGACTAGAACAGATAGAGCGTAAATCAGAACTATATTCTAGCATAGATGATGATATCTTAATAGTTCACACTTCTCTGGATTGTAGTCTAAAATTTATATGTAGTCAGTGCAGCTCCTATTATGATTGAGCAGTGTGCTCTAGGCTATAAGCCTTCCTGCAAGTGCAAGCCCCTCATATTACATAATATCTCCTCATATGGCCAGCGAATCGATATTGTGGGTCACAAATCCCATTGTAGTTTTTCCTCTTTGAGGTTTTCCACGTATAAATTTGTGTGTTATGATTCTCATTTATATATTTGGCTTATTGATTGCTTTACTTCTTTCAATTTTGTATGTATCGATATACCGGTTGGTGTATGAATGTTTTAATAAGGCTAAAATCTACTCTTTGATCTCATCAATAGTAACCGGTCCATTTGAAGGAATATTGTAAATATTATTTGTAATTTTCCAATAATCTTCACCAAGTGAGAGGGAGGCTAGCTAGTTTGCCATTAATAAGATTTCTTGACGGTTTGCTTCTATCCCTTCTCGGGTTCCAATTCTACCCCTCTAGACTTCTAAGTGCTTCCCTACTAGGATTTTTTTAACACACTCGACACAAGGTCATAAAGAAGCTTGTTCTCCATGTTCCTAGATTCTGTCACTATGAGTTGCAGAGGTGTAGGACTAACCTTGCTTACTCGTAGTCTGTAAAGTCATCATCCTGTCTAATTTTGCATTCAAACTTCTACACTAGTCCTCCCATGCACTTACCCCTTTACGATCACTAAAACCTAACTGGACTTCTTCCAAGCTCTCCTAGACTCAGTATGCAAAAATGGCGATTGCCATTTCCTGGTTTCCTCCTACTGCTACTCTACTCTTACTATACATTTTCGTCTCTTCCTGAAGAACTCAAATGGTCATGTGGATCCTACAATGGAGGTTCAAGATAGAGCCATATTTACATTGTGAATTCAAAACAAAGAAATGAACAACAAAAAGGAAACTTTAATTACAGAACTGTAATGACAAACTTAACAAAAACAAGACTGTACAACACTCAGTGATAGAAAACTAGAAAACAAACTTGTATGTATTTCTCTTGTGTTTCTTGTAGTATCCAACAAAACTAGTCCAACACCTTATAATTAGACTCTTATAGCTCATCCATCCATCATGAAACACAGACGGTTACAAACTGGATAAAACAGTTTCATAATGGCTCATCAGTGTAGCCTTAGAACCTGGCTTTCGATGCCCATTGGTGACTTGCAAGGTTTGCACTTTTCCATCGAGTGATCGGGGTAACCAAAACACACCTTCGCCGATGGTCAATAACCATGTCCACCATTCACATTTTTCCATTCGGCGTTTCCATTGGGTCATCGAGAAGACAACCAAAACAGCTATCCTGATCGTCCGATCTTGCTTGATCTCTCTTTCTGTACTCCACCACATGGCACCCCTTGACTGGCTCTGAGGTCCCTACCTTGCCACCTTAGCACGACCTCACTAACCTCTTGGAATGAAACTTTTCTTTGTTGCTAGGTCCCACCATGGTCACCAAGTTGCGGGAGATAAACTTCATGTACCTCACCATAGTGGTACAACGACAATCATCTAATCATCTCAGACTTGCTCACTTGCTAACTTGCCTGAGATTCTCTCTTGTTGGGCCCTACCTTGGTCACCAAGTCATGGGAGATAACTTTCAAGCATCTTTATCATGCAGTATAGCGACTATCTTAGGATCATTTGTGATCACCATCTGAATACAGGTCAAGTTAATCATCAGGGTAACTTGAAACCACTCCTTCTGATACCCAATACAACCACTCCAAACTCTGACGAACTCACCAGGGTAAGACTTGTCGATCAGGGTAGGTCTTGCCAATAAGAGAAATTTTAAAAAACCACAACAAACAACCATACAAACAGACTAGAACTAGTCATTATGTATTTACATGACAACTGGAAGGTCTCACAAGCCAAAATTGGTTAAGGGCATTTCAACCCTTAGGTGCTCCTGCACCACCAAGACACTTCAAATGAACTTCCATCTGGTCCTTCCAAATAGTATAATTATTTCCATCAAATATAGGAATCTCCTTAAACACATAAGATGCCATCCCACATCTCCTCAAGCGGTTAAGATTCTTTTGGAGGATCTAGCTCTGATACCACTCGTTGGAAACAACAAGGAACAAAAACTAAGAGGGGGGGGGGGTGAATCAATTTTCACTGGATTAAACCAATTAAGCACAATCTCAGATCAAATCAATTGTTATAGAAAAAATAAAGATAACAACAATTAACAACAAAACACATAACACCAATATTTTGGACGTAGAAAACCCAGTTAAGGGAAAACCATGGTGGGAACCTACCTAAAATGAGATGATACTATGTAGTAGTATGTGTAAGTATTACAATGGGGAATGCACATGCATGCAGGCACACTACCTAGAGTGCACTGCTCAAATTACAATGACCTAGAAGGCTCCAATCCTTAGGGAAGATTCACTACCTTACAAAAAGATTAGGACTACACTCCAGAAAGAATGAACTACAAAAATAGTATTTGCTAATTCCTGATGAAAGTTTAGTATAGCTCAAAAGTTTTCCCTTCATCAATCTCTTCTCAACACACCACATCAAAAGATTATTTCACTTGATCGCATATACACCACTCTCTGATAATGCAGACTCAACACCAACCACACCAAATTACATGAAAATTACACCCATTTATACAAATAATCAACCTTTACTACATGATACATAAATCATCCACTAGGCCAATATAATATTATAGACATCATAGAATGGACCTAAATCAACTCTTCAAACATACACCACCACTAGAAATCTCGCCAAGATCAACTGCAACATGTTACACCACCAAAATACCATATAACATGAAGAATATCACCAGACCAAGAAGATCATCAAAAACTCTCACAATAATTAGTGTGGACCACAAGGAAAAATAGAACATGATTAGGAAACACCAACAAGAAAGTTAGAACCATCCGCAATAGCTGCATCAACAACACTTATGCAAATCTCCATCGATCAACATGCTAACATTCACAAACACTTAACAATAGCAACTTGGATAAGAAATATATCTTCTGGAGCACCAAATGATGAACCATTTGAAATGAAGATACACACGAACATCACAAATAGTCTCCCAAATCCACAACATAAGATATGATCATATTGGAGCTCATTGAATCAAACACTAGGACATTGCAACATTGAACATTGAAAACCAACCTCCATACCAGAATCCACAACTCAACCAAATCAACACAAAGAATCATGAAATAAATAAAGAATAAAATAGAGACACTAGAGATACTTCATGCAAAACCACAAATCCAAATCAATTCTCTGCAATCACGAGATCACCAATACATTTCTCTATAGCACCAAAACACAGGAATGTGTTGACATCAATAACAACAACATCCTAGCAGCAACAATGACCAACATCAATTGGCTTGATGGCAGAAAGTTTCAACACATTTGTACTTATCAACCTCGACATTATACTATGCAAAGACTTAGAAAGAGGAGTAAATTATTTTCTAAAGTATTTGGATAAAGGGGCCACACCTGATGTCATGGCTCCCACTTGAGTATTAATGTTGTCATTTATCTTGATGTGTCCTTTGGTTTAAACTTTGTAAAATCTTATTGACCACTCTCATTCTTATCAACTAAAGCCATTAAAGGAGATGATTCAAATTGACTTGCTTGAAGCTGATAATTATGAAACATTCTACATAATTGCATAAAATAAAATAAAAAATAGAAGCTTATCCCTAATGTATTTTTGTAAATTAGCAATAAAAATTCTTTGAACATTATGATCAAGCATAGGATAATCAATTTGAGAATACAAATGTTTATATCTACCAATAAATTCAGTCACTTTTCTTTAACTCCTTACAATGAATCAAATCAATCAAATTAATTTTAGGAACAATATTATTGTGCAATTATTGAATGAAAGCATTACCTAAGTTTTTAAATGATTTAATAGAATAAGGAGACAAAGAAAAAAAACCATTGCAAATATGTATCCCTAAAGGGTCAAGTAAATAATTCAGCCATAATTCTTTGGTCATGAGAAAAATCACTACACAAAGTTTGAAATGTTTTCACATGTGTCTAGGGGTCACCTTTTCCATCACACAACTCCAATTAAGGAACTTCCATATGTTTAGGAGGGGCAACACAAACAATGTCATCAGATAATGGGTTTGCTACATCAAATGTGGGCACATTAAACTTGGTTTGGGTAATGGAAGCCAATTGTTGTTGTAGGGAAGTAATAGTTTGGGCAAGGTTGTTAATGGTTTCTTCGGTGGATGGATTAAAATTGGACATATTGGATTGTGATAGAGGAGTAACATTGTTGTATGTAGTTGGAGGTTGAGAAGAAGGAGGTGGAACACTATGCTATGTTGGTATGGGAGATGATTAGGATATAAATGGAAGACTTGCGGAAGGAGGGATATAAGAATATTGATTAAAGAGATTTCCCCCATGACTAACATGTGTAGGATTAATATTTTTTGCGGAAGTAGTCATGATAGAAGATCTTAATGTAGGCAGACTAAGAAAGGATGTAGGCATAGGAATGAAATGATTGACTTCACTAGGGGGTTGAGAGTAACCAAGTACTTTGGCACAAGTTTTGATTAGCATGATATTAGTATCAATAATATGACAAAGGCCACACAAGAAATCAACACCAATTTATCACTTTGTACCATTCTTTTTAATCCTTCAATCAATGGGATTGCCTCACTTTCCATGTATTGTTGACTCATCCATTGTTGAAGATTTTCAAATTCATTATCAATCTTCTCTAATTGGTCAATGGTAACCCTACTTAGTGATTCATCCTCATCATGTAAACTATGAAGAGAATGGGGATAAATGACCATTTCTTGGGTTGGAGGAAGCACCAGCATTCTCATGAAATAAGTTATCCAAATTAGGCTCTATATCCTTAGTAACTAAACATTGGGGAGCCTTAATTCTAAAACTTATTCTCATAGGAATATTGTAGGTAAGACTAATGGTGACCTAACTCATGCAAAAATTGAATATTATGATTAAATAATGCAATTTTTCATAAAAGTTTATTAACCAATTAATTATGAAAAATTTAATTGTGATGTTGAAAGATAAATGCCTCTATACCATAGCATAATATTTCATAAAGATCAGATTTGAAAATGGACTTGAAATATTATGCAACCCACAAGTTAATTTTAGAATTATAGATTAGAATTTTTGTGAATTTAACCTCTAAATTTATGTAATTCAATTGAAAATGAGATCTATGAGTGCAAATTTGAATTTTCACATGTATAAATAATCATATTTGAGATAATGAATCAAAATATGCAACCCACAAATTTAAATTTAGAATTATAAAATAGGGTTTATGTAGATTTAACCTCTAAATTCATGTAATTCAATTAAAAATAAAACTTATTAATACAAATTTAAATTTTAAAATGCATAAACAATCATCTCTAAGATCACAATTCAAAAATTAAGGAACAAGAAGTCAGGTTCACCATAATGTGATGGCGAAAAATAGGGTTAGGGTTAAATTAAGATAATAAAACCTCTAAATGGCCTAATTAACTATTAGATTAGGGAGGAGAGGAATCTAATAGATCTAGCCTTGATAGATCAAGATTCTAATTAGATTCCAGCCTATTGGGAAATGGGTTTCTTCTCCTAAAATTGAATTGAATTAAATTATTGAAGATTAGCATAAGATAGTGAACTATTAAATAGATTTGACAAAATAGTGAGCTACACATGTCATATAGAGCCACGAACCTAGATCTAAGCAAAAAAAATGTTTGGATATGTTCTCAGAAGTTTGGCCTAATTTTTCAGGACCAAGTAGTATCACATCACCATGGTCCTTAGAATTTTTCATCATTGAAAGCAGAACATGTTCATCTCAATGAATTTTGTCAATCCTCCTAATTACAAATCGGTGTCTGTTCCTACACATAGAGGAAAGGGGAAATATGTTGGGAATAGGGGTTTTCCTTAGGTCAAACCCCGATTTTGGAATTAATCATGAAATTGAATTAAAAATGTAAATGAAAGACTATAGTAAAATGCTTTCCTTTTAAGGAGAAAATGAATGAAACACTAATGGAATAACTCAATGAAGTTTTGTTTGTCTCCACAAAGAAATTAAGGTTTCATGTAGGTTGTTGTCTTCATGAAAAATTGAACATGAATGTCATCTCCAATGCTTGAATCTTGGCTTCACTTAAATGCTCTAATGCTTGATAGAAGATTGATTTCTTGCTCACTTGATTGTAGGGTCTCAATTTCTCTCTCTTGAGTTGATTATGAATTCAATTACGGTTAAAATGAAAGGGGTAGACCTCCTTTTATACTTGCTTGTCAAAAATCTGATTGAATTTCCTCAATAGGATGACACAAGGCTAGATTTCCTTCTCATCAAAGGTGATCATTAGAGGGGGACAATTTGGGACCTAATTAGGAGGCCCAGGGTGTATACACCTTGGTCCTGATTTAGGACCAGGGCATGGTATGTCATGGTCCTAATTTGGGACCAGGGCATGGTACGTCCTAGTCTTGCAAATTAGCACTTCCAAAATAGTGTTTAAGCTAGAAAATTGGTGAAAAAGGAGGTAAAAGAGTGGTGTGAGTAGAATCAATATTGCAATTAGGCCTTGGAGGATGAAATGCCAAGGTGAGGCCTAAGTGAGCAAAAAATTATAGGTGAGTACAATTTAGGATGCTATAGCTAGAGCCATTAGAAAATAGTTATATGAATACAGTAAGGCTTCAAGATAGAGCGTCAATTGGAGGAACTTGGAGGTATTTCTTCTCAATACTCAACCTAGCCTACAAAGGGAGATTACCAGGATATTAGGTTTAAGAATAACCAATTTCCCAAGGAAATTTTTGGGGATGACACTGATTGTTGGTGCAAACAAAAAGTGCTATTGGGAAAGTCTCATTAATAGTTGTAAGAAGAAGATGGAATTATGGAAAGGGAAATGGTTAACTTTAGTGGGAAAAATTTTAACGATCAAAGCAGTCCTGTCTCCTATCCCAATATATTCTATGTCCTATATGAAACTCCCTAGGGAAATGGAAGACATTCTCATACAAGTCATGCAGAGGGTTTTTTGGAATGGGGCTAATGACACACAAAAATTCCCACTAATCTCATGGGATAAGATATGTAAACCTCAACGGGCTAGAGGTGCAAGGACAAAAAGACTCAACATTATGAATAATGCAATGGGAGAAAAATTTGTTTGGAACATATTGGACATTGCCGCTACTAGGATATGTTGTTGTCATTGATGTCAACATATTCATGTGTTTTATTGCTCTAGTGGTTGCAGATTGGTTTATTGGGATCATGGTTCGGTATATGGAGTATTCCTAGTATCATTATATCTTTTTGTATTATTTTTAGTGATCCGAAAGCTTAAATGATCATTTCCTATGATCCAATTTGGAGTTTGGTTTTTCTGATTAGTACTTTGCAGAGTTTGGTATTTCCTCTGGTATATTCTGGTGTGATCAGATCTTGTGGTATAATTTTTGGAGAATGTTTTGGATGTTCATGTGTATCTACATTTTAGATGGTTCATGATTTGGTGCTCTGCAAGATATCTTTCTAGTCCAAGTTTATGTTGTTTGAGTGTTCTTGAGTTTCAGGTGTTGATCGATGAAGATTTGATAAGTGGTGTTGGTGCAACTAATATAGATGGTTCTAATGTGATTGTTGGTGTTTCCTAATCATGTTCTATTTTTTTTGTGGTCCGTATTGATTCTTGTGTGAGTTCTTGGTGACTTTGTTAATCCTGTGATATTCTTTGTGTTATGTGGTATTCTTGGTGGTGTAGTGTGTTACGTATGATGTTGATGAGATTGCCAGTGGTGATTCATCTTTGAAGATTTCGTTTAGGTCCATGTTATGTTATGTATATCATTATATTAGTTTGTTGGTCAATCTTTGTATCGTGTGATGTAATTTTGTAATTAGGTGTTATGGGTTTGATCGACCTTGTAGTCAAGGTTGATTATTTGTATAACTAGGAGTAGTATTCATGTAATTTGGTGTCTATGGTTGAGTCTACATTATCAATGAGTGGTGTATGTGTGATCAAGTGCATTGATCTTTCCCTATGGTGTGTTGAGAAGAGGTTGGTGAAGGGTAGACATTTGTGCTCAATCGAAACTGTCATCGAGCATTAGTAGATGTTATTTTTGCAGTTCATTATTTCTAGATTGTAGTCTGAATCTTATTGTAAGGTAGTGAACCTTCCCTAAGGGTTGTAGCCTTCTCAGTCTTCTTATTTTGAGCAATGAGCTCTAGGTAGTGTGTTTGAATGTATGTTCATTCCATTGTAATATTTAAGCATACTATTGCAGAGTATCATCTTATTGTGGGTAGGTTCCCATTGTGGTTTTTCCCTTAACCAAGTTTTCCATGTCAAAATCTTGGTGTTGTGTGTTGTGCTATTGATTTTCTTATCTTTTTTGTTACTATAGTTTATCAGATTTGCATTTGATGATAAGCTTGATAATCCAGTGAAAATGGATTCCCTCTCTCAATTTTCCTTCATTTTTGTTGCCAACAATTGGTATCAGAGCTAGATCCTCCAGAAGAAGCTTGACCGCTAGAGGAGATTCGAGATGGCGATTGGAGTTGTTTTCTTTAAGGAGAGTCTGAGATTTGATGGAAGTAACTATGCTATATGGAAGAACTGGATGGAGATGTACTTGAAATTTCTTGGAGAGGATTACTAAAAGATTACAAAGGATGTCTATTATGTTCCTCAGAATGGACTGGTTACTGCTATTGAGATCAAGGATGCTGAAAATAACATTAGAGATAAGGAAGCATTGCTGAGTGCCCTGACTGATTCTGAGATGACTAATGTGATGGGACTTTAGACTACACATGAGATTTGGGAGAAGATTGAGACCTTGTATGAAGGATATAAACAAGTCAAAGTTGCTAAGTTGCAAAGTGTGAAAGGGAAGTATGAGATGCTAAAGATGGGAGAAGATGAGAACATATCAACCTTCATTGCTAAGGTGAATGACCTTGTCCGAGGTATCAGATGTACTGGTGGAACCCTTGAAGAAGATGAAATTGTTGCTAAGGTGTCAACATCTTTGCCTTGTGCTTAAAAACATAAAGTAGCTTCTATTAATGAGATCCAGAGTGTGACTACTGTGACAAGAGATATGTTGGCTAGAAATATTGTTGCATTTGAACTAAGTGAATTTGGTGAATTACATGAAAAGTCTAAAACAACATTTAGAGCATCTGTATTTGGAAAGAAGAAGTATGATCCTAAAGAATGTAGAGTATTTAGATATGAGAGAGAGAGAAATAAGAGAGATAGAAGAGAAAGAAAGAGAATTGGATGAGCTTGAAGCATTGATTGCCCAAAGATTGCTTAAAGGAGCTAGTAAGTATGATGTAAAATTGCCTCTAAAATGTTTCTCTTGCAATAAGATAGGACATTTTTCTTCTAGGTGCCTAGAGAGAATGTCTAAATATGATAGGCATGATAAATATGATAAGCATGATAGGAATGATAGATATGAGAAGCATGAAAAGTAAGATAAGTCTTACAAGCCTAACCAGAAGTATAAGCATAAGAAGAGCTGTTACTATGTTGTTGATGAAGGTGTTACAGATGGAGAATTAGAAGGTGATGAAGTAATGTTTATTGCTATTAAAGATGATGGACCGATACCTATTGATTCCACAAGCTACACTATTGAGGAGAAAGATTTAGTTGCTAAAGTTGAGGAGAAAGATGAATGGGTGATTAACAATGGTTGTTCACGTCATATGACCGGTGATAAAAGAAAATTTGTGAGTATGGAAAAGTATGGTGGTGGAATATTAAGGTTCAGAGATGACAAAGCCTATGTGATCCATGGTAGAGGTTCTATTTCCTTTAATGGTAAGCATAACATTGATGATGTCTTGTATGTTGAAGGTTTGAATCATAATCTTTCAAGTGTTGGTTAGATGGTTGACAAAGGTTATAATTTACAATTAAAGAATAGAAACTGCAAGACCCCAAATGCCTTTGGTATAGAGATTGCATCAAGAACTAAGATTGAAGGTAATATCTTTCATTTGAATGTTGGTGAGAAAGTTGCTTGATTGCTCAGATTGATAAAAGTTGGTTATCGTATAGGAGAATGTGTCATTTTAATTTTGACTCAATGATTAAGATCGATTCTACTCAAGCTATTAGAGATTTTCCTAAAATTGTTAAGCCTGCTAATCTAGTATGTAAGTAATGCCAAATGGGAAAGAAAACAATAATTTCTTTCAAGAGTAAGCAATATACATTTGATGAATTTCTAGATCTTGTGCATACTAACCTATTTGGACCTATTGCAATAAGGAGTGTGTAGGGTGACAGATATTTCATGTTGTTGATTGATGATTATTCCAAGATGATGTGGGTTGCCTTTTACAGGGAAAAATTAGAAGCATTGGACAAATTCAAGATATTCAAAGCAAAGGTTGAGACTAAGACAGGACTAAAGATGAAATGTCTGAGATCAGACAAAGGAGGAGAATTTTGTTTCGGTGACTTTGACTCATTCTATGAGAAGCATGGAATTAGAAGACAATTATCTGCTCCTAGAACCCCACAACAAAATGGATTTATTGAAAAGAAGAAAATGATGATCTTGGACATTGCAAGGACTATGTTGATTGAAGGGAATGTTTCAAAGATCTATTGGAGAGAAGTTGTTAGCATTGCTATTTACACATTCAACCGAGTACATATAAAAGGCGATATCGATAAGATTCCTTATGAGCTATGGTTTGGTCATATTCTTACTGTGAGATATTTTAGAATCTTTGGAAGCAAGTGTTATATCAAGAGAGATGAGGATATAAGAAATTTTGATGCAAGAGTGATGAAAGAATTTTCTTGGGATATTCAAGAAAGAGAAAATCATATCGATGCTACAATAAGAGATTGAGAAAGATAGTCGAAAGTACAAATGTGAAAGTTGATGAGAACTATGGAAAATAAATCATAACATGCAGATATGATGATGATTAGAATATTGTCATAAAGAAAATTTAGATAGAAGAATTGAAGTAGAATGATCCTATAGAGATAGTTAATCCAAATGTTGTTGCTACTGATGAAAAGGTGTAGGAACCTAAAAATATGAATAATTAGAAGACTCTGAGGTATGTGAGATTGAATCATTCTAAAAATCAGATCATTGGTGATAAAAATAAAGGTGTGATGATTAGGCGAAGGCTATATTCTGAAGAGGTGTGTTTTATCTCTAAAATTGAACCTAGACAACAAGAATTGAATTAGTCCATAAAGATCTTTCTTCAATTTTCATACCATATCTCCATCATCTAATAATGAGAATCCATCAGGTCGCTCAATGTAGACTTCTTCCTCAAGATCACCATTCAGAAAGGTTGACTTCACATTCATCTAATATACCTTTAAATTCTTATAAGCAACATATGCAAGAAATAGTCTAACAACTTCAAGTCTAGCTATGGTAGGAAAAGTCTCCTCATAATCAATTCCTTCTTTCTATGAATATACTTTGCATACCAATCTTTCTTTATTTCTGACAACTTCACTATCTTCATTCAATTTATTCATGAATACCCATTTAGTACCAATCACATTCTTGTCTTTAGGTCTAGGCACAAGTTTCCATGTGTTATTCTTTTCAACCTGATTCAATTCTTCTTCCATATCTTTTATCACACCTTTAGGTTCAATATTTTCAATGAGATTCAATTATTCTTCATTATCAGATGATGGAGATATGGTATGCAAACTAAAGAAAGCTCTTTATGGACTGAAACAAGCCCCTATAGCCTGGTATGCTAGATTGGATAAGTATTTACTGAAATTGGGATTTAATAAAGCTACTGTTGATAGTAATATATATCTCAAGATTGAGAATGGTAACATTTTGATTGCTGAAGTTTTCATTGATGACATTATCTTTGGAGGAGATGATAACTTAATTATGAAGTTTGTCGGTGATATGCAAAAAGAATTTGAGAGGTCTATAATAGGAGAGATGAAATTTTCTTAGGATTGTAGATTTCATAGAATGGAAAAGGTATTTTTATATCTCAAGCTAAATATGTAAAGGAATTGTTGAAGAAGTTTAGGTTAGAAGATTCTAAACTGGTTGGAACTCCTATGGTGACTGGCTACAAATTATCTAAAAATGATGAATCTCTGAAAGCTAATCAGACCTTGTACAGATCTATGGTTGGTAGAAATTCTATACCTAACTCAGACTAGACCTAACATTATGCATGTTGTGTGCATGGTTGCTAGATATCAAGTTGATCTGAAACAGAGTCATGTCACTACTGTAAAGAGGATATTTAGATATCTAAAAGAAACTATGGATTAGGGTTTATGGTATCTGAGGAATGATGATTTCATGTTATGTTCTTACACTAATGCTGATTGGGCTGGTGATATTGATGAGCAGAAGAGTACCTATGGTGGTTCATTCTTTCTGGGTAAGAAATTGGTTTTATGGGCAACTAAGAAACAAGATTCAATTTCCCTATCTACTGTTGAAATTGAGTACATTGTTGCTGCCAGTAATTACACTTAGGTAGTTGGATGAAACAAATATTGAAGGATATCAAAGTTATCTATGATGAGCCTACTATCATACATTGTGACAATTCTAGTGCTATTAATATGTCAAAGAACTCGGTGCAACATTCAAAGACTAAACATGTATCAATCAAGTATCATTTCTTGAGAGAAAAAGTTAGTTAAGAGGAAGTGAAGCTAGAGTATGTGCCTACAAAGAAACAAATTGCTAATATTTTCACCAAGTCTTTTCCTACAGATACATTTGTTTATTTGATAGACAAGTTAGGGGTATCTACCCCTCCTGATGTGAACTACATACACCGAGTTTCATCAATCTGGTGGACTTCACAGTCTTATCTTTTTGCTAGGATTGATGAGTTTATGTTGCTCCTCTGATGAAGTAGTTTGTTTGTGGTTCAGTGGATTTGATTGTTATCATAATTTTTTTATTCTAAGGGGAAGAGTAATTTTTGTTTTCTATTTTGATAACCTTTGTCATTCATGCCAAAGGGGGAGATAAAGCATGTGAAAATTTGTCTTTTTTGTTGTTGGTAAGCCTAATCTTAGAGGGAGCTTATTGGAGATGTTTTATTTCTTTGCATTGACTGTTTTTCACATCCATATGTTGCAATCAATGCCAAAGGGGTAGATTGTTGGACATTTGATGCAGGAGAATCCCCAATTTACAATAATCTTGCATCAACCAAAAATGTTTTCCTTTTTGTTTTGTTTTCTATTTGCAATTTTAGTTTTCCTTTCCATATGTCCCAGTTTTTAGCTCACCGGATCTTGTGGAGTTGGATTCTACTCGAAGACTTGATCACTTTTCTTTCTTTTAGATCGCGTCTCATTTGGATCACTTACCAGCAAGATATTGCTACTGGTTTCCATGACAGTTTCTTGTTACCAGTTGTTCCTTTTGTTAGCAATTGTCTGAGACCTATTTTGGTGATCTACTGAAACCCATTTTGAAGCTTGGGGAGACTTGGGCATTGATTTCGATGTTCCTTGGTATGTGGCCAACCTTTTTCCATGATCTACATTTCATCCTTTGGATTTTTCCAGAGGAATCTCTTGGCGGAGGCCGACCTTGTTCATTTTGCACATTAGGTCTTGTTCTTCGAGTTTTAATCCCTTTTGGGCCAAATGGATCCTTTAGATCAATATATATATTTGTAATCATGCTTTAGAATGTAATCAATCAGAATAAATCAGAGTATCAAATAGATAGACTCTGCCTAGAAGATAGATCTTTTGATTCAAGGTCCTGGTTCTGACCTATTCTACCAGGCCTGTGTGTCGGTATGTTGTAACCTGGTTGTTACCAGTTGGATGTAGTCAAATTTCATGCAATAAAACTACCTATTCTGCATTACCTCCATCATATCTATGTGTTTCCATTTTGTTTACTCTTGTTGATTGGTCTGGACCGATCTTCTTGAGGTTCCTCCTTACCAGTGACTGCTTCAAGTGGTATCAGAGTGAATTTTTGTTCTAAAGGTTGTGTGTCCTGAATTTTTGTTATAGGGTGGTGGATTGCGGATCTGACCTAAAATTGTAAAGGAATAGCATGAATCAATGGCATGGATAGGAACTAGGAATGGTGGAACATGTGGGAATGCAGACCCTAATGTGATGGAGATGTTGTGAGAAATAGAAGCCCGGTTAGAAGTCATGGAGATAGTCCAGAGAAGAGGTCGACATATTGAAGATGTAAGTGAAGATGAAGGAGAAGAAGCCTCGATAGAACAAGTAAACCTATAGGTGGTTGATCCAGATGAAGAAAGGTTTTTAAGGGTTTTGAGTAGGGTGAACACTAAACCTCATTTTATCCCACTAGAATATGATGGGAAGTTAGATTCGAATGAATTGATGGATTGGATCTCAAAGATAGAGAAGTATTTTAATTTTGAAAACACTACAGAAGAGAGGAAGGTGAAATATGCTTGTACCCAGTTAAAACATCATGCATCTCTTTGGTAGGTACATTTACAAGTTGATAGACAAATAAGAGGTAAAGAAAAGATTAAGACCTGGGATCAGATGATTGCTAAGTTGAAATCAAAGTTTTCTAGTGAATTATCAAGTGGAATTGTTTTGGAATTTACAAAATTTGAGACAAAAGGAATCTAGTGTGAAGGAGTATACCGAAGCATTTTACAAGTTGAACATTAGATCCGGACATGATGATGAAGTTGAACAAATTGCAAGATATTTGAACGGATTGCGGATGTTTATACAAGATGAACTCATTATGATCAAATTGGAGAGTGTTGAAGGGGCTTACCAATATGCCCTAAAGGTTGAAGAGAAATTGAACAAAAAACATGAGCAGAGATAGAGAGGTAGAGGTGGAAGGTTTACCGGAGGAAGATTTCAAGGAGGAAGAGGATATACCTGAGGAAGAGGAACCGATACAGATCAAAACATAGACAAGGAAGTGAGAAAAGAGGGTAATTCATATCGGAAGGATGAAATAAATTTTTACTGGAGGAGAGAACTGGATGGTTACCAGAATGAGAACTTTGGAAGAAAAAATAAGAGAACATTTAGAGGAACTTTCTTTAAGTGTGGAGGAGAATGACATCATGAATTTGAATGAAAGAAGATAGAGGCTACTGGAAAAGTAGTAGTGGTGGAAGAAAACCCCACCAAATCAGACAATAAACCGAAAGATAGAGAACTGCTAATGATGAGGAGAGCTTTGTGTCATACCAGAGGAGATGAAGAACCCTTGTAGAGGAAGAATCTGTTCAAAACTAGATGTAAGGTATGTGATAATTGTTGTAAAGTTGTTATTAATAGTGATAGTTTAGATAATATTGTTTTAGAAGATATGGTGAATAAGTTGAAATTGGAGAGTTTGAAACACCTTAAGCCCTATCAGATAGCATGGATTCAGGATGAACATAAGTTGTTAGTAAGTGAACAGTGTTTGGTGAAATTGAAAATTGAGAATTATCATGATGATTTTTTGCATGATATTATGCCTATGGATATGTTATCTTTTGTTGGGCAGACCTTGGCAGTTTGATAGACAAGCAATACATGATGGAAGGAAGAATACATACATTATTGTGGCCAATGGGATGAAGCAAACCTTGTTACCTTTGGAGGAACCTTTGAAGAATGAAGTATGTACAAATGCTAGAATCTATTTAGTAGATGGAAGGAAATTCATGGATGGACTGAGACATGAGAATGTGTGTTTTGCCTTAATTCCTAAGAAGACTGAGAGACCACAACCAGAAGAAGAGCACCCAAAAGAGATAAGATATTTGCTGACAGAATATGAGGATATCATTTCAGATAATGTACCTGATGGATTGTCACCTGTTAGAAGTATTAGTCATTGCAAGGAATTGGTTCCTGGAGTTAGTTTGCCTAACAAAGTTACACACTAGTTGACACTGGTATAGAATGAAGAACTGAATAGACAAGTGCAGAAGTTGTTGAAGAAAGGTTTGATTAGGGAGAGTCTGAGCCCTTGTGTAGTACCAACAGTATTAGCACCTAAGAAGAATGGAGAATGGATAATGGAGAATGTGTACCGATTCAAGAGCAATAAATAAGATCATAGTGAAATGTTGGTTTACTTTGCCTAGGATGGATGACATAATGGACTGTTTGAGTGGAGAAAAATACTTTACAAAGATAGATTTGAATAGTGGATATCATCAGATTAGGATCAGAGAAGGTGATGAGTGGAAGACAACATTTAAGACAAATGAAGGACTATATGAATGGTTGGTGATTCCTTTTGGATTGACTAATGCACCAAGTACTTTCATGAGGCTGATGAATGAGGTATTGAAGAAATTCTTGGGTAAGTTTTTTATTGTGTATTAGGATGACATTCTGATTTTTCAGTAAAACAAAAGAGGAGCATTTGTTGCAGTTAAGATAAGTTTTGTAGAGGTTGAGAGAAGAAAAGTTGTTGATCAATATCAAGAAGTTTACTTTCATGAAGGATGAGTTGGTCTATTTAGGATTTATGATATTTGAAGATGGTTTGAAGATGGGCCCTAAGAAAGTGAAAGCCATTATTGAGTGGCCTACACCAGAAAGTATTGGGGAGGTAAGATCATTTCATGGATTGGCTAGTTTGTACTAGAAGTTTATCAGAAATTTCAATTCAGTTTGTAACCCTATGACTAAGACCATGAGAGGATATTGGAAAGAATTCAAGTGGACCATTAGAGAAAACAAAAGTTTTGAATTGTTGAAGCAAAAAGTGACTGAGAAGCCTGTGTTAGCTTTACTAGATTTCAATAAGGTATTTCAAGTGGATTGTGATGCAAGTGGAACAACAATAGGATTATTTTTTAGTCAAGAAGGGAGAGTAGTAGCCTATTTCAGTCAGAAATTGAATGATGCCTGGAAAAAATATTCAGTGTATGATTAGGAATTTTATTCCATAATTCAACCCTTGAAGAAATGGAGACACTACTTGTTGCCTAAGGATTCTGTGTTGTATACAGATCATCAAGCTCTGTAGTATTTGAACAACTAGAGTAAGTTAAATCAGAGACATATGAGGGGTAGAATTCTTGCAGAGTTACACCTTTGTGTTGAAGCATAGAAGTGGAAAATCTAACAAAGTTGTTGATGCATTGAGTAGGAGAAGAAATTTGTTAACAAAGATGAGAGTGATAGTATTAGGTTTTGAAGATTTGAAGACCTTGTATGATGAAGACTCGGATTTTGCAGAACCTTGGAAAGTATGTAGAGAGCTGGTTATGGTTAATAGGAGCAAATGGTTGGATTATTTCACTCAGGATGGGAGGTTATTCAAGGTAATTCAGTTGTGCATACCTAAGAGTTCCATGAGAGAGAACCTGATAAAAAAGAAACATAGTACAGATTTAGCTGAACATTTTGGCATTAACAAAATAGTTGCATTGGTGAGTGGGCAGTACTTTTGGCCTCAGATTCATAAGGATGTTAAGAGATATGTGCAAAATTGTAGATTTTGTCAAGTTGAAAAAGGTAGTAGTCAGAATGTGGGATTGTAGAAAACCTTTGACAATATCAATAAGACCTTGGGAGAATATAAGCATGGATTTTGTACTTGGATTGCCTAAAAAACTGAGAGGGAATGATTCTATATTTGTGGTAGTGGATAGATTTTTGAAGATGGCTCATTTCATACCTTGTAAGAAGACATCAGATTCATTGCATGTAGCAAACCTATTTTTCAAGGAAGTGGTGAGATTACATGGATTACTTGAGAGCATAGTTTCAGACAAAGACACTAAGTTTGCTAAATATTTTTGGAGAACACTTTGGAAGAAGATGAAGACATATTTGAAGTTCAGTTCTACTTTTCATCAATAGACTGATGGATAAACAAAAGTTGTTAATCAAAGTTTGGGAAACTTGTTGAGATGTTTAGTGGGAGATAAAATCAGAAGTTGGGATTTGATCCTTGCACAAGGAGAGTTTGCCTACAATAATTCAGTGAATAGAAGTACTAGAAAAACACCTTTTTGAGATTGTTATCGAAATGCATCCTAGAGGAATATCAGAATTGAGAAACATTGGTAGTGAAGACCGGAAGAGTTCAGAAGCAAAAGATTTTACAAATCACATGGCAGCATTGCATATTCAGGTTAAATGACATTTCTAGGAAGACATGAACAACAAATATAAGGAGAGGGAAAATGAGAAGAGAAGACATAAGGAATTTGAAGTTGGCGATGAAGTGATGGTATATTTGAGAAAAGAGAGATTCCTAGTTGGAAATTATAATAAGTTGCAGATGAAGAAGTTTGGACCCTGTAAGATTTTGAGGAAGTTCAGTTCTAGAAATGCATATGAAGTGGAGCTACTAGATAGTTTAAGTATTTCACCTTTATTCAACATCACAGATCTCTATGAGTACCATGAACTATAATTTAGTGAGGACAATTTTTCATACCTTGAGAAACAATTGCCTCGGAAGGAACCGGATCAGATTGAAGATATTTTGGACAATAGGATTGGGCGTAGTACCCAAAATAGTTAGCACAAAAAATATCTTGTGAAGTGGAAGAGCGGACCGGTTGGAAATTTATCTTGGATTTCTTAGGAAGAGGTAGAATACCTTGGTTTCTCTCTGACCCCAACCAAGTGAGAGGCTCACTTTTTTTTATTAACCCCGGATGTCTAATGCAGGAGCATCCCCAGTTCACAACAATCTTGCATCAACCAAAAGCATTTTCCTTTTTGTGTGTCCTCATTTTGGCTCATTGGATCTTGTGGAGTTGGATTCTATTGAAGACTTGATCATCTTTCTTTCTTTCAGACTGCATCTCATTTGGATCACTTACCAACAAGATATCACTACTAGTTTCCATGACAGTTTCTTGTTACTAGTTATTCCTTTTGTTAGCAATTGCTTGAGACCTATTTTGGTGATCTACCAGAACCCATTATGAAGCTTGCGGAGCCTTGGGAATTTATTTCTATGTTCCTTGGCATTTGGCCACCCTTTCTCCATGATCTACATTTCATCCTTTGGAATTTTCCAGAGGAATCTCTTGGCGAAGGCTGACCTTGTTTATTTTGCACGTTCGGTCTTGTTCTTCGGGTTTTGATCCCTTTTGGGCTGACCATTCCTTTGGATCAATATGTATTTATAATCATGATTTAGAATGCAATCAATTATAATCAACCAGAGTATCAAATAGATAAACTATGCCTAGAAGATAGATCTTTCGATTCAAGGTCCCGGTTGTGACCTATTCTACCAGGCTTGTGTGTCGGTATGTTGTAACTCAGTTGTTACCGGTTGGATGTAATAAAATTTCATGCAATAAAACTATTTGTTATTCATTTCTTCCATCATATCTATGTGTTTCTGTTGCATTTACTCTTGTTGACAGGTCCAAACTAATCTCATTGAGGTCCCTCCTCACCAGTGACTGCTTCAACATTGTTGCTGCTAGGATATGTTGTTGTCATTGATGTCAACATATTCCTGTGATTTATTTATCTGATGGTTGCAGATTGGTTTATTAGGATCATGATTCGGTATATGGAGTATTCCTAGTATCATTATATCTTTTTGTATTGGTTTTAGTGATCTGGAAGCTTAATTGATATCATATGATTTGGTTTGCAGTTTGGTTTTTTTGATTAGTACTTTGCAGAGTTTGGTATTTCCTCTAGTATATTATGGTGAGATCAGATCTTGTGCTACAATTTTGGGAGAATATTTTGGATGTTCATGTGTATCTACATTTCATATGGTTCATGATTTGGTTCTTTGCAAGCTATCTTTCTATTCCGAGTTGTTGTTGTTTGAGTGTTCTTGAGTTTCAGGTGTTGACCGATGAAGATTTGATAAGTGGTGTTGGTGTAGCTATTACAGATGGTTCTAATATGATTGTTTGTGTTTTTGAATCATGTTCTATTTTTTTGGTGGTCTGCATTGATTCTTGTGCGCATTCTTGGTGACTTTGTTGATCCAATGATATTCTTTGTCTTATGCGATATTCTTGGTGGCGTAGCATGTTGCGGTTGATCTAGGCAAGATTTTTGATGGTGATGTGTGTTTGGAGATTAAGTTTAGGTCCATGTTATGTCATGTATATCATTATATTGGTCTGGTGGTCAATCTTTGTATCGTGTGATGTAATTTTGTAATTAGGTGTTATAGGTTTGGTCGACCTTGTGGTCAAGGTTGATGATTTGTATAAATGGGTGTAATATTCATGTAATTTGGTGTCTATGGTTGAGTCTACATTATCAAAGAGTGGTGTATGTGTGATCAATTGAATTCATCTTTCGGTGTGATGTTTTGAGCAGAGATTGGTAAAGGGTAGACATTTTTGCTTAATCAGAACTATCATCGGGCATTAGCAGATGCTATTTTTGCAGTTCATTATTTTTGGATTGTAGTCTGAATCTTATTGTAAGGTAGTGAACCTTTCCTAAGGGTTGTAGTCTTCTGGGTCTTCTTGTTTTGAGAAATAAGCTCTAGGTAGTGTGCCTGAATGCATGTGCATTCCCATTGTAATATTTACACATACTATTGCAGAGTATCATCTTATTGTGGGTAGGTTCCCACCATGGTTTTTCCCTTAACCAAGTTTTCCACGTCAATTTCTTGGTGTTGTGTGTTGTGCTATCAATTTGCTTATCTTTGTTGTTGCTGCAGTTTATTAAATTTTCATTTGAGGATAAGTTTGATAATCCAGTGAAAACTGATTCACACCCCCCTCTCAGTTTTCCTTCATTGTTGTTGCCAACGAAACATGTATGAGGGCAATAAAAAATGGGTCCAAATCCTAAGAAAAAAAATCTTGACCTTGATGATCCAATCATAATCTTCACCACAATGAATCCTCCAAGAGGCTCTGTTATTTGGAATTTCATTCTTGATGACAGAGATATTATCAAAACTCAACTTAAGATGATGATTTGACATTGTGTGGCAGATAATTGGATAGCAATTGATCACACATGTGGATTGGATGGTGAATAACTAATTTTGAGTACTTCAAACTCTTGTATCATTATACTCTTTCCTTGAAAATAGATTTGCATCACATATGCCTATTTTGGGGGAGGTTTTAAGTCTGCAGCATGTAATAAAAGATGATGGCTAAATCACGACAATATCGTTAATGGCAACAATGTTACTTTCTGCCAATAGCTTTCCCAATGACACATGTGGCATTCATATTTGTAATTATCCCAAGGCATGTGGAGTAAATGTAACAAAATTGAACATATCTTTAGACCCATAAAGCATGTTAATCTCATAATTAAGTTTGTAGTGGAGGATCTATTAAAGGCAACTTTGGCATTTGTTTATGCATTCCACTATCATCTATTCTAGTGAAACAAGTATGTGAATAGAGTCATGGACATGTCATTGTTGTTCAAGAATCAACAAAGAGACAAATGGTGTTCTTGGGGGAAATCATAGACAAGAGGTTAATCACAATCATGGCATCTTGACACCCACAAGTGATGCATGTGGTGAAGGTAGTACTGGGGAAAGAATGTTTGAGGGCATACCACCCTGCCAGGGTAAATACTGATATAACTGCGATGTTTTTGGCATTGTTATTGTATGACGAAGTTAATAAAGGAAAAGAAAAAAAGCTATGTCAAGTCCTCTTCAAGCATAATTTCTTGGGTGAAATTGATGCTACTTTGGACAACGTGGATCAAGACTTGATAGTTCCCCTACCTTAGAATTACTATATGGCTAGCAACGAGAACAATGTGACCAAGAAAGTCTCAATTGTCAAGACATTAAAGCCCAAGGAGTTTGAAGATTGAAGGAAATCTATGAGTTGCAACATTCTCTTCCTATAGAGATTGGCAGAAGTGATTGAGTGTGAGAAGGACAATTGGATTGATTCATATATGAGGGAGGAGGTTTTGGCAGAAGATGAGAGAGAAGCACAAGAGAATTCTAGCAATTGAGGTTTGTTAGAAACTAGAAAGGGGTGGCTAAATAATGACATGTGGGACTTCATGGAGATGGCAAGAGTAATGACTCATCATGCGTGTGGCTTAGAATTTCTTGTGGTGGCTCAGCAAAAACTGGCTGATGAAAACAACGAGGCAGAGACTGATCTAAAGAAGAATAGTATTGTAGCATCGTAAATTGTACGCACTTGCTAGGGTGGTACAATTTCACACCTAGTTTAGCACCCGCCTTATTGCATTTTACATTTTGCATTGCATTTCTCCTTTAGCACTTAATTAATCAAATTAATTAGGTCTAAGGTCCTATTTCATCGTCCTCTACATCATAAAGTTGGGCCCTTTCGTTAAAGCGTGCCCTCTTCATTTTATTCCTCCTATACATCACTCAATCAAAAACCCTAATTAAGTCCTATTTCAAACTTGGGGGCTTGGTTTCGGGGGTCAAAACATCTCGAAATCACCTGTAACTTCGAGATTCTCTCTAAAATCATCATATTCGACAACCCTGAAAATTTGGTGAAAAGTTGTCGGGACCATGGTGCTCGGAGTGCACATGGTCCCGGACATTTTTCTTGAATTTTTAGGAGCACAATACAATCATAAAATAAAGCTTAACCCCAAGAAATTGGCAGGAAATTCAATCTCTAGGTCGGCCAAAAGACGAAATTATGATCTAGGGTTTCCTACATAAGAGCTCTCTTTCTTCATTTGAAAGGATCCGATTTTTGTTTTCAGGAACCTCATATGCAACGAAAGAGAAGATCTTTGAAGACTTCAACAACATTCAACATCCCTCTATCAAGCATTTATCAATTTCATTCATCCATTTAGGGCTTGGAAGACATTGAAGAACAATAGGAGATTACCGACTGAAGATTGGCTTGTACTCCTCCCTTGAGGGTTGGGTATGATTTCATGTTGTTTTCATGTCTTTGCATAAGCTTCAATATATCCTTTATTCATGCTTTAGATCACTTTGCATCTTGATTTAGAGCATTTACATTATCATTTACAAGCAATTAGGGTTTACTTTCTAGGTTGCTCTAGTTTGCTTTCTTGCATTTTAGGACCTTGCACACACACTAGGTTTGCACACACAATACATTTTACAATACAACTTGGCTATTTGTGGAGGTGGAAATCACTGAAGTGGGGGTTTGACTAAGGCAAAACCCTATATAGCTGCCCATACCATTTTCAGATATAAGTGCAGGTTTCAGGACTCGGACGACGCCACAGGTGACAGATCCGAGAAAAGCAGGTCGAGATAGCACTCCACATCAAACTGCAGAGCAAAAGACCTAGACAGGGGCGCTGGGCGCCCTGGTCCTACCAGGACAGGGGCGCTAGGTGCCCTGGTCCCTAGGACAGAGGCGTTGGGCGCCCTGGTCCTCCGGACAGACAACATTTTTTGACATTTTCGACAATTTTCTAGAGTGTAAAACAGCAGTTTCAGGTGCAGTTTTCAGGACAGAATCAGGACAGTGGCACCCGCGCCCTCGTCTCGAACATTTTCAATCAGATTTTGACTCCGGGTACGCATCTATATTCTTGTTTTGTCCTTGTGTTTATAGCTGTTCATTGTTTAATCTCAATTCTGCAATCTTGTTATTAGTTCATACTTGCATTTTGGGATTAGGGCTTGAACTTGCATCATTTGATCTTCCAATTTCAACAAAGGAATAGAAATCCTAATAGGTAGCCCATGGCTCTCTCTCTCACAAGAAGAAGTAGCCAATTGTGTGATACCTCTAGGCTCTTTCGTATTCCGTAATGTGTGTCAAAAGGTAGGATTAGGGCATGTTAACCTAGTCTTGCTTTTTCCCCTACACATTTTGGTGAACCCGACGTGAATCTATCATTGCTTCCTCTTGCATTACATTTGTTAGATCTAGATCTAGATTTAGTGTGTTTTCATTTCATTTTTCATTAAAAAGAAAAAAAAAAAGTGTGTTTCTTTGCATTGTGTGTTTAAATTTTATGCAACCTTTATTTCAAAATGTCAGATTTTTATTTGCAAAATGTTCGTGCTTTTGATGATTATTATGAGTATAACCAAGACGAATTAGATGAAGCTTTAGATGAGTTTTTAAACCCTAAAGATGCCAAACCTTCATTTTACCAAAAACTCATAAACCTTGTTACTATGCCATTTAGATGTGATGAGAAAGATAAGTCGAATGGTTCCTCTCAAGGGTACATTCCTATCAACTCTTCCACTGAATCTAGTAACATGGTTGTGTTCAATAATCCCCTCTATGAGGAGATGTCTCCTTTTGAATCAAAATATAAACCTTTTAATCGACATGATCATGCTTTGTTGGATGATGCTCTTAATGACTTTGTGGCTTTATCAAAATCTTTAAACAAGAACAAGACTTCTAAATTGGTTAACATGATAAACTTGAATGAGCATAATAAGCCTCTCTTTCAAGTCCAAGGTGCTTATCCTTCTCCCACCTTTCAAGTTCCTAAATCACCTCTCCTTACTGTCCAAGGAGGGTATGATCATGATTCCTTTTGTACCCCGAATAAACCAATTATCACTGTGCAAGGAAGAAAACCTATAAGTCCTTATAGTTATGCCAAGCAAATAACTAGAGAGAGTTATCATGTGGTTGCCCATACTTATCACACCAGAAATAATAGGTAGCCTAATCCTCCTCCTGTTATTCCAGTTTCTCTTCCTAATCCTCAACCAATTCTTCCACAAGCTCCCCGTATTTCACAAGTTATGGGTAAGGAATATGATCTCATAGAACAACTTAAAGCTACCCCTGCTAAGATATCCCTTTGGGATTTGATTCAAAATTCTTCCGCTCATCATGGAATGTTACAAGATGCCTTGAAAGATTTGAATGTTCCTCCACCGAGTACATCTAGTAATATAGCATCTTTAGTTAACTCTGTGATGAATCCTAAAGCTCAAATTGTGTTTACCCAAGATGAGTTGCCTACTAGTGAAATTCAACAACAATACGATCCCTTGATGATTGTGGTTATCCTGAAAGATACTGCTATAAGACGAACACTAGTAGATAATGGCTCTGGCCTTAATGTGTGTAGCATCAATCTATTGCATAAAATGAATGTGGATACATCTCTTATTGAGCCTGATTCTCATCCCATTCGAGGCTTTGACAATGTGGCTAAGACTTCATTAGGTATTATCACCCTACCTCTCATAGTAGGACCTGTTACTTTGCCTACTCCTATCCATGTTATGTCGGGAAATTTAACATACAACTTGTTATTAGGGAGGCCTTGGATTCACAGTATGCAAGCTGTCCCCTCTACATTGCATAGACAAGTTAAATTTATCTATAACAATAAGACATATACCTTGATAGGTGACACTAATTTCCAAGCTTGTCTACAAACATCTACTTCTAAAGGGGGTTCTTCTAAGCCATCCTCGTCTAGTGATGACTCTTTAAACAAGATACCTATTGATGAGCCCTCGCTCTTTGATGATCAAAATTCTTTGGATGAGTCTGGAGCTCCTGAAGAAGATTCTTCTCGACTTGAATCTACACATAAGAAGGATTTTGATCCTGAGAAGGTTCTCGTAGAAGATGATTGGGGATCTCTTGATTTCAATCCCACCTTTGTGGGTGAATATAAGGTTCCTTCTAGAGAGCTTAAAGTTGAAAAGAAGGAAGAAGCTAAAAATCAATCAATCTTACCTGAACCTATGAGTAATAATTTTGTGGCCGCTTCTCAAACTTCTTCTCCTCACACCTCTAATTATGAAGAGTTTGATTCTTTGTCTTATGAAAAACCACCTCCTCTTTCTGAAATGGTTGATCGTTATGGTCGTGGTTTTCACATTTTTGCTAAGCATGGGTATCATGGAAAAGGTTGTGGTGCTCATGAACAAGTGATAAAAGTTCCTCTAGAGACTAATTTTCACAATTATGCCTTTGGACTTGGCTATAATCCCTGCAAACGTACTAAAGCTTCTAAAAGACCATGCATTAGTGTTAATGCTATTTCTACATCTCTATCAATGCAACACCCTAAGTATATTGATGGGGATCCTTCGGGTGACTGTGCTTTGGATGTCTTCCCTACCGATGACACTTTAGCTGAATTTTTGGGAGCCTATGACACTCTTCCTCGTTATCATCACAATAGGGGACTCCCTTATTGTTTGAACACTGAAGCCTATTTTGGAAAAGAGATTGATAATGATGAGATTGTGAAAGAATTCCCTCAGTTAAAGGATACTCCTCAACAAAGTAATCTTCTCATAAGTGACACCACTGATGTTAAGATGGATCCTTGCAATAAGGAGAAAGTCATTAAAATTGGAAAATGTTTGGATGAAGAGGAACAGAAACAATATGAAGATTTATTGCACCAATTCCCTGAGATCTTTGCTTGGACATACTCTGACATGCCTAGTATAGATCCTAAGATTGTTACTCATAATATTGTCTTAGTTCCCGATGCTAAGCCCGTGAAACAAAAGATTCGAAAAATGAATCCTAAGGTGGCTCTGCTTGTTAAGGCTGAGATTGAAAAATTATTGGAGGCTGGATTTATCCACCCTATTGACTATTCCCCATGGATTTCAAATATTGTTGTTGTGGCTAAACCAGATAACAAAATAAGGATGTGTACCAAATTTTGAGATTTGAATAAGGCTTCCTTGAAAGATGATTTCCCTCTTCCAAACATTGACATCATAGTTGATTCTATGGCAGGACATGCCCTGTTATCCTTCATGGATGGTTTTTCAGGATACAATCAAATTTTCATTAACCCTCAAGATCAATTTAAAACTGTTTTCACCACTCCTTGGGGTACATTTTGTTGGATAATGATGCCTTTTGGACTTAAAAATGCCGGTGCAACTTATCAACGAGCGATGACCCTTATCTTTCATGATTATATGCATAAGATTTTAGAGGATTATGTTGATGATATTTTAGCCAAATCTATTCTTCGTATAGATCATATTAAAATCCTTCGTCAAATCTTTGAAAAAGTTCGTAAATATCACATGCGCTTGAATCCCCAAAAATGTGTTTTCGGTGTGGATAGTGGAAAACTATTAGGATTCATAGTTTCGCATCGTGGGATTGAGGTGGACACTAAGAAAATAGATGCTATTGTCAACATGCCACCTCCTAGAAATGTGTCTCAACTTAAAAGCTTACAAGGAAAGATTCAAGCTATTCGTAGGTTCGTATCTCAACTTGCGGATCGTACCTTTCCTTTTACTCAACTTCTTAAAAAGGATATCACTTTTCAATGGAACGAAGATTGTCAGCAAGCATTTGAAGATTTAAAAGTGTATTTGGCTAGTCCTCCTATTCTTCAACCTGCCGAACCTTCTAAACCTTTCCTTCTGTATACAGTTGCTTCCTCTCATGCTCTCGCAGCATTGTTGGCACAACATGATAAAGATGGTAAGGAATGTCCGGTTTATTACATAAGTTGTACCTTACTCGATTATGAGACCCGATATTCGGCGATAGAAAGACAATGCTTGGCCTTGGTGTTTGCGACTCAGAAATTGAGACATTATCTTTTAAATTCAGGAGTCCACATCATGGTAAAGTTTGATCCTTTAAAGCATCTTTTCTCTAAAACTGATTTATCAGGACGCCTAGCTAAGTGGGTTATGATGTTAACTGAATTTGACCTTAAATTTGTTTCACAAAGAGCAATTAAAGGGCAAGCATTGACCGATCACTTAGTTGAGGCCCCTTCACCTTTCTCCTTCCCTAATTCTGAGTCTTTCCCCGATGACTTCATTCTTTCTATAGAGAAAGATGAAACTTGGGAATTATACTTTGATGGTTCTAAGTGTCGTACGGGATCGGGGGCAGGTGTTGTTTTGATTTCTCCTACAAGGAAATCTATTCCCTTATCCTATCGTCTAAATTTCCTATGTACCAATAACATTGCTGAGTATGAGGCTCTTATAGCGGGAATAAAAGAAGCCTTAGCTCTGAACATAAAACACATACATATTTCTGGAGATTCTCAATTGATTATAAGACAAGTAACAGGATTGTATCAAGCAAAACAAGACAAATTATCACAATATAAAGATCTTGCTATCTCTTTATTACAAAAATTTGATTCCTATACCATGGAACCTGTTCCTCGAAAAGATAATCGACATGCGGATGAAATGGCATGTGTGGCTTCTCTTGTATCTTTAGAGGATCCCGTGGTGGATCTTAAATTTGTTATTCACAACCTTATTTCTCCAGCTATTGTAGATGATTCTAGCTTGGTAACATATTGTGACTTTGTAGATTCAGACGAATGGTATTCGCATATCGTAAGATATTTGACCGATGGTACCTTTCCTGATTCCGCTAATAGGAACACTAGGGCTAGAATCCGCAAGCTGACTGCTAGGTATATTATTCTTTCTAATGTCCTTTACCGAAGGGGTTATGACGGTCTCCTCCTTCGCTGTCTTAACAAATCAGAAATCCCCGTTGCTCTTGAAGAGGCACATTTAGGTGCCTATGGGGGGCATTTCGGAGGCAAATCCTTGGTTCAAAGATTGCTTCGTATGGGATACTACTGGCAAACTATGCAGAAGGATTCTTTTTCATTTGTTAAGAAATGTCATCAATGTCAACAACATAATAATCTGATTCATGCTCCTACCCAAGAACTTCGTTCTCAAGTAGCTTCTTGGCCCTTCTCCGCATGGGGTTTGGATCTCATTGGTAAAATCTCTCCTCCTTCATCTCAAGGACACACCTTCATTATAACTGCAACAGATTACTTTACGAAGTGGGTAGAAGCTATTCCCCTTCGCTCTACTACTGCTGAAGTGATTTGTCAATTTCTTCTAGAAAATATCATTTCTCGATTTGGGATACCTTCCACTATAATCTCAAATAATGGGACATCATTTAAGAACAAGGACGTGAAGAAATTCCTCAAGAAGTATCATATCAAACATCGATTTTCTACACCATACTATCCTCAATCAAATGGTCAAGCCGAATCATCCAATAAGATAATTGAACAAATTCTCCGCAAAACCGTGAATAAGCATGGTAAGGATTGGAGTAATCAGCTAATCTATGCTCTTTGGGCCTACCGAATGAGTGTACGAATTGCTACAAGAACTACTCCTTATAATCTTGTTTATGGTGCTGATGCTATTATGCCTTTAGAGTTAGAGATTCCATCACTTAGGGTTTCTCTCAAGGGTATAGTAGATGATGACTCTTATAGAGAACAATGACTTCAACAGCTTGAGATGCTTGATGAACAACATATAAACACTCTTGAGCATATTCAAGTGTATCACAAAACTCTACAACGAAGCTATAATGATAAGGTTATTCAACATTCCTTCTCAGTAGGTGACTTAATCCTCTATGAGAATTAGCGCAATGTGAATGCCTTACCTACAGAAAAGGGAAAATTTAGTCCTAATTGGCTTGGACCATACATCATTATTGAAGATTATGGATCAGGTGCTTACAAAACAGTGGATGTAGATGGTACGCCTCTTAAAGAACCTATAAATGCTATGCACTTGCGTAGATATTATGCTTAATTCTTCATTCCTTATCTATCTTCTGTTCAATTCTTCAACATTGGGTAATATGTTAGTACCTCCTAATTAGAGCAAAATAGAATTAAATGTTATGGTGTTTAATCTATATTGCTTCGTTCTTGACAAGCGTGTTTCTCTACTTTATGGTTTGTCTTGAATTCATTTTATGTAAATTGTAAAAGATTTACGTTTCCATTACGCTAGCATATTATACAACGTCTTATGTGTTAAGTAGGATCGTATCATGTTGTGTTTAAGTTCAAAATTAAATCACATTAGTTATATGATTCTTAGACTTAATGCATATTTCTTCCCTATCATCAATGTAGTACTTGATTAAATATTTTAATTAGGTCACACATGTATCAATTTAATCATGGAGCATTGAGAAATCAATCACATGGAAATTAAATCCTGAACATACATGTACATCTACCAAATGTATTAGATTTAATCAAAACAAAATATACATTGTTTTAAGCATTAAAGATAACACATTTGAGACAAAAGAGAAGCAAGTATATATATATATATATATATATATATATATATATATATATATATATGTGGATCGTATACAAAGATAGGTCACTATACATCCAAAATGTGACCTATCCTACATCATAAAATCATCTACTATCCCTAGGACTGGTGGCTGGAGAGTGTCGACTAGATGCTCCCTCCTGATCCGGCCATGCAGGTGGACCCATAGGTGTGTAGCGCGATATCGACCGCGAGTGA
Organism: Cryptomeria japonica; assembly: GCF_030272615.1. Classification (NCBI taxonomy): domain Eukaryota; kingdom Viridiplantae; phylum Streptophyta; class Pinopsida; order Cupressales; family Cupressaceae; genus Cryptomeria; species Cryptomeria japonica. The sequence goes on from NC_081415.1 coordinate 109,341,829, forward strand.
CTCCGAGAGGAACTCCTACGATCCCTATCCATAAGGATTGCGCGATAGGAAGAAGCCTTGGCTTGAGCAGCTGCTAGATCTCGCCGCGCCCGCTGAAGGTCCTCTGATAGGACTCTCTCTCTCCCTCCATATGTCTACCTGTACTCGGAATGGGGAGAACAAGTCCTCATGCCGACCCGTGTTTCCTTGAGGCCTATAAGCAATCTGTGAGGAACTCAGGATTTGTGCCATCGTGGAAATATCTATCACTGCTTGCTGAATCAGAGAATGCCACTCCTGCACATTAGCTATAGCAGTAGAACAGATTTTTGTTAGTACCATTCTACATCATCAAAAACATTAATCAATCAATATAAACCTACTATACCTGGATCTCCCTCATGCCAGTAGGGATCATGATACGGTAGCATCTGTGACTGGGATATACTAGGCTCCCCTCACTCGACTAATTTGTGCATGATGGGTGTAGGCTAGATAGTACTAGGAATAGGTCTCCGTATCACCTCGTGTTCCCCCTTTTGGGGAATAAGAGGAGGATCCAGAGCTATGGTATCATCTCCCGAATGGTGGGGAGCTGCATCTGACCCCTCCTCATCATCTCTATCCTCCTCCTCGTCATCCTCCTCGTCATCCTCATCCTCATCCTCGTCCGCATCCTCATCTGCATCCTCCTCATCCTCATCTCTATCCGTGTCCTCCTCCTCCTCCTCCTCGGCACTAGGCTGATCTCCTATGGGTGGATCAGGATCTCCTACCTCCTCATGACCCTCTCCCTCCTTTGGCTCCTCTGACCTGGATCCCTGGTCCTCATCTCGGTCTCCATGTCTCCATGGGCCAGGATGGCCTGTTGGGTGATCTGGTGGAAAGATAGGCCCTAGGTATGATCTCATAAACCATGAGACATACCTGCGCTGTGCTCCAGGCTCTGCAGAGTAATCAGTGACTACATCCTAATCAAATCCCTCTATATCTGTAGTCTCGATGTCATCTATCGTCGGTCTCGCTACTGCTCTAGGTCTGGGACGGACTCGTGAGTGTCGAGTATAGATGGGCACATCGGCTGGAACACACTGCTCTAGCCCAAACTGCCTCTGTACTCGGTCGAAGTAGAATGGGACTATGATATGTGAATATCATCCCTGCAGTAGGTGGTTCCTCTGTAAGCATGCTAACTGTCTCTCCATCCCATCCCATCTGTGCACCCGCAGATAGGGTCTCCATATGGTCACCTCGGCTGTCAGTCTATCAAAAATCACTCTCCAATATAACAGATCTCCAAATCTCCACTCGCTGGTAAGTGGATAAGCAAACACCCTAGGTCGCTCGCTCGCCATACTCAGCGGAAAGCCGACAGGCCTGGTGCACATGAAGTGCTCAAATACCCACACCTACAGAAGTGTGCATGTCATCAAGCTGCAACCTTGCCCAAACACATACTCCTCAAGGTCGTGATAGAGATGTGCAAGCATACTCTGACCCCAAGCATACACCCTCCTGTGTCTCTCCATAGCTCTGATGCACCATGTGAGACCCCCATGCATATGCGTACCTCGCCCATTAGGGCAGATGGCTAGTGCTATGATGGCGATCATAAGGCATCTCATAAGGGGCACCTCTCTTGTAGGTTGTAAGAGCCAGCTGACCATGATGCGACCTCTCGTCTCGCTCGGCATGACTCTCCCTATGCAATATACCTGCTCTCTCTGATGGTCCTCCGCTGATCGATCGGTCACGTATGTAACAGTAGCTCCTCTGATAGGAAGATGAAGTATATGGTACACATCCTCAAGTGTAACCGTCAACTCCCCTACTGGAAGATGAAATGTGCATGTGTCAGGATCCCATCGCTCCATCAGTGCCATCAGCATCACAGGATGGAACCGAATGGCTGGCATGAGGATCGCATACCATAATCCCACAATCGACAATGTGTCTCTCTCTGCCCGAGTCAGCCGCAGAATCTGATCTCGCAAGCTGCAAAGAATCTGTCCCGTCGTATGCTCTCTCATGTATGGGAGACCCTGCAACACAAAAACATAACTGTAATCAGTACTCAATCATCAAAATCACTCATGCAAACTGTCGAACATCGTATGCTAACCTTGAAATCCCTCGCCAAGCCTTGATTGGGGACCATGGTGCCCTGTCAGGGACCATGGCGCCCTGATAGGGACCATGGTGCCCTGTCAGGGTCCATGGCGCCCTATCAGGGACCATGGCGCCCTGAGGGGACCAGGGCTCCCCACAGGGACCATGGTGCCCTGGGTGGGCCCCGGGTCAGACTTCAGGGCCCGCAAACGACCACAGAAAGTCAAAATGAGAAAAATCAAAAGTCAACGCTCAGTCAACTCACCTCGTCCAGTGGCTCGTCGTCGATCACGGCCTGGCGTAGGATCTCAATCCTCGTGGGACGCTCCGGTCATCGTGAAGGCATGATGATGGCTATGTGGGCTCCGCTGCAATGAACAGTATTCTGAAATCAACAAAGTGACAAATGCGAATGTCACTTTCAAAGTATATACTTTCATTTCTTTATCTTTTACTTTCGAAACCCTAATTTTCCTTTATCACTCATTTCATCATAACTTGAGTTTGGGAGATGCGATTCTCGAGCTGTTTGTTGCGTAGGAATCGTATTTTCATTCCCCTACTCTCAGGATGTTCCAAAAAGTGCTCTGATGAAGCCTATTCAGTGAACACCCCTCATCAATAATCTCTTACACAATTTGTCATAAGTAAACATGCTACCCTATTTCACCTCCCTAATAAGCAAGTCGAAACAGGGGGGGGCATATAGCTACTCACAAATTTCATCACTTTCCTTAGTAAGCATTAGGTGATTTTGTGATCTAACGTGTGTTTTGTAGGGTGCGGTTCCTAACTGTGTACTGCAGATACCGCTGGGGGCTTCGTCCGACAACTTATGGATATATCCTTTTTCAAATGATGTTTACTTTTCTGTACTTTAGCTTGCATATGCACGTAGTACTCATATGACCGCTAAAGTGGGGGCTAAATGTAGCGTCATAAATTGTACGCACTTGCTAGGGTGGTACAATTTCACACCTAGTTTAGCACCCGCCTTAGTGCATTTTACATTTTGCATTGCATTTCTCCGTTAGTAGTTAATTAATCAAATTAATTAGGTCTAAGGTCCTATTTCATCGTCCTCTACATCATAAAGTTGGGCCCTTTCGTTAAAGCCTGCCCTCTTCATTTTATTCCTCCTATACATCACTCAATCAAAAACCCTAATTAAGTCCTATTTCAAACTTGGGGGCTTGGTTTCAGGGGTCAAAACATCTCGAAATCACCTGTAACTTCGGGATTCTCTCTAAAATCATCATATTCGATAGCCCTGAAAATTTGGTGAAAAGTTGTCGGGACCGTGGCGCCCGGAGTGCATATGGTCCCGGACATTTTTCTTGAATTTTTAGGAGCACAATCCAATCATAAAATAAAGCTTAACCCCAAGAAATTGGTAGGAAATTCAATCTCTAGGTCGGCCAAAAGATGAAATTACGATCTAGGGTTTCCTACATAAGAGCTCTCTTTCTTCATTTGAAAGGATTCGATTTTTGTTTTCAGGAACCTCATATGCAGCGAAAGAGCAGATCTTTGAAGACTTCAACAACATTCAACATCCCTCTATCAAGCATTTATCAATTTCATTCATCCATTTAGGGCTTGGAAGACATTGAAGAACAATAGGAGATTACCGACTGAAGATTGGCTTGTACTCCTCCCTTGAGGGTTGGGTATGATTTCATGTTGTTTTCATGTCTTTGCATAAGATTCAATATATCCTTTATTCATGCTTTAGATCACTTTGCATCTTGATTTAGAGCATTTACATTATCATTTACAAGCAATTAGGGTTTACTTTCTAGGTTGCTCTAGTTTGCTTTCTTGCATTTTAGGACCTTGCACACACACTAGGTCTGCACACACAATACATTTTACAATACAACTTGGCTATTTGTGGAGGTGGAAATCACCGAAGCAGGGGTTTGACTAAGGCAAAACCCTATATAACCGCCCATACCATTTTCAGATATAAGTGCTGGTTTCAAGACTCGGACGACGCCGCAGGTGACAGATCCGGGAAAAGCTGGTCGAGACAGCACTCCACATCAAACTACAAAGAAAAAGACCTGGACAGGGGCGCTGGGCGCCCTGGTCTTGCCAGGATAGGGGCGCTGGGCGCCCTGGTCCCTAGGACAGAGGCGCTGGGCACCCTGGTCCTCCGGACAGACAGCATTTTTCGACATTTCCGACAATTTTCCAGAGTGTAAAACAACAGTTTCAGGTGCAGTTTTCGGGACAAAATCAGGACAGTGGCGCCCGCGCCCCCATCTCGAACATTTTCAATCAGATTTTGACTCTGGGTACGCATCTGCATTCTTGTTTTGTCCTTGTGTTTACAGCTGTTCATTGTTTAATCTCAATTCTGCAATCTTGTTATTAGTTCATACTTGCATTTTGGGATTAGGGCTTGAACTTGCATTATTTGATCTTCCAATTTCAACAAAGGAATAGAAATCCTAATAGGTAGCCCGTGGCTCTCTCTCTCACAAGAAGAAGTAGCCAATTGTGTGATACCTCTAGGCTCTTTCGTATTCCGTAATGTGTGTCAAAAGGTAGGATTAGGGCATGTTAACCTAGTCTCGCTTTTTCCCCTACACAAGTATGTCAGGTGTTTTTCCTTGTTGGTTTGATAGCATAACTAGAATAGCCTCTAATTATAGGATAGGACATAAAATGATGTAATGTCTAGGTTTGGTTTTAAGTTTTGACCGCATTTTGATATATATATGTGGGTATTGTCAATAAGTAGTCTAGGGAACTTTATTAGGCTCTCCCCATTTTCATCTTTTTGTATCTAAGTTTGAAAGAAAAACATCTATTCAAGACATACAAGGTTCTCTTAGTTCTAGGTTTTATGGACAAATTTTGTAAATTTTTGTTATTATCAATATAATGGGAGTTGGCCCAATCCAGCTATATGCTTACCCAAAAAAAGGTCTTAATCTAATAATTAATCATTAAATTTAAGATTGATTTTATTATTATAATTACACACATTTTCAATATTATATTTAGTGAAGTGAGAGTTAAAAAATTGATATTACAAAAATATAATTAAAATAATACAATTTGAAAATAACCATAATTCAAAATTATAATAATTAAGAATTAAAATAATATTTTTACTACAATACTATAAAAGTTATGTGACACTTGTTAAAAATCAATCTACTCCTTCTCCAATTTTATAGTTAAGGGCCACCCCTATCCGTCATATGAATATTCCATGATGGTTTAGTCATTTCAATGCCTTTTCATTTGACGTTTTAAGAAAAATATTAACTGTGAAAAAATATAAATGGAGAAGATTGAAATACAATTAAGAAATGAAAATTATTGTCCTCTCTTTATTTATTTCACATATATGATATATATATATATATAAAAAGAATATAAACAATTTAAAAACAATGATAAATTAGTAATATATGCAAAATCTTAAATTTAGTAAGTTTCTAAATTTATGAGATAAAAATTATATTCTATTTTAACAATTATATTCTATTGTTTCAATTATAACAAGTTTTTAAGTTTATTTGAAAAAATAAAAATATCCTAAAAATTTATATTAAAATATTATAAAATTAGAAACAACTATATCTTTCCATTTCAAAATATTCTAAATAAATTTATATTTTTATAATAAATATTTTAAACTAATATATATGAATATTATAATATTATATATTACTTACTATATATAATTTTTTAGGGTTTATTAAAAATTTTAAGTGTCATATATACGATTTAGAAAAAGCTAACATGGGGTTTTAGAAAAAACTAACATGTCAATGCATAGGGTCCCATAATTTTTTAAGTTGTCATCTATATGCATAACTCTACAATGGCACCACCATTCTTATCCATTAAAGAAGAAAAAAGAAAAAACAAAGGATAAAGTTGCTATATAAATGACAACTTTAAATGAGAACTTTCTTTTACTTAGAGTGCTTAAATACTTTTTTTTTTTTGTTTTAATTATTTTACTAATTGTTTAGAAGGTAGATTTTTTGTTTTATTTATTTTTTGATTGGTAAAGGGCTCAAGTTGAGATTTTGCCTGTTTTATGCATACATGGATAGGGGTTCATCTTACTTCTAAATGAGTTACATGGGTCCAATAGAGATAACTTTAATTGTGTTTTAAAAAATTGATATTTATCAACATAATTTACATTAAAACCTCTTAATAATCTATTGAAAAAACCATGTAAATTTTACAAATAAATTATTAAATAATATATTTTATAATAAATTTGAGTAACAAACAATTATTTATTATTATAATATCTAAAATTTTATAAAAAATCAACATAATAATTCTTTTATTTTTCATGACACCCAAAACCTTATAATCAATTCACCTCAAAAATCAATCCATCTTAAAAGCATATACACATTTTATCCACAAATTTATAATAGAATTTAAATAATAAAAAAATATTATTTAAAATATCTAAAATTTAATATTTGAAATACCCAAAACCTTATATAACAAACAATGTGTCAAGAGTTTACTTTTAGATATATTATGTTCATTAATTAAAAATAATAATAATAGAAAGAATCTATCAACCCTTATACTTCCACCCCCCACACACACACATATATTTATATATATATAAAAGGGATATACAATAGTTAATTGATTTTATTATGTATGTTTAAAAAAATATTAATATTTATATATATATTTTTACAAGATTAATAAAATATGAAAAAAAAAATATATTTTTTAAATATAAAGAAATCTTTAAAAAAATCTTAAATTCTATCATGCTTATAAATTTAACACTAAATTTTTTCATCAAATCTCAACTTTATAAATAAAAAAAGTGAATGCAATAGTATTGTGTACCTTCAAGTACAAATAATTATTATCTCTTTCCTTTAAGTACAAACAATTATTATGTCTTTCCTTTTGTTGAAATAGTTTATTTTTTTAAATTATTTTGTTGATTGTTTAGAAGACAGATTTTGTTATCTTATTTTTATGAGATTTGTGGTATCTTTATTTTGATGTTTTAGCTAGATTAAATAAGACTACTTTCTTTACTTTGATTTTTTTTTAAAATTTGATATCTATCAACATAATTTACATCAAACTTCTTATTAATCTATTGAAAAAACCATATAAATTTTATCTATAAATTATAAAATCCTAAATTGAGATGACATCCATTTTAGAAAGGCCTTGAATGACACATAATCCATTCATATTAAAAGCCTCTACATATTTTATCCACAAATTTATACCTATTTTTGTTATTATCAATATTTATTATTATCTAAAACTTTATTTTAAAAAAATAATAATAATTTTTTAATTTTTCATGACACCCAAAACCCTATAATAAATTCACCTCAAAAATCAATCCATCTTAAAAATCTATACACATTTTATCCACAAATTTATAATTATTTTATTATTATAATAAAATTCAAATAATAAAAAATTATTATTCAAAATATCTAAATTCTATATTTGAAATACCCAAAAACCCTATATAACAAACAATGTGCCAATAGTTTATTTAAAAAATGATATAAAGAATTATCAACCCTTATCTTGTCAATCTTTATACAAGTTCATTGATTTTATTACTTATATTTAAAAAACAATATTAATATTTATATATATTTTTACAATAAAAGAAAAAATTATTTAAAATAGACATTTGTTTTTTAAATATAAAGAATTCTTTAAAAAGTCTATCATTCCTATTTTCATTACATAGGTCAAGTAATAAATTATTGTTTAAATAGTAAATTTCTAAATTATTTTGTTGATCGTTTAGAAGGCAAATTTTTTATTTTATTTTTATGAGATTTGTAATATCTTAGCTACATTAGATAATGATTACTTTATCTACTTTAGTTTTATTTTTTAAAATTTGATATCTATCAACATAATTTACATCAAACTTCTTAATAATCTATTTAAAAAACCATGTAAATTTTATCTATAAATTATAAAATACTATATTTTATAATAAAATTTAAATAACAAACAAAAGTTTATTATTTAGAATATCTAAAACTTTGTACAAACAAATAATCCTAAATAGAGATGACATCCATTATAGAAAGGTCTTAAATGACACATAATCCATCCATATTAAAAGCATATACATAATTTATTCACAAATTTATACCTATTTAAATTTTATAATAAAATTCAAATAATAAAAAATATTTATTATTTCAAAATATCTAAAATTTAATATTTGATATACCCAAAACCCTCTATAACAAACAATGTACGTAAGAATTTACTTTTAGATATATTTTATTTATAATATTATTTGAAAAATGATATAAAGAATTGTCAACCCCCATGTTAATATCTTACCTTATATATATATATACACACACTGTCACACACACTTGCACATGACCACCCATTCTATATTCCAATAACCTAGTAAATGACAAATTTAGTATTAACCTAGTAAATGACAAATTTAGTATTAACCTAGTAAATGACAAATTTAGTATTAATATGTTATGTTTTATCTCTAGAAAACCCCTGAAACAAATGGCACCCCAATCAAAACAAATTTAGTATTACTTATTACATTAGGAAGGTTCACCCTGGTATAAGGCCTTATTATTAGGTAAAGTCAATTCATTTTAGAAATATATCATCAAATTATTTAGAAATGTATCATTAAATTAGAAATATATCATTAAATTAGCAATATATCATTAAATTATTTAGAAATATATCATTCAATTATTTAGAAATATATCATTCAATTATTTAGAAATATATCATTAAATTATAAATGCAGAGATATCTTAAAGTTCATGCAACCTCCTTTCTTTTTCACATTGAGTCGCCCAAGAAAAAATCACCAAAAACAAATGCTAACTGAAAAAGAGCTTCGTAAAAACATTATCCAATTAATGGGGTGGAAAAGGTCTTAAACAGCCTGCAAATTGCCCTCAAGAATCTCCAAGACTTTGTATTTTTTAAGGTTTTCCCAATCTTAATCAATTCATTCTTGTTTGATAATAGCTGCCCATGCAGAATGTTTATGTATGTATTTAAATAGCAGTAGAAATCTATAACCGTCTATGTACATTACGACCCATATGTCAGTGAATCCTAATTCGGTTCACCACCTTTTTCTGCGAAGTTATATAACGAAAGTGGCAGTTATTAATGGCTGTTTCAATACTTATCATTATCAATGGTGATGGGTACTTGTTAGCTTGAATGAAATTTTGAAAATCTGAGAAGAGAAGTCTTGATAGTACTCTGAATTCTGAATAGGCATGAATTGGAAGAGTTCTGATTAGACTTGAATTGGAAGAGATCTGATTGGGCTTAAATTCAATCCAGTTTATCCATTTGAGAATGGTTGAGGACAGGCTTGAATTTGGGGAAGTTTTTATTGTGGGGATTTGAATTTTGGGTGGGGAATGTGATTATTTTTTGGGGTTTTCTGAGAACAGGGTTGGTGGTTGTTTATGATCAAAATTTCAAGGATTCAACTGCTTTGCATTAGTAATACAGAGCTTGGAGTAATTGCGTATGGTATTTCACAAAAAAAATAAGATTTGGGTTGCCAGGCATTCATGATGGTGGATGGAGGAACCTATAGTTGTAAGAAGACGGATAAAACTCTTCATGGCATCTGCAAGGTATAGTTTTAGTTTACTTATGAGTCTGGAATTCCGTTTGCCTTATTAAGAGATTTGAAACTTGAAACAGTGACTTATTGTGAATTTGAGTTCTTATATATTTTAGGGCCGTAAGTGTAAGGCATAACTCAAATGAGATAAGATTCAGACATAGCATTGTAGATGGGGCATTTTTCATAGTAGGTTGGTTAAGTGGCAGTGTGTTGATGTGACCACCAAGGTTCAAATTTCTGTTATGATTGTAAGCGTCGGTTTGAATTTTAGTTTTGTTAATTGAAGATGAGATCCCCCATTTGTAACTCACCAGTTCATAGCTCCATGTGATACAGGAAGAGAAGTCATCCCAGCGGACATCTTAACAAAAAAAAGAAATCATGACATTGTAGATGAAATCTCAAATTAATCTTGTTAATCATGAAATTCTCTTTTCAGAAATGGACATCACTATTAAACAACTACATATCCCTTGAGAGATCCAACTACAGTTTTGGCTTAATGAAGATTTAAACTTATCCCATTTATTATTACTTTTCTTAGGAAATTGTGATCTTTCAATTTTTTGTTACGGATTTGAGCGGCAATAGATATAATTGGTTTTGTTTTGTACCCTAGATTTTTCACTTGTTGGCAGTTTTGAATAAGGTGGTTGCTAATGGTTTCGTTTTAGGACTGTGATTCTGTCAATTTCTGCATTGCCCTTATATTTATTTCCTGTATATGTTATAATGCACTTCTGTGGTTTGAATTGGGACTATCTTCTGATTGTAGGATAAGTAGCAGAAGTTGATGTTTTTGACCTGATTGACCATATAGTTTTATGTTGGTCTTTGAACTTATGAGTTATTGGGATTAATAGTGATTACTTCCGCTTCTTAGTGGAGACCCAGGACAGTTTTGTTCTGAATATTTATTCCAATTTTCAATGCCCTGGGATTTGTTCTATCTTTTGTTCAAACTCGTTTTCTTTGAATGCATAAAATTCACTTTTTTTTGGGACAAATTTTCCAAAGTTCTGAATGCCCAAAATCTCCTCCTTATTGTTACTTCTGTAAAGGGATTTTGCGCAAATCAATTATATGCAACTATGTAGGCCTTTCTTTGCTCTATGAATCTTTATTTTGATAATGAGGTACAGTTTCTCTATTTGGCAATCTCCTTTTAGTTGTTTTGTCACTTGTAATATGCTAGCACTGGGCCTTTTGATAAGGGACAGTGTCCAACTTTCCAGCTTGCGTCTTTTCCTTTACTAAGCTCAGCATTTTCATGGTAATGACCCTCTGTTCAATTGGGGAAAGCTGTTTTTCTGAAGAAAAAAATTAGAGGGAGGATAACCCATTTTTCTTATAAATACGTGGGTCAGTTTTAATTAATTTAAAAATGTATAGAAGTATAGGACACAAGGTCACTTCTTAGAGTCACTTAGTGTCTAGAAAGTAAGATAACAGAAATCACAATAAAATCGCTTAAACCATACTGATAAGAGGCTGAAGGAATCCTTCTTTTTAATTTCTACGAATAAGATGTATCAATCATTGATCTCTTCTGATTTAAAGCCAGACTAACGAAATTCTGCTCTACCAAATCTACTCAAACTTAAACCCAGACTCATCCCTTATATTTCAGATGGAGCTTTTCAATCATTTATTTCCATCCAAAACTTAAATAATATATTGAGCAGAACTTGCTTGTATTTAAGATGAATTATGGAATTTGTCTCCAGGACTCTTTTACTGTCTTGGGGTACCTGGAATGATGTGTTAGTGGCTTCCTGTCAAAACCTGAGGGTTTACTTGTGTAAGTTTTTTCCCATTTGAAAATAGTTTGCTATTTGAACATCTCTATGTACAAATTCTGATGTTCTATTGGAGAGGAGGGTGAACCATCTTCTGTAATGCAAAAGGACTACTTGGTTCCTTTTCCTTTGCTTCTAATGTGTGTTTTATATTCTTTTGACCTATTGTCTTAGACCTTATTTTCAATTCCATTCTCTTTGATAAATGTTTCTGCTTTCGATTTCAATTCTTGAACATAAAACTCAGATCGCCCAACACTTTTTTTGGTCTTGAACTTATGGAGTTGCATTGTTGGTGTTGTTTTGAGCATTTGATCTTTGGTTGTTGTGTCCTTGGTGTCTTTTTGGTGTTCCTTTTATTGCTCTCCTTTCTTTAGGTTTATATCTCTTTTCGGGATTCATGACATGGTTTAACAGTCTCTTTTGAGATCGTTAATTAGAAAATAGGTGCATTTTTGGGGAAAAATGGTCAGCTCAACTACCTCCAAGTGGTATCAAAGCGGGATTATAAGTTCAAATCCCCTCGGGTAACACATAGGAAGAGATTGGTGGAATGTGTCCAACGTTTCCCTTTGAAATTGGTGACATGGTTTAACAGCCTCCTGTAAGATCCTTAATTGGAATGATAACAATTTTCTGAATAGCTGCATCTTTTAGAAATATCGACCAGCTCAACTCCCTACATATATTTTGAGTTTCCCTGACCACTTTTGGCCAACAGTGGAGACTAATATTTGAATTAAATAAAGGCTATGCTGTTCTGCTATGACTTTGTTCATTTATTGCACTGTTTGAATTTCTCACAACATACAACATTTCAATGGTATTTCTGTTATCTGCCCATGTGACTATCTTTTCAGGCATCTGTAGTTTTTCCACAGATCAGTAATGTTTCTTGACATTTCTATTTTTTGAGTTTCCAACTCTCACGGTAAATCTTTGTTGATGACAGGATACAGGTCTAGACTGTTTGGACATGTCTAACATTCGTGCTATTTCAAGAAGTCTTCACATTAAGGCTTTACTCCTTTGGCTGATCATTGTTCCAACCTGTGTACTGGGAATTTTCTTCTATGGCCAAAAAGTCTCCTCTTTCTTTCGCCCTCTTTGGGATACTCCTCCAAAGTCCTTCAATGTCATTACTCATTACTATGCTGAAAATGTGTCCATGGAGCACCTCTGTGACATTCATGGGTGGAAGATCAGGGACACCCCTCGCCGAGTTTTTGATGCCATATTATTCAGCAATGAAGTAGATATGCTCACAATCAGATGGCAGGAGCTCAATCCTGTTGTAACAAAGTTTGTGATCCTTGAATCCAATACAACCTTCACAGGTCTACCAAAGCCCTTAAACTTTGCCATCAACAGGAAACAGTACAAGTTTGCAGAACCCAAGCTGAAGTATAGAATTTATGCTCCTAGTTTGCCCACTTCTCTTGGACAGAATCCTTTTTATGAGGAGGCAATACAGAGAGTGGAATTGGATAAGCTCATAAGAGAGGCAGGGATTCTGGAAGATGATCTTCTGATCATGTCAGATTTAGATGAAATTCCAAGTGCACACACAATAAACATTCTTAGGTGGTGTGACAACATACCTCCTGTGTTGCACTTACAATTAAGGGAATACATGTATTCCTTTGAGTTCCCTATGAGTTATGACAGTTGGAGAGCACAAGTCCATCTCTACAAACCAGGGAAAACTCGTTATGGCCATTTTCGCCAAGCAGATGTACTCTTTTCAGAGGCAGGGTGGCATTGCAGTTTCTGTTTTCGCCATATACGTGACTTTGTATTTAAGATGAAAGCTTATAGCCATGTAGATAGAGTGAGATTCTCTTATTTTTTAGACCACGCAAGATTACAGGACATAATCTGCAGGGGGGCAGATCTTTTTGACATGTTGCCAGAGGAATATACTTTTCAAAAGATAATTGCAAAGATGGGTCCCATACCTCACTTTCTCTCTGCTGTGCATCTTCCATCTTATCTAATTGACAATGCTGACAAGTTCAGGTACCTTCTTCCAGGTGGTTGTGTTAGGGAAAACTGAATAACCTTTTTCTAGTGTTTCCTAGCTAATGCTAAGACTGATATATTAACTGATCCAACATTCAGTTGTCAAAGAAATTGATATGGATTCCTTCTGTAAAATGCATCATGATCTTTATTACATTTTGATCATGCCTTATTAAAGGCTGAGCAGTGTTTACCAATAGCATCCGAAACTACACATGAACCAGTCTGAGGTTTAATTGTTTTCTCTAATAAAATCCAGGTTATAGGATCAATCGTCATTTCTAATTTTTTTCCTTGGGGTTTTAAGGAAACATGATCCTACTTTTCCATCAGATCAAAGAGTTCAATTTTTCATACACAAAAGCCTAGATTATAAAGAGGGTAGGATGAGAAAGTATTCCTACAACTGAAATGAAGATCTTTGGTACACTCAGAACTATTATTATCAATTCCTGAATTTGATTGTGTCTGAAATTTTTATCATCAATGTTTTGGATCATTATTCCATGATCCATCATTAGAATGTGAAAGATTTGGTCCATTGATGTCATGATAATTTTGTAGTTGGGTATTCCATTCCACATTCAAATAAATGAAGTGGATGTAAGAAAGTGCATCAAACTTAAGAGGAGGTATGACCTTATATATTAAGGTTCCACAAACTTAATTTATTACCTTATACATTGAGGAGTTCTATGAGATATGTTAATCTTAAAATTGGATCAAGTTGTATTCACGTTTGGTAGAATCCCATATTTTTTATTTAAGTCTTGACGTGCATGGTAATGACTTTATTCCATAATGATTAAATCCAAGTTTCAACTATTTTATCTAGTAAGGTTTCTTCCTTGCAATCAGATATTGAACAAACAAAAAGTGAATACTTTGCACTCTTCCACCTCTTGTTGCACTCAACTTAGTGCTTGCTCATTTAACATAACTCTTGACTACTTCAATGTATTTAATACCCCATTCTTTCCTTTAGACTGTCATACACCTAAAACTAAACCCATGCATCATCTTCATCCTCTCATCTCTTCTTTCAACTTGTATACTTGTCTTGGACTCTAGCATGGCATAATAATGTCCTTTGAACACTAGTATGATGTAGTAAAGTCCTCTGAACACTACCATGAATTGTAGTGTCTTGCACATTCTAACAAGATTTTTCCACCTAAATGTTCTCATTCTCATGCAACCCTAACTCTAATATAAACTCCTATAATTAAAAATATGTAGAAAGTTTTTTAAATCTCATAACTTAATGGACTAAACTAAAGACCAGAGAAAAAAAACAAGTACAAGCACAAGACAATACACACATCTCTTAGGACCCCATTACTACATCAAACCTAAAATTCAAATGTGCATAGTAAAAGATAGAACTAAACAATAGGAAACAATACATTAAAAAAAAATCATATTCTATACCTAGCTACATTTATAAACTAAATCAAGTAAACAAATGACAAAAAGGGAAAAACCTTCTCACCACAACAAACCTTGTTTACCATGTGATGCGTTCAAGATGATTGATTGTGGCAAGTTGATCATTCTTATTCTTGAAAATTGCTTGTGCAATAGTTTATTTATGGATGAGGATGAGGATGATGGATGGATGAGATTTGATTGTGTGCAATGGATAGATGGAGTGGATCCATTTACAAGGGAGAATGAATGGATTACAAGTGGCATCTTGTGATCCGTGCATGCAATTAGGGCAAATATTGGAAATGGATGAAGGGTAGATAGGTTCTCAATTTTGAGGTAGGGTGAGGATTGAAAAGGGGTCTTTTTGGAGCCTTGTGCATTTGGATCCATGTACGAAATTGAATTTATTTATATTAAACAAAGTGGTGGAGCAATGTGCAAATGATTAATTAGTTGAATAAATTTGATTTTTTTTACAACTAATGATGTAAGAGATTTTAGAAGAATCAAATATAATTATTTGATTTATGATAAGATATTGGGGAATTATTTAATTAATTAAAGAAATGTAATTTATACAATTAAGGTGGAAAATTTAGAAGAAAAACTCAATTGATTAAAAGAATTAAATATATAAATATAGTTTATTTAATTAATGTCCAAAGAATGGAGTCCTCGATTTGAATAAACATGAATGGATTGAAGGATTCCTTGTTCCTGAAGGCCTAATCGTTTCCCCAACAATTCATGATTTTTCATATTTAATTTTTTGATGGGACATGTGTTACCATGGAAACAAGATGTCAATCCATTGTTAGCTAGTTGGTGTTTTCTTGTTAGCTAGTTGGTGTTTTCTTCTAGATGATATTGATGAGGGATTGTTAGGGCTTTTGTACTTGGATACAATTAATAGGGTCAATGTAGGTGCTTTGACCTCGAGTTGTTGTGGACAATTACGATCATTCATAGATGTGGATGTGTTTTCCTTGAGCTGGATTTCCCCTTGATCAATTAGCCCTTGGATGTGGATTCTCAACTTCAAGTATCAAGATAAGTGGGATGAATTTGGATTTTATGAGGCCTATGGATCACATGAAGGGGGTGGATTTCCTTTATTTCTCTTCTTGCATTGGTTGATTAATGGGAATAGCAATGCTAGAGAGATTTTCAATAACCTCAACATTCTCATGCTTGTCAAGGGCATGATACAACTCATCAAATTCTCATTGTAAATAATGATATCCTTTAGTAGTCTTTGGAAAACATCCTTCATATCTAGGTTGGGTTGATTAGTTTGATTGCATTGATCGGATTGATTGGATTGGATTGGATTGGATTGGATTGATTACATATTTTATCTTGGAATGTGACGATTTATGTGATAAAGGACATACAAGAAGATAAGGTAATTCTTTTCTTAAGGTATGGAGTTGGTCAAGCACATCTTATTTTTAGATTTTCTTTTAATATGAATGACCTTAAGGTACTAGAATACTTTCTTTCTGGGGAAGGGTTAAGACATGGGTTGTTTGAGTTAGAAGCTTCATTGATCAATGAGTTATGACCTAAAGGAGTTGATGGATGGTTGGATGGATACATATTTGTAGGGATTGATGGATGTTTGGATAGATTAAAATGTAAAAGGATTGTTTGAGGATTTTTTGTTTGGAATTTACAAGAGTAGATGGTGGACTTTTTAGTTTATATTTTTTAGCATTTAAAGGATTTTTTAGTGCAATGGGAATTGTAGGGATTGATGTTGGTTTGTTATTTTTTGGATTTATATGTGTAGATGGTGGACTTGATGGTGTAGGATTTGTATAAGATAAGGTATGGTATGATGAATTACATTTGGGATTGATATGAATGAATAAAGAGTAAATTGATATATGGATGAAAGGGTAAGCATTCTATAGATGAGGATTATCTATATATGGGTTTTTATTTGGAAGATTTCCCCTATGTAAATGTTTATGGTCATAGTTTAAAGAAATATTTGTGTATATACTTATAAGGTATTGAGCCATGATATATTTATCTTCTTATAGGACAATATCTAGTGGAATTTTTCTTGTGCCATGGATATGACAAATAGATATTCAATTTGGGTTTGAAAGATAGCTAGTGCTAGGATATTCTTGAGCTAAGGGCTCTTCATTATTCATGATTGTTCAATTAAGGACTATGGAGAGATTATTTGAGATAACATCATCAAAGGTGTCATTGGCATATTCATCTTGATCTAAAAGAATATATCATTATTTTCATCTTGATCTACAAGGCTACCTATTAGATTTGATAGTGAACCCCACAACTCCTAAAAATCATCTACAATTAAAATGCCTATCACATGTAAAGAGAAAAAAGGCATAAGTATTTTGAAATCTTGAGAGAGATGAGTTGATCCACACAAGCATGTAATATATAGATTATCCTATTTTTAATTGATTAAATGGAATACAATTGGACCATTACAATGATTACAAATGAATTCTTATAAAAGCATAAAGAAACCCTAGATGTATCCCTAGGTGAGGATTAAGTTAGATCATGACAAGTGCACTCATCTTATGTTATGAGATAGCATGAACTATATATAGCTTAATCTAAATATATAAAAGAACTCCTAATTTTAGCTTAAGTGAATAGAGCTACAAGAGACCTATGAATTTAATGATTGGTTAATTAATTACTAAGGTGATTACCTAATTACTCCACACTCCTCTCTAAATCAAGCTAGGGAGAAACCTAACAATGGATACAATGATGGATGGATAAGTATATGGGTATTAGCCACAAGGCTTGATGAGGTACCCATGTCCAAACAAATGAAATGTCTCATAATCATAGAAAGGGAGAAAACCTCATTGGAATAAAATCCTCTCCCAAAGAGAGAAAATTGAAATAATTGCAATAGTGAAAGAAGGATAGAAGGAATCAAGGTGACCCCCAAAAGATTGATTTTGTCACACAATATAGATGCCCCTATAAGAGAGAAAATGAGGATATGAATCCCCCCCATAAAGAAGTAGCTCTTGTACCAATGATGTAACCTTGAAGATAGAACACAATCTATTACCTACAAACAAAATTTATCCCCTTGGGAATAAATAGATTTATTGGTGATTTGAGAAGCCATTCCTATAAACTGGAAGAATTATGAATCTAAATACAAATGATGTGTGCCTTGTAAAACTACTCAAATATCCACATGTTAGAATGAGATGTTATCAATTTCTAGAAACACATGAAGACCAATGTAGAAAAAGCTTTAAAGGTGTTAAATATTGTGGGATAACAATGATGATATGACCATCAACAAAATAGGAGATGAATGTCCTCAAGATAATCCTCCAATTTACAATGTGAGACACCATAAACAAGGATGATATGCTTGCAAGATAAGGATCCCAAGTAGTTGCAATGCCAAGTTGATTAGCAATAAAAGAAGATGGATATTGGGTCTCAAAGTGAGGAGTAAAAACAAGGAGACAAATTGTCGTACCCCTCCCTGATTCATCTTTTCTTTTTGCGCTTTGATAGACCATATTGCCATAGCATAGACTACCTTGAGATGATTTTGATAGATGTTTATGATTTACTTATGTTCTAGATGATTCATTATTGATGACAAACATGCTATATTTGCACTTGATATTATGATTTCATGAGGACGATGATGATATTCATAGACTCTTATGTTAGTTAAGATGAGAGAGGGGGGGGGGGGGTGAATCATAAAAACTCACAATGCAATATATTTATCAAATTCAACCTCTATAACATTAACTGATATGCAACTACGACTATAAATCATTCAAACTCATAAACGGATACACTTAAGACATCATAACACATTTAACACCAGATTTAACGTGGAAACCCAAATAGGGAAAAACCACTGTGGGATTTCGGACCCACTAAGAAATATACCCTTCTAGAGTATGCTCAGTTAAAAGCTAATCCAGTTATAGATTACAAAAACACATTGCTAGATGCGACTCGGTTAAGGGATTTCCCTCAAACTTGTTATAGTCTTACACTTTGTTAGAAGTGACCTTGTCAAAGGATTTCAAACACTCATTTAGAATGTTACCTTGCTAGAGGATTTACAAATAAGACTGTTAAGTCCACTCGATTAAGAGATTTTCTGTCACTTACAAAATAAACAACAGTAATAAAATATATTTGCAACTTCACATTTGAAATGCTAAAGCAGATTCTATCTGCTCAAAACAATCTTGTCATACGACTTATATTGTCCCTTGTTGGGCTTGCTGGGCTTCTCAAACTGTTCTTCAATCAAATCTTCAAGCTTCTGTGCTCAGTAAACATTACTGTAGCATCATTGTGCATATATTTGCCCACATGCATTGTTCATCAACAATTCCTTATTTATAAACAATTTATAACCTCTTAATCTCCTTGATCACATTTCCCATGATCAATTTTAGCCATCAGATCTTCAAACTTGACTAGGTTCAATGTATCCTTCGATCTGAAAAAAGTTTTACCTCGCCTTGGAACTTGCATTCCTTCCTTGGAACTTGTGCTAGGTTAATGCGGTTCAATTGTGCTGTAGATCTTCCTCTTGATTTTCCATGTCGTCGATCCTCAACAAACTTCTTGTGCGGCATACCAATCATTTATTCATTTCTAGCTCATCAACATCCTTCATTAAATAATGCTTTTATTCATCCAATGCGATCTATTATAACTTGGTTGTTACTTGATAAATACTGAACTTCACTCGGTAGACACTCTGCCTTCTTTAACCGATATCGATAACCTTAGGGTTTACCAACTAGGTACCTTAGGGTTTACCGACTAGGTTCTTTGCTCGGTGACATAGTATAGTATTAAATTTATAATCAATAACATATGTAGGATATCAAAACAATCAAAACAACATGATCTCATCATTGTCTAACTCGGTAATAGTTTCCCATTGAATAACTTATTATTCCCCTTCATTATTACATTCATTCTGTGTCACTTACCGACCTCTTAATACTCATCAAAACATACTTCTCAAGATATGGCAACATCATACTGAATCAGAGGATCAATTTCTTGACATCAATGACAAAATAATATTATTAAGACAGTAATCATCCTTTCACAATTATATCAACAATCTCCAACAACCTTCTCAATATCCTCATACCAACAAACTTACAGAAATGCCAACAATCTCCCTTTGTGAAAATGCTAACATCTTATGATGATGGACTCTTATTTTGTGATCTTTATGTGCTCATTTCATATGTGTGGATTATATATATGATGATTTGATGGTATCTTATGATGTACTAACCCTATTTCATGATTATGATTCTATGCAACGTCTTGATGTTATATTGTGATTGTCTTCGTGAGTAGAGACAATGCCATATCACTCATTGCGAGCATGATCTGACATCATGATTCTTTATCACTTATCTGATTATTATGATGTATATGTATTGTATATGATGTGTTTAGTGTTTGATGCAGGTTTGCAAGTACTAGACATCGACTTTACCTGACTTCACAGGTTTGAGTGTGTCTCTATCCCAATGACAAGTTGTCAGAGATGACATAGTTTCCCTCACATACTCTAGGTCTAAGTTGTGTACCTTGTCAATTTCACCACGATGCAATTCGAGGTTAGAGTCTTGTGTCATGTTCGTTTCCCTTTGGCGTAAGATGTTATGAGTCTATGTTTGTTCCTAGTTAGATGATGTGTGATTACGAAATTATCAAATATTTATTTTGATTGAATAATATTTAAGTTATTGATTTAATCTATTATTTCACTTGTTATTTAATTGAGATTTAATTATTATTTATTGATTATTTATTTATATTTTAGTGGAGCTTTATTTAATGTTGATTAATGGATTTTTATATCTATTTATTTCATTTAATGGTGCCTCTTGATTTTCCCATTATCATAATCTATTTATGGTTATTTATTTAATAATTGTTATTTAATTAATTAATATTATTTAACACATGCATTTGATATTTAATGGAATTTATATTTATTTTATTTTATTTAATGGTTTTTATTAATATTTATTTATAATTATTTGTTGTGGATAGGTAATGAATTATGTTTTGGGAATTATTATTTATTGGTTGGATAAATAATAATATCCACATGTTTATTGGGGATTATGATTTTATATTTTATTTGTTTTTCTACCTCTTTGGTTAATTAATATAATCTACCTACCCTTTTATTTGATTGGTTGGAGGGGGAGGTAGGTAAATAAAAATATATTTATTAAATACCTTCCTTGAACTATGCAAAGGTAGGTATAATATATGATATAATAGAATATTTTGATTGGTTGAGATTTTATATAGTTTTGGTTTTGATTTTTGAATATATTCAACTTCTTGTGCATTCACGGGGCTTGGAATTTTTGGCATTTTTTGAAGATTTTTCTTGGAGAGATTGGTTTTGGATTTGGATGCGAATTGATTGAGGATTCTTATTGGATTTTGGATTGTGTCTTCAGATTTCATCTCCTTTTTGCTTCTTTTCCAAGTTGAGTTCACGATTCCCTGCACTTTGCATTTGGATTCTAAAAGATTGTTTGGGGAAATAGGAATTCGATTTCAGTTTTTTTTTTATCATTTGTTGATTGAAGGATAGATTGGGAAAAGCTTGCATTTAGATTTATTTTCAGATTTATTGCATTAACTAGAAATAGGGGTTTTAAATTTATTATATGTGGCTTTTAAACCTTTGTGATTGTTTTATGCAATAGTATTTGTTTTGTGTTGTCTTTTATTTGCATCGTATACCCATTTTCAGGTCCCCATAGAGTTTGGAGATCCCTTACTAAGGTTTGTACTTGTTTAGACATCTCTACGACACTTTTCGGTGCATATGATTATCGAATGTGATCAAATTCTTGGCTCTATGATCTCCTTTGGCTTGTAAAAACCCTAATTTGTATTGCAGGAGGTCCCTTATGTGTTATGGGTCAGTTACAGGCCCTTCTTTGATCTCTGCCCGAATCTGAGCAAGTTTTGTTTGCATTTTCTCTCATTTTTGTTGAAAGATGAACCCCCCAAAAAAGTACTATTCTGGGCTACAATAGCACCATTTCAGGCAACAATATTCCCAAAACAATGACAAAATCATTAAAGTAGTGTCAGGTCATTTATGGGTTGGTTTTTTACTTTCTCGTTGACTTTTCTTGCTATTTTTGGAGTCTAGAAGCCAGGGTTTGTTGTGTTGATGGTTTTTGGGCACTGTCCTATGCTTTTGTGATGTGATTGAATCCTTTTTGTGCTACAATAAGTATTTTGCACTTTTCTATTAAGGATTTGCAAATTGCTCTAGCAAGATGTATACATTCCTTGTTGTTGAGGATGTGTTTATGCAGCTCCAACGAGAGGTTTTGTTGTGCCTCGTTATTGAGGACTATGTGATACAATTAGATTCATTTTATTTTCCTATTTATGTGTTCATATCACTTTTGAGGCTTTGTTTATTGTCGCATTACGATGCTTTTAGATTATGGCATGATTTTTTGTTTATGATATTGCATGTATGTGCATAAGTTATCCTATATGATTCAGTTTGTATCATATTTGTAATGGCTTTTAGATGCTTTGCATGTTGAGATTTATGTTTCTTTTGAGATGTTCATATGTTCATGAGTTTTCCCTAAGGTCTAAGAGCATGCTAGTTGGGAGTGGGCTTCCAAGTGGGTGACTGGGGTCTTGAGGATTAGACACCCAGGATATTTGGGGGTCTAGACTACCAGGATACCTCATGGGATTTTTCTTTGTAATCAAGTGATAACATAATTAAATCTATGAGGGTTGGGTAGTAATAGGTTCTCACATTAAAAATAATAAAATTGGTTTTGTGGCCTCAACTCACATCCCTGGTATGATTATATGGATTTGGGAATGGCTAGGAAGACCTTGGTGACCCAAGAAAGCCGAACTCCTTAGATATCCTGATAGGTTGAGATGACTCCACATGAGTATCATGAATGCCAGGAATAGATTCCTAGGTTCCCATGATGACTTTATGTGATGACACTCATATCCCTACATGTAGGTCTTAGCTCCTTATGCTTTTCTTGTTGTTGTGCCTCTATAGGTCTCTATTATTTATGTTGTAGTCATGTGATTTGTTTGTTGAATTCATGATGGTGCTATGTGATGTCATGTTGAATCCTATGGTTATGTGTTAGCCTAGGTCTAGAGTGTGAGTTGGAACCTTAGGTCATCTCCTAGCATGGGGGGTGGTTCCTAATTGGTTCCACATGGTCGGGTGGTTTGATGCCTTCTTCCATTGGGATCTTCCACTTCTTGTTTAGTGTGCATGGATTGGATTCTTGGATTCTTCATCATGTGATTACCCTTGTATTTAATTTCTATATGCTTGGATAAGAAGACAATGTATCATGATGCTTTATATTTGTAAAAGAGATAATGTATTCCTATGTTATATATTTGTAAAGGAAATGTATACCCTTATGTTATGTATCTTCATATGATGTAATTATAAAGGGATATGATGTAATAGTTAGGTGAAGTTCATATGGTATATTCATTGATGTATTAGATACTTCTTTATGTGATGTTAGTTCATAATTTTATGTGAAATAAAGAGAGAATGTTTTGTACTCTCTTTGTTTTGATATTGCATGAAGGAATTGTATGTGTAAGCTTATGGGAAAATAAGCTGGTAGAATGATAGTTGTTAGAATCTTTGTTTAAGTAATGGAAATCATGTAGTTGTAAGGAATTATGTTTTTTAGCTAAGAAATGAGTTAGTTATCTTGAGTTATGTACTGAAGCTTTAAGGTTTCTCTAGTTTTGTTTAAAGGAATGGATATGATAATTATGTTATTATTATAAAGATTGATAGAATAGTTATTAGGACTATTTGTTTGGGTTGTTTCTTAAGAAATCCAAAGAATATGATAAGTGGTTTATTTATGCTACATGATTGGTTTAAGTCTATGAGTTAATGAAAGTGATGCAGTTGAATGAAAAGTGAATAGATAAATTGTGAGTTATATTATGATGTGTTTATGTGGTTATGTGATAAGTTGGTTTTATGGTAAGTAGTGACAATGGAATACCCTAGGGAAAGGTTATGCTTTGTATGGTTTAATTATGAAGGTATGTTGATGATTAAGTGATTATTTCCCTTGCGTGTTATGGTTCCATGGTTATGTTCATGTTGATTCATGTATTTCATGTAAGTAGGTAATGATATATTAATGAATAATGGTAGTAATGATGCACACTAGATGTTGGTGTTAGCATTGTAGTGAAGATTAATTTGAATTTTTTTTTATCTCATTTTGTTAGTAGTTTTGAGTTTATTTCTCTTGGGTATTTTAGTGGGTATTACATCTGGTATCAGAGCCCATGTTCATACATTGGATATTCTGGTTTCATATGAGCCCATTGTGCATGTTAGCACATTAGCATGGGGTAGCCCAACGATTTATCCCTATTTATTATTATTTTGCATTAGTTGTCCTAGTTTCTTGCTTATAGTCCAATTTGTGTCTTGGTTAGACAAGATGCATACTAGAGGTAGAGGTCGTGGTTGTGGTGGTCATATGGGTACTTGAAAAAATCCTCGTCTTGAGGTTTTTGAAGAGTCGCATCATGAGGAGAAGAAACAACATGATCAACAAGTGGAAGGAGTGCAAGTTGGTGATGTGATTCCATAATTGGTTAATGCATTTCAGGGGCTTCTTGATCAATTAGGATAGAGACGGGGATAATCAGCAAGAGGGATCTTGTTATTCTCGAGAAGTCAATCAAGAGTGAGTGAGGGAGCGTTCATGTTCACCACGAAGGAGAGTTTATGTAGTACCTGATTAGGATGCGATTGCAATAGGCCATATGAGGGATCTTCTCAAGACTTGTCCTCCCACTTTTGATGGTTCTAGCAGTGGCTTGGAGGCAGAGACTTGGCTTTAGGACATGGGTAGGTATTTTTCTATGCATCCATATAGCAATAACACCAAGGATAGGTGTGCAATTATGCATCTTCAGATTTTGTGTCTACTTGGTGGAGTATTGGAGGAGCAGAAACTGCATTTGGACATTGTGATAGTTTCATGGGAATTGTTCCTTGAGCGGTTTCGAGCTCATTTCTTGTCCAATCTATGGAGGTGGAGGAAGGATGATGAGTTTCACAATCTGAGGCAGTAGGATATGACAGTAGAGCAATATGAGCATAAGTTCTTTGAACTTAAGAAGAATGCTAGGATTGTGGATGATGAGCCTATGTTGATCCAACATTTTGTTAGAGGTATTAATGATTGCATCAGTGGAGAGGTTCAGATTCATGAGTGTAAGACTATGGAGGTGGTTGTGGAGAAGGCACACTTAGTTGACAAGAATTTGACCTTGACTTTGGGATTTATGCCTAGTGTACAAACAGTTAGTGCTTCAGTTTCAGGATAAGTGGCGAGAGGTGCACAACCTTGAGAGTCATGATTTGCTAGGAGTGGTCCTCCATCATCCAAGGGTGAATGTTTCTAGCAGAAAGAGAGCTCTCAGAATTAGAATTTTTCTCGCAAGTATAGGTCATTGGGTGATAGAGAGCGTAACAGACAGTGTGCTACTCACTTTTAGGAGTCTCAGTCAGTGTAGGGTTCTCAGTAGAACTCCAGTGGAGGTAGTTTCTAGTAGCCTAGTGTACCCCCTATTAGTCATGGATTCACTCGAGGGATTTGTTTCACGTGTGGTCAGCAGGGTCATTATGCGGTGAGTTGCCCACAACGATATACTCAAGTACCTGTTCAGAGACCAGCAACTTTAGAGTCTACACTTGGCAATACATGAAGGTATCATCGTATATATGATACAGTGGATAACCATCAGTGTGAGCATCAGAGTGTAGTGGTGGAGACTACGGGTCATGGTCGAGCAACTTTCTTTGGTGATCGAACACATTCTACAGCGTTAGGAATTGATTCTCTAGGGTCATGTCATGAGATAGGTAAGGGTCCAATGGGGCCAAAATAATGATCTTTTAGTGTTTAGGGAGGATGTAGCATGGATGAGAGAGTTATTTTCCTACTTGTTTTCAGGCTTCCAGGAGTAAGCCTAGGACAAGGGGGGGAGGATGTAGTGCCCCTCCCTGATTCATCTTTTCTTTTTGCACTTTGATAGACTATATTGCCATAGTATAGACTACCTTGAGATGCTTTTGATAAATGTTTATGATTTACTTATGTTTTGGATGCTTCATTATCGATTAAAAACATGTTATATTTGCACTTGATATTATGATTTCATGAGGACAATGATGATATTCATAGACTATTATGATGACGGACTCTTATTTGATGATCTTTATGTGCTTATTTCATATGTGTGGATTATATTTATGATGATTTGATGGTATCTTATGATGTACTAAACCTATTTCATGATTATCATTCTATGCGATGTTTTGATGTTATATTGTTTGATTGTCTTCGTGAGTAGAGACAATGTCATACCACTCATTGCAGGTATGATATGTCGTCACGATTCTCTATCACTTGTCTACTTATTATGATGTATGTGTATTGTATATGTTGTGTTTAGTGTTTGATGGAGGTTTGCAGGTACTAGACATCGATTTCACCTAGATTCACAGGTCTGAGTGTGTCTCTATCCCAATGGCAAGTTGTCAGAGATGATATAGTTTCCCTCACACATTCTAGGTCTAAGTTGTGTACCTTGTCAATTTCGCCATTGGGTAAATCAAGGTTAGAGTCTTTTGCTTTGTTCATTTCCCTTTGGCATTAGATATTATGATTCTATGTTTGTTCCTAGTTAGATGATGTTTAATTATGAAATTATTAAATATTTATTTTGATTGAATAATGTTTAAGTTATTCATTTAATCTATTATTTCATTTATTGTTTAATTGATATTTAATTATTATTTATTGATTATTTATTTATATTTTAATGGAGCCTTATTTAATGTTGATCAATGGTTTTTATATTTATATATTTCATTTAATGATCTCTTGATTTTCCCATTATCATAATCTATTTATGGTTATTTATTTAATAATTGTTATTTAATTAATTAATATTATTTAACCTGTGCATTTGATATTTAATGGAATTTATATTTATTCTATTTTATTTAATGGCTTTTATTAATATTTATTTATAATTATTTGTTATGGATAGGTAATGAATTGTGTTTTGGGAATTATTATTTATTGGTTGGATAAATAATAATATCCACGTGTTTATTTGGGATTATGATTTTATATATTTTTTTATACCTCTTTGGTTAATTAATATAATCTACCTACCCTTTTATTTGATTGGTTGGAGGGGGAAGTAGGTAAATAAAAATATATTTATTAAATACCTTCCTCGAACTATGCAAAGGTAGGTATAGTATATGATATAATGAAATATTTTGATTGGTTGAGATTTTATATAGTTTTGGTTTTGATTTTTGAATATATTCAGCCTCCTGTGCATTTACAGGGGTTGGAATTTTTGGGAGTTTTTGAAGATTTTTCTTGGAGAGATTGGTTTTGGATTTGGATGCAAATTGCTTGAGGATTCTTGTTGGATTTTGGATTGTGTCTTCAGATTTCATCTCCTTTTTGTTCCTTTTCTAGGTTGGCTTCACTATTCTCTGCACTTTGCATTTGGATTCGAAAAGATTGTTTGCAAGTGTCTTGAGGAAAGATAGTTTGGGGAAATAGGAATTGGATTTCAATTTATTTTATCATTTGTTGATTGAAGGATAGTTTGGGAAAAGCTTGCATTTAGATTTGTTTTTCAGATTTCTTGCATTAGCTAGAAATAGGGGTTTTGAATGTATTATTAGTGGCTTTTAAACCTTTGTGATTGCTTTATGCAATAGTATTTATATTGTGTTGTCTTTTATTTGCATTGTATACCTATTTTTAGGTCCCCATAGGGTTTGGAGATTCCTTACTAAGGTCTGCACTTGTTTGGACATCTCTGTGACACTTTTTGGTGCATATGATTGCCGAATGTGATCAAATTCTTGGCTCTCTTATCTCCTTTGGCTTCTATAAACCCTAATGTGTATTGCAAGAGGTCCCTTATGTGTTTTGGGTCAGTTATAGGCCCTACTTTGACCTCTGCCAGAATCTGGGCAAGTTTTGTTTGCATCTTCTGTTGTTTTTGCCAAAAGATGAACCCAAAACAAAAGTGCTATTCTAGGGTACAATAGTGCCAAAACAATGACAAATGTGCTAAAGTAATGTTAGGTTATTTCTGGGTTAGTTTTTAACTTTTTGGTTGACTTTTCTTCCTATTTTTAGACTCCAGAGGCTAAGGTTTGCTGTGTTGATGGTTTTTGGGCACTTCCCTATGCTTTTGTGATGTGATTGAACCCTTTTGTGTTCCAGCAATTATTTTATATTTTTTTGTTAAGGATTTGTAAATTGATCCAGCAAGATGTATACATTCCTTATTGTTAAGGATGTGTTTATGTAGTGCCAACAAGAGGGTTTGTTGTGCCTCGTTGTTGAGGACTATGTGATACCATTGGATTCATGTTATTGTCCTATTTATGTGTTCATATAACTTTTGAGGCTTTCTTTATTGTTGCATTATGATGCTTTGAGCTTATGGCATGATTCTTGTTTATGGCATTGCATGTATGTGCATAAGTTATCCTATATGATTCAGTTTGTATCAGATTTGTAATGGATTTTAGATGCTTTGCATGTTGAGCTTCATTTTTATTTTGAGATGTTCATATGGTCATGATTTTTCCCTAAGGTCTAGGAGCATTCTAGGGGGGAGTGGGCTTCCAAGTGAGTGACTGGGGTCTAGACTACTGGGATACCTCGTGGGAGTTTTCTTTGTAATCAAGTGATAACATAATTAAATCTAGGAGGGTTGGGTAATAATAGGTTCTCATATTACAAAGAATAAAATTGGGTTTGTAGCCTCAAATCACATCCCTGGTATGATTATATAGATCTGGGAATGGATGGGAAGACCTTGGTGACCCAGGTAAGCCACACTCCTTAGATATCCTCATATGTTGAGACGGCTCCACATGACGATCATTGATGTCGAGAATAGGTTATCAGGTTGCCATGATGAATTCATGTGATGACACTCCTATTTCTATATGTAGGTCCTAGCTCCTTATGCTTTTCTTGTTGTTGCACCTCTGGAGGTCTCTATTCTTTATGTTGTATTCATGTGATGTCATGTTGAATCCTATGGCTATTAGGTGTCAACCTAGGTCTAGAGTGTGAGTTAGAACCTTAGGTCATCTCCTAGCATGGGGGCGGTTCCTATCTGGTTCCACATGGTTGGGTGGTTTGATGCCTTCTTTCATTGGGAGCTTACTCTTCTTGGTTAGCATGCATGGATTGAATTCTTGGATTCTTCATCATGTGATTACCCTTGGAGTTGAAATCTATAGGCTTGGATAAGAAGACAATTTATCATGATGCTTTATAATTGTAAAACAAATCATGTATTCTGATGTTATGTATTTGTAAAGGAAATGTATACCCTTATGTTATGTATCATCATATGATGTAATTGTAAAGGGATATGATGTAATAGCTAGGTGAAGTTCATATGGTATATTCATTGATGTATTAGATATTTCCTTATGTGGGGTTAGTTCATAATTTTATGTGAAAGAAAGAGATGGTATTTTGTTCTTGCTTTGTATTGATGTTGCATGAAGGAATTGTATGTGTAAGGTTATGGGAAAATAAGTTGGTAGAATGGTAGTTGCTATTACAATCTTTGTTTAAGTAATGAAAATCATCTAGTTGTAAGGAGTTATGTTGTTTATGTAAATGAGTTAGTTATCTTGAGTTATGTAATGAAGCTTTAAGGTTGCTCTAGTTATTTTTAAAGGAATGGATATGATAATTAATTTTTTGTTATAAAGAATGATAGAATAGTTATTAGGAGTATTTATTTGAGTTGTTTCTTAAGAAATACAAATAATATGATAAGTGGTTAAATTATGCTACATGATTGGGTTAAGTCTATGAGTTAATGAAATTGATGTAGTTGAATGAAAAGTGAATAGATAAGTTGTGAGATATATTATGTTGTTTTAGATGGTTATGTAATAAGTTGGGTTTATGTTAAGTAGTGACATTTGAATACCCTAGGGAAAGGTTATGCTTTGTATAGTTTAAATATGAAGACATGTTGATGATTAAGTGATTATTTTGCTTGCGTGTTATGGTTCCATGGTTATGTTCATGTTGATTCATGTATTTCATTTAAGTAGGTAATTATGTATTAATTAATAATGGTAGTAATGATGCACACTATATGTTGGTGTTATCATTGTAGTGAAGATTAATTTTTTTTTTAAATCTCTTTTTGTTAGTAGTTTTGGGTTTATTTCTCTAGGGTATTTTAGCAGGCATTACACAAATCTTTGAACCATCTAAATATTCAAGACTTGTGACATACTCAAGATCCTCTAAAGTATCATCATCAAAAGGGTATACTATATGCATCTACAAGGAGAATAAGATAATTTATGGAAGGATCCTTTGGGAATGGAGAGATAAGAGGGTTTCCATGGATCTCCCAAAGTCTAGTCCAAAGTGTGGGGAAAATCAATGTTTGATATAAAATACATGGTGTTAGGATAAACACTAGAATGAATCAACCCTACAGCATGGTTAATGATGTTACCCCAAGCTAATCTACCCCCTAGTATGGCTAGTTTAGGTATGAATCCATACTGATAATTTGAAAAAGACTAAGCCACCTAGGATCTGTTAGGATGTTGTTTCATTAAGACTCATAATTATCGTTAGCTAGGATGACAATAAAAGGATGAATAAATAACCTATGATACCTCTTTAAGATAAAAAAAAATTAGAGACCAATAACCTAAATGCATGTAAAGAAAATCAAATAAAGTCATCACATGCAAACAAATATTTTCTAGGTGCCAAAACATCCAAATAATTGAGTAGAATGTGAAAACACAAAAATTGAATATAAGGTACTTAGGATAGGCTCTAAAAAAGCATTGCTGGATTTTAAAAGATTTAAAATGATTGTCCAATGTTGGAAGAATTATGAAAACCAAAGATACTAGAAAAACATTGTGAACTTGGAATAAAAAAATGTTGATCTAAATTTGTCTAAGCATAAAATGTACTAGAAGGAAAAATTGATGATGATACTTACACTACTAGAAAGTCATTGGAACTATATTTTTGACAATATATTTTTTCCTTGATTTTGACACCATATGCTAGAGTTGTGGCCAAAAAAATAGCTACCTTAGGGTCAAATGGGGCTAGAAGGGGGGTCTACTAGGGTATAGAAACTGAATTCATGATGACATTAGTAGAGAATATTCATAGTAATATTCCCTCTACTTGAAAAAGGTTAATGCTCATAAAAAATTTATGGTAATTAAAATTTCTTGAATATTCTCTATTAGGCATGAATATTCTCAAATTTGTGTTCTAACCAAAATATGCTAGTTTAGAATATAATATTATGTTCAGATAGTTGAGAGTGGTTGGATGTTTGTTAGTCACCATGTCATCACCAATAAATGTCCATCGATTGAATGTATTGTTGCCAATTTTAATAGTTGGCATTGATGTAGGTAATTCTAGTGGGATGTGGCCACTAATAATTGTTGGACCACAAATTATATGACAATTTTTCTTGAGAAAAAGTGGTCAACAAAGGGGTACAAGTATTAATGTGCAAATATCATATTTTCAAACGATTCTTTTTATTTCTTGAAAAATGGATCATGATTTCTTGATTTCACTGGGTTAAATTTTGGAAAGGTTTGGCTCATTTTTATCAATTTAGCACAATTAAGAATACAATGAAGACATAAGAATTCCCTAACTATTCAAGTAGGACTATTTAGTTTTGTAGGCTCATAAATATGTATTGACCTTGTCATGAATAGTATGCCATGTTTATCTCAAAGAATTGAATAATTTGATCCTCAAGCTCACACTAGGGTGTAAGAGTAGAACATATGTGGCTTAATACTCCATTTTTAGAAGTACAATGTGAGTAATTTTCTAGGGCTAACTTCTTACCGGTACACTACAATGACCAAATTGTTAATGGGTTCACTATGTGAGGTTTGTACAAGGATGGCTAGAGGACCTAAATCCATGAATGAGGTGTGTGCATAATGTCTTGGTGTGAGATGGTAACCCACTCTCCTCTAGTTTTTAAGCTATAAATTCTCTTGTAAGCTTATCAAGAGAAATATATGTACCTCAAAGAGATACTCTTTTTATTCTCTCCATAATTTCTATGCCCTTCCAAAAATTATGATTTTAGGTTGTCATTTGGTGATAAAATCTAAGGTAGGACAAAGAAAAAGAAACTAAAAAAAAGGACTAACTGTTTTTTATTTTCAAGATCACCAAGTGGTGTGGGGAAAAGGCATACAAAATATTATCCTTTTGAGAATAGATAAAAAGTGATAAAAGGGATTCTTTTGACTCCCAATGTCACCATAGAGTGTGAAAAAAGAGCATACACACCATTATACAAAACAAACACATAAAGTAATCTAATTTATAGAAATAAAAATATGAGAGTAATGAAAACAAATAGAGATGTGTAAGGTTTTCCTAAACTATAACACACACACATTAGTTTTATGTTATGATTGGCCTTCAAACAAATGAACTTGCAACATGGGGTAATAAATGACACAAAAAGTCCAAAGAGACCCCTACAATAATAAGTACTACAAAGAAATAAAAAAAATATATAAGCAATTGGCTAATTGGGAGCATATGTTTTGGTACATAGAGAATATGCATCATAGGGAGTGAAAATACACTATTACATAAAGAACCTAAATTAAATAATTAATAGTACATAAAGAACCTACACTAAATAATTAAGAATGACAATTATAGAGAGAAAATATACCAAAAATAAGAAAAAACATAAACTAGATTAGAAACACTAACAAGAGATGTAAAAACATTGAAACGTGATGTAGAAATATTGAAAGGTGATGCAAAAATACTAAAAGGTGATTATCAATATCTAGAGAGAATTGTGACATAGTCGTACACCTATGCCACTCTTGGTGTGTTAGTGCTACTAAGTAGTCCAAGTGCACCACTATGAAGAGTGCCTATACCACATAGTAAGGTTCACATTTTAAGATAGGTATATTGTGGAAGAGTGTAAATGAGCCATAACTAAGAATAGATGCACTATTTGATAGAGAACTTGTACCAAACTAAAAGAATTGGAAAATGGATATGAAAACCTTTAAAAAAGACTCCAAATACACTTTGTAGATTTAACAATTAGATTGATTTATGGTCCCAGGGAATGCTAGAATATCTTTTATTCCTATAATAGTGTAGCATCCTAAATTGTACTCCCTTACAATTGAGTCCACATTTAGGGTCCTCACCTTAGTGTTTATACCCAAATGCTTAATTACGACTGGATTATGCTTATATCATGCAAAGCCTTATTTTTACTTTACACCTTGCATGGCCCTTTGGTACCAGTCCTAAAATGGGGTAGGACCAGGGCATGGTGCCATGATCCTCATTGGGACTAGGGCATGGTTCCATGGTCCTCATCGGGACCAAGATGTGGAACCTTGGTCCTCCCAAATAGGACCCCAATTTGGCCCCTCACAATGGTCATAATGAGTTGGAGGGAATGTGATCTCCATGTCGGCCCTCGTCAAATAACTAAAATGTTTTCCCAATAGGAAAGAATATAAGGAGGCCTTCCCCTCTCATTTTAGGATCATATTCTGTGGGGGAAAAAGTGACACTAAGCAAACATGCCCTAATCTCACTTTCAATCACACATTTGTGGAATACGAAAGAGCCTAGAGGTATCACACAATTGGCTACTTCTTTTTGTGGAAGAGAGAGCCACGGGCTACCTATTAGGATTTCTATTCCTTTGTTGTAATTGAAAGATAAAATGATGCAAGTTCAATCCCAAACCCCAAAGTGCAAGTATGAACTAATAACAAGATTTGCAGAATTGAACTTAAATAATGGAAAGTTGTAAACACAAGGACAAGACAAGAATGTAAATGCATACCTGGTGTTAAAATTTGAGTGGAAATGTTCGGGATGGGGGTGCGGGCGCCACTGTCCTGATTCTACACCTGAAACTGTTGTTTTGCAACCTAGAAAGCTGTCAGAAAGTGCTGAAAACTTGTTGTCTGACAGAAGGACCAAGGCGCCCAGTGCCCCTGTCCTGGCAGGACCAGGGTGCCCCACGCCCCTATCCTAGTCTTTTGCTCTGAAACTTGGTGTGAAGGACTGTCTCAGTCTGCTTCTTTCGGATCTGCAACTTGCGGCGTCGTCTGAATTCTGAAACTTGCACTTATATCTGAAAAGGTATGGTGGGCGGCTATATAGGGTTTTGCCTTAGTCAAACCCCCACTTTGGTCATTTCCACCTCCACGAATAGCCAAGTTGTATTGTAAAAGTAGTGTGTGTGCAGACCTTATGTGTGTGCAAGATCCTAAAATGCAAGAAAGCAAACTAGAGCAACCTAGAAAGTAAACCCTAATTGCTTGTAAATGATAATGTAAATGCTCTAAATCAAGATGCAAAGTGATCTAAAGCAAGAATAAAGGATATATTGAAGCTTATACAAAGACATGAAAACAACATGAAATCATACCCAACCCTCAAGGGAGGATTACAAGCCAATCTTCAGTCGATAATCTCCTATTGTTCTTCAATGTCTTTCAAGCCCTAAATGGATGAATGAAATTGATAAATGCTTGATAGAAGGAGGTTGAATGTTGTTGAAGTCTTCAAAGATCTGCTCTTTCACTACATAGAAGGTCCCTCAAAGCCAAAATTCCCCTCCCTTCAAATGAAGAAAGAGAGCTCTTATGTATGAAACCCTAGGTCATAATTTCAACTTTTGGCTGACCTAGAGATTGAATCTCCCGCCAATTTCTTGGGGTTAAGCTTTATTTTATGATTGGATCACGCTCCTAAAATTTCGGGAAAAATGTCCGGGACCATGTGCACTCCGGGCGCCATGGTCCTGACAACTTTTCACCAAATTTTCAGGGCCGTCGGATATGATGATTTTAGAGAGAATCCCGAAGTTACAGGTGATTTCGAGATGTTTTGACCCCCGAAATCAAGCCCCCAAGTTCGAAATAGGACCTAATTAGGGTTTTTGACTAAATGATGTATTCGAGGAATAAAATGAAAAGGGCACACTTTAATGAAAGGGCCCAACTTTATGATGTGGAAGATGATGAAATAGGACCTTAGACCTAATTAATTTGATTAATTAAGTGCTAAAGGGGAAATGCAATGCAAGATGCAAAATGCGCCAAGGCGGGTGCTAAACTAGGTGTGAAATTGTACCACCCTAGCAAGTGCATACAATTTACGATGCTACATTTAGCCCCCACTTTAGCGGTCATATGAACACTACGTGCATATGCAAGCTAAAGTACAGAAAAGTAAACATTATTTGAAAAAGGATATATCCATAAGTCTGTCGAACGAAGCCCCCAGCGGTATCTGCAGTACACAGTTAGGAACCGCACCCTACAAAACCACATGTTAGATCACAAAATCACCTAATGCTTACTAAGGAAGGTGATGAAAATTCGAGGGTAGCTATATGCCCCCCCCTATTTCGGCTTGCTAATTTTAGTGAGTTGAAACAGGGTATCATGTTTACCACTTCGAATTGTTAAAGAATATTGATGACAAATGCTCACAAGAAGATTTGATATGAGATCAAAAACTAATGGAGAATCATTTGGTAAGAAAGAGGACTAAACCTCAATTCCAACACAACAAAGAGTGTGAGGATTTGAGAGTTCTCTAACACAAGATGAAGGATGTAAATGGAAACAAAATGCAAAGAGAAGAAAAGAAAAGAGAAAGTAGCATGAATACACACATTGGTGATCCATGAGAAGAATAGTGAGAGAGAAAACATGGACTTCTCGCCCCTAGATCTTGTCTAGGTGATCCATGGGAAAAAGGACATGGAAAACTAGCCCCTAGAGTCTGTCTAGGTGATCCATGTAAGGGAGGAGAGTGAGAAAGTCTAGCCTTATGCCGCTAGTTCCACTCAACCTCGTGCATGTGTGTGTAAGGGAGGTTAGAAGCACCTCATAGGAGTCTATGCTTGAGTATGCTACAACCTGCATATGTATAGTACAAAAGCGTGACATCTCACTCTAAGAGTCTGTGCTCTGGTTCCGAGAATAATCACCTTGCATAAAAGAAAAATGGAGACATCTCGCTCTAAGAGTCTGTGCTCTGGTTCCGAGAATGACCCATTTCTCAAAAAGTGTAATGTTTATGTCATAAGCAAAGTAGAACAAGGATACCTACCTTCATCACAAAAGAAGATACCCCAAAAATGCAACAATGTCATAGATCCAAGCAAGAGAGTTTTACACTCTTTAAGCAAGGATAAGAAGGGATATCCTGTAGTATGTGTAAAGGAGATCCTTAGAGGAGAAGAGATCTTTGTACAAAAGACACCTATCCCTAAGAGAAATTGTCTTAGACAAATATAACATCTTCTAGAATAAGACAAAGAAGAGAATAAGAAAGCAATACTTCCTTCTTTTGCGAGGTGAAAGTGATTCTTAATGAAGGATGACGCTCTTTTTAACCCAATTAGGAGAGTGAATTTGTTATGGATGTATTTTACCAAGTGCAAAAGAGGTTGTAGTCAAGGACTTACACCTCTTGTAAGAGAGAATCCTTGAACAAACAACAACAAATGCGTACAAGGCATAACATCAAGTAATAAAGTCCACACCATCCACAAAATAGGAAAAAGTGGATCCTTAGATAAAAATAAGGAAAGATCATTGCCTCCCAAGGATAAGGACAATGAGAAGGACTTACACAATCTTCTAGGGAGAGATTTGGTCATAAGAAAAAGAAGAGATGTATGAAATCACTCTTGTCCCCATAGGAACAAGAAAATTAGGCTATTATGTTGCTTCAAAAAAAAATATGATTGCACTTGAAATTGTACCATCATGAATGACAATGAGCCCCCAATAAATGAGCTACCAATGTCACATAATGATGAGCAACATAATAGCCATTAATGTTATTTAAAGACATGATAGACTAAATGAGGTATTTGAATATGACATGTTAAATGCTCAACTATAAGTGAGATCAAAAACATGTATAAAATGATAAAAATTGAAGAAGAAAAGTCACATGAAATCTTAGAAGAGGGATGAGTGTAATTTATTAGAGCCTTATCCCTAGAGGAAAGGACTTTATGATGACTAGGAGATAAAGATTCATAAGTGGATTTAGAAATTTGAGGGGATTCATAAAGAGATTTGTTCATTGCCAAGATTTCCTTATGAGGGGAATGAGAGTTGATAGAAGTAGAAGATGATTTAGTTGAAGTGAGATCATCATCACTACTAAATATAGCATTCACATTGAGAGATGGTCTTTTAGATGCTTTGGTAAGTTTGCAGGGATTATAGCCGAGTCCAAAGGCATAATTGTGAAAATTAGTCTCTAGAGGAACTTTTATCCCTTGTTCATGAGCGCCACAACCATTTCCATGATACCCATGCTTAGCAAAAATGTGAAAACCATGACCATAACGATCAGCCATTTCAGGAAGAGAAGGTGGTTTTTCATAAGACAAAGAATCAAACTCTTCATAATTAGAGGTGTGAGGAGAAGAAGTTTGAGAAGCGGCCAAAAAATTATTGCTCATAGGTTCAGGTAAGATTGATTGATTTTTAGTTTCTTCCTTCTTTTTAACTTTAAACTCTCTAGGAGGAACCCTATACTCACCTACAAAGGTGGGATTAAAGTCAAGAGATCCCCAATCGTCATCTGCGAGAACCTTCTCAGGATCAAAAGCCTTTTTATGCGTATATTCAAGTCGAGAAGGATCTTCTTCAGGAGCTTCAGACTCATCCAAAGAATTTTGATTATCAGAGGGTAAGGATTCATCCATAGGTATTTTGTTCAAAGAGTCATTACTAGAAGAGGAAGGCTTAGATGTTTGCAAACAAGCTTGAAAATTAGTATCACCTATCAAGGTATATGTCTTATTGTTATAAATGAATTTAACTTGTCTATGCAATGTAGAGGGGACAGCTTGCATACCGTGAATCCAAGGTCTCCCTAATAAAAAGTTGTATGTTAGATTTCCTGACATAACATGGATAGGAGTAGGCAAAGTAACGGGTCCCACTATGATGGGTAAGGTGATAATACCTAATGAAGACTTAGCCACATTATCAAAGCCTCGAATGGGACGAGAGTCAGGCTCAGTAAGGGATGTATCCACATTCATCTTATGCAATAGATTAATGCTACACACATTAAGGCCAGAGCCATTATCTACCAGTGTTCGTCTTATAGTATTGTCATTTATGATAACCACAATCATCAAGGGATCATATTGATGTTGAATTTCACTAGTAGGCAACTCATCTTGAGTAAACACAATTTGAGCTTTAGGATTCATCATAGAGTTAACCAAAGACACTATATTACTAGATGTATTAGGTGGAGGAACATTCAAATCTTTCAAGGCATCTTGTAACATTCCATGATGAGCGGAAGAAGTTTGGATCAAATCCCAAAGGGATATCTTAGCAGGGGTAGCTTTAAGTTGTTCTATGAGATCATATTCCTTACCAAGAACTTGTGAAATACGTGGAGCTTGGGGAAGAATAGGTTGGGAAGGAGGAAGTGAAGTTGGGATAACTGGAGGAGGATTAGGTTGCCTATTGTTTCTAGTATTATAAGTATGGGCAACCGCATGATAACTCTCTCTAGTCAATTGCTTAGCATACTCATAAGGGCTTTTAGAGGAATAACCTCCTTGCACAATAATAACCGGTTTCTTAGGAGTGCAAAAAGAATCATTAGCATAACCACCTTGAACCACTAAGATAGGCTTATTTAAAGGTTGAGAATTTTGAGAAGGACAAGCACCTTGGACAATGAAGAGAGGTTTGTTAGGTGTTTCATTCACATGTATCAAATTGATTGAGGATGGTTTAGAGGAATGAACAAAAGTGTTGGAAGAATTATTGATAGTCTTCTCTTGCACTAAAATCTTATCACAGATTAAATCAATTTTAGGAGAGAGACAAGGGGTAGGCATTGATGTTCTAGTAGGAAGAGTAATACTAGGAAAGGTCATATCATCCTCTATCATCAAAGGATC
Source organism: Cryptomeria japonica (assembly GCF_030272615.1). Lineage (NCBI taxonomy): Eukaryota > Viridiplantae > Streptophyta > Pinopsida > Cupressales > Cupressaceae > Cryptomeria > Cryptomeria japonica. Next base: position 109,381,003 of record NC_081415.1, read on the forward strand.
TACATGGGGAATAAACTCTCTAGGAGAAGGATCAACATTACTCTCTAAAGTCTCACTTTTGAGAGGGAGATCTTTGAAAGAGATGTTAACCATTTTGCTTTGAACTAGGGTTTCCTTATGAGTAGAACCAAGTTGAGGAGAGGGAGATGCTTTATTTTTAGAGGGAGAATAATTGAGATTCAAGGAGGGGGAGAAACTATCAAGGGAGTTTCCAATCTTGATTTCATCCCCTTTGGATAGGGGTAGAGAATAATCTATACCTTCTTCTAATGGTTCATCCCAAATAGTGAGGTTGTTGAAAGGAATGTTTGAAGTATTGTCAATTTCGGGAGAGGAGATAACATTGTTTATTAATTCCTCATCCTTAGGAGGGAGAGCATCAATAGATGTGTTAAACTCATCCTCTTTCCTCAAAATATGTTCAATAGGGGAGAGAGAATTAAGGAAATTGCTTATTATTTCATCTTCTTTCTCTAAGGGATGCTTATGGGCAAGACCAACTTTAGGAGAAGGGTAAGCATTTACCATTAATTCATCATCTCTAGTGGGAATTTTGTTGGAAAAGGAAAGGCCATCACTAGGAAATGTAGGGATAATGTCATCTTCTTGCACAAAAGGATCCTCATGAAGGGAGTGTTTTTTAGGGGACACAAAGGCATCAAGGGCATCATTCAACAAAGCATGATCATATCTATTAAAAGGTTTATCTTTTGATTCAAAAGGAGATATCTCTTCATAGAGGGGCTCATTGAAAACAACCATGTTACTAGATTTAGTGGAAGAGCTGATAGGAATGTACCCTTGAGAGGAATCATTCGACTTATCTTTCTCATCACAACGAAATGGCATAGTAACAATGTTTATGAGTTTTTGGTAAAATGAAGGTTTGGTATATTTAGGTTTCAAAAATTCATCTAAAGCTTCATCTAACTCATAATCATCACAAATATGAACATCTTGCAAATAAAAATCTGACATTTTGAAATTGCATAAAATTTTAAACACACAATGCAAAGAAACACACTTTTATTTTTTTTTATTTTTTATTTTTCTTTTTAATGAAAATGAAATGAAAACACACTAAATCTAGATCTAGATCTAACAAATGCAATGCAAGAGGAAGCAATGATAGATTCACGTCGGGTTCACCAAAATGTGTGGGGGAAAAAGTGACACTAAGCAAACATGCCCTAATCTCACTTTCAATCACACATTTGTGGAATACGAAAGAGCCTAGAGGTATCACACAATTGGCTACTTCTTTTTGTGGAAGAGAGAGCCATGGGCTACCTATTAGGATTTCTATTCCTTTGTTGTAATTGAAAGATAAAATGATGCAAGTTCAATCCCAAACCCCAAAGTGCAAGTATGAACTAATAACAAGATTTGCAGAATTGAACTTAAATAATGGAAAGCTGTAAACACAAGGACAAGACAAGAATGTAAATGCATACCTGGTGTTAAAATTTGAGTGGAAATGTTCGGGACGGGGGCGCGGGCACCACTGTTCTGATTCTGCACCTGAAACTGTTGTTTTGCAACCTAGAAAGCTGTCAGAAAGTGCTGAAAACTTGTTGTCTGACAGAAGGACCAAGGCGCCCAACGCCCCTGTCCCAGGGACTAGGGCGCCCAGTGCCCCTGTCCTGGCAGGACCAGGGTGCCCCACGCCCCTGTCCTAGTCTTTTGCTCTGAAACTTGGTGTGAAGGACTGTCTCGGTCTACTTCTTTCGGATCTGCAACTTGCGGCGTCGTCTGAATTCTGAAACCTGCACTTATATCTGAAAAGGTATGGTGGGTGGTTATATAGGGTTTTGCCTTAGTCAAACCCCCGCTTTGGTGATTTCCACCTCCACGAATAGCCAAGTTGTATTGTAAAAGTAGTGTGTGTGCAGACCTTGTGTGTGTGCAAGATCCTAAAATGCAAGAAAGCAAACTAGAGCAACCTAGAAAGTAAACCCTAATTGCTTGTAAATGATAATGTAAATGCTCTAAATCAAGATGCAAAGTGATCTAAAGCATGAATAAAGGATATATTGAAGCTTATACAAAGACATGAAAACAACATGAAATCATACCCAACCCTCAAGGGAGGATTACAAGGCAATCTTCAGTCGGTAATCTCCTATTGTTCTTCAATGTCTTTCAAGCCCTAAATGGATGAATGAAATTGATAAATGCTTGATAGAAGGAGGTTGAATGTTTTTGTAGTCTTCAAAGATCTTCTCTTTCACTGCATAGAGGGTCCCTCAAAGCCAAAATTCCCCTCCCTTCAAATGAAGAAAGAGAGCTCTTATGTATGAAACCCTAGGTCATAATTTCAACTTTTGGCTGACCTAGAGATTGAATCTCCCGCCAATTTCTTGGGGTTAAGCTTTATTTTATGATTGGATCGTGCTCCTAAAATTTTGGGAAAAATGTCCAGGACCATGTGCACTCCGGGCGCCATGGTCCCGACAACTTTTCACCAAATTTTCAGGGCCGTCGGATATGATGATTTTAGAGGGAATCCCAAAGTTACAGGTGATTTTGAGATGTTTTGACCCCCGAAATCAAGCCCCCAAGTTCAAAATAGGACCTAATTAGGGTTTTTGACTAAATGATGTATTGGAGGAATAAAATGAAAAGGGCACACTTTAATGAAAGGGCCCAACTTTATGATGTGGAAGATGATGAAATAGGACCTTAGACCTAATTAATTTGATTAATTAAGTGCTAAAGGGGAAATGCAATGCAAGATGCAAAATGCGCCAAGGCGGGTGCTAAACTAGGTGTGAAATTGTACCACCCTAGCAAGTGCGTACAATTTACGATGCTACACATATCATAAGAGGATGACAAAATTTTAAACACAAGGCATCAAGCATCCAAGCATTCAATCATTCAAGCATTAAAGCAATCATCATCAAGCATCTCTAAAGATCTTCAAGGCTTCATATCCTTCATTCATCTATTGTGAAGCAACATTACATCATTCATACAAAAGCATATGTACATGATTAGGGTTTTGTCATGTTCATGCCATTTCATACAACATAAGTGATTACATTCAAGAAGCAAAAGCATCACTATTAGTCATTGCAGATTTGAGGTGCATCCTTCCTTATTTATTTCAGTATTTGCAATATTTCAATTAAGGTTAATTCCTAAACTGGTGTTTGACTTAGGCAAACCCCTAATCCTAACCTATTTCCCTTTCTTTTGTGTGTAGGAAACACGTACATAGCTACAATCTTCAAAATAAGTATTATTTATAGTGATGAATCAACCCCCCTTTGGTGTGCGAAAAGTTAGAAGGACCAAGGCGACGGGCACCACAGTCCTAACATTTTAGGAACTCTTTTAGGGATTAGATATGAATCTACTTATATTTCTTAGATCCAGGTGTGTGGCTCAATATGACAACTATAGCTCATTGTTTGTGTTTTCATCCTCATTTCCACCACTTTACCCTAATTTCAACAATTCAACTTACAAAAGAGGTTAAACAAATTCATCCCTTTAATCCAATCACTATTCAGTCCTAATCCTTTCTAGTTTGTAATTGAATCTATTGGATTCTAGCCCTCTTTTGAATGTAATTGGTCCCTAAGTAAAAATCATTGGTTTTGCTACATCTTGTGGTTCAAACCCTAATTTTTCACCACTTTACAAATAGATATTGGATAAGGATGATGTATGGATGATATTTTACCTTATGAGATGAAGGGATGTGGTTGATCAATATTAAAAGTGCCATCTTGTAATTAGTGCACATGAATAGGGAAAATATTAGAGAGAGATGGAGGTCGGATACTTTCTCAATTTTGATGAAGTGTGAGGATTGACAAAGGTTCTTTTTGGAGCCTTGTATATTTGGATCCATGTGCAAAATTGACTTTATTTATTTTAAACAAAGTGGTGGAAAATAAGAAAATAATTAATTATTTAAATAAATCTAATTTTTATATTCAACTAATGACACAGGGGGATTTTAGACAAGTTAAATGAACATTACATATTTATTTAATTTGTAGAAGAAAATTGGAGAAATGATTTATTTATGCAATTAAGGTGGGAACTTTTGAAGATTTAATTGGTTAAATTAATTAAATAAATAAAAATTTATTTAATTAATCATTAGAAGAATTGTTATATTTATTAATTAAATAATTTGGATTTATTTAATTATCCTTAAGAGAATAATGAAATTTTCTAATTAAAAAAAAGTATTTTTAATTAATGTTAGAAGTGAATCTACAAGATAGTCATGGTGCAATAATTGTAGAAATGTGGGAATGCATTTTAGGTGTCTACACCAATCATTAGAGTCATATTTACACATTCCATTTCACATGCACCACATTCTCTCTCATGCACCTAGGTTTCATGCACCCAAAAACTACATTAATCTTGAGTTATTAACTCAACCATGAGATCTAACTAAGGAAAATACTAGAGATGAACCTCAAGCACCTATTTTATCCTTAGTTACAAATTCTAGATTAGCCTCAAAGGTTGTAGAGGACACTCGTGCACCTCAATGAAAACATTTTTCCCTCAAAGTTCACTTTCATGCCTTAGAGAACACTATTACTATTGACTATTACATTTCTAGAACCTAAATTTACTCATACATAATCCTCCTATTATCTTCTCAACCTTCACTAGCTTCTTTGTCTAACAAATTAGATATGTTTTCTCACCTCCTCTCATTTTAATATTTTTGTCTTAGCTTATACTTGTAAAAAATAAACTCTTTGCTTTGCTTATTTAAATATAAAATCTAAACTAAGTTTAGAGTTATATTTATTTTTTGATCTTAATTAAATCAATATACTATTAGGTAAATTAAACTTCCAAACTTAATGATAATTTCAATCACATTTTTTATTGAAATTCTCATTAGATTACACTCCAAACTCTCACCTTTCTCTCAAAAATAATAGTATGCAAGCCTCTTTTTATATTACTAATTATTTTATGTATTTATAATTTAGGGTATTCATATTGGGCAATATTTTATTTCTTGGATACTTTCATTACTAATATCCCTCTTGCACCCTTTAATTTTTTATCTTATCACACCATTTTCACCTCCCACACTAGGATTATTAGTACTTATTGTTAGGCTAGTACTATTGCAATCGGTTGCACTCAATTTTCTTAACTCGTTAATATTCAATAGTTTTTCCACCAATTAGAATTATGAATTTTCTCATTTGATATTTTTATTCAACATTTAAAAAGTTAAGATGCATGATTTTTAAGATTCATAAATTATTTTTCTCCAATCTTATTGGCTAAAATTTTTACATCTTATTAGCAAATTTCAGGGATCCACTATCTAAACGAATTTTTTTAGGCAAACTTTTAGGTATATTAACATAATCCTTATTTCGTTTAATTTATTTTTTCAAATTTATTTTACATATCTAATTGTTGGTGTAAATAATTATTCATCTTGGATATTATTACACTTACTTAAGTTTACTTAGGAAATGAATTTCATAATAGTTTGGGTATGAGACACTTGGGTGTTTGTGCCACATTGGGATAGTGTGTATAGGAGAATTTCCACCTTTTATGGTGTGATCTTGTTGTTACACTCCACATTCAATGGGTGATCCTCCTCATGTGGACTATTATATTGTTTCTCCTACCTACCCACACCTATTTCCTACCTACCCTTGTTTCTTATTGATCCACATGTCATGTTTGTGTGCTCACATATCCATATAGCCTTGCCTATATAAGGAGACTCATATTCATTGTATGTAACGAATGCTTAATGATCCAGTTGATCATATTTTTCATCTTGATAGAATACAATTTATTTCTATCATCTATGTTGTTCTCTCTTATTTGTGCTTTCCATTGCCTCTTGATCTTGGCAAAATCTCACATGGTATCAGAGCTGGTCCATGTCTCACATGGTATTAGAACCATTAGAGTGCCATTGGTTTGAGAGAATTTTGGGGTTTGCATTTTGGAGCTTTCTATTGCAGGTTTTTATTGAAGCTTGATGGGTCAAATCTGAGGTTACCATTGGATTGAGGAGGTCCAAGAAAGTCAATTTTGCCTTTTGTTTCATCCAAATCGGACTTCAGAGGCCAAATCTAGAGGCATTTGAAGTTTGACGCTGTGGCGGAAAGTTTCCAGAAATTATAAATTTGCAGGCATTTTTCAAATAGCGATATCTCACTCATCCGGATTCATTTTTTCGAGCAATTTTTTTTGTTTTGGGGTAGAATTTCATGATCTATATAGTGGTGTAGGAGTTTTCTGATTTTCAAAAATAGGTTTTTTGGAAATCGCGAAATCCTAATTTTTACAACTTTGGAGGCTTCGTTTGGGCTCATATGGACTCCTTTTCAAGTGCTGTTTTTTTTGAAAGTGCATATTTTTTCATCTACTTTCATAATCTGCCATCTGTTTGCAGTGATTTTAAGTAGAAATTGTACTTTCACTATTTGGCAATTTTTGGCATATTTGGTACTTGCATTTTGCTTGGATTTCAGTTTAGATCACTAGGAGTATTTGTTGAAGTCTCTTAGATCTCATTTTGAGAAATTGTAAATTGAAATCAGAAGTCCACTTTGCCTTGTTTTGCAAGTGGCCTATTGTATATGCACTAAAGTGCCAAAATCATCATTTTTAGGGGGGTACTTGATTGAGTGAATTTGGGGGGGTGTCTCTTGTGCTTTTGTGCTTTTGTGCTTTTGTGTTCCTTCCTTTTTGCTGCTATGGGTTCTTCTAAGTTTCCTCTCTTAACTCCTCATAATTATGCTACTTGGAAAATTGATGCATGGAGTAAACTTATGGAAAAAGGACTAACTCATTACATTGATGAAACTATTGTTGCTCCCGCTGATCCTAAGGTTGATCCAGTTGGTCACTTGGATTGGCTTAATAAAAATATCATGGCAATTGGTACCTTAAGAAAGTATGTATCAAAGGATCTCATTTTTCATATTGAGAAATGTACTCTAGTCAAGGATGCTTGGCAAAATTTTCAAGACCTGTATGGTCAAGTTGATGAGATTAGGGGATATCAAATTGATAGTGATCTCACCATGTTAGATCCCAAGAACCTTGATACTATACAAGATTTTGTCACTAAGGCAAATGAGTTGAGGGCACAACTCAAAGGTTGTGGCATTGATAAGAAGGATACTCAATTGATAGTCAACTTGATGGGCAAGCTTCCACAAGAATATGCAGCATTTGTTTCTAGTTTCCAAACCCATAGGATGACAATGGGTTCAAGCTACACAATGCCTACATTTGATCCTTTCAATGAAATGTTGATGATAGAACAAACTAAGTTGATAAGAATGGGCATTCTTAAGGCTTCTAAGTCTCAAGCATTAGTGGCAAATCAAGGGAACAAAGGAAATAAAGGAAAGGACAACTCAAACAAAAAGAAATGGCAATCAAAGCCTAAGAACAAAGCACCATCTTCTCCATAACAAGGTGATTCATCCTCTTCCAAGAGGGATAATTCACCAAAGAGGGAGAAACCTACTTGTGCCTATTGTAAAAATTTTGGTCATGAGGAGCATTGTTGCCATTTTAAAAAGATTGATGAGCTCACACATATCATCAAAAGGAATAACATTGATTTTCCTAATGTCTACAAGAAGGATGATTCACCAACTTCCACTTCCTCACATTCAAAAGGAAAAGGGCAAGCATTCATGGCTTCTACAAGTGGGAAGACTCACTCTTTTGGGACAAGAAAAGGAAAAGCTCTATGTGCTACTACTAGTCATGATTTAGAGAGATGGCTTCTAGATTCAGGGGCTTCTCATCATATGGCATCTTCACAGTCTATGTTCTCTACATTTGAGCCTTGCACCATGCCATAGATTTTGATGGGCAATCATACATATATGGATGTGATTGGGAAAGGATTTATTGACATTGGGGATAACTCCTTCAATGATGTGTTGTGTGTACCCCACTTGACAAACAATCTCCTTTCTATCTATCAAATCACACATGGTGCAACTAAGAGAGTTGTGGAGTTCACACCTAAGTTAGTTTTCATTAGAGACTTGGAGACTAGAGCTATCATTGTGACTGGGGTGGTTGATCATGCATCTTGGTTATACTCCTTTTCAGATTTTGTTGATGATGATGATTTCACATTTGATGATTCTACACATGATGATCACACTTCTTGTGATGGTTCAGATTTTGAGGAGAACTTTGGGCACTTGAACATGGGGATTCTCACATGTGAACCCATTCTTGAGTCTTGTATTTCATCTCCTCATATTGATATCACATCACCTATTGCACCCGATGATATGGATAGTGCGACAATTTTGCCTACATGTGATTTAGTGCAACAAGATATTCATTGTCTTCCAGCTTTAGATTCATGGGATGATTACTTGATAGACATTGCAGGTTTATTTATGGAATCCTACATTGCAGATTTGGTAGACACCAATGATGACATTCATCTTCTCTTTGATGAAGATGATCCTTCTTGGATTGTTGGGAGGGCACACTCTGACCCTCTTGTTCATTCTCTACGTGATCATTCTTTTGAGGTTGATATGATTGTGGATACTTATGTACAATAGTTGGAGGAGGTCTCTTTATGTTTTGAGGAGACATGTGATTCTTTGGGACATGTTCTACATCCATCTCCACTTGATCTTGGAGTGCCTTTTTCAGCAGTGTGGCATAGTTTACCACCTTTGGAGGGGGTATCTTTCAACATCGACATGGGGACACTTGAGCAGTTTTCAGAGATTCCTTTCATCATGAGTTTTTTTCATACATCTTCCCTTCATGATTGGGGAGACTTCATGGATACACCTTTGGTTTTGTTTCTTCCTAAGGGGAGGAATGTTGTTTGACGTTCTTGGAGCACTTTCTTCATACATCGAGCTTCTATCATTGCTACAGATTCCACATTAACGGGGGGCTTCCTACCTTCTCTTCTTCTCTCATATGGGGGGGACTTTTTCCTCACATTGGGTTTTGTTCATCACATTCTTCTATGAGAGTTCTCTTGTATAGCTTTCATCTCTCTTTTGGGGGAGGGTTTTTTCCCATTGGGTTTTTCTCTCTTTCCCCACTTTGTGAGAGATTTTATTGCATTGGTTTTCATTTGTACATGGGTACCTAACATGGCCTAGTAGTCGGGACCCATCTTGCATTGCTTAGTTGCATTGTAGACTTAAGTGCATTCCCCTAAGTTGCACTTAAGGGGGGGTGTTGGTGTAAATAATTATTCATCTTGGATATTATTACACTTACTTAAGTTTACTTAGGAAATGAATTTCATAACAGTTTGGGTATGAGACACTTGGGTGTTTGTGCCACATTAGGATAGTGTGTGTAGGAGAATTTCCACCTTTTATGGTGTGATCATGTTGTTACACTCCACATTCAGTGGGTGATCCACCTCATGTGGACTATTATATTGTTTCTCCTACCTACCCACACCTATTTCCTACCTACCCTTGTTTCTTATTGAGCCACATGTCATGTTTATGTGCTCACATATCCATATAGCCTTGCCTATATAAGGAGACTCATATTCATTTTATGTAACAAATGCTTAATGATCTAGTTGATCATATTTTTCATCTTGATAGAATACAATTTATTTCTATCATCTATTTTGTTCTCTCTTATTTGTGCTTTCCATTGCCTCTTGATCTTGGTAAAATCTCACACTAATAAACAAATATTTAACAAATTATTTAGAATTTATATCTACATTTTTTAAAGTCTTATATTATATAAATAAATAAACATATATATAATAGAAAAAAATATAAATTAGCAATATTATTTTCAATTTTGATTAAGGTAAAAGCAAGTTTTGAAGGGGCCCCGAAACCCTTTACAAGAAGAACTTAAACAACATAGTGATGAGAAACAAAAAAGAATAGACCAGTGTAAAACTAGCAGAAAACCAAAGAAAACCAGAAAAATCCCCACAAAGCCAGCAGGCCATCCAGAGTCTAGAAGAGAAACTAGTTGATTTTTTCTAGAGCTTTTGCCAGAGTGTTGCTAATTTTGTGCAACTCTTTGATGTTATCCCTGAGATTAGGGAGATCCTTTGTAGAAGCAGCCACAACTTTCTTAACACTACCCCTGGTCCTCTTCGTAGTGCCACCCACCGAAGTAGCATCACCGCTACCAGTCTGGATGGTCTCTTCATCCAAGTCAAGTTCCACAACCAGTTTTGGAGAGCAGGTTTGATCAAAGACCTTAGTGATATCCTCTAGATTTTTAATGACAGCAGAAAGGAAACTCAGGATAACACCCATAAGATTTTTCATCGCTTCCTTCCCATCTTCCAACGATTTAACCTTATCCTCCATATTCTGCTTCCAGTTTATCTGCTCTCTATTTTCATCCTCCCTCTTCTCATCCATATTTTTCCCCTTTTTTTCTAGGTTCTTTAGGAGCTCATAGGTCCATCTATCATAGTCCATTCTCGCCTCTGAGAGTTTCTTGAGGTTATCCAAGATTAGCCCTTTGCCCGCACTTTCCTTATCCTCGCTAACCCTATCCTTAGTCAAGTCCTTCTTAGAATCTTTGTTCATTCCCCTCTCATAATTCACATTAGTCCTCTTCCTCCATCGGATGGCTGTTGTCCTTACCAAGGCAATCACTAAGGATAGGGCTTTCATGACCAGGCTCATTATCACCACTTTCTTCCTCATTACCTAGCTCCTCATCTTTCCAGCTGTTTTCACCGTTGGAGTCGTCCGTCTCCATTCCGCTGCTTTCCTTTTCAATTTCCTCTGTTTCCAACCGAGAGGCACTTTTCCATTTTTCTCTAGAGGACGCCTTCTCCTTGCTGGAGTCTCCTTCTTCCATCTTTCTCTTACCCAGAGAGGCAGAAATCCTCTTATGTTTCATCAGGGCGAGTGTTTTGTAGTGCTCATAGATGAGCAGGAAAAGCCTACAGTGGAGAATCGGGCAGGAAGGGTTATTCCTATGTTTATTGAGGGACCTGGAGAGTGACCTAAAAAGGTAGTAGGGCAGGGATACCTTTTTGTCGTGTATGAAATGGTTTAAGAGAATGAAATGGTAGGTGTGGGCCCTAGAGAAATGACCTTCAACTGTGATGTATTCCATAATTGCATTCAGAGCCCAGCCCCACAATTTCTTGATGTTTGCAGCTTCATAGTAGCCCCCAGTAGCTTTGCCGATTTTAACGCTTTCTTTCTCTTTCCATGAGAACAGATTGACCACGTTGTTGGAGACTTTAAGGTCTCGAAAGAAATTAAGCCCAGTGTGGGGCATTCCAGTTACAGTAGATATGAGCCCAGTGTCCAGCTTAAACTTAACTCCATAGATTTTAAAAGAGTCATTAGACCAGTTTTTAGAAATATTGGAAACGATGAGGTTAACGCTACCTTTGTCATAGTCCACGAGCTTCTCCATGAAGCTAGTGAGAGAACCCTTTTCTAGTTTTGTCCAGACTTTTGGCATCGCTTTCTAAGTTGACGTATTATCTGGATCCTCCCACCTTAGGTCACCTCCCATTTTCGGATTCAGGCTATTTGCTCGGTTTCTTTGCAAACTAATTCCTTCTTTCCCAAAGTTGCTTGAGATTTTGAACTGGGTTACCCACAAAGCGTGCAGCAAATTATTAAAGATTGTTGGAGATCTGCCACTTTGCCAAGTAATGATGACCTTTCCGATAAGGCATAAATAATTATTTTTACCTGTCATGATTAAATTATCCTTCTCTCCCCATATAACAATCCTTTCTAAGGAACTCTTTAATGTTTAAATTGAGATCCTCCTCGTGCAAAAATTGATTGGGAGTCAGAGTTAACTCCTATATTCGCTAAACAATCCGCTACTCTGTTTTTCTCTCTAAAGGCATGTTGAATAATAATTTCTTTAAAACTTGCAATGATCTCCCTAGCTTTCATGATGATATTTTCAATTGACCAAGAAGGCTCTGACTCCCCCTTTAAACACTTAATAATATTAAGTGAATCTCCCTCAAGCCATAATTTATCATAATTAAGTTTTTTGGCTAAAATTAAGGTGTTCAGGGCGGTAGAGGCTTCGACAAAATGGCTAGTTTGATTCCTTAGAGGACCAGCCACCACCTTTAAACAACTTCCAAAAAAATTCCTGACAATGCCCCCATATCCAGCTTTACCCAGATTCCCTTTAGAGGCCCCATCAAAGTTAGCCTTAATCCACCCCTGAGGAGGAAAACACCAGACAAGACCTTTTCTTCCAGTTTCCTTGCTGGTAGTAGTGGTAGAGAGGTTCCACTTGTCTTTGAAGTCATCTTTAGCTGCAGGTCCATGATCAGTGCCATAGAGGCATTCAAAAATACTCCTAAAAATTTTATCTACCACCACTTCAGGAATAGCCCTTTTATCCCTAAAAATCGTACTGTTACGCTCTTTCTAGATATTCCATATAACAATTGACAGAGTGATTCTCCAAGTCTCCACAATTTTAGGATTAGAATTAGGGCATTGCCATTGCTGTCAGGAATCCCCAAGGGAGTTTAGGAAAACCCAGCTCAGGTTCCACCTACTCAAGATGATTTTCCAGATAACCTGACTAAAAGTGCATTGATTGAGAATATGGCAAGCCGTCTCTTCTTCCCTACAACAAAGAGAACACCTATTAGGAAAAATAAAACCTCTTTTATGAAGGTTGTCCATGGTTAAAACCTTATTTTGGATGAAAATCCAAAAGAAGACATTAACCTTTGGAACTAACTTCTTGTTCTAAACTTTAGCCCAGATGGGAATTTCTTCCACTGAATCATTATGAATTGCCACAACTGAGGAAATAGAATATTTCCCATCCAGGGTTTCCCTCCATATCAATTTGTCATCTTTGTTGTCTCTAGGGATTTTAGAAGAGAGAGCTATCTGAAGGAACTTGAGCCCTGAGCATTGCTGGCTAAAATCAATCCAGTTCCCATTTCTCCAATAACCTCTGACCAACTCACCAAACCTACTTTTGAACCAATCTTTCCAGTTTTTAAGGATTGGAATTTCCTCCAGAGGTTTATCCAGAATCCATCTATCTTCCCAAAATCTTATTCTCCTCCCATCCCCAAGGTTCCAGGTTCTACCAGCAACAGCCCATCTTTTAGCAGATTGAACAACATTCCATATAGCTGATCCTTCAACAATGAAAGAATTATCAAGGAATTCTTCCTTAGAGGGTTGCGTATAGAGATATTTGTTTTTCCAGATTAAGTTCCATTCTCTTTGCTCCCCTTTCACTCTCCATATTTGTTTGGATAATAAAGCTTTGTTCATAGAACCAATGTTCCTTAAGCCCAACCCACCTGAGGCCTTAGGGGAACAAATTTTATTCCAGGCAATAAGGAGTATTCTATTTTTGACTTCCACCCCCAACCAAAGGAACTTTTTTTGGATTCTTTCAATGGCTTTCGCAAACTTTGAGGGAATTTTGAACAGGTTGAGAGCATAAATAGGAAGATTTTGGAGAGTGGCTTTGAGCAGAGTAATTTTTCCTGCTTGACTAAGGACAACCCCTTTCCAACCAACAAGTTTCAAGTTAAGTATGTCTATCAGCTTATTCCAGAAAGAATCCTTGGGCTTGAGACACAGAGGAAGCCCTAAATAAGTAGAGGGAAGCTCAGAAATATTGCAGCCAAGAATCCTTCCAATCCTTAGTTGCCTTTGGACCGGGGTATTGATGAAGAACAAAGAACTTTTATCCCAGTTGATTTTTTGGCCAGAGGCAGAATCATAAGTGTTTAGAATATTCTGTTACTACTTATCAAGTTGCCATTAGTTTTATGTTCAAAGTTATTCTATATACTCTAGTTAGTTATCTCTACCGAGATATTTAGTTGGTATGCACAGTCTAGTCGGTTATTAAAGAAAGTAGTCTCAGAACATAGTTTACACCGAGTATCATTTCATGTCTACCGAGCAGCAAAGATGACACACCAAGTTGTTATACACCAAGTGAAACATGTTACCAGATTCATTGAACCTGGACATACATATGAAAACATGTTACAAGATCGAGGAACATCTAACCATTATCACATTGGAAATTGCACTTAAAGATTGTGTATGATTTTGAGGTCATCTAACCAATGAAATATTTTGCATGGTTATTTATTCGATAAATCATGTTTGTAAGATCGAAGCAATGAATGGATCACTGACATAAGAGATCTATTTATACAACATGAGTTAAGAATTAAAAGGTGTGTGCATGAGTGTAAGAAGATTGTTACAGAGACACAAAGGTCACTGAGAAGGTTTTTAGAGAATAGTCGAAGAATAGAGTAAACAGAAGGGTTTACCGAGTTACTATATGGGTTACCAAGGTAATCTATTCTGAGCACATAGAATCTACTATAACATTCTAGATGTAAAGTTGCAGATATTTGTAATGATTTGTTGTAATATTTTGAAGTTGTAAGAGAAACCTTTAACAGGGTAAAAGACTCTAAACAAGTCTATAAATTGTAAAGCCTCTAACCAAGTGCAACATTTAGTTTAAGTGTTGTAAAATCCTTTAGCAAGGTAGATCTAACAGATCGTATTCCTCCTAAAAGGGTAAGCTATCAGAAATAGCTAAACATGTAGCTCTAATCGAGCACTCTTTATTATTGCAGTAGTGAAGTTGTGGGTGCCATCCCCACCCCAGTTTTTCTCTCTAACCAAGAGTTTCTACGTAACCAAAATATATGTGTTATGGAGTGAATCATGTATGATTGTTATCTATTTGTTTTAGCTTTATATTATGTTACTGCACTATTCGGTTTATGCATAATAGTAAAGTTATTGTTGAAGAAAAGTTTTGGAGTACTGATTCACCCCTCCCCTCTCAGTACATTAGCTTTCCATATTGAGCCTAACAATTGGTATTAGAGCTTGAATCTTGGAAAAGGGTTTAACTGCCTAAAGAGAAAGATCTTATCAATGGAAGGCTATAAACAATCTCGAAGGATTGTGTGTCTGCAAGAAGAGATGGATCATGCTAATCAAGTGATTGCAGACATGCAAAGACAAATGCAAAAATCTCTGAAAGTAAGAAGAAGATTATCTGATGATTTGCAGGACTCTCAAGAGTTAGTGGAACAAATTGAGACATCATCTGAGAACAGCATATTTGAAGAAACTGAAGAAATGATTGGAGTGTTGAGAGAAAAGAACAAAGCACTGGCTGATCAACTAAAAGCAATGAAAAGAGAACATGAACATTTCAACACACAGATGACTGAAAATCTTGATGCATTAAGGATAGTCGAGGATAAAGTAAGAGATCTACAAAGAGAGAAACAACAACTTGAAGTCTTAGTATCTGATAAAAATGATGAAATCACAAGGTTGACTGGAATTCAGCAAAATCTATCAGATCAACTAGGTTATGCACATCAAGAAGCAATTCTGAAGGATAATGAGAATCAAGCATTGAAACTTGAAGTATCAAGGTTGACCGATGAAATTGAATCAGAGAAGAAATCCAAAGAAACACTGAAGAAGAGTTATGAATCATCAAAGATGTTGGATGAGCAACTGAATACAAGAAGACCCAACAAAGATGTAAGACTCGGTTATAAAGGAAAAGACTCTACCGAAAAGGGAATTCATACTACCGAGAGAGGAGAACCATCAAAGTAAGATGGAAACAAGAACAACATCAAAAGAAAGAAGCCTATTTGCAACTACTGTGGAAATCAAGGTCATACTGCCAACTTGTGCCAAATCAGAAAAGGTAAGCAACTGAATGTCACTAAGTCCAAAGGTTATTGTTACAATTGCAATAAATATGGTCACACATCTAAACAATGTAGGATAAAGTCTGTAAACAATTATCAGAAGGCAAAATTCAAAGGGTTTTGTAAAAACTGTAATAGATATGGACATAATACTGAGAACTGCTGGTTTAAGCAAAAGAACTATATGTGGTACACACACCGAGCAAATGCTAGAGGTTACCGAACTCACACAAATCCTTACCAACAATATTCTGTAGTACCATGGGATTACAATACAAGAATATGGTGTGAATGTTGTGGAAGATATGGACATATAAGTGCCAACTATTTTATAAGGTTTGGAATGAACAACCGAAGATCATGGAGAAATCCTAGTATGGCATGTTTTCATTGTCACAAAATTGGACATTTAGCTGGAGATTGCAGAGATCAACCTAGAAAAAACACTGAAGAAATAAAAGACAAATTAAAGAGGATTTGGAAAAAGAAAAAATTGTGTCAAATAAAAAAAGCACCTTACCTACCGAGTTAGGTGCTCCTATTCCAAATTAATCGGTAAAGGTATGAAGGGACTGCATTCTATCAAAGTTAAATCTTAACAGTTCCTATTTTATTATGTAATTAATCCAAATCTGCATAATTAAGATGTAATAGTAAGTTTGAAGTTCTATCAAAGTCCTTTGAAGTACTTTACAGGAAACCTATCAAGTCGGTGAATACAGGAAGCCTGTCAAGTCGGTGAATGAAAGAAGTTTGGTTACTCAGTTAAAGCGAAAAAAAAGGAAAGAAAGTTAAATGGAACTGAGTGCATTTAATGTTTTTGACCTAACCTGCACAGAGCCAAATCAGGCATATTGTGTACTTAAAAGCATCCTTGTGGTCATTTTCAACTCACCAAGTTTTCAAGAGAGAAGAGCAAAGTGAATCCAAGGCGATCAAACCTCCTACAAAGCAAAATCAAGGTATTGACATCAATCTCAACACATTGTTAAGCCGGTTTACCAATCTTATCAAGTTGCTATTATTTGCTAAGTGTGAAGCGTCTGTTGTTTGAAATCCTGAAACCCTAAGGATTCTTTGTTAGCTTTTATCTGAAATCTAAAATGGCACCTAAGATCCAAGATCTCATTGTTGTCAAGAATGTAGAGAAGCCCTCACTAAAATACTCTTTGACTCCCAAAGTTGCATCTGAACTAGATGAAAAAATTGCTTTTTCACTCATCCCAGATAGAGTGTTGTTAGTCGAGGATGTGAGATTCTTCACCAAATGTCATGTTGAAGAACTCGGTCATGTTGAAATTAAAGACACCTATGATGAATTATGCACAGATGGTAAACTGAATAGAAAGTATGAGCACATCAAGATCAAGGGATTAATTGAAGCCCTAACCTATCCTCGTGTGTTCAAACCCTAGTGGGTCAAGTTTGTTCTAAGCAGAGTTCATGATGATTTCATGTGGCTAGAAGAGAAACCATTTAAGATTACTAAGGAAATTATTCATCTGATTACTGGTTACCCTATTTATGATCATGCCTAAGCCCAAAAGATGATATCACAGAAGGAATTGATCAGTTTAACTGGAGTGGAATCAGATTGTAGAGGATTAAAATTGAACAATGTCATAGATGAAGAACTAAAATTTTCCATAAGAGTAATAGGTTACTGTTTCTTCCAATCAGCAAGGGAAAACAGTGTACCATGTGCAGCAGTAGACCTAGCATACAAAATTGTGAAAAAGGGAATGAAAATTGATCTATGTGAGGTATTGCTAAAGAACTTGTTTGAGAATCTGAACACCATCAGGAAGCCGAAGAAGAACAACTCGGCTAATACACTAAAGTTTGGATCATTACTTGTATGCATGTTTTTCTATTTTGAAAAATTCTTTCCATCAGTCGGTAAAGTTGTTTGGGAACTACACCGACCAATCACCCATCAGATCAATGACTTCATCAAGAAGTTAGGTGATAATTTCAATGATATTATGGATGATTACTTCAGTAATTTTCAAGAGAAAATTCATAACAGGTACCGGATTCCACCCCAACTAGTGGAGAAGTACAAAAATGACATGCTTTGAAGTTGACATTGATTACTGTTATGTGAGTGTTGTGGAACCAAGGACTCAATATTTGTCACTGATGGGTTACGAGATTGACTTTAACATCACACAACAGTAGATTGATACATTTCTTACATTACCAAGGCATGCTACTGAGTTGAGGTATGGAACCTATGAGGAAGTGAAGGAAAAGGTAAAGATGAGCATTGTAGTACCCAAAGCTACAAGAAAGGCAACAAAGATGATAAAGGCATTGTCAGAGAAATTCGGAGAAGACTCTTCCTCTACACTTGTCAAAGGCACCATTGCCATTACCAAAGAAGAATCTGAAGCCCAAGCGGCAGCTATAACACTGAGCACTGAATTGCCTAAGGGAAAAGTGTTGAAGAGAAAGAAACAAGACACATCAAAGGCCTCACCAAATCCACCTCCAAAGAAACCTAACACTAGAGCATCTGTGGCTTCACCAAGTAACAAAACAAAGAGTGTTACTGTTCCCAAGGTAACAAAGACCTACAAGAAATCTACTCGGAGACTCATTTTGGCAAAAGAGTCTAGTGATACCAAATCAGAGGATGCAAGTAAATTTCAGATTCTCAAAAGCAAGAAGGTAAATGTACATAGTGTTGAAAACTTTTGTGCTAATCTAAAAGAATATGGAGGATTTGGATCATTTAGATATGTTAAGTATGAAACCAGAAATAATGATGAGAAGAGACAAATTGAAGAAGCTGTCATCTACACACTTCAAAAATTTTGGTTAGCTCCATTGGAACTAGCTAAGTCACTTCTGAATGAACTTTATTTGCATATTGATAATAGTTGGAAGTATGCAATGGACTCGCAGAAATAGATCAGAGAAAGAAGTTTGGTTCATCTCTTTCCTGACATGTCAGTAGCTAAAATAAAAGAACATCTGACAACCTACAACTCAAAGTTTCTTGTCAAACAAAGAGCTTTAAAACTAATGAATGGGGTGTATATTGAAGTGGAAAATGAAACAAAAGCAAAGTGGCAGGAAATCTTTAAAATCAAGGATGTCGGTGAGCAAGCTATAGTTGAAATTGTTGATGTCATCAAGCAAGATCCTGATGTTACCGAGCAAGACCCTACTACCACCATTCAAATAGATGAAGATGTCATGGATACAGAGGTACCGGAACAGGAAATGATAGAAGGCAATGCATATGCAAAACTTGTATCTAGTGAATCAATCTTGGAACAAGTTCAACCTTATCCACCGGTCAAGCAACCTATCTCAACCGAAACCCCTAATGACACGGAGCAAGGCACCGAAGGCCACAAGTCTACAACAGAAGAAGGTACTACTCAAGAACAGACATCGCAAGCACCTTCTAGCACTAAGAATGTTGCAACTGAGACACCGAAGGACTCTACAGAGGTTAAAGAAATCGACCAAAGTGTTGCCTCTACCAAGCAACCTATCGAGGGTCATCAAGCCTCACAAGCCATTGTCTTAGTTCCATCGGTAAAAGGTAAAGAAAAGAAGATGAAAAAGCATAGTTTTAAAGTTGATTTGTCAAAACCAATAGTGTTTCCCAAGGTAGATATATCAAAATTAAAGGGGCAAGCACTCATTGATTTTGGTGAACTATGCAAAGCAAAGGCTGAACAAGAGAAACAAATGGTGATTCAAAAGAAAAATAAGGTACTTCAGAAGGTGAAAGCACTCTTAATAGACATGCTACCTGAAGCTATAGTATCAATAGATGTAGCCATCCACATTCAACTAGATGAACTCCTAACAAAGATAGAGACATATGGAGTAGATGCATCAGAGTATTTGAGGAAGCTAAAAGACAAAGAGCTCACTGCAAAAATGATAGAAGAGTACAAAAAGCTATAGCTATTGGCAAAGTTAAACTTGTCAAATTTATTGCTGAGTTGACTCCTCAACTCAAGCACATTCTTTATTTATTTTAGAAACTCTGCACATTTTCTTTTTCATTAAAGACATTAACAATAAAATAGAGGCAATTGAGAAAGAGATCACTGATATCTCAAACAAGTTGACCACAGAGCCAAATTTAGTTCAGAATTTCTATACAAGGTTACAATAGCTTATGGCTCAACAACTGGACCTAAGAAATGAAGAACACGAGATTAGGATGGACATAATGACACTATAGACATTATTCCTTCCTCATCTTTCATCCATCCAAAAACATATCAACCGAGCCACCTCCTTATCTACTACACAAGAGGGAAGCACTCTAGATGGCTTAATATCATTATTGGCTAATATCCAAGCACAATTTTTTTTAATGGACAGTGTAAAGAATGCCCTCTCTGTCACTCTCACCGAAGCAAGAACTAAGTACAAATCCATTTTTGACCAGTTACCACCCCCGAATGGTAATTAAGTTTTGATGTTTGTCAAAAAAGGGGGAGTGATATGATATAGTATTAGGAGAGTGATACAGTATTCAAAGTATCAAACAAAAGGAGAATAGTATACAGGGGGAGTATACCAAGCAGAGCAAGTAGAGTATCCAAGAGAAGTGAACATGACAGTAAGCAAAGATCATGAGTAGCACATAGAATATTGATCATCAGGACAATAAGCAAAGATCTCGAGCAACACACAGAACATTGATCATTGATCATGCAAAATCAAAGTTTTGTATAGTATATCGATAAGGGGAGTATTTCTGGATATATTATTTCATTGACTATTGTATATACTATCAGTATAGTCAAATTTTGCAAGTATATAGATTATTGAGTTATAACTTTGAAAGTAGTTTTTGTCAAACATCTCAACTAATGTCAAAAAGGGAGATTGTTACTACTTATCAAGTTGCCATTAGTTTTATGTTCAAAGTTATTCTATATACTCTAGTCGGTTATCTCTACCGAGATATTCAGTTGGTATGCACAGTCTAGTTGGTTATTGAAGAAAGTAGTCTCAGAACGCAGTTTACACCGAGTTGTCTATCGAGTATCATTTCATGTCTACCGAGTAGCAAAGATGACACACCGAGTTGTTACACACTGAGTGAAACATGTTACCAGAGTCATTGAACCTGGACATACATATGAAAACGTGTTACAAGATTGAGGAACATCTAACCATTATCACATTGGAAATTGCACTTAAAGATTGTGTATAATTTTGAGGTCATCTAACCAATGAAATATTTTGCATGGTTATTCATTTGATAAATCATGTTTGTAAGATCGAAGTAATGAATGGATCACTGACATAAGAGATTTATTTATACAACATGAGTTAAGAATTAAAAGGTGTGTGCATGAGTGTAAGAAGACTGTTATAGAGACACAGAGGTCACTGAGAAGGTTTTCAGAGAACAATCGAAGAACAAAGTAAATAGAAGGGTTTACCATGTTACTATATGGGTTACCAAGGTATGCTATAAGCAAGGTAATCTATTCTAAGAACATAGAATCTGCTATAACATTCCAAATGTCAAGTTGCAGATATTTGTAATGATTTATTGTAATATTTTGAAGTTGTAAGAGAAACCTTTAATAGGGTAAAAGACTCTAAACAAGTCTATAAATTGTAAAGCCTCTAACCAGGTGCAGCATTTAGTTTAAGTGTTGTAAAATCCTTTAGCAAGGCAGATCTAATAGATCTTATTACTCCTAACAGGGTAAGCTATCAGAAATAGCTAAACATGTAGCTCTAATCGAGCACTCTTTATTATTGTAGTAGTGAAGTTGTGGGTGTCATCCCCACCGCAGTTTTTCTCTCTAACCAAGAGTTTTTGCGTAACCAAAATATATGTGTTATGGAGTGAATCATGTATGATTGTTATCTATTTGTTTTAGCTTTATATTATGTTACTGCACTATTTGGTTTATGCATAACAGTAAAGTTATTGTTGAAGAAAAGTTTTGGAGTACTGATTCACCCCTCCCCTCTCAGTACATTAGCTTTTCATATTGGGCCTAACATATTCTTCATGTTTTTAGCTTCCAGAATGGTGGCTTCCCCCATGGTAATAGAGTCATCAATGAATTGTTCGTGAGAAAAAACTACATTGGAGGAAGAAGGTTTCAAACCCTTAAGATTACCATCTTCTACATTTTTAAGAATAAATCTACCCAGACATTCAGCTAGAATAGTGAACAGGATAGGGGATATGGGGTCCCCCTATCTAAGACCTCTGGAGCTTTTGAAGAAACTAGATGGGGAACCATTGACAATAACAACAAAGGAGGAAGTTTCCATGAGTTGAGAATAGAGCTGAATAACTTCATCACCAAAACCAAATGCTTTCATGATCCTAAGGAGAAACTGGCAGTTCACTCTATCAAAAGCTTTAGCCATGTCTAACTTTAGGAAGAAGCCCTGGTTATTCACCACTTTTAGGGAGTGGATATTTTGATGAACAGATATGATAGAGTCCAAAATCTGTCTTCCAAGGACAAAGCCATTCTGCTGGACAAAGATAATCCTAGGAAGAATTTCCAACAACCTGGAAGTTAGAACCTTGGATAAAATCTTGTAAATAGAGTTACACAAGCTAATAGGTCTAAACTTGCTGAGAGAATCAGCTCCAGGGATCTTTGGGATAAGGACAATGAAGGTGGCATTCAGTTCCTTAAGGAGTCTTCTAGAGCCAAAGAATTCTTTGACACCATTGTAGATGTCAGCCTCCACTATGTGCCAAAAATTTTGGAAGAAGAACATAGGGAAGCTGTCTGATCCAAGGGATTTAGCACCCTAAAAGGAGAACACCACCTTTTTGACTTCCAGATTAGAGGGAATACAGGATAAAAGGTTGTTATCAGCTTCCGTCAAGATTGAAGGAATAGCTTGCAAAAGGGTGTTTTGATTGCTGAAATCCAGGTTATCCACATCTCCCAGTAGGGTGTTGAAATACTCAAGAGCTTCCTTTTTGATATCACTATCCTCTATTAGGATGCCTTTGTTGCAGGATAATCTGGCTATTCTATTACCTGCCCTATGCTCGAGAGAAGTTAAGTGAAAGAACCGAGTGTTTTTATCTCCTTCCTTCAGGAACAAGGCTCTGGATCTTTGTCTCCAGAACATCTCTTCATTGGAAATGATGGTGTGGTATTTGGATAAAAGATCATTTTGGGCCATCCTAAGATCTTTAGACAACCTAGCCTCTTGGATTCTATCCTGAACCTCCTTCATTTCAGCTTTGACTTCAATTTTGCTCTTGAATATGTCACCAAAAATCTCTTTGTTCGAAATTTTAATTTTAGCTTTTAGGATGTTGAGCTTTTTGGCAATTCTAAAAAGAGTCGTACCCTCCACTTCAGAATTCCACCATTTAGCAATACGAGCTTCCAGAGAAGGATGGGAAAGCCAAGCTTTTTCAAATCTAAAAGGGAAGTTTCTCTTGGCCGAAAAAGAGTTGGCAATAAAGGAGATGGGGTAATGGTCAGACCCAATTTTGATAACAGAAGCAAGGGAGCAGCTATACTTAGAAAACTAGTCAGGAGAAATTAAAGATCTATCTAGCTTAACTTGAATCAGATCAGCTCTAGTTCTTCTATTGGTCCAGGTGTAATTGATACCCTGGAGATCCACATCAATGAGAGCTTGATCATTTATGAAATCCATAAGGTCTTGTTTCCCATCAAGTTGTAAAGGGATACCTCCCATCTTCTCTTCCTCTTTGAGTGGAGTATTGAAATCTCCCATAATAATCCAGCTTTGATCAGCAAACTTGAGTCTATCCGCTGCAAGGTTGTTCCAATATTTAACTCTCCTGATTTTGGTGTTAGGCATGTAGACATTAGATAACACCCAAACAAAGTTGTCCTTAATATGCTCAAGCTAAATAGAGTTCCTATTAAAAGCAGAGATGATTTCCTTACCTATTATAGTTTTTTAGTTCCAAAAAATCGCAGTTCCTCGAGAAGCTCCCTCTGAGTTAGATCCTATGACCCTATTTTCCTTGAAAATTCTAATCTTTTCAACTTTTTCCTTAGACATCTTGGTTTCTTGTATAAGGACTACATCCGGTTTATGATCTCTTATGATGTTTCGCAACACATCCTGCTTATGAGGGGTGTTCAGCCCTCTGATATTCTAGGATATTATCTTCATACTTTAACTGGGGATAGGGCTAACTCAATGGAACACTGTGTTCCATCAGCACGGTTCTTCCAACTTTCCCGTTCCCTTTGATGTTTTAGGGATGGCCTTCCCTGCTTTTTGTTATGACTTTCAACATCTACCATTTTCTTGATCTTGCTTCTAGTTGAGATTCCTCCATTGAGTTCCTCCTTGTTCATTTTTCCTTCTCTCAAACCAGGAATTTGGAGATTCCCATCCAGCATATCCACATTTTGAGAAGGGGTTTTACATAGAAGTGGCTTTGGGCTTCCATTAGTCAAAAGCAGTAAGGGCTCAATGTCAGAAGGGTCTTGAGCTTCATTAAAGTTTTCCTCAACCGATTTTGAGAATGATGAGGCTAGAATGGTTTCTTCCTTCTCCTGACTAACAGATCCAACCTTCTGGTCTGGGATGGTTTCTTCCTGCTCCTGACTAATAGATCCAACCTCCTGGTCCTCTAGGTTATTTTTATTGTTCAACTCAATACCTTTCTCTAGTTCTTTAGAGCTCTCTGGTTGGTTGTTAGAGCAGACACAATCTTGTTTATCATTACTACTATTCCCAATCCTCCTGACTTCATTCGCTAAATCCATTACATCCTTATTTTGGTTACACTCAGTTGATGGGTCTCCTTTTTTATTTACCATTTGCCAAATCTTTTTGTTCTTGATGTTGCTATCGGTCTTGCTTTCCTTGCTTTTCTTGAGTGGACATGATTTTGCCCAATGCCCCGATTTTTTGAAGTGGAAATAGGAAAATGGAAGAGATTCGTATTCAATAGCTTGGAACCATTTTCCAAGTTTAGATATGATTTCTATGGATTGAGGCATATCCATCATTTGATTAACATTTATGCAGATACGAGCAAAGACTAACCTTGATTTAGCCACCATCATCGGGTCAATCGTCAGGAGTTCTCCAAAGGATTTTGCAATACCCTTGAAAACTTCCTCATTCCAGTATTCCAGTGGGAGACCTGGGAGACGTGTCCAAACTGGCACAGAAACAAAGAAGGACTCATCTAGGGCAAGGTTCGGGCCCATTTCTGAAGAGCCAAGGATGACTTGCCAACATCCAGGAGCCTTCACAGAGAGCTTTATTCATGTCTTCTTCAGAGTTAAAAGTGAAGGCAAAAAACCCTCTAGGCAGCGCTGCCACGTCCACTTGACCTTTTATGAGCTATTTTCTCCTTATGAAATTCCTAACATCATTGATGTTAGGCCTAAAGCTAGAGAATCATCCCACTAATGTCATGGATAGGCCAACTACAGTCATATCAACTACTTTGTCCGGAACAGAGATAACACCCAGTCCAGAGGTTGGGTCTGAGATATTTGTAACTTCCGGAAGCCTAGATTAGCCAGCGACTTCACTCCAAAGAGCGAAGACCATTTTTTACCTTTACCTCTGTCGTGTGGGTCCTCGGGTTTTGAATCTTTATCCTCTCCCAATTTTTCTTTTTCCTTGTCCTCTTCTAACCCTTGAGATGCCTGACCTCCTGCCTGTTTGCCAGTTCCAGTCCCAGAAAAATTGCAATCTCTAGGAAATCCGCCTTCCCCAGGAATTCCGCCATTTCCCAATTTGAAATTTGGGATTCCCGCTCCTTTTCGCTCTACCATTTGTGTGAATCACAATTTTATTTTAGTTATTCTCATGCAATTAGATAATATTTAAGTTTGATAATATAACAACATAATAATAATAAATATATAAAAATTTATACAATAATAATATAGTATAACTATACTATAATATATTAATAATATAATAATTTAAAAAACAATGATATAAGAATACTAATATTTATTTTTATTTTGTATTAAATTTCTGGTAAACATAGTTTGTGCAAACATAAAAAATCATTTACCTCACATACTCACATTAAATTTATTTAATATCATCTTATTGTATATAATATTTAATTAAGATTTTCTTTATTCAAATTGTGATAGGTTTAATCATAATGATAATATTTTTTATTTATTATTCAATATTATTATTTTATTATTAAAAATATTTGTCCTTCAAAAAAATTCTTTTATTCCACTAATATCACTTTCTAATTCTTTCTTATTTTAATTTTATAATTAACAATGTAGTAATTAAGTAATATATTTTACTTAGTCATATAAAAAAAATAAACTCAATCAAGCAAAGGCAACATCCCTTCTAAATAATATTTTTATAATAAACTAATTTAGTTATAATTATAATCTACAATCTAATAAAATTTATAATTTTAAAATTATACATCTTCTAAAATCAATTTATAACTAACAATTACAATTCGAATTGTATTACTATTTCTAATTCAAAATATACAATATCAACCTTATTATCTCACCTTCACCATGATTTACAAATACACTACTTCAAACAAGCAAACATATTCTTGTAATCAAAATATTATTAAAACAAACATACTTATTAAATTAAAGTATATATGTGGCACTTGTTTTACTATATTCTATATTGAAAATGGTGATCAAATTGCACAAGTTACACCATTGTTGCATAGTGATATCAAAAGAACACAAAATTCATAATATTAATTTTTGGATGAACTTTTACTTTGAAGTAGGTGTTCTTTATAAAATTCATGATATTGTTCAGCCATCCAAACTTACCAATAAAGTTATAACTTTTAGTTTATTTAGTAATAATAAACTAACCTATTAATTTATTATCTTCTAACATTCTTATTTATTAATTATTTATATATCATATAATATAACTAATGATGTAATATTATTCCAATATTCTCTTCATATTACATCAATCCAAGGAAACAATACTACAAGGATTTAACACAACAAACCTATTGGAAAATTTGATGAAGCATCTCCACCAATTCCCTCACTCACCTAGGAAACACATAAGTGGATCTCTAGATTGAAAAACCTTATGAATCAATACGTAATACATTATGCACAAGTACACCATTCCTATGAATCAATAAAAATATATTATCCATAAGAAAAGACACCAACCAAGTGTGAATTGAGACTCAAACTCAATTATCCACAATAAAAAACCGCCAATCAATAATGAATTAAGACTAACTCAACAATCCATAGTAGTGCAACAACCAATCAATTGTCAACTGAGACTAACATAACTATCCATAGTAAAAATCCTTCATTTATGGATTGAGACTTAATCAATTATCTACAAATATAAACCTACAAAATAATAGATTGAGAAAAACCCAATTATTCATAGGTACCACTCACCAAGTATATAGATCAAGATAAACTCAATTGTTTGCAAACCATAAACAATTGTCATTCTCCCTTTCTCCATGAAGCAAATGAAAATGAAAGAGGCATTTCTCAAATAATATAGTGTATCACTCTGAGTGAGAGGCTAACTCAAGATAATAAAAAGCCTCCAACCTTTGATGCCTCTAGCCTTTAATTAGATTTTCTTTACACTCTATCCAATAGAAGTACCATGCGAGTTTCCAAATATTTTGTAACTTTTGTCAATTGGAGCACATATGGTCCTAAGAGTACAAGAATAAGATGACATGATAAATATCCATTTCAAAGTTTTGGACTTAACTAATAATACACATTTTATAATGTGTTCCAAAAAACAAAAATATAAACCCTACAAATCTTCAAACATGTGATCTATTATATAAATAAAATTACCTAATAGTTTCTCTCCTTGTAAATCCATTAATACCTTAGACATTCATGTACTTCAAATAAAACATAATCATATATTTATCATCACCATATATGTCCTACCAATGTAAAATATCTATTGCAAATAACATGAGGAAATTGTTTTCATGCTTAAAACCTGTTAGGTTAAACATAGCTAATTAGACTAAAAGGATGAATCAAAAAATCCTTAACTAATTTAGCAACCTTAAACACAAATCAATTAAATAAATGCAAAACAAGAGAATTAAACAATTAAGATAATTGAAAACTCCCTTCAAAAGCATTGTGACTTCCATTGCTCTTCTCCATAATTGTTGGTTGATTGGCTCTCAGGTGATGCACTAAAATTCCTACATAAGATATACAATTATTTTGAAGACTGTGATTCTAGACTGAATTTAGAAAATGATCTGGTATTTATAGATTTTCAAATGAGATCAGGGGAGATTTGGAACTAAAGTGTTGATTGATATATAACTGAATTTGATTGATCGGTTAAGTGGATTGACTGACTTGTTAACTCATTTGATTGAGTATTCAACTAGATTGATTGGATAGTGGACTAAATAGATTATCCAGTTGACTGAGTTGATTGAAGAGATGACTAATTAGATTGATTAGTCAAAAAAAGTCATCTGGAGTGAAATGGGGAGATTGGAGAGTTAACTGATTAGTTAGCTAATTTGATGAACCAATTATGATTTCCAACATGCGTTGTAGGAATTTGAATTTGAAATTCAATTTCATGTTATTTGGATTTGGATTTTGATTTTTGAATGCTAAAATGCACATGAAATTTTATTGAAATGTGATGAAATTCAGATTTGGTGAAATGTTAATTTGATGAAATGAAATTAATTGAAATGAGTTGAAATTCGAATTTGGGGAATTGGAAGAAAGAATTAATTAATTAAATAATTTAAATGAAATTATTCACTCATTAGAAATAGGATTAATTGAATAATAAAGATTATTTAATTAAAGAAATAATCACAATTAATTAAATAATTAATATTAATATTTGAGAAAGGGTTAAATGATGAAATGATTAAGAAATGATAGAAATTGGATAATTAGTAAGAAAAATGAATAATGTTGATTAGGTCAGTTGAGAATAATTAATAAGCTTAATTAAATAATTAAAGAATTACTTAATTAATTTAGACGAATAATTAGTGTATGATTGATGAGACATTTTTATGTGTCTATATTTTCCCCTCTTTGACACAATGTCAAGACAATGTTGTTTCAAAGAAAATAAAAAATTTGTGCCCCAGTATTCCCTAGTGACACTTATAGTGTAAATATGCCCTCTCGGAAAAAGTGGTCAATTTTTCTTGAAATTGAGACCATCTTTTTGATATCATGCTAGTGATCAATCGTGTGAAGTTTCACTCTATTTTGAGTAAGTATGACTACCCTACAAGTTTTTTGAAGTTCAGGGGGACCACGATTGTCGGAGAGGTAAAAACCCTAATTTTGAGCTATAAATAGTGATTTGGCCCTCTCATTTGCTCATTTGCATTCTTGTGAGTTTCAAGCCTTCCTATGACTTTGTGAGCATCATGACCAGCTTTCGAGCGTGATTGCACCTGTCTGATTGAGTCTGATCATGCCAGAGACCACTCAGGACTAGAGGCATGGTACATATTTTAAAAAAAGTGTTCGTTTAAGCTTGTTTTTGCTATTTTTTTTTCCAATTTTCCTCAGAGATTTTTTTTGAAGTGATGCGCATTTGCATTTTGATTTGTGCACATTTGTTGATATTTATTCATATTTGATAGTAGTAGTTTGCATTCGACTAATTGATTTGTATTAGTGAATTTTGTTGCGCATTCGATCCTAGTGTTGTGCATTTGATTTGTCGAATTCGCATTCATTTATATTGTGACAGAATAGCTCTTATGAGTTCGCATTTTCTATAACCTGATTCGCATTCACCGTGATAAATTCACATTCATTGTAAAATTTGATTTTTTAATATTTGTAAATTGAAATTTGTCATGCGAATAGTTAAGCTGACATACTTTTTGTGGTTTTACTTGCAGGTGAATTTTAATGTGCTCGTATGTAGGCAGATGAGGCCTAATGGTCTCAATAGGCGAGATGAGTTACTTGTTGAGGAAGTAGCATTGGTCAGACATTTGGGATTATATCATATCTTGCATATTTCAAAGGTTACAACCAACAGGGCCATGATCACTGCTTTAGTTGAGCGGTGGCATTCTGAGACTTGTTCCTTCCATTTGCCTACTAGAGAGGCATCCATTACCTTAGAGGATGTCTAGTGGATTTTACACATTCCTATCCAACAGGGCCATGATCATTGCTTTAGTCGAGAAGTGGCATTTTGAGACTTGTTCCTTCCATTTGCTTACTAGAGAGGCATCCATTACCTTAGAGGATGTTTGGTGGATTTTGCACATTCCTATCCATGGTGTGAGAGTCATATATGATCATAGAGATGGGATAGACAAATTGTGTGATCCCTTTGAGTGTAGTGAGCAGGACTTGCATATGAGAGGTCGATATGAGATACCATGGGAGTGGATGGACTATGATTACCTCATTGTAGTCTTGTGTAGTATAGTAGTAGGTCGATTGATACTAGATAGGAGGTCACATGGATTTATAGTTAGATGGGGTTGTGTGATCCATGATATGATTGTACATAGATGGGTGTTTTCTTGGGGTCCATATCTTCTTGCGACCTTAAATTATCATATGCATGGTAGAGTATATCTAAGGCACAAATCTATTGGATGTAGCGTTACATTGCTCCAGGTTTGGGCTTGGGAGCTTATAGCCATCTCTCGGCCAGCTGTTCATGTTGATCTCAAGGGTGAGAAAACTTATGCGTATAGGTATACTCTAGGCAACAAACATAAGGGTTCAGGGAACACCTTGTACTAGAGACATCAGATAGATATTTTATAGTACTTCACATGGTGACCATATTTGGATTGCCCTTATTGGCCAGATGTTGCTCAACATTTACCATTCTATCATCAATAGTGGTATCTTATTGGTCAGGCTTTGGATACTCATTAGGTTATTGATATACATCTTCCAGGATGGGTACTTTGACAATTCAAAGAGATACAGGGTATTCCTGATATGACTGCTTATTTTTCTCGTGTTACTCGTGAGATCAACAATTGGGGGGCTTGCATTCATCCTCATGTTATTGTTGGTGAGTTTGATTCTTTACATCCTATGTAGTGGGGCTAAAGGGTTGGTCCAGTGGATCCAGGGATGACAACTCAGTATGATGGGTGGTGGTTGGAACATAGACCCATTCCTTTGATAGATCTTGCCATTCTCATATCACCACAGCAGATTCAACATCAATGGTGATGAGGAGGGAGAGGAAGATGGAGAGGGAGAGGGAGAGGGAGAGGGAGAGGGAGAGGGAGAGGAGCTATGTTGGCTATAGCAGCAACAAGGGAGGAGGAGGAAGATGAGGGGGAGGAGGTGGAGGGTGAGGGAGAGGATATGGAGGTAGACATTGGTGGGGACGCCAAATCCAGTACCTCAGATAGGGAGGGAGATGATGATTCTAGTTTAGGATCATTGAGGAATGAAGGGGACAATATGACGATGAGGGCACATATGACATTGACATGCCTGAGTTGAAGGATGTTCCTACTACAGATAGAAGTGGAGATGGAGTGCAGGGTGGGGATGGAGATGAAGATGATGATCTGCAGGTATTGAGAGCACAAATTTGGATTTTGGAGGATGCATTGGAGAGAGAACGACATGCAAGGAGAGAGGGTGATACTGTGCATATTCTCAAAGCATAGATACAAATCTTGGAGGATATGGTGGCGATTGTTAGGAAGAGATGGAGGGAGGATAAAGAGCTATTCTAGATAGATTATAAAGCCTTGGAGGTAGAGAGGGATCATATTGCAGCTGCAAGGGATCAGATTGCGATGGAGAGGGATCGTCTCTAATAGGAGAGAGATGAGGTTGTGCAAATAGTGCAATTGACAATGCATGCTTATGATCAGTTGTTTGGTCTAGGGACATATGCATAAACATAGGCAAATAGATTTATTAGTGTTGTCTAGGAGGCTATATACTATAGATAGGCTTATGAGAGAGGCATTCCCGAGAGTCAGAGGGAGCCTAGCTATCGAGCCTATAGATCTCGGATCAAGTCTAGTAGAGACACAATTCAATGGACTGGCAATGGAGTGATGGGTCCTCCTAGGAATCATCAAGACATCCCAGAGTAGGATCCAGTAGGAAGGACCCTCTTCGAGATAGAGGCAGTGTCAGTTGACACTAATTTGATGATATTAGTCAGTCCATTGGGCCTTTTATTGTATACTTTGACACATTATCATTTTTGAGTTATATGATATGTAGTTTTGGTGGCATTCTATATGCTTGTGTTTTATTGATGATGCATGTTTATGTTATGTAATCTATATGATTTTATTTATGCTTTCTATGTGATGCATGGTGAAATTTTATGTGATGTATGATTCTATGTGATCTTGTTATATGATTGTTTATTTTATGGTTTTAAATGAATGCTATATTGTGTGATGCATTTTAAGTGTATGTGACTATGTTTAATGATTGAAATGCAACTATTAAAGTGGTTAAATGATAACATACTTAAATGAAATGTAACTAAATGAATGCAATTTACCATGATAATGAAATTAAATGATCATGCAATTAACATGAGATTTAAATGAATGGTATTAAAAGAGCTAGCTAAATGAATCAACTAATTGAATGCAATTAATGTTTTTGTTTCAAATGTGCCAAAGTATTGTTTTATCCTTTTTGACTTAGTTAAAGTAGAAGAAATTTTAGTAGTATGAAAGAATTGATGAGAGAGAGATAATGCAAAATGATGAGAAGATGAGAAAGAAAACTAAAGACAATCCACTAGGAATAGTGATCTCGATTGATACAATTAGCACAATAGGACATGAAATGATATGATATGATAGATGATGAATAGTCTTCTTGTCTTTGCAACACATTATCATCACTGAGCCTTATTATGTAACAATAAAGTTGTGTACATCAAGGTATAAAGAACCAAGACATAAAGATATCTCATTTTAAGAAACAAACACTTAGCAAACAAGGAATGAACCCTTTATTCTGGGAATTATGCTAAGGGTTGAGGTATGTGTGGCATTCACAAGCTAAATTCTCCTACTATAGACACCCATTAGATCCATTGCCCCAAAAATTCATTGCTTCACACCACAGACAACAAACAAAGAATAGGAGATCATGCTCATCATAGCTCCTCTAGTCACTTTTGGACATCCTTGAGTAGGATAGAAACATGATCTTTGCCAATTGATAAAAGATAATGTAATGATGGTGAAAAGTGAATGATGGAAAGATCAAGAGGAAAGATTTTCTTCCCTCTGAGGAGAGATGAAAGTTTCACTATGGATTTCCCTTCAAACACTTTATCCACATTACATTTAAAAGAGGGGGGGAATTCACTAGATCCAACCTCTTAGGAAAGAGATTGAATACTAAATGAATTGATAATGGTGTGAAGATGACAAGCTAACCCCTCTTTTAGATTGAGTAATGGTTGAATTATGTGTTTTGAGACTAAAGCGTAAAAGTAGTAAAGAAGTGATTATAACTTGAAATGGAAGCATGGGATGAAGTTGTGCACCTGGATCTAGCTATAATATGTCGAGACGAAGCTGCCCTATGAATTTGAGGAAAAGTTGTCGAGACTGCACTAAAAGTGCACACTATCCTCTGAAAAATCCATGAAATGAAAAGGGTTTTTCTACCTCTATGAATGGAGTCCAAATATACAAATATAGTTTTGCACCTGCAACCTACACACATAAAATAGAGAAAAAGGGGTTGGGATTGGGGGTTTGCCTTTAGGTCAAACCCCAGTTTTGGAATTAACCAAATGATAAAAGAAAGTACTTGCAAGTAAATGTAAATTACCTCAAGGGAGATTGTAGATAGAATTGCTTGTGTGAAATTGAATGTTGAAAGGGATCTTGTCTTCAATGATTGAATCCTTGAATTGAATGCAACACCTTGCCTTGAAGGGAGACTTGAGAATGCTCAATGCTTGAAAGGGATGCTTGAATGCGTGATCTCATATATTCAAACTTATGCAAATGGGAGGGAAAATGAAACTTATATATTCGTCAATTAAGGTTAATTGAGTGATTTTTTGTCATAGGCTGACATAGGGAAAGTTTTCCCACTTAAAATGCAAAGACCAATGCAAAGATAGGACAGAGGGGGTCCCAAAATAGGGTGTGGATGATCCTATCCTAGGGGGACAGGGGTGCCACACCCCTTTCTTTCCCTTGTCTCAGGACAAGAAGCAGGTTCAAGTAGTACGGGGGGCAAAAAAAGTGCAGTTTTCAAGGATTGAGAAAGTCTCGAGTCTCTGATCAAGCTTGGGGATTCAATTTACCAATGTGAGGACCCTAATGTGGTCAAAAATTTCAAAGGTTGCAATTTCATGACACTACATTTAGCCCCCACTTTAGCGGGAGTATAAGCATATGCCCATACTATCGATAAAGTACACAAAACAAAAATTGAAAGACTTCTACCATGTCAAGGAGGAAAGATACACCAAGCCCCCAAAGGACTAAGGATCTTATGACTTAGATTGACAAATTAAAAGGGAAGATCGAGAAGAGAAAACCATGACTCCAAGTAGAAAGATTCCCCTCACTATGAGTCATGAAAAGTAAGGTTACCAAAATCACAAAGCGAAGTCAAGTTCACTAAGTAACTTTAAGTATCAAGAAGGAAAATATGAGAGGAGTGCATGCCCCCATGTTAAAATGATCGTGCATGCATTATCCGGTGCGATTTATTTAAGGTAGGGTACACCCAAGAGAGAGAGAGAAGAGAGGGAGCATGTTATCACAAGGATTTAGCCCCCAATCAAGGAATAAAATCAAGGATAATGAACATAAAACATGAGGTAGTTTTGTTTTCCTTGGTGTCAGTATGCTATATGATAACTCATGTATATCATATATGTATGTTCATATAATAATCATCATTCCCCAAAGAAAGGACACTACCTTGGAAGAAACGCAATAGAGGATTTCTTTTTGAGTCAACATGAAAGAGACCAAAAGAGATCTGAATGCTTTATATCATCCACAAGTAGACATTAAGGGAAAAATAGAAGAATAGGGATACACATAGAAGAATAGTTACAAAGAGAAAGAGAGGAGAGAAGGAGAAGATCTATAGTGATAATGTTGCTAATCTAGCATGATATCCACCTCTCGATCTTGCTACTATTTTGGGAAGGTAGGCAACATGCTAGAGGAGTGACAACGAGCGTAGTAGATGGAGCTATCACAAGATCCAAACAAGGACTATGCTCATGAGCTAAGTCACTTTGTTTGATTCTAGGAGCTAGGGTTAGGGTTTTTGAAAATTCTACTGATAAATGCTTGTCCACACCAACATGTTCATAGTCACTATCAGAAGCATTAGAAGTTTCATTGCCATCATTAATAACATTTTAACTCATTTATTCATCAAGATTTATAGAAAGAGGAACACAAACATGAATAGGAGTAAAACCATCACATATTTTTTCCAATTTACGATTTGGAGATGTAGGTTCAACATCTTTCTTAGGAGAAAAGGGAATCATGTCAACTATTGGAGTCTTGGGAGATTGAATGTTTTGAGGAACAACTTCACAAGATCAAGCACGACGCCTTCATTGATGGTCTCTCGCACAATGATTTTGTCGAGTCTTAGCAGAAGACTGAGAAGAAGGAGGAACATTTGTTGAAGGAGGAATAGTCTCCTCTTTGATAATTGAAGGTTTAGGTTGTGGTCTTTTAAGTTGGACGAGAGGAGAGGCAGGCCTCTTATCTCTATAAGAGGAAGGAGGTGGAACTGCACCATATAAAGGAGGAATAGTAGATGTAGGAAGGAGACCAGGTCCATCACGAGGAGGAGGTACATGTATAACCTTAGGAGGAATATTGTTGTTCTTTTGAGGAGAAGGCATAGTTACATCCATAGGAATAGGTTAAGGAAGATTAGTCCTATCCATTAGAGGAAGGATTTTATCTTCAAGAAGGATGGGAATGTCAATTGTTGGGAATCTAGATTGACTTAAGGATAAGATCATATCTTTCTTCCATCTTTGATAAGATTGGAAAAGAGCATTGCTCCTTTGTGGAATAGATTGAAATTACTTAGGATAAAAGAAATCAATAGGAACACTAGGGCTTCTTTCAGATGGTTGAAATAAGCTATGATTAACAGTTATGATTTCTCCATTGTAGGGAAATTTCAAACACTTATGGATTGGAGAAGTAATAGCCTTCATGGAAGATAGCCAAGGATAGCCCAACTTCACATGAAATTTCTCAAAAGAAGGAATGATAACAAAGTTGACATCCATAGATTTAGTATGAACTTCAACAAGGGTGATAGAACCAATGGTAGGACAAGAGAATCCATCAAATAACTTCACCACCACATTAGTGTCATCATATATTGGTTTATACAAATGTAAAGTGAAAAGATACTCCTAAGTGATGACATTAACCATGCAAGAGGGATCAATAAGCATACTACAACAAGGCATATCCCAAACCTTCACAACTCTGTATAGAGGCCCATTAGGTGCTCTAATGGTCTCACTAGGGTCAAGTGTGATACATAAGTCCTTAGGTTTCCTTTGTTTCTCTACCATATTCACCAAATTCTAAATTGTAGTAGTCATATCAAAAGGAGAGAAAGAGGTATGTTCAGTCTCAATCATGTTAGAGGTATGAGAAGGAAAAGGATCAATAAAAATCTTAAGATTTTGATTAGGAGGAGCTATTGATTTGTTTCCCTTATCATTCAAACCTGCCACAAATATAGTATTACTATCAATCAAATCTTGAATCTTACTTTTCAATCCAAAACATTTCTCAATATCATGACCAGGTTGATGATGAAATTGACAAAATGAATTGTTATCAAAATAAGGGGATGCAAGCTTAGAAGGATCAACTAGTTTTATAAGAGGAAGTTTGATAACATTTCATTGTAATAAATGAGACATAATACTATGTAAAGATTTATTCAAAGGAGTAAATTGTCTTTCTCTTTTAACAATTTTAGAAATAGGAGGCACATCTGTTGTAGCATTCACATTGTTGTTGTTGATTGTGTCATTGAACTTGATGAATCCTTTTGTTGGTTTGAAATTTGCAAATGGTTGTTGAACACTCCCCCCTTATTACTCAGAGCCATAAGAGTAGATTACTCCATTTGACTCATAGCCAATTGATAATTGTGAAGTGTTGTGCACTATTACAGAATGGAAGTAAACTCAGAAAGGAGAAGTTTGTCTCTAATATCTTTTTGCAAATTAGAAATGAAAATTATTTGAATATCATTATCAGGCACTTGAAAATAAATTTGAGAACACAAATGATTATATCTACCAATGAAATCAATCTCTTTTTCTTTAACGCCTTGTTTACAATGCTTTAAAATAGTCAAAGGGATCTTAGGACCTACGATGTTTTGAAATTTTTGAATAAAAGTATTTGCTAATTGTTGAAAAGAAGTGATAGAATAAGAAGGAAAAGAGAAATACCATTGTAAAGCCTTATCTCTTAGCATTCTTGTAAACGATTTTGCAAGTAATCTTTGATCATAAGAAAAATCAATACACAAAGTTTGAAATGTGTTGACATGTGTTAAAGGATCTCCTTTTTAATTATAGAGTTCCAATTGAGGGACTTAAACATGTTTAATAGGGATGACTCTAACAATATCGAGAGAAAGTGGGATCACAACATCAAATGTGGGCACACTAAACTTGGACTCATGGAAGCGATTTGTTGTTGTAAGGAAGACATAGTTTGAGCAAGATTGTTAATGGTCACTTCGGTAGAAGAATTGATGTTAGACATGGTTCATTGAGAAGGTGGTGTAATGTTATTGAAGGAAGAAATTGATTTAGAATAAGGTGGTGGGACATTATGATAAGTAGGAATAGGTGATGATTGAGTAGGGAATGGGACACTTAAAGGAGGAATAAAATTATTGAATGAATTGCCCCTTGTGTCACAATGATTGGTTGAGGGATAACGAGAATGCTTATTGAAGACATAGGTAAAGATGGAGGATTAAATGAAGAAGAGGGATTGCCCCCATGACTAATGGTTGTAGGTATGACTTTTTGATTTGATGTGCCCATCATATTTGAAGTGAAAGTAGGAATACTAGCCATAGGATTAGTCAAAGGAATAAAAGGATTTGAAGGTTCTGAATAAGCTAGGGCTTCAACACAACTCTTTATAGGCATGACATTGGAATCAAAAATATGAGAAATGACACGCAATATATCAATTCCATTATTATCACTTTAAATCATTCATTTAAGGCCTTCAATTAATGAAAGGGCTTCACTATTAGGGTACTTGGGACATCCATTGTTGAAAGTTATCAAATTGATTATCCAATTTTGAAAGTTGATCTATGGAAACTCTAGTCAAAGCTTCTTGTTCATCATAGGATTCATCAACTAGATAGATAGGGACATGATTAGGATGGGAAGAATTACCATTATCCTCATTAAAGAAGTTGTTTCCAGGGGTAAAATAAGTGTAAATTACATAATCAGATATCAAAGAGCGAATCACAACTCTAATCTAATTAATATTACTCCTAAATGACAATGAAATAATGCATAATCAATTGAATTGAAAGAATGATCTATCTAAAACTTTCTCAATTGGCATAGCAAGGCTTCTATTGCTCTTCTCCATTGTTGTTGATGTAGGTGGCTCTCAAGTATTGCACTTGTTTTCCCACATAAGATAAACAAGAATTTTGAAGACTATGATTCTATGAGTCTAGATTCTATGATTCTAGATTGATTGAGAAATTGATTTTTAATTTTTAGATTTTCAACACAAAGAGGGTGAGAAATAGAACTCAAGTGTTGATTGATAGATGACTGAAATTGATTGACCAGTTAATAGAGTTGATTGATTTGTTAACTCAATAGATTGGAGAGTGAACTAAATAGATTGTCTAGTAAACTCAATTGATTGATCATTAGACTAAATTGACTAGGGAGATGACTGATTAGATGGATTAGTCAGAAAAAGGTGATTGAGAGTTAAAAAGGATGATTGATGAGTTAACTAAGTTAAATGATTAGACAACTGATTTTTTCAATCAGTTCTAATTTTAGCATGTGTTGTAGGATTTTGAAATTGAAATTGATTTTCATTTTCAATTTGGATTTGAATTTGGTCATTCGAATGTTGAAATGCACATGAAATTAACTGAAATTCAGATTTGGTGAAATGTGAATTTGGAAGAAGTGAAATTAATTGAAATGAAGTGAAATTCGAATTTGGGGAAAATGAAATGAAATTAGTTGGAATTAATTGGAATTATAATTTGGGGAATTGGAGGAATTTAATAAATTAATTTAAATAATTTAAATGAAATTATTTAAACTTAGGAGATTGAATTAACTAAATAATAAAGATTATTTAACTAAGGAATAAATCACAATTAATTAAATAATTGATATTTAATTAATAAATCTACAAATACAATTGTGCATGTGCAACCTACACACAAAAATGAGAGGAAAAGGGTTAGGATTGGGGGTTTGCCTTCAGGTCAAACCCCAGTTTTGGAATTAACCAAATGATGAAAGAAAGTACTTGCATGTAAATGTAAATGAAATAATGAAATGTAAATTACCTCAAGGGAGGTTGTAGATACAATTGTTTGTGTGAAATTGAATGTTGAAAGGGATCTCCTCTTGAAGGGAGACTTGAGAATGCTCAATGCTTGAAATGGATGCTTGAATGCTTGAATGCTCTTGAATGCTTGAATGTGTGATCTCATATATTCAATCTTATGCAAATGGGAGAGCAAATGCAACTTATATATTCATCAATTAGGGTTAATTGACTATTTTTTCGTCATAGGCCAACATAGGCTTGGGAGTACATAGCTATCTTTCATCCAGTGTTACATGTTGATTTAAACCTAGATCAACCATATTCTTACAGGGATACTATTGGTGTGAGATATAGGGCATCAGGGTAACATCTTATATTGGTGTCATCAGATTGATATCTTATAGTTTTTCTCATGGAGACCTCATCTTATTTGCCCCAGTTGGGATGATGATGCCCATCATCTTCATTTTTGTCAACAATAGAGATATCTTATTGGTCAAGACGTGGGTGGTCACAGGGTTATTGATATGCATCTTCTTGGTTGTGTAATCCGATAGTTCGGGGAGATACAGGGTATTCCAGATGTGACGCCTTATTTTGCTTGCACTACTCGAGAGGTTGGTGATTGGGGTGCTTGCGTGCAATCGCATGTTCCTATTGTTGAGTTTGATGCTCTTGCTCTTGTTCAGTGGGGATGGTGGGTTGGTGTAGAAAATCCAAGTTCCCCAACATAGTATACTATATGGTGGATACAACACAGACCTATATCTTTGACAGATCTGATAGTTCTAATTGTTACTCAACAAATTAGACATGGCAGGGGTCCTAGGAGGAGAGGAAGAGGTGGGGGGTGATATGGGGGAGGGAGAGATGAAGGTGGGAGAGTTGGAGGTGGGATAGATCTGATAGTAGTGGTTGCAGAGTAGGTATACAATGGAGAGGAGGATGTGGATATTAGTGGAGAGACAACATCTATGAGCAATTTTGATAGGAGTGATAGTGAGGGAAATGAGTCAGCATCAATCTCATCGAGCATCGATGGGGATGAGGATGAGGATAGTGGACATGATGTTGAGATGCTCCAAACTATGGAGTCAGGAGTGTTAAGATCTGATTACTAAGTGAAAAGTACAGATGCCAAGCTATCAAGATGAGAGGGGGGGTGAATCATACAAACTTAATCTTCCATAAAATCAACAGATTCAACCTTGGTAGCTTTAACAAATATATGTAACCAAAACTGTAAAACATGCAAACTCATAAACAGATAACATCACAACATATTCAACACCAGATTTAATGTGGAAACCCAAATAGGGAAAAACCACTGTGGGATTTTGGACCCACTAAGAAATATACTCTTTTAGAGTATGCTCGGTTAAAAGCAAATCCTATTAAAGATTACAAACACATTGCTAGATGTGACCCTATTAAGGGATTTCCCTCAGATCTGTTAGGATCTTCACTTTGTTAGAAGTGACCTTGTCAAAGGATTTCAAACACTCAACTAGAATGTTACCTTGCTAGAGGGTTTTACAAATAAGACTGTTAAGTCCACTCGATTAAGAGATTTTCTGTCACTTTACAAAATAACAGTAATAAGAATATATCTGCAACTTTACATCTAAAATGCTAAAGTAGATTCTTATTTGCTCAATACTTCTTATTCATAGGACTTATCTTGTCCCTCTGCTGGGATCTATACTCTATTAATCAAACAGGTCTTTAAGCTTCTATGCTCGGTAATCACTATGTAGCATCCCTGTGCTTACATTTGCCCACATACACTATTTACCAACAATTTCTTATTTATAAATAATTTGCTAACCACTGAATCTCCTTGATCACATTTCCCATGATCAATCTTAGCCATCAGATCTCCAAACTTGACCAGGTTCAATGCATCTTTCGATCTAAAAATGTTTTACTTCACCTTGGAACTTGCATACATTTCTTGGAACTTGTGCTAGGGTATTGCGGTTCAATCTGAGCTATAGATCTTCCTGCCGATCTTTCAATGCCATAAATTCTTAACAGACTTTATGCATGACATACCAATCATTGAATCAACTCTAGCTCATCAGCTTCCTTCATTAAATAATGCTTTTAATCATCCAATGCATTTTGTTACTGCTCGGTTGCAACTCAATAAATACTAAACTTCACTCGATAGACATTCTGCCTTCATTAACCGATAGCGATAACCTTAGGGTTTACCAACTAGCTTCCTTAGGGTTTACCGGCTAGCTTCTTTTCTTGGTGACATAGTATAGTATTAACCTTACAATTAACAACATATGTAGGATATCAAAACAATCTAAACATCATGATCTCATCATTGTCTAACTCGGTAATAGTTGCCCATTGAATAACTTATTCCTGCCCTTATTCATCATATTCTTTTTGTGTCTTTTACCAACATCTTAATTCTCTTCAAATCAATCTTCTCAAGATATGGCAACATCATACTGAATCAGAAAATCAATTTCTTGACATCAATGACAAAATAATGTTATTAAGACAGTAAACATCCTTAATCAGTTATATCCATAATCATCAACAACCTTCTCAATATCCTCATTGAAATTCCAACAATCTCTCATTGTAATTGGAATGGCAACAATCTCCCCCTTTGGCATTGATGGCAAAACCAATTGATTTGACCTAATTGATTCAGATTCCGATTGCTGTGAGATTCTGAATTGCTCTCCCCTGTTATCAAACTTCTCCCCCTTTGACAACAATGCCAAAAAGTAAAAGAACTAAAACATGATTTCTTCCTCTGAGAAGTGATTTCCTTGCTTATATGTATCAACTCAGTCTCATTCAGAGCATTTTCTACAATTCCTGTTCCCTATATTATTTCCTGCACACCGTTAGAAAACCTCCTAAAGTGTGTAAAGCAACATCAACTCATAAAAAGTATTTTGTAGAGTCATCGGATCGATGCTTTCACCGAACTCTGTCAGTGAGTAGAAGATAGGGGTAGGACCCCTAACTTGCTTCTGAGATACTCAAAAGTGTCCCTTAGTAGTGGCTTGGTGAAGACATTTGCTATTTGTTCCTTTGTGCTAACATACTCCAACACCACTTTCTTCTCTTGAACTTCTTCTCTAAGATAATGATATTTGATAGAGATGTGCTTTGTCTTAGAGTGCATTACAAGATTCTTTGAAATGTTAATGGCACTAGTATTATCACAGAATATAGTTACTGGCTTGGTAACTTTCTCATTTATTCCTTCCAATAGTTGTTTGATCCATGCCAATTCAATGTTGCAGCAACATATTCAGCTTCTGCTGTTGACTGTGAAAGAAATCCTTGTTTCTTGCTAAGCCAACTTACTAGTCTTTCTCCTAAAAAGAAAGCTCCTCCACTTGTGCTTTTCCTGTCATCAATGTTGCCTACCCAATCAACATCAGTATAAACTTTTAAATCAAAATCATTTCTCTTGTCATATACTAAGCCATAATCCTCAGTGCCTCTCAGGTATCTGAAAATTCTTTTGATTGCTGTCATATGTGTTTCTT
Source organism: Cryptomeria japonica (assembly GCF_030272615.1). Lineage (NCBI taxonomy): Eukaryota > Viridiplantae > Streptophyta > Pinopsida > Cupressales > Cupressaceae > Cryptomeria > Cryptomeria japonica. Next base: position 109,423,793 of record NC_081415.1, read on the forward strand.
TGGGATCTATAGAGAACCTTGCAACTATACCTACTGCATGTGCTATATCCGGTCTACTGTGAACAACATATTGCAACTTTCCAATCATAGATCAGTAAAGCATGTCTCATCAATAGATGCAGATTCATCATTCTTTGATAGTTTACAGTTGGTAATCATAGGAGTACTTATTGGTTTTGAGTCCTCCATTCCAAATTTCTTCAAGATTTCCTTTATGTACTTGGATTGAGTAATGAAAATCTCATCTTTCATTTGCAGTACCTGTAAACCTATAAAATACTTTATCTCACCGATTAGTGACATCTCAATTTCTTTGCACATTTCATTACCAAAGCTTTTGCATAGCGAATCATTTCCACAAAATACAATGTCATCAACAAATATGGCTGAGATCAGTATTCCATTGTCTTCATCATTCTTCATGTACATATTGTTGTTTTCACTTGTTCTTATGAAACCAATCTTGATTAAATAAGAGTGCAATCTCTCATATCATGCTCTACATGCTTGTTTCAAACCATATAAAGCTTTGTTCTATTTACATACCTGATCTTTATTCTTGTTTTCAACAAATTCTTCAGGTTGTTCAATGTAAACTTATTCTTCTAATATACCATTCAGAAATGCAAATTTGACATCCATTTGATATACCTTGAAATTTTAGAAAGTAGCATATGCCAAAAATGTTCTTACTCCTTCAATTCTTGCCATAGGTGCAAAGGTCTCACCATAATCTATTCCTTCTTCTTGAGTATATCCTTTGCAAACTAGTCTTGCTTTATTTCGAATGACCTCACCTTTTTCATTTAGCTTGTTTCTGAAAATCCACTTTGTACCGATTACATTTTTGTCCTTTGGTCTTGGGACTAGTGTCCATGTGTCATTCTTCTTGATTTGATCAATCTCTTCTATCATAGCATTTACCCAATCTTTACTATTAAATGCCTCTTTTACTATTCTCGGTTCAAATTCAGAAATTAGACATGTGTTCTGTCTTAGTTTGTTCCTTGTCATCACTAGATCATCCTTCTCTCCTATAATTTGACCTGATGCATGATTCCTTCTAACATAATTGTCTAATGCAGGCTTAGTAGGCTCTGTATGATCTTCTTCATCACTTGGTAACTAGATATCCTCTTTATTTTCTTCTGTAATTCTCTCGGTAGGACTTGTCAGTTGAACATAGACAAATTCTTCATAATCTTTTGGTTCCTTGGAATTTCCTTTATCATTTCTTTCTGCAAATTCATCAATTTTCACATTTGCACTTTCTACTATTTTGTTAGAAGATTTGATCAGACATTTATATGCTTTGCTTTTAGAAGAATAACCTAGAAATGTTCCTTCTTCACTTTTCTAATCAAACTTTCCATTTCTATCATCTTTGTGTACATAGCATCTACTTCTAAAGATTTTAAAATAACTTACATTATGTTTCTTGTCATACCAAATTTCATATGGTTTCTTCAAAGTTCCTTTCTTCAGTTGTACTCGGTTTAGGGTGTAAACTCCTGTGCTTATTGCTTCTCTCCAAAATGTTTATGGCACTTTGTTTTCAATCATTAGGGTTCTGGCACAATCCACAATAGATCTATTTCTTCTCTCCACTATCCCATTTTGTTGTGGAGTTCTCGGTGCAGAGACTTGTCTTTTTATACCATGATCATTGAAGAATAAGTTGAACTCATCAAAGGTGAACTCTCCTCCTCTATCAAATCTAAGACACTTCAGTTGTCTTCCTATTTCATTTTCAACTCTTGCCTTGTACCATTTAAACATTTGGAAAGTTTCTGATTTTTCTTTTAAAAACATAACTGACATCATCCTTGAATAATCATCCACAAATAATATGAAATACTTATCACAATAATAACTTTGAACTTTCATAGGACCACAAAGATCAGTATGTACTAGGTCTAAACTTCCTTTAGAAGTGTAGGTATTACTTGTAAAGCTTGATCTTGCCATCTTACCCATCTAGCATCCTCGACATATAGCATTCTTAGGTTTTTCAAGACTCGGTAGACCTCTTACTCGGTGCTTCTTACTTATTTTGATCAGATTATCAAAATTTACATGACAAAACCTTTTATGCCATAACCAGGTATCATCTATATTTGCATAAAGACACTTGTTCCGAGTTGAGTCAAGATGAAATGTATTACCTTTTATTTGTGTCCTGGTAGTAGCTAACTTTCCATGCTTGTCATGAACTTTGACAATTCCTTTCTGAAATTCTATTTGGTATCCTGTATTGTTTAGCTGTGCTACACTCAACAAATTGTATTTCAAACCTTCAACCCAATAGAAATCCTTACATTTAGCATTGTCAAGAAGTGTTAAGGATCCTTTACCTTTTACCAGACATGGTGCATCATTACCAAATCTTACATAACCTCCATCATAATCTTCTAATTTAGCAATTTTGAGTTTGTCACCTGTCATGTGATGTGAGCATCCACTGTCTATGGTCCAAGAATCATTATTATTTATGTAAGATATTAGGTCTTTTTCTTCATACCTTTCTTCATCTGATCCATCTTTGATAGCCACATAAACTACTTCCTCTGTATCAGTTTCATCAGATTTATCATCATTGGATTCCTCATCAGCTATTAGGCATGACTTTTTATCTTCTACTGAAATCTCCGTATCCTCAATAATGATTATCTTTCTGTCTATCATCTTGGTAATCTCTCTTTTCAGTAGAATCTTTGTCAAGACAATTAGAAGCCATATGTCCTATTTTATCACAATTGAAACATTTCAAAGGTAGTTTTCCTTTATATTTACCTTTGCCTCTCGGTAACCTTCTGGCCAATAGTGCTTCAAACTCTTCTTGCTTTTTGATTTCCTCATACAGCTTGTGTACTTCTTCCATATTCTTATGAAATCTTTCACTTGCTCCATTGTGATTCCCTTCAGAATACTTACTCATTCTATCATTGTAATCATTAGATTCACCAAGATGAAAAGAACTGAATGTAGATTCAACTTTATTTACCGAAGACTCACTGTTATCGAAATTACTTAACTCAAATGCATGTTGCTTACCGATAGTAGCATCTAAAGAAACTGGCATATTGGGTACTGACCTCAATTCATTGATTGCAAAGACTCGGATTGCATAAGTTGGTAGAAGGGTTCTCAACAACTTACTTGTGACATCCTTTTCTTCAATAGTTCCACCTGCTCCTTTGATTTGATTGACATTTTCCTTTAGTCTTGTACTATACTAGGTTATTTTCTCATCTTCATTCATCCTCATAGATTCAAGTTGTCCTCTTAGACTATCCACTTTCTCTCTTTGAACATGTTCATCACCTCCATACATAGATATGAGTTTGTCCCACATTGCTTTTGCATCACTATAGCCTTCAAGATCATTAAACTCTGAGTCGATCAATGTTGATGATATTTCAATCATTGCTTGAGTGTGTTCTTGCTTTGCCTTTATCTCTTCCATTATCAATGGATAGGTGCTCGGTGTAATGAAATCATTCTCCAGATAATATGTTGCATATTCTCCAACTCCTGATAAGTGCAGCTTCATCCTTTTCTGCCATGTAGAGAAACTAGACTTGTTTAGCTTTGGTGCATCCCTCTTATACATCTATGGATCTATGCCTCAAGTACCTTTAAACTTTTCTTCTGGAGTCCAAAGCTCTGATACCAATTGTTAAGATCTGATTACTAAGTGAAAAGTACAGATACCAAGATATCAAGATGAGAGGGGGGAGTGAATCATACAAACTTAATCTTCCATAAAATCAATAGATTCAACCTCGGTAGCTTTAATAGATATATGTAACCAAAACTGTAAAACATGCAAACTCATAAACAAATAACATCACAACATATTCAACACCAGATTTAACATGGAAACCCAAATAGGGAAAAACCACTATGGGATTTCAGACCCACTAAGAAATATACTCTTCTAGAGTATACTCGGTTAAAAGCAAATCCTGTTAAAGAATACAAACACATTGCTAGATGTGACCCGGTTAAGGGATTTCCCTCAAATCTGTTAGGATCTTCACTTTGTTAGAAGTGACCTTGTCAAAGGATTTCAAACACTCAACTAGAATGTTACCTTGCTAGAGGGTTTTACAAATAAGACTATTAAGTCCACTTGGTTAAGAGATTTTCTACCACTTTACAAAATAACAGTAATAAGAATATATCTGCAACTTTACATCTAAAATGCTAAAGCAGATTCTTATTTGCTCAATACTTCTTAGTCATAGGACTTATCTTGTCCCTCTACTGGGTTCTATACTCTGTTAATCAAACAGGTCTTCAAGCTTCTGTGCTCGGTAATCACTATGTAGCATCCCTGTGCTTACATTTGCCTGCATACATTATTTATCAACAATTTCTTATTTATAAACAATTTGCTAATCGTTGAATCTCCTTGATCACATTTCCCATGATCAATATTAGCCATCAGATCTCCAAACTTGACCAGGTTCAATGCATCTTTCAATCTAAAAATGTTTTACTTTGCCTTAGAACTTTCATACATTTCTTGGAACTTGTGCTAGGGTATTGCAGTTCAATCTGAGTTGTAGATCTTCCTGCCAATCTTTCAATGCCATAGATTCTTAAAAGACTTTATGCACGACATACCAATCATTGAATCAACTCCAGCTCATCAGCTTCCTTCATTAAATACCGCTTTTAATCATCCAATGCATTCTGTTACTACTCGGTTGCAACTACGTAAATACTAAACTTCACTCGGTAGACATTCCGTCTTCATTAATTGATAGCGATAACCTTAGGGTTTACCGACTAGGTTCTTTGCTTGGTGACATAGTATAGTATTAACCTTACAATTAACAACATATGTAGGATATCAAAACAATCTAAACATCATGATCTCATCATTGTCTAACTCAGAAATAGTTGCCCATTGAATAACTTATTCCTCCCCTTATTCATCATATTCTTTCTATGTCTTTTACCGACATCTTAATTCTCTTCAAATCAATCTTCTCAAGATATGGCAACATCATACTAAATCAAAAAATCAATTTCTTGACATCAATGACAAAATAATGTTATTAAGACAGTAAACATCCTTAATCAGTTATATCCATAATCATCAACAACCTTCTCAATATCCTCACTGAAATGCCAACAATCTCTCATTGTAATTGGAATGCAAACAAGGGGGTGCAGACAAAAGAGATGAGGAGGGATTGAGAGATTAGGTTAGGCATTTAGAGGACTTGGTTGCTACTTTGCGACAATAGTGGATTGAGGATAGAGATCGGTATTGGCGGGAAATGGAGGAGTTGACTACAGAGAGGGATCATATAGCCACTGAGAGAGATCGACTATAGAGGGAGAGGGATAAGGTAGTTAGGAGAGCTCATATCACCATGGATGCATACCATCAGTTATTTGGGTTGTTGATGATGGTATGATGAAAGAATAAGTATTTGGTAGAATATTGAAAGGGGGGGTGAATCAGTATATTGAAAAACTAGTACAAAATTCCCAAGCTCAAACTCAGTCAAATAAAGTAAACATATCTTTGTCAAGATCAATATTCTTAGGAATACTTGACATTAACTAGTTTAACTGTTATGACAACTTTTAACAGTAAACACCTTCAATCTTGTAACATCAACAATGCTTATTCTTAACTCAACATATTCATCTCTCAATGCTTCTACTTAACATGCCTTATAAGAAGTTAACCAAATCAACAAATAAGATCACATTCACAAAAGCATTCACCACTTGACACAAATGTTTGTACATGGAAAACCCAAATAGGTAAAAAACATGGTGAGATGGGACTCACAAGGATAGCTATCTAAACTCTTTTGAAGTTTGCCCTGTTAGGAGCCAAATCCTATTAAAGCTTTACAATAAGTCCTATTAAGAACTAATTTTGGTTAGGAATCACTCAGTTAAGGGATTTACAAATATGCGTTGTTAGAATCACAATACACTATTAGGAGTAACCTCGTTGGAGGATTTAAGAATCTAAGATAATGGACCACCTTGTTATAGGGTTTAATGAGTAACCAAGCTTGTTAGAGCTTACCCGATTAAGGGATTTTACTTCTACTATAATTGTTAGAAAACAATAGGTTTTCTTGATCTATCTAAGTAGCACTACATTTGTTTGATCAGATCCTTCTAAGCTTCAACCTACCTTCACTCAAAGTGCAGATCCATTCACTGGATGGACAACCATACACTCAATAGGTTTTCTACCAATATTGCCAACATCCTTTATAAACAACTTCATCGACCTTAAATACAAATCAATTAGGTCGATAACACAACAAAAACCTAATTCTCATCATTGAGATTACAAAAAATTTAGTTCAATCTTGACCATTAGAAATCATGATAATCTCTTCACATTCTTCAAGACAATTCCAATTGCTCCATGATCACCACTCCATTGGACTTTGTAACTCATCCCATGTTATGCATTAAATGCAGTCCACTTTGCTCCTTCCCTAGACAATAAGAAAACACACAAAACCAAATTGAATTTATCCTCATACAATGATCACACATGTCTCTATCATTACCACTCATCAGATAATAAACCAAAAAACTTGATCGGTTAGGGTTTAACAACTGATAGGGTTTACCGGTTACATTACATAGAAAAGATTGACTCTTTACACTGGTTCACCGGTTCAGCTCACAAACTTTACATATTGGTTACAACATCTTCTACAACTCTCTTCTTACCAGTTACTAGCCAATATCTAAAACAACAATATTAGCAATAACATGGATACCTTTTACTGGTTCAATTGACATCAATGACAACATATCATTAATGCAATCTCTATGCAAAATCCAAATAAACTCAAAATGCCAACAATCTTCCCCTTTGGCATTGATGGCAATACAAATATCAATGCCTTTGATTGCTACTGAGATTGGTGAATAGGAATCCTGGTTTATATTACCAAGTATTCACCTTATCAGACACATAATTCTTCTCCTCAATCACATAATTCTTCTCCCCCTTTGACAACAATACCAAAGTGAAAGTAAAACATATAATTCTACTCTCACTATGCATCAGCATCATTCTGCAACTTGATGCTCCCCCTGTGGAATACATCCACTCCTTCATCAATCCATATAAGATTCTACAAGTAATTTAGGGACTGATGAAATCAACATCATGTTCAACTAACTTCATGAAGAGGGACAACCCCCAATTGACTTCTAAGATACTCAAAAGTGGTCTTAGGAAAAGGTTTGGTAAAGATATCTACAAGCTGCTCCTTGGTAGAAACATGCTCCAAGATAACATCTTTACTTAAACTTTTTCCCTGAAGAAGTGATATTTCAATTCAATGTGCTTAGTCCTTGCGTGCAAAACATGATTTTTAGAAATGTTTATTGCACTTTTATTATCACACAAAATCTTTATAGGTTCTAAGATTTTCATCTTCAAACCTTCCAAAATGTGCCTCATCCATATAGCTTATGTGAAATTCATATAAGCTTCTACATATTTATCTTCAGCAATAGATTATGAAGTGTAACTCTGCTTTTTACTACTCCATGAGACTAGCCTTCCTCCTAGAATTAATTCTCCACCTGTAGTACTCTTCCAGTCATCAATATTTCCTACCCAATCAACATTTGCGTATGCCCGCAAGTCAAAATCTCCACTATATGGATACCATAATCCATAATCAATAGTACCTTTTAGATATCTAAAGATTATCTTAGTTGCCATCATATGTACCTCCTTTGGATTCTTCTAAAATCTAGCCACAATAGCAACTGCATGGGCAATATCCAATCGACTGTAAACAACAAAGTGTAGTTTTTCAATCATTGACCTGAATTCCTTTTCATTCACAGACTTAGATGCATCTTGCTTGGATAATTTACAACCTATAACCATTGGGGTTCCAATTGGTTTATAGGCACTCATATCGAAAGTCTTCAAAACCTCCTTCACATACTTGGATTGAGTAATGAAAATGCCATTCTTCATCTATTGTATCTATAAGCCTATGAAATTTTTTATTTGTCCTACTAATGACGTCTCAAATTCATTCTTCATTTCATCTGCAAAATAATTACTCATGTCATCATTTCCTCCAAATATAATGTCATCTACAAATACTTCACTGACCAGTATATTAGCTCCTTCAGTCTTGAGATAAATGTTGTTGTCATCATTGGTTCTAGAAAAGCCTATCTTCATCAAATGAGTATGAATTCATTCATACCATGCTCTGGGTGTCTGCTTTAATCTATACAAAGCTTTATGCAATTTGCATACCATGTCTTCCTTATCTATCAATGCATAACCATCAAGCTGCTCTATATAAACCTTTTCTTCCAATATCCCATTCAAGTTTGCATTCTCGAATGGGATATTGGAAGAAAAGGTTTATATAGAGCAGCTTGATGGTTATGCATTGATAGATAAGGAAGACATGGTATGCAAATTGCATAAAGCTTTGTATAGATTAAAGCAGACACCCAGAGCATGGTATGAATGAATTCATACTCATTTGATGAAGATAGGCTTTTCTAGAACCAATGATGACAACAACATTTATCTCAGGACTGAAGGAGCTGATATACTGGTCAGTGAAGTATTTGTAGATGACATTATATTTGGAGGAAATGATGACATGAGTAATTATTTTGCAGATGAAATGAAGAATGAATTTGAGACGTCATTAGTAGGACAAATAAAAAATTTCATAGGCTTATAGATACAAGAGAGATAACCATCAAGTTCTCTCTTATTCCCCTTCTAGTTAGTACTCCAACATCCTTATCCCCAATTATATGTTCAGGACTGTGATTCAGTCTCACATACCTAGGAATAACATGATTATTCTCTTCAGGTTCAACTTCTTCATTGTCATCTTCCTCTGAATTTATTTTTTCTGGTTGAACAAGTACATGAGGATTTGCTTTACTGGTTTCTGATTTAAGAGTTTTAGGTTCTAAAAGAAAAATGCAAGGATCTTCATCCTTCTTCTCAGAATTGGTTCCTTTTGAAATTTTAGGACATTCATCTACACGAACATCAACACTCTCAACAATTTTCTATGTTCGGTTGTTGAAGCATTTATAGGCCTTACTCTTGGTGGAATATCCAAGAAATATGCCTTCATCACTCTTAGCTTCAAACTTTCTTATGTAGTCACCTCTTTTAATAAAACATTATTTTAAAATAGCTAACATCAGGTGATCTCCCATATCAGTACTTATATGGGGTCTTATCCTTACCTCTTTTTACTATAGCTCGGTTTATTGTGTAGACAACTATACTTATAGCTTCTTCCCAAAAAGGTTTTGATACACCTCCTTGTATCAACATAGTTCTAGCAACTTCAACCACTGACCGATTGTTTCTTTCTGCTATACCATTCTACTATGGTGTCCTTGGTGTAGAAAGTTTCCACTTGATACCATTATCATCACAATATTTGGTGCTCTCTGCAGAACTAAATTCAGTGCCTTGATTTGTTCTTAGACATTTTATCTTTTTTCCTCTCTTTCTCAGCTAAGGCTCTAAATGCCTTGAATTTGCCAAAAGCTTCATTCTTATCCTTTAAGAATGTGACCCACATCATCCTTGAACAATAATCAGTGAAGATCATGAAGTATATGTCACCTTGAATGCTTCTTGTTCTTATTGGTCCACATAGGTCTGTATGAACTAAATCTAACAAGTGCTCTATTGAGAAGGACTTGCTCTTGAAAGTTGAAGAAGTCATCTTTCCTAGTTGACATTCTTTACAAAGAGCATTAACTGATTTGTCTAGCTAAGGCAGACCTCTTACTCTCTTGGACTTGCTTACTTTAATAATATTGTCAAAATTTATATGACAAAATCTCCTATGCCAAAGCCAACTATCATCTATTTTTGCAGTCAAACAATTTCTAACTTTACGATTGAGATGAAATAGATTACCTCTGGTTTGTTTCCCAGATGCAATCAATTCACCTTTGTTGTCAAAGATTTTGCATATACCATTTCTAAACTCTAGTGGGTAACCTCTGTCATTAAGTTGTGACACACTTACAGATTGTGCTTTAGGCCTTCAACCCAATAGACATCATCAACACTACTCTTCCCATTAAGAGAAATACCTCCCTTAGCTTTTACCATATAGGGTGAGTCATTGCCAAATCTGACAACACCGCCATCAAATTCCTTCAGGGAAAGAAATTTTCTCTGATCACTGGTCATGTGATGTGAACAACCATTATCAATGATCCAATCATTAGAGTTATCCATTCTGGATACTAGTGCCTTTTGATTTGATACTTCTTCCTTAATTTCTACAAACATAATATCTTCACTAACATCATCATCAGATTCATCATTAGTAATACCATTGTCAATAGCTACAAGACAATCTCTCTTGCCTTTACCCTTGTACTTCTTAAATTTGTCTTTCTTGTAATCATTTTCACCATTAGGGCAGTTTGTTTCTATATGACCAATCTTGTTGCATGCAAAACATTTTAAAGGTAGCTTACCTCTATATTTACCAGTGCCTCTAGGTAGTCATTTTACCAACAATGCTTCAAGTTCCACTAAGTTGTCTTCATCATCAACATCTCTGCTGGATCTAGATTCATAGCTATTGTTGGTATCTCTACTTCTTCTCACAGATGGGTTAGAGACAAAAGCTTTGAATGCAAATTTTGATTTCTATACACTACCATCATATCCATTTAGTTCAAAAGTAGTAAGTTTGCCAATAATAGAGTCAAGAGTTACCTTTGTCTTGTCAATAGATTTTAGCTCTTGAATAGCTACAACTCGGATAGAATAGACCGGTAATAGGGTTCTTAGTACCTTACTTATTACTGTGGCATCTTCCACTTTCCCTCCTGCACTCTTTATCTCTCCAACTATCTCTTTGATCCTTTGACCATAATGCTAGATGTTCTCACCTTCAGACATTCTCATGTCGTCAAATTTGCCTCTTAAACTCTCTTCTTTAGCAATCTTGACATGCTCATCACTACTATAGATATATTCAAGTTTGTTCCATACTTCATATGTAGTTTAAAGACCATGAACATCTACATATTCAGCATCAGACAGGGAACTGATAATAGCTTCTAATGCCTAGTGATTTTCTTGTTGTTCTTTCTTCTGATCATTAGTCAGGGGTCCAGTAGGTGTAGTATACTTATGTTCTATATGATCCCAATATTGACTACCAAGAATCTTAATGTAAATCTTCATTCTGTCACTCCATATTCTATAGTTATCTTTGTTAAACTTTGGACCTTCTTTCTTCATCATGATCTACAAGATCTTTTCCTCAAGCTATTAGGCTTTTAGATTAACAGGACCTAGATAGCTCTAATACCAATTGATGGTATGCTAAAAGAATAAGTATCTGGTAGAATACTGAGAGGGGGGGTGAACCAGTATATTGAAAAAATGATACAAATTCCCAAGCTCAAACTTAGTCAAACAAAGTAAACATATCTCAGTCAAGATCAATATTCTTAGGAATACTTGACATTAACCGATTTAACTGTTATGACAACTTTTAACAGTAAACACCTTCAATCTTTTAAACATTAGAAATTCTTAATCTTAAATCAACATATTCATCTCTCAATGCTTCTACTTAACATGCCTTATCAGAAGTTAACCAAATCAACAAATAAGATCACAGCCACAAAAGAATTCACCACTTGACATAAATGTTTATATGTGGAAAACCCAAATAGGTAAAAACCATGGTTAGATGGGACTCACAAGGATAGCTATCTGAACTCTTTTGAAGTTCGCCCTGTTAGGAGCCAAAGCCAATTAGAGCTTTACAATAAGTCTTGTTAAAAACTAATTCTAGTGAGGAATCACCCGGTTAAGGGATTTACAAATATGTCTTGTTAGAAGCACACTACCCTATTAGGAGTAACCTCACTAGAGGATTTAAGAATCCAAGATAATGGACCACCTTGTTAGAGGATTTAATGAGTAACCAAGGTTGTTAGAGCTTACCCGGTTAAGGGATTTTACTTCTACTATAATTGTTAGAAAATGATAGGTTTTCTTGATCTGTCTGAGTATCACTACATTTGCTTGATCAAATCCTTCTAAGCTTCAATTTGCCTTCACTCAAAGTGAAGATCCATTCACTGGTTGGGCAACCATACACTCAACAAGTTATCTACCAATCTTGCCAACAACCTTTACAAACAACTTCATTGACCTTAAATACAAATCAATTAGGTCGATAACACAACAAAAACCTAATTCTCATCATTGAGATTACAAACAAGTCGGTTCAATCTTGACCGTTAAAAATCATGACAATATCTTCACATTCTTCAACACAATTCCAACCGCTCCATTGGACTTTGTAACTCATCACATGTTGTGCATTAAATACAATCCAGTTTTCTCCTTCCCTAGACAATAAGAAAACACACCAAACCAAAGTGAATTTATCCTCATACAATAATCACACATGTCTCCATCATTACCGCTCATCAGATAATAAACCAACAAACTTGATCGGTTAGGGTTTAACAGTTGATAGGGTTTACCAGTTACATTACATAGAAAGGTTTGACCCTATACACCAGTTCACTGGTTCAACTCACAAACTTTACATATCGGTTACAACATCTTCTACAACTCTCTTCTTACTAGTTACTAGCCAATATCAAAACAACAATATCAGCAATAACATGAATACCTTTTACTAGTTCAATTGACATCAATGACAACATATCATTAATGCAATCTCTATGCAAAATGCCAATAAAATCAAAATGCCAACAATCTCCCCCTTTGGCATTAATGGCAATACAAATATCAATGCCTCTAACTGTTGCTAAGATTGGTGAATAGGAATCTTGGTTTACATTACCAAGTATTCACCTTATCAGACATATAATTCTTCTCGTCAATCACATAATTCTTCTCCCCCTTTGACAACAATGCCAAAGTGAAAGTAAAACATGTAATTTTTCTCTCACTCTATATCAACATCATTCTGCAACTTGATGCTCCCCTGTGGAATACATCCACTCCTTCATCAATCCATATAAGATTCTACAAGTAATTGAGGTTCTGATGCAATCGAAATCATGTTCAACTAACTTCATGAAGAGGGACAACCCTGCATTGACTTCTAAGATAATCAAAAGTGGTCTTAGGCAGAGGTTTGTTAAAGATATCTACAAGCTACTCCTTGGTAGAAACATGCTCCAAGATAACATCTTTACTTTGAACTTTTTCCCTCAAGAAGTGATATTTCAATTCAATGTTCTTATTTCTTGCGTGCAAAATAGGATTTTTAGAGATGTTTATTGCACTTGTATTATCACACAAAATCTTTATAGGTTCTGAGATTTTCATCTTCAAACCTTCCAAAATGTGCCTCATCCACATAGCTTGCGTGCAATTCATATAAGCTGCTACATATTCAGCTTCAGCAGTAGATTGTGAAGTACAACTCTTCTTTTTACTACTCCATGAGACTAGACTTCCTCCTAGAAAGAATTCTCCACCGGTAGTACTCTTCCTGTCATCAATATTTTGTTGCTGCACAAGAGGCTATTTACTATAGGTAGGCTTATGAGAGAGCCATTCCTGAGGGTCAGAGGGAGCCTAGTTTTAGTGCTTTCATGGGGAGAAGATCGAGTCGGTCTACCTCTTGACAAAATAGCAATAGAGGGTTGATGGGTCCACCTAGGACACCATTGGAATAGACTAGAGTTAGGTGAGATGTACCTACTATTAGAGGCAACATAGGTTGATATATTTGATATTGATGCTGATGTTATAGATACTATGTATTTTGACACATTTCTATATGATATATGATATGCATTCTTGATAAGCTATTTGATGATGAACTTCATGGTCTAATGTTTCTTTGTTGTTTTTATGCTATTGTGATGATGATTGCAATGTGAATGTGATATCATGCCATGATGTGATATACCTTTATCTTGCGATGTATAATGGTTGATGAAATTCTTATTATAATGCAATGGACTAATATTATGAAGTGATGTATATGAAAATGTAATGTGATGATGTTTATTGTTTTGTTGTGTCAAAATAGGTGTTGAAAATCATTAGTTTGGAAGAATTGTTAGTTGTTAGTTGTTAGACGTTGAATAGATATGAAATGATAAATCAATTGAATAAACTTTTGTTTATTCTAGAAATAGATATGATAGAAATGATTTGATAAAATATTTGATGAGAAAGTCTTCATTGTTTTATTCGTAGTGCAATACATTATCATCATTGAGCCTTATTATTTAACAATGGAGATTATTACACCAAGGTATGAGGAACTAAGATGTATAGATATCTCATTGCAAAGAAACAAAAACATAGAAGACAAGGAATGAACCCTCCATTCTGGGAAATATGCTAGGGGTCGAGGTATTTGTGTCATTCACAAGCTGAATGCTCCTATCACAGACACCCACTAGAGCAACTGCCCGAAAACTTCATTGGTTCAAACCATAAACAAAAAAAAAAGAAAAGGATCATGCCCATCACGACTCCTCTAGTCACTTTTTGGACATCCTTGAGTAGCTAAAAGCAATGACCTTTGCCAGTTTGATAAAAAGAGTCAACCAAAATAAACAAAACTCAACAATTGGACTGACTGTGCCTTTGCTTTGATATTTTTTATGTGATTTTGATAATGTCTGGTTTCAAAAGTTTTGGACCCCGTTTAAGACTGACCTGTCTGGTTTCAAGTATACCAATTCTATTTAAGACAAGATGTTGATCACGTTGATAGTTTGATAATGATTCGATAGATTAGACAGTTGATTAGCTTGATTGGAGATGTTTTGACAAGATAGTTGTATCCTTTGTTTAACTTCATGCGAAGTGTTTGTTGGATATTTGATAGGGTGTTGGATTCTTGTGAGACAACTTATTGTAAGTTTTTTTATATTTTTTGGATTTTTAGCTTGTTTTTGGAGAGCTTTTCAACATTTAGGGTTTTTTGGCATTTTCTCAATGTTTTTTTTTTGTGCTTTTTTCAGGATCAATATTTGAATGTTTTTGTTGTGATTTTGATATTTTAATGTTTTGGATTTGATTTATTTTCATAACTTTTTCTGATTTTTAGAATTTTTTCAGGACTTTTCCTGATTTTTAGAATTTTTTCAAGACTTTTTCTGATGTTTAGAATTTTTTCAGGACTTTTTCTGATGTTTAGGGTTTTTTAAGGACTTTTTCTGATGTTTAAAATTTTTTCAGTTATGCCCTCAAGTATGCAACCCTATATGATGATATGCAACATGTATGTGGAGACAATGAATTTTGATATGAAGTACTAATGTAATATGCAAGATGGAGATACAGTTCCTATTCGAACAAGGATAATTGTGTTTTTATTTCATTCTGAAATGCACTAATTGGATTAAAGGTGTGAAACGTTTTAGAGATAGGAGTTAAATCCATTCTCAAAAGAATTAGACCATCCAACCTAACACACTATGTAACCAAGATTTATGAATGGAGGCATGAAAAAATTCTCCATCAATTCTTGAAACTTTGATCTTCTTTTGCCCATGTGTGTGCATTTGGATTCATTCTAACACTTATAATCATCAATGACCCTTGGAATCCTATGTGGCTAGCTACATGAGTTACTCTAACTTCAAAAGCATCCTGGATAGGGCCTCATTGCCAACAAGCTTTTAGGGCCCTGACAAGGTTATACACCATAATCTCTCAAATATTGCTCCATTGCCAACTAGCATCCATAGCTCTGATGGAGTTATTCACATGTTCCCATAGTCAATCTTTTTGTTGTCGCACTTGTATGTGTGATATTTCAATTTTATCTCTTTTCTCTTTTTTCTTTGAGATGGATATTGGCATAACACTTTTTTCTTTAATTTTCTTGCCTTGACTTGTAAGTAATGAAACCTACTTGGGTATGACAATTACAGCGGTGCTAAAGAAGAATATTGGATTTTTCACTTGCCACATGACCAACTAGGTATTTGTAATGAATTAGAGATATTGATTAATGTGTGAGATATAGAAATTGATAGATTTTGGGTAATAAGACTTGATAGTGAAACCTCTATCCAACCAAAGATAAAGCTTAATCACAATGTGACATTGAAGATGAATGACTAAAGGCCTCCCAAAGACTTCATGAACAAGTATCTAGGAAATGAGACAACCTTTGTTCCTTTCAGTGCAAACAGGTGAATGACTCAGACAATCATCATGATTTATTGATGCAACTATAAAAGTAATAATGATAGGCAACTATGATGTATGAAGATATGCAATGCAATGCAGTAAAGAAATATGCAACTGTGGTATTGAGAAATGAACACACCCTTAGATGTAATATATTTTTAGGTGCATGTTGTTATTGAGTTGGTATGAGCTTTGTGTAGATAATTCATTGGTCTTTGTTTGAAGAGTTGGATGAACCTGTCTTTTTCAATAGGATATTCATCTAGGAGTATTTCATATATAGTTTCTACTATAGCCCCCTTATTTCCAAACCAATTCAGTTGTGATAGATCTTCTTTCCCCTAGTCCTTCAAGTGTGGGTGTATGGGAAAATAGATTTTGGTTTTGAAGTTGTGATATGAGTGGGTGTTATGCCTATTTTTTATTGATGCACTTGAAGAGTATGATGAAATAATTTGGATGTTGATCTCATTAGCCGGTGTTATGCTTGTGCTTGAAGAATATGATGTAACAATTTGGGAGTTAATTTCAATATTTGGTGTTATGCTTGTTTTTATTGCCATATTGGCATTTGATGATGGTGCACATACAATTGTTGACAAGTTGTCCAATGTAGTATGATCTAGATTGGTGATTTCATTGAAAGGGGTTCATGAACAACTTGTGTATTGGAATCATGAGGGAGACTAGGAGAAATGATAATGGGATCTTGTTTAAGAGGTGGATGTTGGATGGTACTAGAAAGAATGTCTTACCCTTGAGAAGCAAGGGTGTTATTATGAGTGTAATAGAAAATAATGAGGGGGTAGTCATAAGACTCTTGGTCGACAAGATATTGATAAAACATTAGGTATGATGAAAAGTTTTGTTATTGATCTTAATTTATTTCATGACTAATTTGTTTTAATTTTGGATTATCCTCCTGACATGGGGGAGTTTGCATGGGAGATTTTTGGAAAGTTTCAGCCTTTTGACTTGGTGAGAAAGGATTTTGAATGAGATCCTCTAAATCATGACTTGAATTAGATTGGATTTTTGCTATGGATACCCCTTGGGGGATTGTGTTATTGGATAGAGATGGTGTGGATTGCTCTTATGTAACTTCAAGGGATGATGAAATGGTAGATAGATATGATTGATTTGGATTTTGGTTGAAAGGGATTTCAGTTTGGTGGAAAGAGGTTTGGTTTTGGTTGAAAAAGGTTTGATTTTGGTTGAATGAATTTTGATTTGGAATTTGGTTGAAATGGGTTTGATTTTGGTGGAAAGAGGTTTAAATGTTGGGTTGGTGTGAATCTTGATTTGGACTTTGATTGAATGGGGTTTGATTTTGTTTGAAAGAGGTTTGATTTTGGTTGAAAGGGATTTGAATGTGGGTTTGATGTGAATTTTGATTTGGAATTTGATTGAATGGGGTTTGATTTTGTTTGAAAGGGGTTTGATTTTGGTTGAAAGAGGTACTTTGAATATTGGGTTTATCTGATTGGTATGATTGATATGTTGGGTTGAAAGAAGGTTGACATGACTCTAATATGATAGTTTTGATACTAATTGTAAAGTACTGATGCCAATAGCTAACAAGATGAGAGGGGGGGTGAATCATACAAACTTAAACTTCCATAAAATCAATAGATTCAACCTTAGTAACTTATGCTTCAGAAATATAACCAAAAACTACTAAACATGCAAACTCTTAAACACATAATCATCACAACACATATAACACCAGATTTAATGTGGAAACCCAAATAGGGAAAAACCACTGTGGGATTTCAGACCCACTAAGAAATATACTCTTCTAGAGTATGCTCAGTTAAAAGCAAATCCTGTTAAAGATTACAAACACATTGTTAGATGTGACCCGGTTAAGGGATTTCCCTCAGATCTTTTAGGATTTTCACTTTGTTAGAAGTGACCTTGTCAAAGGATTTCAAACACTCATTTAGAATGTTACCTTGCTAGAGGGTTTACAAATAAGACTGTTAAGTCCACTCAGTTAAGAGATTTTCTATCACTTACAAAATAACAGTAATAAAAATCTATCTGCAACTTCACATCTAAAATGCTAAAGTAGATTCTTATTTGCTCAAAATAATCTAGTCATAGGACTTATATTGTCCTTCTGCTGGGCTTCCTACTCTATTATTCAAACCGGTCTTCAAGCTTTTGTGCTTGGTAATCACTATGTAGAATCCCTGTGCTTACACTTGCCCGCATACATTGTTTACCAACAATTTCTTATTTATAAACAATTCTCATTGCTTAATCTCCTTGATCACATTTCCGATGATCAATCTTAGCCATTAGATCTTCAAACTTGACTAGGTTCAATGTATCCTTCAATCTGAAAATGTTTTACCTTTCCTCGGGACTTGCATTCCTTTCTTGGAACTTGTGCAAGGTTATTGAGGTTCAATTTGAGCTGTAGATCTTCCTGCCGATCTTCCATTGCCATAGATCCTTAACAAACTTCATGCATGACATTCTAATCATCTATACATCTCCAGCTCATCATTGTCCTTCATTAAATAATCCTTGTATTTATCCAATGCGCTTTGTCATCACTCGGTTGCAACTCGGTAAATACTAAATCTTACTCAGTAGACATTCCGCCTTCATTAACCAATATCGATAACCTTAGGGTTTACTGACTAGGTTCTTTGCTCGGTGACATAGTATAGTATTAACCTTTCAATCAACAACATATGTAGGATATCAAAACAATCTAAACATCGTGATCTCATCATTGTCTAACTCGGTAATAGTTGCCCATTGAATAACTTATTTCTCCCCTTATTCATCACATTCTTTCTGTGTCACTTACCGACCACTTAATTCTCTTCAAATCAATCTTCTCAAGATATGGCAACATCATAGTAAATCAAAAAATCAATTTCTTCTCATCAATGACAAAATAATGTTATAAAGATAGTTATCATCCTTTTTTAGTTATATCAAATAGTCTTCAACAACCTTCTTAATATCCTTAATGAATATCAACAATCTCCTTTCTACTGAAAATGCCAACATAATATTGGTTGAATTGAGGTAGGAATGATTTTGTTGAAGAACAAAGGTTGGCATGTTTGAATGGTCTTACAAGAAGAAGAAGGTTGGCCTGATAATGATTCCCTCATGGTTATCACCTTTCTCATCATATTTTCTAACCGGCTTTTATGGTTGCTAGGACTAGTCATGTCTCTCATTTGTTGTTGCAAAGTATTATTTTGTTGAGCTGAGGTTTCCATGGATGGTGATGGCATAGGAATGGAAGGGATGAATTCTCTACCTTCCCTACAAAATGCATAATACCAATCCATGATGTTTGCTTGATTGGTTTGGACCTAGG
This sequence comes from Cryptomeria japonica, assembly GCF_030272615.1. Lineage (NCBI taxonomy): Eukaryota > Viridiplantae > Streptophyta > Pinopsida > Cupressales > Cupressaceae > Cryptomeria > Cryptomeria japonica. The sequence goes on from NC_081415.1 coordinate 109,443,349, forward strand.
ATCACATGTAAGATGTTTTATCCATCTCTCTAATGTTGCAATAGTTTGATCTGATGTTTGATGTTGATGTTGAAACTTGACCTTGTTGATGTTGAAACTTGACTTTGTTGATGGATTTGATCTTGTTGATGTTGATGTTGCAAAGACATAGTAGTAAGCACATAAAACAATCTTAAACAAAGAGAGCACTTGTTTGAAGGATTTTTTCAAACCCTTGAATGTTGAGATCTTTTTCAAGACCCCATTTTGTTTTTGATAGTATTTTGGCAGTTCGATAGCACATGAAGTAGACTCTCCTAGTGGTTAAAAGGTCACAAGTATTACCACAACCCACGCATTGATACTCCATTAGCTCAAATAGCCCTGTCACACCCTAGGGTGCACTCATTTTTTTTTGCCTTTTTCAGAAATTAGACCAAAGAAGATTGCTTCTCAATTGGCCCATTATCTTGGGAGATATATGGTGAGTATCTTGGGGGTAGATTCTTCCCCACCCTTGCACTGTGATAAAATAGGTGTCTAGTTACTGACTTAGCCGGGCTTCTAATTTCTATGGTGTTTAGACAGGGTTTCGTTGGAGTGGTCACAATTAGAAACATTTTACACTCCGTTGAGGGTGGTCTCCCAGTCTGTAGAGGTTATGTTCTATAGGTTTTAACATACCATATAGGCATTGAGGGAGGCATAACACTAGTGTGACAACATGTAACACTCATCGCATATGATTTTCATTACATACACATTTATTTATAGTGGCTTGGATTACTTGGCTTTATCCATTGCCACTTAGGTTGTTCCCTCTCACTTGACCTTATGGGATACTTGGGAGGTAGGGCTTCTAAAGGTGTTATCCTAATGTAGAAAATGAAATGAAGAATGAAAAAGGTGGGTCTAGATTTTTGATCTCCCAAGAAGGGGGAGAGAATATACCTATCACCTTGAAGACATGAAGAACAATTATTCCTTTTAAACCTTCATTGCAATGTTTTCTAAACTATTGGAGATGTTGCTCCAAAAAGGCATGGGGTTCAATTTTAACTTTCATTGCAATTGTGAAAAATAAGACAAGTTTGTTTGTGGTTTATTTATTAGTACCAAATTGAAGTGTTTCTAAGCTGCCCCTGTAGAAAATAATGTTAGTAAGCACATGGTGGGCTATCCAACCTAATTTTCCAATTATAGAGCTTTGTCTTTTTAGAGACAAAATAAATTTTGATAAAAACTAGAATTGAACTAGGAGAGAATGAGAAAAATCTAATATAACAATTGCAACTTACCTACAGAGAAAATGTGAATTGATGTCAGATCAATTGAGAGTTTATATATCATCAATTATGAATTATTGTTTAAGAAATTTCAAATTGATATAAGATCAATTGCTCATCAGTAAAAATAAAAATAAAAATTTATTTTTGAATTTTTAAGAAACAACAGAAAAAGATAGAAGATAGAAGGATCATTCTGTAATGATATTATCCCACACCACTCGAGCCATCACATTGATGTTATCGTAAAATTTGTACTTGGCTAAGAAATGGTGGATATTTTTGTGATATTGAGCAATCTCCTCTTTTTATTCGATTTCATAGAGCTCCCTTGATGCCTTTAAGAACCTTTGATACGCCCTTTGTTGTCTCCTATGTTGTTTTGCCTTCCTTGCACTTGAAAGTTTGAAAGTAACATAACCTGCCATTGGGTCAGAACCATCTTATGCAAAAAAAGGAAATCTCTAGAATTTAATGATTTTTTTGGGTTAGGTGTGCAAGATCACACAATAAAGAAATGAAAAGGAAATATTTAATTTTGCAACCCTTTAAATCAATTGTGAGTTTTTTTAGTAATTGTGGTGCAATGTCAGAGTAATTGTGAAGTACTATGATAGAAATTGTGAACTTTTATTAGCAATTGCGAACTAAAGATTCTTGTGCACATACGGATCTGCAAAACCATTCAAAATAGAAAGCGAAGGTTATAATGATTTCACATCGGGTTCACCATGTTGGCATATGCACACTCCAATGAGACATTGTAGGTGATTGAAGGTTTTGTCATTGATGGCAACCTTACAATCCTATGACACCGGCAAGACATTCCACCAACACCAGCAAGAACAGACTCTACATTGGCACTTAGACCACTAGCACCGGCAGTGAAAGGAAGCATACTGACATAGAGGTCGATAGGATTTTTGCTGTAATATATGTTGTTTATTATTGTAAAATCTTTGTAAGCCGACTTGGCAACATTGTAAAATGACTCATATATATAAGAGATCATTATAGAACATTGAGAGAGAGGTAGATGATGTGAGATATGGAATGTAATTAGGTAGACCTATTATGCGAATTATAGGTTAAGGGTTTATGTAAGAAGCAGAGAAAAAAACGGTACTAGATCTGGCATTATAGATGCTATTCTGAAGCAATACAAGACACTAGATTTATATAATCCATTTTGTAAATTAGCAAGACTTCTATTTTGAGCAGTGTGCTCTAGGCACTTGGCCTTCCTGCATGTGCAGGCCCCTCTTGTAGCAGTAATATTCTCTTATTGGCCAGTAAGTGAATATTGTGGGTCACAAATCCCACTGAGGTTTTTCCCACACTAGGTTTCCTTGTTAAATCCTTGTGTTATGGTGTGTTTTTCATGTGGTTTCTTTTATCTCTGTTTATTGCATTACTTCTTGCTTACCAGTACACAGTTTTAATTTACTCTACATGTTTTAAGTTAAGAAATTCTAATTACTAGTTAGATACTGATTCACCCCCCCCTCTCAGTATCTATGGGAATCCTAACAATTGGTATTAGAGCTTGGTCCTCTATTGTCAGAAGCCTAATAGCTTGAGGAAGATCTTGACACTGGTAGAGATGGAAAATTTGATGAAGCAACAAGAAGTAGCTCTGTCAGATTTTGATACAGGAAAATTGAAAAATATCAAACTTGAAGATGATCTAAAGGCAGCTCAATAAATTATTCAAGCACTTCAAGAAAATATTACCATTGCAAGAAACAAGAGAAGAGAACTCTGTGAAAAGATGCAAATTGAGGATGATGAAAAAGAAACTCTTAATGATATGATAAACAAGCTAAAGCTAGAGAAAATAACAACAAGGAATGAGATGCAAGATATGACCATGATATTTTGTAAGGAAATTGAAGATAGGAAGAAGAATGAAGAAGATTTGACCAGAAGACTAAGTGATGCAACAAATGAGAACACTAGACTTAGCTATGAAAATGATTTGTTGAAGACAGAGATCTAATGCATACACAGAATGACTCCAATGAACTGATGAGACAGAAAGAGATCTTAGAAAGAGAACTGGATATTGCAAATCAGCATAAAGAAAAATTCAAGAAAAGCTCAGAAGAACTTGGTGAATTATTGAAGAAACAAAAACCTAAAGGTGACACTTGTGGAATTGGCTTTGAAGTTGGAGAAAGCTCCAGTACTGCAAACACAAAGGATCACAGTAAACCGGTAAGACAACCTACTGCTTACAAATTTAATGGAAAATGCTTTAACTGTAATAAGTACAGTCATAGAGCAAATCAATGTAGATCTAGAAATTATCAAAACACCAATGCACCCACTGGTCAATGTTCAAAATGCAACAAAATTGGTCATAACTCTGAAAATTGCAAAATGAATGTGAGATGTTATGTTTGTGGAAGATTTGGACACCTATCTAATCAATGCAGAACTTAAACCGACATAGGTTATGGGAAAGCTATTCAGAAGAATATTGTGACTTGCTATGCATTTTACAAGATTGGGCATATTACAAAATTCTATAGAAGTAAAGGATCATCGGTAGACAACAAAAGTTCCAGCTTGAAAGGAAAAGAAAAGGTTGAAGAGGTTAAGCAAGAATTCTCAAAACAATGGATTAGAAAGTCGAACCTAAATAATATTGGAAATACTCCTCCACGGGTAGAATCAATCAACACTCCGCTAATAGAATAGAGTAGTACTCCACCAGTAGGAAGCTCTTCATCAAATTGAAGAAAGTTTCCTTGAGGGTTTGGCAATCAAATGAGACATAAGCTATTATTCCCTTGGTTGATGATGAGAAGTTGAAATTTACTTCTATATCAGCAAATAAAGTTAAGTGGTCACTTCACCGGCATGCATTAAATGTGGTAGTTGGCAAATTAACATTATAAATCAGTAATTTTGGCTCCATTTCACTTGACCATGAATTCAAACACTTGAAGAGCATGAAATCTCCAGAGCTAAGGCATTTCGAGCAAAGAGGCAAAGCACTTTAGCAATCAATCCTTCCTAAGGCAGAAAAAGGTATTTATTATCATGGCATCCTCCTCTGCACCTAAATTCATAGCAAACCCTACTATAGTTGAGGTTATCAAATGCCTTAGGCCCATATTCCAGCTAGTTCCCAAGATAGCTAAAAGGATGACAATGTTGGTGCATTCTCCCAAATTCCCAAAGGAGTTGTTTTCGCAAAAGACCCCAGAATGTACATCCATTGCCACATAGATGAACTAGGGGATGAGGAAATCAAAAACATGTACAAAACCATTATATGTGATAATTCCAGAAATGTGAAGCCTAAACATAGAATTGTTGAAGCCCTAGGATTCAATGAAATCCTTAGCATTCCGGACTTTCCTAAAGAAGTTATTAGGATAGTGTTGAGCAGGGTACATGGTGAATTCTTTTGGTTAAACTCAATTCACAAAATTACCAAGGAAGATGTGAAAGGTGTAACAAGGTTACCTTCCACCAGTAGCAGACCTGACAAAACAAAGAAGGTCTCAAATGACCTAGTAATAAACTTAACCAGTGCAACATCCGACAGAAGGTCTCTGAGGGTTACTGATGTGATCGATATAAATGTGAGATTTGTTAGCATGATTCTAGGTTACAAAGCAACTCATGCAAACCGACTTAACTTAGTTTCAAGTTTATGCATAAAGAATGCTTATGACATGGTTAAAGACAATGTGAAAATTGATGTATGTGAATGGCTAAAAGATGAGTTGATTGATAATTTAGGAAAAATCAAGAAGGATAAGAAAGGGACTTTTAGATTTGGTAACTTACTTGTATGCTTAATGCTACAAATAACCAAACAAGTTCCCAGTATAGGCGACAAGAGCCTTGGATTTGATATACGGATAGGAAAACAGTTATCGAACCTATTCAACAACATGGTTGAAAACAAGGAAAAGAATATCCATGAGTACTTTCAAGCACTAAAGGCCCAAATGAACAAAAGAATCCGACTGTCATAGAAAATTATGGACAAATACAAGGATGATATATGTTTTGTAATAAAAAAGGATGAGATCTGGATGGAAGCAGTGATCGCAAGAACAATTTGGGTTACTGAGATGGGCTATGAGACTGATGATCATATCATTGAAACTTATGCAAAAGCCCTTCTGAAAGCACCTAAGGAACCCAATGAAGAAGTATTTGGCAGTGCAAAGACCATTGAAAGACAAATTCAATCTAAGAAGAGAGTAAAGAAAGTTGAAGCAATTGTGAGAAAAGGTTCAAGGCAGGAAAAGGCCATCAAGGAAGATGTACTGAAACAAATCGACATAACTGAGGATGAGTTAGTAACATTACAACCTGAAACTCACCTATCACCGGTAGCAACTTCTTTAGAGAATGACATCCCGACAACATTCAAAAGAGTTGTAAGGAAAAGGGACCCTTCACTGACATCAACACCCTCGCCTAGAATAACTAGACAAAAACAACAAGCAGTGAGGTCACCGATAAAGAAGACAACCTCAAAGAAAAAGCTAACACCCAAGAAGAAAAGGACTCAACAAAACATTGCCCCAATTGATGAATTGTTGAATGAGATCATAGATGAAGGAAAAATAAAGAACATAGAAAAATTATATGATACACTATCAGCAGATGAGAAAGAGTAAGTTGAGAATAGTGTCATTTTACACCTGGACATCCATAGGAAGTTTTTAATGCAAGTGGTAGATGAACTACCAGATGAATTGTTCAAAAGACTGGAAGGAGGAAGACAGGCTATTGTAGAGCTTGATAAGAAAATTAAAATTGAAAAATTACTTGCTGTTTACCCAGTAAACTTGCCAAAGGAGATAGATGACTTAATTGTAGAAGCCAACCAGTCAGTATTCTCTACTGCACACTGGCATATTGCACTCATGGCAGGAAGAGTAAATGAGGTAACAGAAGATACATAAAATGCATGGGAAAGACAAAGGGAAAGGAAAGGTTGGTGGACCTCCTAGCATCAAGATAAAAGATAACTTATCCCCACCGCCTCTGATTACTCCACCTGTAACAAAAATTGAAGATCAACTGACAGATGAGAGTATGGGTATAGAGGATACAAATCCTAACCCTAAGGTACTTTACATAGTTGGTGTTGATACTCAAAAGATCAACATTGTGGTAGATACGATACAACCTGTAAGACTGACATGACTAGTGAGCCACCTGTGATTGATCAAAATGACAACACACAAGAAAAATCGGTAGATGATAGCACAAGGAAACAAACAGAGAGTCAAATAGAGCAACAAGCTCTGGAACAAGAACATGTTCATGTGGAAACACTGCCACCGGCAATAGGAGAGAAACAAAAACCTTTTCTTAAGGAAATGGAAACACAGACTAACCTACCAGAGGTCACTACAAGCATGGTTACTTCCTCCACCGGCGTAATTCAGAATGTTGGTTCCTCCTTAGCAAGTTACAAATCAACAAATGTAACTAAAGTTCTTTTGGATTCTTTAAAGAAAATAACAGATTGTAGTTCACAAGCCTATAAAGCTATAGATGACACAGTCCCAATTTTGAAGATGATAGCTCCTAACTGCAATATAGACAATAAGGATTCTTTGAGCCAACTTGACACTTTGTCTAAGTACATTACTAACAACACAATGACAATTGAGCAAATAAAGGAAGAGGCATTGAAAGAGAAATTGGAAAATGAAAAACAAAAATTCTTTGATGATCAAATAAAAAAGTGTACTAGAGAATTTGACTCACTTCTACTGAAACTATGCAACTCATTGAAGGAATTCAAAACTCTATACAGAGACATTTGCAAGACAAACTTTCTAATAGTTGACATAGATAAGAAAATGAGCAAGGTACATGATGAAATCAATAAACTTGCTGATAGTTTTGTTAATTCACCTGATACATTATCAGTTTTTGAACAAAAGATAACAAGTTTTGATGGAGAATTACTTAATTTAGAAAGAGAAAAGGAAAGAATAATAAACAAGGCTAAAGATCTGAGACTAAGAATAAGTCCAAGACTGGACTATCTAGCATCCTTGAGAAAGGAAATATTTGAGGCAATAGTACAAGGACAGAAAACACCGGCAGAGCATATACAACACCTCATCGGTACAGTACAAAGAACTGAGGCAACAATAAAAGAAAGTAAGTTTATGGAAAGTACAAATTTGGTTTTGGCAGATATTTTTCAAATTGTAACCACCCAGTTACAAGGTTGAGATAGAAAACTATCTCTATTGACACCTTGACAACCTTTGTCATTGATGCCAAAGGGGGAGTAGTGGTATGAGAAAATAATCAGGCAAAGGACTCACCTACTCATGGGGAGCTCATATATTTTTGGTACACATTTTTGGAAAAAAAAATTGGATTACAAGTTTTGGATATAGTTTTGGAAATTTTCTCATCAGTGTTGCCATCAATGCCAAAGGAGGAGATTGTTGGCATATGCACACTCTAATGAGACATTGTAGGTGATTGAAGGTTTTGTCATTGATGGCAACCTTACAATCCTATGACACCAGCAGGATATTCCACCAGCACCAGCAAGAACAGACTCTACACCGGCACTCAAACCATCGGCACCGGCAGTGAAAGGAAGCATACCGACACAGAGGCCGATAGGATTTTTGTTGTAATATATTTTGTTTATTATTGTAAAATCTTTGTAAGCCGACTTGGAAACATTGTAAAATGACTCATATATATAAGAGATCATTATAGAACATTGAGAGAGAGGTAGATGAAACGAGATATGGAATGTAATTAGGCAGACCTATTATGCGAATTATAGGTTAAGGGTTTATGTAAGAAGCAGAGCAGAAACTGGTATTGGATCTAGCATTATAGATGCTATTCTGAAGTAGTACAAGACACTGGATTTATATAATCCATTTTGTAAGTTAGTGAGACTTCTATTTTGAGCAGTGTTCTCTAGGCACTTGGACTTCTTGCATGTGTAGGCCCCTCTTGTAGCAGTAATATTCTCTTATTGGCTAGTAAGTGAATATTGTGGGTCACAAATCCCACCATGGTTTTTCCCACACCGGGTTTCCTCATTAAATCCTTGTGTTATGGTGTGTTTTTAATGTGGTTGCTTTAATCTCTATTTATTGCATTACTTCTTCCTTACCAGTACACAATTTTAATTTACTCTACATGTTTTAAGTTAAGAAATTCTAATTGCCGGTTAGATACTGATTCACCCCCCCCCTCTCAGTATCTGTAGGAATCCTAACACACCAAATATTTCCAAGGGTAAAATAAGCGTAAGTTGCATAATCAGATATCAAAGAGTGATTCACAACTCTAATCTAATTAATATTACTCCTAAATGACAATGAAATAATGCATAATCAATTGAATTGAAAGAATGATCTATCTAAAACTTTCTCAATTGGCATAGCAAGGCTTCTATTGCTCTTCTCCATTGTTGTTGATGTAGGTGGCTCTCAAGTATTGCACTTGTTTTCCCACATAAGATAAACAAGAATTTTGAAGACTATGATTCTATGAGTCTAGATTCTATGATTCTAGATTGATTGAGAAATTGATTTTTAATTTTTAGATTTTCAACACAAAGAGGGTGAGAAATAGAACTCAAGTGTTGATTGATAGATGACTGAAATTGATTGACCAGTTAATAGAGTTGATTGATTTGTTAACTCAATAGATTGGAGAGTGAACTAAATAGATTGTCTAGTAAACTCAATTGATTGATCATTAGACTAAATTGACTAGGGAGATGACTGATTAGATGGATTAGTCAGAAAAAGGTGATTGAGAGTTAAAAAGGATGATTGATGAGTTAACTAAGTTAAATGATTAGACAACTGATTTTTTCAATCAGTTCTAATTTTAGCATGTGATGTAGAATTTTGAAATTGAATTTGGTCATTCGAATGTTGAAATGCACATGAAATTAACTAAAATTCAGATTTGGTGAAATGCGAATTTGGAAGAAATGAAATTAATGGAAATGAAGTGAAATTCAAATTTGGGGAAAATGAAATGGAATTAGTTGGAATTAATTGGAATTATAATTTGTGGAATTGGAGGAATTTAATTAATTAATTTAAATAATTTAAATGAAATTATTTAAACTTAGGAGATTGAAATAACTAAATAATAAAGATTATTTAACTAAGGAATAAATCACAATTAATTAAATAATTGATATTTAATTAATAATTGAGATAGGGTTAATTGATTAAATGAAAGAGATTCGATAATTAAGAGTGTTGAATGGTGATGATTAGAAGAAATAGTTAGTTTAACCAAATAATTAAAGAATTACTTATTAAATAGACGAATAATTAGTGTAGAATTAATGAGACATTTTTAGATGTCTACAGAAGTCACCCAAATTATGTGCCATCTCCTCGATAATTAAACCTTGGGAAGCCTTAATTCGAATATTTCATCTAACGAGGATAGCATAGGTAGGACTAATAGTGGTAAAACTCATGCACTAGAGGGAAAATTTGAAATTTTGGATTTGAATTTTGAATTATAGGAACAAAGTGCACAAAAATTGAATAATGCAAAATTTGAGAAAATAATGATTAAACAATTTGAACTTTGTTGAAAGAAGAAAATGACACAATTTTCAACAATAATTTTATCATAAATAAAAGGAAGTTGGAATTTCAAAATTAGGGCCAAGGGGATACCACTTGATCTTAAAATTGACAAAATTAGATTTTTTAAAATTGGGACAGATTATAATCAACCACTTAATTTTAAAAGTTTTCTTGAAATTTCAGATGTTGAATTTTGAAGGTATTTTTTATTTTAGAGAGATCAAAACTCGACAAAATCAGCCAATCTTCTAGATTTAAGCTACCAAATACAGTCATAATAGTCTCTTGAAATTTCAGGAAAAAAGTCAGGGACCGTGTTGAAAGTGCACACGGTCCGACCAACTTTTTTTGAAATTTTCAAGGATGAAAGATATGATGATTTTAAAGCTAACCCCCCAAAATTGGTGGATTTTACAATCTCCAGATAGACGAAATTAAGGTTTGAATGTGAAAATAGGACCCTATTAAGGTTTTGAAAAAAATGAGGAATTGAATTGTAAATTTGAAAAAGGTCAAACCTAATGGATAGGGACACCTTGAAAAATGTTTAGAAAATTGAAATTGATTGAAATTTACACAAAATCCAATTAAATTTGAAAATTAGGGTTTTAGGACCTAACCACTTAATTTTTGAAATTTTGAATTTTGAAAAAGAAGGGAAATTGAAAATTTGAATTTTAAGAAAGAGAATAATTCTGAAAACTGTTACAAATCTGAAAATTAAATGGAAATTCAAGTTTTGCACAAGTTCAATATTAGGTTTTGAAAATTAGGGTTTTGACCAATAACCACTTGATTTACAAATTGAACAAGACAATGAAGAAATTGAATTAGACAAACAAAACAATTTTCAGATCTAAGACAATAGCAAGCAATTTTTACAAAAAACAAGTTCAATTTCAATTTGAAAAACTAGGGGTTTGAATGAATTAACCACTAAGTTTGCAGAAAAACTAAACTTGTAAATGAAAAATATGCAATGATTTTTAGAATAATGCATGCAATATGTTGGGTTCACCAAAATGTAATGGTGGTGAAAAGTGAATGATGGAAAGATTAAGAGGAAATTTTTTGTTCCCTCCGAGAAGAGATGAAAGTTTCATTGCGGATTTCCCTTCAAACACTTTATCCATATTATATTTAAAAGAGGGGGGGAGTTCACTAGATCCAACCTCTTTGGAAAGAGATTGAATACTAAATGAATTTATAATGATGTGAAGATGACAAGATAACCCCTCTTTTAGAATGAGTAATGGTTGAATTATGTGTTTTGAGACTACGTGTAAAAGTAGTAAAGAACTGATTATAACTTGAAATGGAATCGTGGGATGAAGCTATGTACTTGGATCTAGCTATAATATGTTGAGATGAAGCTACCCTATCAATTTGAGCAAAAGTTGTCAGGACCGTACTAAAAGTGCACACGGTCCTCCAAAAAATCCGCAAAATGAAAAGGGTTTTTCTTTTTCTATGAATGGAGTCCAAATCTTCAAATAAAACTGCACACCTACAACCTACACATAGAAAAGAGAGGAAAAGGGGCTGGGATTGGGGGTTTGCCTTTAGGTCAAACCCAAGTTTTGGAATTAACCAAATGATGAAAGAAAGTACTTGCAAGTAAATGTAAATGAAAGAATGAAATGTAAATTACCTCAAGGGAGGTTTTAGATATAATTGATTGTGTGAAATTGAATGTTGAAAGGGATCTCCTCTTTAATGGTTAAATCCTTGGCTTGAATGCAACACCTAGCCTTGAAGGGAGACTTGAGAATGCTCAATGCTTGAAATGGATGCTTGAATGCTCTTGAATGCTTGAATGCGTGATCTCATATATTCAAACTTATGCAAGTGTGAGGGCAAATGCAACTTATATATTTGTCAATTAGGATTAATTGATAGATTTTTTGTCATAGGCCAACATAGTGAAAGTTTTCTTGCTTAAAATACAAAGACCAATGCAAAGATAGGACAAATGAGACCCCAAAATAGGGTAGGGACAAGGGAACCATCTTGAACACTAGATGTCACTAAGAGGGGGGTGAATCAGTGATTTCCAATTCTTTTCCCTTTTCTATCCTATGTGTATATACCGATTAACTGATCTAACATAAAGTAGACATACCGATTAGATGGGAGGATAACACAAAAGAAACCACACATAAAAGGGATATCACATAACACCAGATGTACGAGGAAAACCCAAGATGGGAAAAACCTTGATGAGAAGTGTTGTTGGAGACTATTGATCCAATACAGCCTCACAATAAAAACCTCGGTTGCAACATTTAGGGCACCAACCCAAGGAGTAACACTCTTTCTTTAGGGCACCAACCCCTGATTTTAGGGCACTAACCCAAGGGGCACCGAGCTCCAACTCAGTGATTAAAAGATCATATCATAAATACAAAAGTAATATACTTGTTAGAAAATAACTTTGTAACTCTTATCCAAGTCTCTCATGTTGGCATTGTGTTTTCATTGATGTCAACCGGTATGGGATGTCTACTGGTATGAGAGATGTGTGTGCAACACTGTCATGCAGGAGTACAAGATGAGATTTCCTTGATATCACCTTGTGTTGTAGAACATCGGTAAGGTAAGGAAGAGAATGTCATCAGAGTAATGACCACTAGTGTCACCAGTACACAAGCTAGTGCCTGACTTGTGTGGATGGAATGGTAAGGTTATCGATACGGATACAATGTATCACTAGTAAGGAGATTATTTCAACTGATAAGTGAAGTGTTGACAATGGGCAGGATGCTTGGATGTTGTTTGTGATGAAGAGGCAAAATGTTACCTATATCACATCAACTCCAGAGGAGAAGAATGAACAGGTCATCAATATGTTGTAAGGTTGCAAAACAACAAGACTCCCACCAGATGAAGATGTAGTCACCATGTGAAGAGATGACTGATAGCGAATGTGCCCACATCGGATCACATGTGCCTGTTTGAAGTTGTGTTGCACAAACAGGAAGCCACATGAGTGCATTATAGGATGCAGATGACAAGGTGTCATTCCACTGATAAGTGGAGCTTATCTCCTATTATGCATAATGTGCATTATAGTTCTGAGAAATAAGGAAGAAGAGGTAAATTCAAGTGTTTGAAGGCTCACACTAGATCTACCAGTGAAACAAAGGAATTCCTTGAGTGCATGAAATCAGGGTTATGTATTGGACTAAAAGAAATGGCATGTTGGAATGTCATTATAGTTGAAGTTTGTTGGGGTTTGTCTTCTTGATAAACTAGTTGAGATATGATCTGATCTAATGATGAAGAAGGCAAAGTAGAGTAGCTAGAATTAGAGAATGAAACCGACATGCAGATGCCTTAGTTGGAATCCACTGAAGGTTGATCATATGATGTCATCAGGATGGCTACCAATAAGCATGAGAACTGGTAAGGAAGTAAGAGGCTAAGAGATGTGCTTCTACTTGATGAGAATGAGCATGCTATGAATTGACATGTCTAGCGACTGGTTAAGGTGTACCATTGATAATTCAACAAAAGGGAAGACATGAAGAATAACTACTAGAATGTGAGATACTAGCAGGGTTAGTAAATCGACAGAAGAGAATAACTAGTTGAGTGTTTGGTCTGTGATCCTTGAACAGACACACTGATCCAAGATGGAAGGTGGTCAACATGGATGCCACGTGGAGTCAAGGTGGTAGACTTGCATGCAATGGTAGATGGAATGTTCACCGATGAGGTAGTTACAAAGTTGGTCGAAATTAATGGTAGATCCCGTAAATCATGGGATGTGTTGTAGGCCATTGTAGAGGTTTGTGGCTCAAGGTCTAGAGGAAAAATAAGGGCTAGCTCAAAGTGATTGAGAGGATCGAGCTAGATGGAGGAAACTGCAAGAACAATCTTGGTGATTGACCAAGAAATTAACTAGTAGAGCAAAAAGAAGATTGCCAAAGATAAAAGGGGTGTTAATGGTGGTGATTAGAAAACAATTGTCTGGGTGATCAGATCAGATAGAATCTGATTAGATTTGGTTTGCCTTGAGGTTGATGAGGAAACCCTAACCACCTGATATTTGAATTGGCTTTTGGCAGGAAAACCAAGTTATAAATAGGGAAGCCAAAATCATTGTAGGTTATTGTTGAATAGAAGAGGATAGAGTTATTGTGAAGTGTTTGAGTGCTACATGTGAGAGTAGATTAGTCAATTTATCATCAAGTAGATAGAGAAGAGACTAAGTGTGAGGGAGAACTAGGTTGAAGTGTTCAACTGGTAGAAGTGCAAAACCAGTAGTATCTATAGCAACATAGAAGAAGAAAAGGTAACTGTAGAGAAGGTAAGCATAGAACCAGCTGAGTGTAGTAGTGGTGGAGAGCAGCAGAGTAGCTAAAAGAAGTAAGAACCAACAAAGAGAGAGGTGAACCAGTAAAGCAACAACAACAAAGAGAGTTGTGTATTGGTGTAGTAGAGAATGTATCTCACCGATAGAGTGAGATATAAGAAATGGTTACAAGATTCACTTGTAACAGTATGATTAATTTTGTATGTGAAGTTATCATTGAGATCACTAAGTTGTAGCTCAATGCAGGGGTTGTAGCCCATAAACAAGTTAGGGGTTGGTGCCCTAAGTCAGGGGTTGTAGCTCCTTGGGTTGGTGCCCTAAATCAGGGGTTGGTGGTCCTTGGGTTGGTGCCCTAAACATTGTAATAGAGATTCATTGTGAGGTTGTATTGGAGGACTAGACTCCAGTAGCATTGCTCACCAAGGTTTTTCCCATCTTGGGTTTTCCTCATACATACTTGAGTTATGTGATGTTATGTGTGTGAATGCATTTGTGTTTAAGTTTCCTCACTAACCGATAAGTCTGCATTCAACTAGATCTATTAATCAGTATACTTTCATAGGGATAGTTAAAAGGAAAAGTTTGAGAACCACTAATTCACCCCCTCTCAGTGGTGCATTGTGTCTAACAATTGGTATTAGAGCCTAGGTACCTTGTTTATCAATCTTTCTCTTGCTTGGGTAGATTCTAGCTTAACGACACAATGGTATATATAGTGTCAATCCCTAATCCAATTTTTGATGGTTCAAACTATTCTATTGGGAGTTGTAGAATGGAAGTCTACTTGTCCTCTCTAGAGTTTGATGTATAGAATATCAGTTGTTAATCGTCTCCCTAGGAATGTTTGTCCTCCCACTAGCTGTGAAGAAGAAAGAAGATGCATGTGTAATGAAGAAACCATGAAGGCCATATTCAGTGGGCTCACTGGCGATGTTTATTCACGGGTGGATAAGTGTAGATCAACAAAGAGTCTATAGGATAGACTAATGAAGCTGTATGGAAATGAACCCGACACTAGTAGATCAATTTGTGAGAGTGAGAAAAGCAATGCAATAGACAAATGCATGAATGACAGAGGCAAATCATATTGTTGCAGTAGCAATGTTGACAAGGAGACTCATCTCTTCATGGCCCATGAGATAGATATTGAGAATCACACATCAAAAGGGGATAATGCAGTTAGATCCCATCGGTATGATGTGTTTGGTAGTGATAATGAAGAAGATGAAGAAGAAGGAGAAGGTAGATAAATCTAGCCAACAAGATCTATTTGATAGTAAAGGCAAAGAAGAAGATGAAGCAGAAGTTGATCTTGAAGGAGAGCTTGTAAATGCACTAGAAGAACTTAGAAGAATAAGGAATGAATACAATATATTCAAGAATGCTTCTATAGTGGAATAAAACTAGTTGACTAAATGCCTTGAAGGATCTAAGAAATGCATCTCAGAGTTAAGGTCTCAAGAAGATGGTACCAAGGAGTGTCAGTGTAATGATCTAGCATCTGTGCTAGAAGTTAAAGATAAAGAATATCTGGAGTTGGTTGGAGAAATGGAGACTCTCTAAAATGACCTTGAGAAATGTTAGAATGAGCTCAAGGTAAGAATCCAGTTTGATGGTAGTAGTGATGCCTTGTACAAAATATTGAAGAACCAAAATCATGCCAAGGACACTGAAGGTTTAGGAAGAGGTTCCGGTGAATGCTCCACCACCAAGAATGTCCCCCACAATGACATTTTGTTTGTCTCCTTGAATGGAGAAAACAAGGGAAAGACCTTCATAGTTATAAATGCTCCTCTAAAGAAGATTGGCCTAAATACAGCTGGTAAAGACTTGCAGACAAGAATAAAGATTGGTGTTGCAATAAGGATAAAAAATACAAATCCCAAAGGAAAAGGGAAGATGGGAGAAGACAGCTTCACCGGGAGCAAGAACATGAGAAGTCAACAAAGAAGACCTCCTACTGATAGAGGATAGAGGAATGCTACCACCCATAGGACAAAGCAAGTGTGGGAGAAAAAGAGACAAGATGGAAAGATTGCAAAGAATGCAAAGAATGGACAACCCAAGATCAATCCACAAAGAAGTAGAAATGGAGATGCTAGACTAGTAAAATCTCCCCTTGCATGGCAGAATATATGTCTAAGTCATATGCCATCCTTTACTGGTTATTTCTTTGTATGTAATGCTTATGGCCATAGGGTAGATGAATGTAGAAAGAGATCTAGAAAGAATAATATAGGATCTCGTAGACATCATGCATATGAGAAAAATGTATCCAGGAGTAGATACGTGCATGTCCCCTCTCCTGGTTATGCTAGAAAGAATCCATTTGTTGTCCCTAATAATGCAATTTTTGTATGTTATCACTACAATCGATTTGGCCATAGAGAGTATGAATGCATGAAGAGGAACTTTTAGTCATATGGAGGCTAGAACAACAACTATGCTCTACAAAAAAGTGGATACAGAGCATATGGAAGTCAAAGGCCTACATGGAACCAAAGGAGAAATGTCCCTATAGGAGCAAGAGGTCCACCGCTTTCAGTTGCTAGTCACAACAACATGACCAAAAGAAGACAGTCAAACTGGTATGTCAAGAGATTCCCCAATCATGAAGTTGGGATGAATGTGGTGTGCTACTATAGCACTACTTCCAGTTGTGAAGTAGAATCATGAAATGAAAGGACATATCAGTAGAAGAAGGAGAGACCTGTTCCCAAGTCTGAAAATAGGAAGAAGATTGAAACCAAGCAGGTATGGAGGAAGTAGACCATGGACTGACACTCTGCATTCATCACACATGTGATATCTCCTAAGGCCTAAAGGAGATCCAAGATCTTAGGGGGAGTAATACACTAAACTTATCATTCACCCCCTCAAGAAAGAAGGATACTTGGAAGAACAAGTTGCTGCCAGTATGAACGATGAAAATAAAATGATAAGTGTGTGTAGATGCTATCTTGACTACACACCAATAGATGAAAGTTGGATCACTACTGCACTTGTCAATAAATGGACACTAATACATTTGGACTAGATTTCTGACTGAGGTTTCTAATGGAGAAGGTATATTGTGGCCAAATTTGATTTTTTTTTGAAAAATATCTACATTCATCATAATTCCGACGGAAATTTCCCATTTGGTTTCGATGAAGAAGGCATTAGCAATGAGAATTTTCTTTCTTTCAAAAAAGTGCTCAAATTCGTCGTAATTCCAATGACAACAACCATTACTTAAAAAAGAAGAAGAGGGAATTCATTTGTGCATTGTAATCCCGTGTAGGTGGCCGTGGCAACTTCAACCCCCAAGAACATCAAACCCACATCAAAGGCATTTGTGGAATTGCTTGCAATCCCACGTAGGAGGTAGATTCAAATTTCCCTATTTTTTAATTTCATGTTGCAAAAAATATACATGTGGTGGTTAATTGCCCTAGTTTAATCTCGTAAAACCATAGAACTATGATTGAGGAGTGAGTGTTCAATTTTGTAGTAGCAATCCCTTCCTCCTGTATACGCGTGTGTTGATTGTTCACATGAGATCACATCTCTTTGTAGCATCGTATCAAACAATTCATGAGCCTTGTACATGTTTCCACATTTTGCATTCATGTATCAAACAAAATTCCTCTATTTGTTATCCTTTGATGGATGTCCATACCCTGTTCCAAAGCTCCCATTTTTGCACAAGCAGGGAGGATGCTAGAAAAGGTTGTGGAATTTGGCTTTATGCCTTCCAATTTCATTTTCTTGAAAGTGCCTAAAGCCTTTTTGACAAATCCATTTTGTGCATATCTAGCAATCATTGCAGTCCACGAGACAACATTTCTTTCAGACATTCTATCAAATAGTTCATGTGCCTTGTCTATGCTTCCACATTTTGCATACATGTCTACCAAGGCAGTTGCAACTACAATATCTGACAAAATTCTTCTATCCTTTATGCTTCGATGAATGTCCATACCCTGTTCCAAATCTCCCATTTTGGCGCAGGCAGGGAGGATAGTAGCAATGGTCATGGAATTTGGCTTTACACCTACTGATTGCATTTTCTTGAAAGTTTCTAAAGCCTTCTCAACAAATCAATTTTGTGCATATCTGGCAATCATTGCAGTCTAGGAAACCACATTTCTTTGAGGCAATCCGTCAAACAGTTCCTGTGCCTTGTCTATGCTTCCACATTTTATATACATGCTAACAAAGTAGTTGCAACTACATCTGACAAAATTCCTCTATATTTTATGCTTTGATGGATGTCCATACCCTATTCAAAAGCTCCCATTTTGGCATAGGCTGGGAGTACATTGGCAAACATAACTAAAGAAATGCAATGATCAGATCCAAAGACATCAAACCACTACTAACAAAACTGAGAGTCTAAAATATGATAGGGAATAGTGTGAGCTGTCCTGAAATAAAATATTTTATTTTCAATTTCAACTAAAACATAATTACTCAGCCATTTAATGTTATTAATAAGTGTTTAATTTATGAAATAGATAAATGGTTGGCCACAAGTACATGAGTTACTAAATGCACATGAGTTAATAAGTGAATTTGATATTCAAAACTATCTACAATGAATTCAATTCTTGTCCATTAGTCATTTATGTTTGCAATAAGCATCTTTCTTAGTTTTTCTTAATCTTTATTCATAGTTATGTGCATATTTCACATTCTATAATTAGGACATCAATTGCTATGGCTGAACACTAGCATGATTTTTGTGTTGTGGTATAGATGCATGGAAACATAATTATGGGATTGTTATATTATAGAGATCATAAATCTAGATATCGCATATTAGTTCTAACTCTTCTTGGATTGAGTCTAAAGTTGACATACAGTCATAAAGCCATTATTAGCAGATCTATCCATTTCTAGTAAAGACAATTGAGAAAGTCATTTTGATATTGAGAGTTTCTTATCTTTTTACCTATTGATCATTATTAAGCCATAATATTTAGGTCTATTTATCTCTCTTGCAAAATCTATGTAAGTGTCCTAGATTGTCCCTGCTACTCACTCTTCAATGAAATAGTGGAGTTCTAAAGATTTGTTGCACAAGATGGTGTTGAATGTATCAAAAAGGCTAGCATGGAAGGCAGGTTCAATCTTCCACTTGTACAACTTACAACAAATGATTTGTTGATAGAAGAAATTCTTGAAATAGGGATACAATCGAAAGACAAGCAAGTACATACAAACCTCCTCGGTTGAAAGTAAAATCCATGTATAAAAAGAGTACATTGAATCCCAAACCATAAACACAATAGAGATATCGATGGAGACTTAATTGGATGTAGCATGTCACACCAAAGTTGTTAGAGTATGCTAAGCTAGTACATAATGTTTCCTAAAGCCACATTAGTATTTTACCCAAATCATTATCTACTAAAACTAACTATAGTAATCCTTTTGAGGATTCATTTCATGGTGCTAGATCTTCATTTAGTTCCACTTCTTGTTGGAGAAAAGAACAGTTATTTCTTGAGGTAGATGAATATCCCATCAACAAAGGACAAGACCCTTTCTAGAATATAACAAATTCTACTCCAACAAAAGATCATGGGGGTTTCACTAGAGATATTGAATAAGAGATAGACTTCTACCGCTGCATTAAAAGCATTTACATGTTTTTCATTTATTGATGTAAACTCTCTGTGACGCCACCACAACCAACAAAGGTGTAAAAAGTTGTTTGCAATGCATGGATTTTTAGGATTGTCCTTTGAGAAAACATAATTAAAGTATGGAAGAAGGATCTACAAGCCCCTAACGGAATCTTGATAAAAAATAACTGTAAAATATTTGAGTGAGCTTATATGCAAAAACTCATACTTTCTGATGGGTTTATGTACACAAATAAGCACAAATTAAGTGGTAAAGGGGCTTTTGGAAACAAGAGGGATGGAGAGGTAGTGGAAGTGAAAACTTCTGGTGTTGTGTCTGCTCCATCTCAGAATGGGAATGGTGAAGGTGTTGTAAGAGGAGCTGAGAAGGGTGTTGGAAGAAGTGGGGGTGTTTACATTCCCCCATTTAAGCTGGCTCAAATGATGAAAGATGTGGAAGACAAGAGTAGTGTGAAATACCAGTGCATGACATGGGATGCCCTTCGGAATAGTATCAATGGGTTAGTAAACAAGGTAAATGCATCTAACATCAAGAACATCATTCCAGAGTTATTTGCAAAGAATCTCATCCATGGGAGGGGTCTATTTTGTAGGTCTTGTATGAAATCCCAAATGGCATCCCTTGGATTTACAGATGTTTTTGCTGCATTGGTTGCTATGGTAAATACAAAATTTCCTGAAGTTGGCAATATGCTTTTGTGAAGAATTATTTTGTAGTTTAAGAGGGCATAAAAATGCAATGACAAGCACATGTTGATAGCAGCAGCCAAATTCATATCTCATTTAGTGAATCAAAAAGTTGCACATGAGATCATTGCCTTGGAACTTCTCATCCTTTTACTAGAGAACCCCAAAGATGACAGTCTAGAGGTTGTTGTTGGGTTCGTGAAAGAATGTGGTTCTTCTGCAAGACCTTTCACCCAAAGGTCTTTATGGGATTTTCTAAAGATTTAGAGGTATTCTCCATGAGGAGGAAATTAACAAATGAGTACAGTCTTTAATTGAAGGCCTTTTTGCAATTTGCAAAGCTAAGTTTGAGGGTCATCCAGCTGTGTGTCCAGATTAGTTAACACATGAATTTTTCCTAGAAGATGAACTTGATCAAGAAGCTGGTTTGGATGTTTTCAAGCCAGACCCTAATTTCTTAGAGCATGAGGCAACCTATGAAAAACCAATGTTCCACGGGCGTTGGGGATGGGGGGACGTGTTTTCAGGATGGGGGGACTAAGGGCCTAAGTTTGGGGATGACAGGGGGATGATGGCAAGGGGGGTGGTGGGGTGGTGGTGCTGATATAGTTATACATATACATATAGTACTTGAAAAACTAGTTTTGAAAAGATGTATGACAGTATTACAGTATAAGAATTTAAGAATTACATTTCAAATGAGACTATAATAAATTTGAAATACTAAATCTAAATACCAAGATTTCTTCAATGCTAATTGTGTTGTTATATGGAGCCTAATCAAACTCAGAGGTTAAATTTTCCCTACTTCTATCGGTGCGGTTTCCCCCTATATTTTTCAACGGGGGTTTAGGGGTAGCACCCCCAAGTTGGGGTCAAGAGGAAACACCCCTTGTGCGTTCCCTATCGCGAAACAAGGCGAGATCGAGGGGCAGTGCCCCGCGAGGCCAAAAATACTATTATTATTTTCTAAAGGTGTCAGGTGTTATTTTTCTATTGGCCCACATCTAATTAGGGTTACCCCTTAACCCCCCCAAAGGTCACATGTTTTTTAAAAATTGCTTTTTTTGGTTAGCTTTGACATGGGAACGCGGGAGATGCTTGGGCGTCTCCCCATTCCTCGAGAGACATTTGGGCATCTGTTGAGAGATGGGGAGACACCCATACATCTCCCAAGGAGACACCCAGATGTCTCCCAGGAGACATCTCCACATCTCCCTAGGAGATGCAGGGACATGGAGACATCTTCACGTCCCGACAGCACTTGGGTGGCAGTGGTGGGATGGTAGGGGACATTGCGTCCCCATCCCCCCATCCTTGAGACATTTCTGACAAGGGGACACACCCAAAAAGGGGGGGGACGTGTCCCCATGGAACATTGTGAAAAATTGAAGAAAGATATCCTTGCAGATGCTTCTTCAAATGACGCAGAATGGGAGAATGATTTAGGTGATGATTCAGATGATGATGATGATGATAAAGAGGAAGGTGAGGAAGCACAAAGAATACAAGTTGAGATAGAGACAAACTTGGTCAATTTAAGACGTTCAATTTATTTGACAATCATGTCAAGTGTTGATTTTGAGGAAGCTGGTCATAAGCTACTAAAGATCAAGCTTGAACTTGGTCAAGAGAGAACATACCTTCATTATTATGGTCTTCTTGGGAAAAGATTATGTATGATCAATAAAATTTATGAGGAATTTTTTGATAAGTGTTTTGTACAATAGTATTCTATGATACACATATTGGAAACAAATAAACTGCATAATGTTGCAAAGTTTTTGGCCCACTTACCATGCACATATTCTCTTCCATGGCATTTTCTTGCTTATATATGTTTGACAGAGGAAGATACTAGTTCCTCTTCCTGTATTTTTATAAATATTCTCTTGCAGGAGCTGGCAGAGAACCTTGGTATATTATTTCTTAGTGAAAGGTTGAATGATCCACCAATGCAGGAGTCTTTTGATTCAATTTCTCCAAAGTACAATCCCAAAAATTCACAGTTTGCTATCATTTTCTTTACTTCTATTGGTCTTGGTGGTATCATTGAGAGTTTATGTGAGTATTTGAAGAATATGCCAAGGCTTGTAATGCAACAGCAAAAGTCTATTCCTAAGTCAGATGAATCTACCTCTAATGACAATTCTTCTAGTTCATCAGGTTTGTCAGATTCTGATACATTAGACTCAGATTCTGAGAGTGAAACTGATAGTGAGAGCAGTAAGGAGTCACCAAGAAAGAAAAATAATTCAAAGCATGACAATGAGTATGAAAAAACAAGAAGAAAGAAAAGGGCGAGGGCATCTGACTCAGAGGATGGAAGTGACAGTGAAAAAATCAAAAGGAAAAAGAAAAGGAATTAAAAAATCTTTCTAGTCAGTTATTCAAGGCTCCAGTAGACACCGTTTTCCTGGACTATGACAAACAAAAGAATCACTCCCAAGTGATTTGGTTTTATAATAGATGATTATAAGATGCTACAATGTTGTCTTATGTATTTTAATAGCCATGGGTTTTAGAGTTTTGTACTTGACAGGTAATGGATAAACAGTGTTAGGAAGAGAAAATATTGAAGGCCAAGTGCAGATTGTGATAATACTAGATCAACGAATCCTATTATTTATTGAGTATTTCTTGTTTTCCATGTGTGATGTACCATAAGAAAACTAGAAATCTAAATTCAATAAGATGCTTTGTTCAATGATGATAATTTCTATTTTCTTGCCTGTGAAGAAAGACCATGTCAGACAATATCAACGAACAACAAAATAAGGAGACAATTGCTAGATTGTGGTCTAACTTGAAAAGAAAAGGTGATGGAAAATGTTATTGTTCATGCAAAATTTATAAGGGTTTAAAGACTAGAAGAATTCTAATCAAAACAATGAAGAAAAATTGTAGGCTGCATGGTCACATTGAAGGTGGACATCATTATCATCCATTGGTAATTTTTTCATTATATCATTTTGACAATTTATATACATAATAAATCACGTGATGATGAGATCATGATCATGGTTTATTTATGTTTATAAATTTTATATAGGTTGAGTACCCCAGAGCACTTGGTATGGATCAACACAACCCTGAGAATATGGTTTTCTAAGTGGACGAACATGGAGGTGTGAATATTGAAGCTGAAGATAATGGTCCCATGGAAGATGACGATCATGAGCTAGAAAACACAATTGAAGATGATGGTACAAATACATTTATCCGTGACTCATTTAGTACTCACATAGCTGATCATGATGATGAAGATGACCTTGATGTTGTTCATGCCCTCTACTTGAGAAGGCATCTGAGGCCCTTTACGAAGGCTCACAGGCAACTCTTCTCTCCGTTGTATTGTTGTTGGTGAACTTGAAGGTTATGAATGGTTTATCCAACATAACAATGTCACGTATGTTAAGGTATGTCATATATATCATAATAAACTATGAATCATGTTGTACCATTAATATTCTTTATTATAAAAAATTATATTTTTTTGTTGTAGATTGATAGGTGAGTTTTTGTTACCACCATCAAATATTCTACCTCGCTCATACCGAGAATTATCTGCCATTATGAAAGATATTGGAATGGAGTATCTAGTAATATATGCTTGTCCCAATGATCATATTATATATCACAAACAACATAAATTTCTGTAGCATCCTAAAATTGCGACACTTGCAATTTTGACTGCATTTGGGTCTTCATGATGGCGATGCAACATGGAACCTGAATGGAGACCCCGAAACTTGTCCACAACATCAAAAACTGCATTTTTCCAGCACCCTGGCCTGATCCTCCTTGCACGCTGCTGTCCCTGGAGGTGGGACCATGGTGCCCAGCACCCTGGTCCTTCAGGACTAGGGCGCCCAGCGCCCTGGTCCCCCAGGACCATGGCGCCCAGTGCCCTGGTCCCTGGCCCTATTTTGGGCCCGGTCTCCTATGGGGCTTCGGGTCTTTAAGTTTGCAAATTGGAAAATAACACTTCCTGGTCGGCCCAAGGTTGGAAAAATCAATCTATCAGCCCTAATTGACAAGTATATAAACTACATTTTCCTCTCCCATTGAGGGTAGAGGAAAAAGGAGAAAGGACATATGTGTACAAGATGTGGAAACGATATTCAAGCATTCAAGCATTCAAGCATTCCTTCAAGCAATTGATCATTCTAAGTCTCCATTCAAGGCTAAGTGTTGCATTCAAGACAAGGATTCAACCATTGAAGACGAGATCACATATCACATACCACATACAACATACAACAACATCTACACCTTCGCATGTAAGAATACAAACATTCTTACAACAAGGTACTAGTACTTGTTTTACAATCATTTACATTTACAACATTTCTCATTTCTTGGTTAATTCCAAAACTGGGGTTTGACCTAAGGGCAAACCCCTAATCCCTAACCCCCCAATTGTCTTCACTTTTCTGTGTGTAGGTTGTAGGTACGCGGCTAAAATTGAAGATCTGGAATCCTTGTGCAGAGACGAACAGATCCCCCTTCGTTTCGCGGATTTTTCGGAGGACCGTGTGCACACCGGGCGCCATCGTCCGGTCAACTTTCGCTCAAATTTGCAGAACAGCACCGTCCCAACATTTTACTGCTAATTCCAGGTCCGCAGCTTCATATCATATCCCTATCTCAACTTATAAGCGAATCTTTCTCACTTTCTATGCATTCCTAGCTTAATCATTCTATCCACATTCTTTACAAAAGAGGGTATCCTTGCTATCACAACCCTTGAAACTCATATAGAATCCAATCTTGCATTGTGTGGGATTGGATCTTGTGGGTTTCAACCCCTCTTTTGAATGTAAAGTCCCTCCTAAGTGAAAACCATCAACCCTAGTGAATCTCCCTTCTCTCTCCTTGGAGTTGGGGAGGGGAGAACGACTAGGGTTCGATTTTTCCGCTTTACATTTTGGTGAACCCGATGTGAACATCCTTTCTGATTATTCATGGTTAGATCTGAAAATTTTGCTTTCCTAATTACATTTCCATGTTTGATCTTTTGCAAAATTTTAGAGGTTAATTGCATAAAAACCCTAAATTTTCTTTTTAGTAATTGAGCTTGTGAAATGTTTATTTGTTAATGCTTGTTTCAGATCTACCCTTCTATTACAAATTATCAATTCATATTTGTGCTTTAATTTTGAAAATTAAGTGGTTAAGTGTCAAAACCCTAATTTTTGAAACCCTCTTGATTCAACCTTTGTCTGACAATTTCACTGATCAAAACATCTCCAAATCAGCTGTAACTTTGGATTCCGCAATAAAATCATAATATCTTTCATCCCTAAAAATTTGGAAAAAAGTTACGAGGACCGTGTGCACTCCGAGCGCCATTGTCCCCGACATTTTTTCCGAAATTTCGGGAGCTAGATCTTACTGTATTTTTTTGCTAAAATCCAGAATTTTGGCTGATTTTATCAATTTTAACACCTTCAAAATTACAGTCAAAGTTGGTCTAGCAATTGCTTGGATTGAGGCTTCTAATCATTCAAAAATTGTTGAAATTGAAATTTGTGTCAAAATTGTGTTTCTTATAGTCCTAAATCTGAAAAGTGTGTTATCATTCATTCAAAATTTCAATGATTTATTCAAATTTTTGCAATTTGTGACTTTTGAAATTAAGTGCTTAATTACAACAACTTTGATTTCCGCTTTCAAAATTGAATTTTGCGTGAAATTGAGTCAATTTTCAAATTTCAAAACTTGCATTGCTTTTGGTATTCCCTCTAAAATCATAAAATTCAAAATTTCAGTTTCCCTCTCTTTTTCAAAATTCAAATTTTGCATTTTTCGACAATCTTGGTAGGGTTCAATTTTGAGATTGCAACTTTAATTTGGCCTATCTACAGATTGTAAAATCACTCAATTTTTTTAGGTTAGCTGTAAAATCATCATAACTTTCATCCCTGCAAATTTCGAAAAAAGTTGCGAGGACCGTGTGCACCCCGAGCACCACGGTCCTGGACATTTTTTCCAAAATTTTGGGAGATTGTCCTAATTGTATTTAACAGCTTAAATCTAGAAGATTGGCTGGTTTTACTGAAATTTGCTACCTCTAAGATTCAAAATCTTCTCTCTTTCTTTAGTGCATGAGTTTTACAACAATAAGCCCTACTTACACTATTCCCGTTAGACGAAGCCTTAGAATTAAGTCCTTCCAAGGTTTAATTACTGAGGAGATGGAACCTAATTTGAATGGCCTTTTTAACGAGGACATGGGTAATTCCTCTAATCCTCTTAATGATGAAGAAGCTCTCCATGAGGTTTTTGTAGAACAACTTTCAAAATTGGATAACCAATTTGATGATTTTCGACAATGGATGTCTCAAGAATACCCTGATAGTCAAGCTCTTCCTTTAATTGAGGGACTAAAACGTATGCTTCAAAGTGATAAGAATGGAATTGATATTTTGCGTGGTATTTCACACATTGTGGATTCAAATGTGATGCCTATGAAAAGTTGTGCTGAAACCTTAGGTTATACACAACCTCCTACTCAAGACAATCATTCTATTCCTTTGACGACTTCTATTGCTAGTATACCTACTTTTACATCAAACATAATGACTACTTCAATACAAGACATTCCTCCTATGATCACTAGTCATGGGGGCAATCCCTCTTCTTCAATCAACCCTCTTCCTTCATTCAATCCGCCTTCTTCATTCATTCCTTCAATAAGTGTTCCTATTATATCACCACAAATAAACATGACACAAGGGGGCAATTCGTTTTCCATTCCTCCTTGTAGTGTTCCTCCTGTCCAATCATCTCCTATGACTAACTCATAGTGTCCCACCACCTTACTGTCTACCTTCTTTCAATAACATAACACCTCCATCACAATCTAACACATCTAATATGAACTCTTCGACTGAAGCGACCATTAACAATCTTGCACAAACTGTCTCTTCTTTACAGCAACAAATTGCCTTTATGAATCAATCTAAGTTTAGTGTGCCCACATTTGATGTTGCGAGCCCACTTTCTCTTGACATTGTTCGAGCTATTCCACCTAAACATGTTGAAATTCCACATTTGGAGCTTTATAATGGTAAGGGTGATCCTCTAACACATGTTAAGACCTTTCAAACAATATGTACTGATTTTGCTTATGACCAAAGGTTGCTTGCAAAATTGTTTACTAGAACATTAAGAGACAAAGCCCTACAATGGTATTGCTTGTTGCCTTCCTATTCTATTTCTTCTTTCGAACAACTTGCAAATGCTTTCATTCAACAATTTCAAAACAATATAAGTCCTAAAGTTACTTTGATTGATTTAATGCATTGTAAACAAGGTGTTAAAGAAAAAGTGACTGATTTCATTGGTAGATATAAGCATTTGTATGCTCAAATTTCTTTTCCAGTGCCTGACAATGACATTCAAAGAATCTTTATTTCTAATTTACAAAAAGACATTAGAGAAAAAATCCTATTTTCTGAGTTTACTTCTTTCCAACAGTTGTGCGCAACTCTTCACAATTATCAACTGACTGTGAGTCAAATGGAACAATCACATCCTATGGCTCCGAGTGATAAGGGTGATAGTAGTCAACAACCATTTGGGAAGTTTAAACCGAACAAAGAGTCCATTAAATTCAATGAAAACATCATCAACAACAATGTGAATGCAGCATCAGGTGTGCCTCCTATTTCTAAGTTTTTCAAGAAAGAAAGAAAGTTTACTCCTTTGAATGAATCATTGCATAGTATTATGAATAAGTTATTGGAACAAAATGTGCTTACTCTTCCTCCTATAAGGCAAATAGATCCTGCAAAGATTAATTCACCCTATTTTGATAACAAATCTTTTTGTCAATTTCATCGTCAACCTGGGCATGATACTGAAAAATGTTTTGCTTTAAAGGGTAAAATTCAAGATTTGATTGATAATAATACTATTTCTGTTTCTGGAGTGAATGATAAAAGCAACACATCTGTAGCTCCTCCTAACCAAAATCTTCAGATTTTTACTGATCCATTACCTTCTCATACCTCTAATGCGATTGATACTACTGATTCCTCTATCTCACCTGATGATCTTGTGTCCATGACTCCGAATGTGATTAACTTTGTGGACCAGCAGAAAATCCCTAAAGAACTTTCCATCACCTTTGATTCTAGCGAAACTATCAGGGCACCTGATGGTCCTTTATATATAGTTGCAAAAGTCAAAAATACACCTTGCCGTGGAGTGCTTATTGATCCTTCTTGCATGGTTAATGTCATTACTGAAGAATTTCTTTTTACTTTGCAATTGAATCAAGTGATCTATGACGAAACAAATGTGGTTGTGAAACTATTTGATGCATTTTCTTCTCTTGCAATTGGTTCTATTACATTACCTATTGAGGTCCATAACAAATCCCTTGAGGTGGACTTTGCTATTATTCCATCATCCGAACAATTTCGTGTGAAGCTAGGCTATCCTTGGCTATCTTCCATGAAAGCTATTGCTTCTCCTATTCACAAGTGTTTGAAATTTCCCCATAATGGTGAAGTTGTTACTGTCAATCATAGTCTCTTTAAACCAGCTGAAAGAACTTCTAGCGTTCCTATTGATTATTTTTGGCCTAAACAATTCCAATCTCTTCCACCACGAAGTGATCATCTTTTCAAATCTTATCAAAAGTGGAAAAAAGATATGATCCTATCTCTAAGTGAACCTAGAACACCCAAACTTGACATTCCTATCATTCTTGAGAAGGAAGTTCTTCCTTTGAAAGATAAAACTAATGTCTTTCCTCAAGAAGATTCCCAACCCATCCCTATGGATGTGACTATGCCTATATCTAATAAACTTCCTAAAAGTAGACCTATCCCTCCTCGTCATGATGGACTTGGTCTCCTTCCTAAACCAAATATTCCTCCCTTATATGGAGCAGTTCCTCCTCCTTCCTCTTATGGAGAGAAGAGACCTTCCTCTTCTCCTATTTTTCAGCCTAAGAGACCACAACCTAAACACCCAAGTGATAAGGATGAGAACATTCCTCCTCCTCAATCTTCTCAACTTCCTACTAAGACTAGATGAAATCGTTCTGCATGTGAACACCGGTGAAAGCGTCGTCTTAGAGCTCAAACTTTGCAATCCCCAAAAACACCTTCAACTAGTATTATTCCATTTTCTCCTCAGCCGGAAATTGAGCCAAAATCTCCTAAACATAAGATGCATGATGGTCTTGATCCCGTGCGAGTTAAAGATCCTATTTTTATAAATCTTGATGATGATATAGATGAAAATGTTACTTCTCTTGCTTCTGATAGTGAATATGAACTTGTTGATGTTGATAACCATTTATCTAATGAATTTTCTAAAGCACTTATCCTAGCTCCTAGACAAGAACAACGTGGCTTGGAACATGAACATAGTCCTTGTTTGGATCTTGTGATAGCTCCATCTGCTGTGTTGGATGTTCCTCCTCTAGTGTGTTTCCTACCTTCCCGAAATGAAAATCAGCAAGATCGGGGGGTAGATGACGTGCTAGACTAGTTCATTAGCATAGCAGATTCTCTCCTCCTCTCTTTTGTTACTTCTTCTATATGTTATTCTCATTCTTCTATTTGTTGTCCTTAGTGTTGTCTACTTGAGGATGATACAAAACATTGAGATCTCTTTTGGTCTCTCTCATGTTGACTCAAAAGACACATGTGTTCCCTTCTTCTAGGTGACCTTCCTTGATTGGGGAATGAAGAACAATTATGCATACATACATATGATATACATGAATTATCATACAGCATACTGACCCCGAGGAAAGCGAAGTCACCTTGTGCTTTGTGTTTTGTGTCTATTATCCTTGGGCTTATCTCACACTTGGGGGCTAAATCCTTGTGATAACGTGCTCCTTTCTCATTTCTTATATGTATCACTACCTTAAAGAAATCACCCCCGGTGAGGCATGTGCGATCGCTTTAACATAGGGGGGCATACATCCCGTTCATATCTTTTCAAGATACTTAAAAATTTCTTGACAAATTTAGCTTTGCCTTGAAAATTTTTGATGTCTTTCTTGCATGACTCATAGTGAGGGAACCTTACTACTGATAGTCATGGTTCTCCCTTGTGATCTTCCCTTTTACTTTGTCAATCAAAGTCGTAAGATTCGTAGTCCACTGGGGGCTTGGTATATCTTGCCTCCTTGACGTGGTGAAAGTTTTTCAATGTTGTTTCCTTGTACTTTATCAGAAGTATGAGCGTACGCTTATACTCCCGCTAAAGTGGGGGCTAAATGTAGCGTCCTAAAATTGTGACACTTGCAATTTTGACTACATTTGGGTCTTCACGATGGCGATGCAACACGGAACCTGAATGGAGACCCCGAAACTTGTCCACAACATCAAAAACTGCATTTTTCCAGCACCCTGGCCTGATCCTCCTTGCACGCTGCTGTCCCTGGAGGTGGGACCATGGCGCCCATTGCCCTAGTCCTTCAGAACTAGGGTGCCCAGCACCCTGGTCCCCCAGGCCCATGGTGCCCAGCACCCTGGTCCCTGGCCCTATTTTGGGCCCGGTCTCCTATGGGGCTTCGGGTCTTTAAGTTTGCAAATTGGAAAATAACACTTCCTGGTCGGCCCAAGGTCGGAAAAATCAGTCTATCAGCCCTAATTGATAAGTATATAAACTACATTTTCCTCTCCCATTGAGGGTAGAGGAAAAAGGAGAAAGGACATATGTGGACAAGACGTGGAAATGATATGCAAGCATTCAAGCATTCAAGCATTCCTTCAAGCAATTGATCATTCTAAGTCTCCATTCAAGGCTAAGTGTTGCATTCAAGACAAGGATTCAACCATTGAAGAGGAGATCACATATCACATACCACATACAACATACAACATACAACAACATCTACACCTTCGCATGTAAGAATACAAACATTCTTACAACAAGGTACTAGTACTTGTTTTACAATCATTTACATTTACGGCATTTCTCATTTCTTGGTTAATTCCAAAACTGGGGTTTGACCTAAGGGCAAACTCCTAATCCCTAAGCCCCCAATCGTCTTTGCTTTTCTGTGTGTAGGTTGTAGGTACACGGCTGAAATTGAAGATCTGGAATCCTTGTGCAGAGACGAACAGATCCCCCTTCATTTCGCGGATTTTTCGGAGGACCGTGTGCACGCCGGGCGCCATTGTCCCATCAACTTTCACTCAAATTTGTAGAACAACACCGTCCCGAAATTTTACTACTAATTCTAGGTCCGCAGCTTCATATCATATCCCTATCTCAGCTTATAAGCGAATCTTTCTCACTTTCTATGCATTCCTAGCTTAATCATTCTATCCACATTCTTTACAAAAGAGGGTATCCTTGCTATCACAACCCTTGAAACTCATATAGAATCCAATCTTGCATTGCATGGGATTGGATCTTGTGGGTTTCAACCCCTCTTTTGAATGTAAAGTCCCTCCTAAGTGAAAACCATCAACCCTAGTGAATCTCCCTTCTCTCTCCTTGGAGTTGGGGAGGGGAGAATGACTAGGGTTCGATTTTTCCGCTTTACAATTTCAAACCGAATTCCCTGAATGTCATATCAGTAGATATCAAACAGATCAGCTAACAAAAAGGGTTCCTTGCAAGGTTCTTCACTATATTCCCATTATTCCACGTATGCAACGATTATTCAAGTGCACTAGCTTGGCACAATTTATGGATTACCATGCACGCAATAGAAGTCGAGATGACATTATTTGAATTCCTGTGGATGGTTCAACATTTATGGACATAGACGAAAAGTGGCCACACTTTAAAGAAGAACCTCGTAATCTCAGACTTTCATTGGCAGCGGACGGTGTCAATCCATTTGGAGAGATGAGATCTGTTTACTCAGTGTGGCCTATTTTTGTTATCAACATTAACATTCCTCCATGGATGTCAATAAAGAGGGAGGACATAATATTGGCAATGATTGTTCCAGGTATTTTATCATTTAAATATAGTCGTCTAAATTTAATTATAAACATTGCAGTAAAATGGTCATAATAATTATGTAATGTTTTTGTTCATTCGATTAGGTAAGTACCAAGTTAAAGATATGAATGTATATATCATGCCTCTTATCGACGAGTTGCTAGAGTTATGGAATGGTGTCACTATGTATGACTTCTCTAGACCAATAGGACAAAGAAAATTTCAATTCCATGCGATGCTTCTATGGACAATACATGATGCCCCAGGGCTAACACATTTTTGTGGTAAGTTATCGTGTTTAAGTTGTGCATGAACATTATAATTCAAAAAATTATCATATTTAATCCAATTATACATTATCTTGTAGGTCTTCAAACAAAGGGAAAATTTGCATGTCTTGTTTGTGGTCCAAAGATGAAATCTCATCATTCAAAAAGTTTAGGAAAGCAGGTGTTTGATGAGTATAGGCACTTTCTCCACAAAAATCATAAGTATCAAAATATTGAAAAACATCTTTTCAATGGGAAAGAAGAGAATACATCAAAGCCACAAAGAATAACACCTCACCTATGGAAGTTGGAATATAATAGAATTAATCGTCAAGGTAATGTCATTCCATCTATTGGTTTGTCATAAAACATATTTTCTATTTTGTTTTGTTTATTGATGATGTGATTGATGATCATGAAGGTCGTGAAGGCATAAATGACCACCTTCCTAAGGGACTAAAAAGTTATCCCTGACAATTTAGTAGGTTGCCCTACTACGAGCAGTTATAAATTGTTCATTTGTTTGATAGTATGCATATTGGAAAGAATATAATAGAGATAGTATGGAAAATATTGGATGGAAGGCGTGACAAAGAAAAAATTGTCAAAATATGTAGTGACATTCAGGATTCCAATCATGCAATGATAAATGTCATTCAATCAAATAGCCATGGAGACCAAATTAATATAAGTGAGCTTCCTTGGTTATTAACAGACCAACAAAGCAATGCTATAAAAGAAGTCATACAAAAAATTCGATTTCCCACAGGATTTGCTGCGAACATAAACAATCTCATATCAAAGAAAAGTGAATTTGGGCCAGGGATGAAAATGCATTATTGGCATACCTTCATTAAGATAATTCACGTTCTTGTGTTTTTAGTATGTATTTAAGTACTGTGCGTACGTGTACTTTTCATTATGTTACAAAAAAATGAAAAGATAATTTTATAATTGTTGCAATACGTTCTACCTCTATCTCTACCAGACGACTTCGACAATAATGTCAAGCAAGTCATATATGATCTTGGAAAATACATGAGGTAAGTAGTGATATTTGTTTAGTTCGTTGTATAGATATTATATTTGCGATTTGTTTTACTTGTTATGTAATATATTTTTTTGCATCTTGAATACCTTGTAGGTGGTTGTCATGTAAAGAAATCCATAAAGACGATATAAAATATTGGAAGAGAAAAATTCCTCATTTAATGTGTGAAATGCAAAAGTGTCTACCTCGAGCTTTTTTCAATGCACAAGAACATTGCCTCATACACCAAGTTGAGGAGATTGAATTGTGTGGACTGTACACACTAGGTCAATGTGGATGCTTGAGAGGCACTTGAAATTTTTGAAGGCTTTGGTTCAGCAAAGAACACATCCTAAGGGTTCTATGGTGGAGGGATATATGGTATACCAAACTATGGTGTACATTTTTGAATATCTTCCTAAGTTTTCTGCAAAGATCCACGTGGATCACATTTGGGATCCCAACACCATTAACAAATTTGAAGGGGAGTACTTGATGGGGAAAGATAGATTGAGGAAAGTGAGAGGTAATTATAAGATGTTAGTGTAGTTAATTAATTCTTAATCTTCAAAATAAATTGATTGTAAAACGTCTATTTATTTTTTGTACAATTGGTCGAGAGTGGGATGCACTACATTTGTATATTGTAAATAATCTTGATTGGATAATGGTATGGATTGAATGTTGTCAACATTCTAGACGCACGTTAACATGGGAAGGTGTGGCTTCATTGGTTAAAGAAGCACATCGTAATGGAGATTCCAATGTTATGAAAAGGGAAATTGATTTAGTATATGGTTTAAGAGATAAATAGGCATGTATAAATTTATTAATCACTCATATGTTAATCAACTCACAATGCAATAAATTTTACATGTTTGACGTATCGCAGGTCAAACACCACAACACTATGTGCTGAAATGGTCATAAATTTCGCATAAAAAAGTTGGATGACACGAAGAAAACTTGTGATTCTGGCATCACTATAGTCTTTGAGGTGACAAATATTTCATCGAGAAATGACATTCATCCTCAACAGTCTCAAAATCGATACTATGGCATTTTGGATGATATACTTGAGTGTGACTTTAATTCCTTCAAATTAGTTTTATTGGTCGTCAAATGGTACAGGCTATGATTGAATAAAAATGATCCTGATATAACTGTTATTGAACATGATAATGGTTTTATAATGCTAAATACAAGGTCATTTGAACCAGTTGGGGATGAGCCCTATGTTCTTCCAAGCCAATGTGAGCAAGTATTTTACTCAGAGGTTCCACATAAATCGGGTTGGTCATTTGTTGTTAGACATGATCCAAGAGGAAGGCCGATAAAGTATAATATGATGGAAGAAGAAGATATCGAAGAAGAAGATACTGAAGAAGTAGAAGATGAAGTGGATGATGATCATGATCGACAGTTTCTCAATGACAATGAAGAAGAAGAAGAAGATGATGATGGTGATGGTGATGGTGATGGTGATGGTGATGGTGATGGTGATGGTGATGGTGATGGTGATGATGATGATGACGACAATGATGATGATGATGATGATGATGATGATGATGATGATGATGATGATGATGATGATGATGATGATGATGATGATGATGATGTTGGCCATGATGACCTTGATGTTCATGATGATGAAGAATGAAATGTATGAGGTATGTGATTAGTATATTATCTATTTAATATTGACTTCTTGATAGAATTTTTTTTACATAATTAATTCATTATGTTTTGAATTCTAATGTTGTTACATAATTAATTCATGATGCACCTTTTAATATGGAGATGGAGATAGGTAGAGTGACTATTTATGTGCCAATTTTTAAACTATTTTTATTTATGGAAATTGGATTGTTTATTAGCTATGTGATGGATGTTGATTTAAAATACATATGTGATGGATCACATGTTTATGATGATGCATGTGACATTTTTTTAACTTTGTGTTTATTTATAGAATGTGGATTGTTTATTACCTATGTGATGGATGGTGATTTATGATACATATGTGATGGATTACATTTTTATGATGACACATGATATGTGATGCTGATTGTGATGCTCAATTACATATATGATGACACATCATGTGATGCTTCTGATGCTTATGATACGTATATATTTATTGTTTATCAACTTACAAATGTAGTAATTCTTATGATGCTCAATTGATGGTGTTGATTTTAGGTATAGTCCCTGTTTGATGTTGTCACCCTTGGTGGGAACAGGTCATTGACTATAGAGATCATCAACCATTTAGTTCAAGATCCAGCATAGTCTACATTGTACAGGACCCTAAACCCCTTTGATGAGGATCTTGCATAGTCTCATGGATGGACAGGTATAACTAGTCAATACACCCTATAGAAACAATTTATTTTTTAAAAATTACTTGGAAAACAAACTTCCTCGGTTTTTCAAACCTCAAAATTAGCAACAAATCTAATACAGTTATCAACACTTGAGGCCCCGGTTGGACTTATTCCAATTTAAATTAACCAACCTCCAATTAATGAATCCAATATACTATTTTATTATGAAGTTTTTTTTTTAAGTCTATTGGTTTAATTTCACTAACGTTTTTTATATTTTTTCTTTGTCACAAGCCGACATGGATCCATCACATATCGTAGACAAAGATGTAGCTTGTGACACTTCTACTAAGCAGGTAAACCTCATTGTAGTTTTACAAAATAGATAGAAGCAAACTGTTACATTATTATGTTCTTTTTTTAGTGATTTATACTAATTTTGTAATTGTTAATGATATTATTGACATAGACGGATGTTCCGGGAAAGGGAAAGGGAGTTGCGGTACTTGAGAACCTTTCTAGGGATGTGGAATCATTAGGGTTAAGTGATGATGACCCTGAAGATCCCACAAACCTTATGAAATTCTTAAAAATGCCTCTTATAAAAAATAGAAAAGAGATTGTTGCTTTGGCAGCCGTGCATCCTATCACTGATGAGATATGAGAGAGGGTGGCATTATTGATTCGAACAACAGAAAACTTGCAAGTAAGCAATAATGAAAGATTTAATTATAACAAAAGTTCAATAATGGTTTATATTTTATTCTCTTTTATGTCATTAACTAAAATATGTATGTATTGTTTTTACAGCAATTTATCTGCCCTCATCAAAGGCGTTCCCATGATTAGGGTGTTGCAGGATCTTCAGGTGATGACAGTTTTCTTGTATTATCACTTGCTTGGCTTATCACTCTAAGTACCCAAAACACATCATACTTGATACTATCAATTTTCAAAATAAAGGTTCATCATTGTTTACAATTCTTGCACTTTTCATATATTTAATATTTGATATATTTAATGTATTATTCTTTAGGTGTTGTCAATGTTACTGTGCAAATGCCACCACCGCCTCATCAGAGGTTACCTTCACCTATATTGCCGACAACAATGTCGGCAACATGTAGCATGTAGACATCCTCTAGTGCACGTCATATTGGCCTGCCCACAGTTGGTAGATCCCTCTTTTACTCTATCTTCTATCATGTGTTTATTTCCCTTCAAGCGTTCTTTCTTCAATTCTAATGTCATTTCATAGTGGATTCATTTTTTGCAGGAGGAGTTGCACATGAGGATGTGCTAGAGGCGACTACTATTGATAACATACCATCATTTCCTGGATCTTCTTGTATTGCTAGTACGGGAATGTTGCAGGCCATATTGGTGGTGAGAGACAAAGAAATGATTCCCTTAAAGATACAAAAGGTTCTAGGTACTTTAAAATTATTATTATATATACTCTAATTGTAATTTACTTTATGATCACTCGTTTTGGACTAATGATCCCATGAATTTTTTGCAGGCAATGATATTTTCTATAAGCATCTTAGTGACATTGCATTGTAGATACTTGGGCCCACCATACGTAAAAGGTGGTACATCATATGTGAACTAACCCTAATCCACTATTTTGATTTCATATCATTGCTAGAATAGTTTTCCTTTGATCCATTTCTTGAAGTTTAATAAATGTAGCTTCAGTTCATTTCTGAATCTAATAGGTTTATTTTTGCTTTAAAAGGTGGAATGACCAAGAAAAAAGGTTAAAAGATGAATTGACAAACCAAATGGTTGAGTGGTTTGGAAATGACACCTTTGACAAAACCAAGCTCCTTGAAAAAGCTAGCACATATCTAAAGTATGTGAGGGACCAATATAGGACTCATTTGGAGAGGAACCTAAAGTATGAGTGTCCCCCCATGATTCCAGAGAGGGAGTGGAAGGACCTGATTTTGGATGCCAAGGAGAAAATTGAAAGGAAAAAAGGAAATACACCACCAGACACCAGAAGAAGGTACAGGATACTATTATGAATGTAATTATGTACTAATTAATTACTCTTTATATTTATATAATCTAACATATTTCAAAAAATGTATAGACTAAGTGACACATCAAAGGAAACAAAGGCAAGGCAAGAAAAGCATGGGCAACACAAACTCGGCTCTGGTGGTTACATGAAACTTGTTGCATGGATTGTAAGTATCTCATGTAAACAAAATATTGCATCAAAATATTAATAAATTGCAAAAAAAAAACTTTATCAAACAATTCAAGCAAAATTCACGATACCAAGCAAAAAAGTAGGGCTTTGAATTCAATAGAGAACCCACAGAAGATGACAGGAGAATTGCCTACCAGCAAGGCTATTTAGTCGTGGTTGATCGGCTATGAGAATGGAGTGGACATACACAACATTCAAGTGCATCCATCACACAAGTAAATATGCTAAATGGAAGTTGTTTCAAATTGAGTACTTTTCCAATAATCTAATTGATGTTGAATACTTTAGCAATGATAACAATGTGCATGTCATTGGAATGCAGCCTACTAATTGTGAAACACCACCTGCACATGAAGGTCCAGATGTGCATCCCAGTAGTGGAGGTATTCATTTGCTATTCAAATTTATTTATTTAGCTATTAATACAATTAAACATCTTAATATGTAATTAGAGTAGTAATTAATGTAACCTTTTTTGTTAATATTTTAGAGCATGTAGTCGGTGGTGAGCAAGTGGAACATGACCTGGGTACACAACATCAAGAACATGATGTTCCCCACTTAGGTAAATAGGACCATTGTTATTGATTTAAACAAATATAATTTCAATTGGTGTTCAACATTAATGTAGCCTTTAGTATTTCAACTCCAGATGATCTAGAGGGTGTTCAACATGTTGAGGTTGAGGCTACACAAAATGATGTGGCCCCATCAGGTAAAGAGTACAACAATTATGTTCTCTAAATTAATGAAATACTTGTAACAATAATTTTTTTTTTTTTGGAATTCAACCCATTTATTTGTTATTGTATAGGACCCCCCTTCACTTCAGCGTCCTCATCCTTAGTATAGGACTAGGCATACATTGAGATCATGAGTAGTTGGCGGAACATCTGCAGAAGGGGGAAATGATGAAGAAACCGATGTTCCACTTAGTCTTTTCATAGCTTCAAAGAAAAAACAAAGAAAGAAATGATTGTAATCTAACTTATTTGATAATGACTAATTTTTACGTGTTAGTGAATGTAATTATGTGCTAATTAATGGCTATGGATGATATGTGTTAATTAATATTGATGACTGTTGTGTGTTAATTAATGTTAATCAATGTTATGTGTTAATGAACATTATGTGATATTAATGAATGAATGCTATATTTTATTAATGGTAGAAAGAATGAATGAATGAATGTTATAAGATGTTAATGGGGAATTTAGAGTGATCTTAGGGAGGGGAGGGGCCAAATGAGCTTCCACCTTCACGTGGTTGGCCCTGTTAAGTAGAGAATATTAAACTATTCTTGAAACCAAGCAAATCTCAACAGGATAACACACTTTTCAATATTTCATTATGTTGCATAGTTAATCTTATTGAATAATGAATATTGAATCTTAATTGTAGGGTCCAACAGAGCCAACATGAACAACAACACCACAAGTTGCTGGGTATAATGAACTCCCATATTGTCTTGTATGTACACGAACAATATGAGTTGCTTCTAGTGTTGATATCCAAGGTAGGACTCCAAAAGTTATGAATATGCCTCATCCTTGTAATTTTTTTTATTACTTGTAAGTAATGAATATGCCTCATCCTTGTAAATTTTTTTATTACTTGTAAGTCATGAATATTTCTCTTTAGTTGATTAAAATTAAATGAAATTCTTTAATGAATACACAAAACTATATACATATGCAGGCGCACCATGGTTGAGATGGTCCAACTCCCTAGTCTCACTCTACGACTAAGCTCATGCCATATCTAAATCAAAGACATCTCAAATACATCGTCGGTGGAAAGCTGCAAAATGCCATTTTCATACATAAGCAAGACATACACAATTGGGCACAATCACCAAGAGAATGGTAAAAAGTGTGTTTGAGATTGTATCATGGATGCTTTTAAGGATTGTATCATGGATGCAAAAAATCTGTTCATTAATCCTTGACTCATGATTTCTATAATACTTCTTTAGACTTCTCATGTCATTTGTTGCACTTCTTCACTATTTTGGACTAAGTTTCAACTATGTATTTGCCTTGACTTATGACAGTACCTAGCTTTGTCCTATCTTTGTAAGCTTCCTCTTTGAGTTGTGGTTGTAGCTTTGATAATACCTTTTTAATGTTGCACTATTTGTAAGGATGACAACTCCTAATGCATGTTGCAAATTGTGTTCTAGTGACTGAGACTAACCTTTTTGTACTTGATGTTTTTGACTAGTTGCCATAACCTCTGACTTTGATGCTTGTGCCTTAATAGAACTAGATGTTTCTTGTATGCATACTTAGTCAAGGACTATATTATGATGCTATAGGGCTACAAACTAAGATTATTTATTGTATTGAGTTGCACATTTGACATGAGTTGCCCTATGATTGCTATGCCTCTTGAGGTTATAAGGTGTTGTTCTTGTCAAGTTTTGACAATGCTGCAACAATAACGTGCTATTTGTTGTTAAGGTTTGAAAAGACCTTTTAGAAACTTATACCCTACTCTTTTTCACTCAGTAGACTTGACTACTATCATTTTATTTGGTACTAGGTATGATTGCCTACTAGCTCTACTATAGACTGCAATCTCTCTAGTCTATATTTTTTGAGTGTTGTTGTTCTATACTTGACCATCTATTAGGAAAACATAGCTTGAAATGTCCAAAACAATTAATGAATGACTACACTATCACCAATCTATTTTGAAGATTTGACTACTCTTTAGATTATGATTATGACTGTCATGATATTTCATGAGACAACTCTATCCCCATATGAAACCCTTTGTTCCCACAAATCAATGCTTTGAACTTGACTGCAACTTTACAGTGATCACTATCTTTGTACAGTAAGCTTGCTACTTTCTCAACTTTTGATATATTGGAGGCTCCTAGGATGGTTTCTATCTTATAGTCACAATACCTTGCTATAATTTGCATTTTAGATCACTACTCAATGATCATATGATGTCTTTGTCTTTTAAATTTGACTCTCGAGCTTGCTCTATTTCTTGACCTTTTGAATAATTTTGGGCCACTATTGATTACTTTTATTACCCTATATGTAAAAGACCTTGCTCACTACTTCCCATACTTGATCTTTATCTAGTTTGTGTCAATCCTACTATTGCACCTTTTCTATTTATGATTGAGATTTGTTTTGGGATTAAAAACTCTTGATGATTTCACTAAATTACTTTTGCATGACTGTACTTTCTAAGCTATCCTAGGGAACAAAAGAGACCTAGGGATTTGCTCACTTCAAGGAAAAATAAAATCTAGCAAGATAATCAACCCTTTTAAATAATATGTGGAAGCCTTATGGTGAGCAAGAAAGCATTGACAAACTTATAGATGTTGTCATAACACAAAGCTGAAACTATATTATTTTTTATAGATAATCAGATTTCTTCTTTAACCTGACTTTTGCTTGAATCATTACTATAGGTGTATCCAATGCATGATTTAAACAATAAGATACTAAAAATTCTAAAATAGAGTTCTGAAAACCCTACCTCCAAATGTGGATATCTACTATTATGACTATGACAATTTCTCTCCAGAAGCTTTGATGCTAACTTCTATCATGCCTAAACTCTGCATGTGGTTTGCATGGTGTTGGCATGAGGTGCTTTGTAAATTTCCTTATGGATTCTCTTCATATTTTTATGAAACTCCTTCATTAAAGAGGCAAAACTCTCATTCAAACTTTGAAGTAACCCTTTGACTATTGCATGCAATCCTTTTCTTATAAACCTTCCTCCTTGCGGTGACGTGCTAAGATATAAACTAAAGGTGTAGCTTGTGGAACCTGTTGAGCATCAAATTTGAATTAAGTAAAATATCTTGATTTGAGAGATTAAATCATAGAAGCCATCTATCTTTGGAAGAAATCATCATTTTCATTGATACCGTAATAACCCATAAGTTATCGAACAAGTCTAATAGCATTCTATCAAAATATCCAAAATTCAAATAGTATCGATGAGACCCAGTGATGTCTCATCGATATAAAAAGGGTATCGAAGGATAGGTAACACCGATGAACTCTAAAAGGGACTCATTGAAAGCAATGATTCCACCAAAAGAGGATATCAAAGAAAGTAGAGATGGTTTTCATCAACAAGAAAAGGATTCTGAGGAAATAATACCATCGACGCAACATGAAGGAAACTTACCGAAAGAAGCATTCTTATCGAAAGAATGATATCGATCAAACAGAAGGAAGCTACATTGATAAAATATATCGATAAGGATACGAGTTTTGAGGAGGCTAAAAGGCATGTTATTGATATGTGTGGTTTTACCGATGCAACTTTATCGAGGAAGATTACTAATGAGCTCATCGTTGAAAGATGATAGTGGAAGCAAATCATCAAAAGAAAGATGGCCTCAATGAAATAATAGACCCATTCATCAAAGGAGTGTAGTGATGTTGATAGAAAAAGTGTTTCGATGGAAGGATAAAGGAATTTATCGAAGCTCGAGGTTTCTTCGACATGAAACCTAATGGACATCAGATATATATTGATGAGGAAATAGGTTTCGAGGAGGCTAAAAGGCATGTCTCCAATATGCATTGTTTCACTGATATAAGACAACAAGAGAGGATAAAGAAAGGCTTTAGTGAGACAATAGATCCATTCATCGATGGGGCATAGTGATATCGATGGAAGAGGTATTTCAGTGGAAAAATAAAGGAGGTCACTGAAGCCCAAGGTTTCTTCGACATAAAAACCCAATGGATATCAGATAGGTATCAGTGAGGAGATAGCCAAAGTGACCAAATACAACATTTCAATGAAGGGAGAAAATACCTAGTGAGGAGATAGTCATGCAAATGTTGCATTCGAGGGGTATTTCCTTCCTCTTTTCCTCTCACATCAGGTATGTATCTATTTCATATCCGACTGAAATGCAGAGGTTAATCATGTATCACTAATTTACTATGGAAATATTACTCATTAAAAGAAAAAGTAAAATGAATTGAAAACATTCTTGC
This sequence comes from Cryptomeria japonica, assembly GCF_030272615.1. NCBI lineage: Eukaryota > Viridiplantae > Streptophyta > Pinopsida > Cupressales > Cupressaceae > Cryptomeria > Cryptomeria japonica. The sequence continues at coordinate 109,486,624 of NC_081415.1, forward strand.
TCTGATAGCTGTGAACATACTATCATGCCTAACTGTGATTATTCTATCTTGCATAGCCGTGTAAATTCTGCCTTGAGTAGCTGATGTATAGCTATTGCATGTTCATGATCTTTCTTGTTAAGATAAATTGTAGAGCCTAAATGATTTACTCATTCATTATCAAGTCTTGAACTTAAGGAAGATAAATTTATTCACAGATATAAATCATGATGATATTCTGTTACTTTTCATCAAATACACTGTCTTACCTTATTCATAAGAAAATTGAATATTGAATTCATATCTTGTGCATAGTATGGTTGAGTAGCAACCTCAGAGCATTCACTATAGAATATTATTGCTAGTCCACGAGGGCATAATAGCTGAGTATTGCAGCTATTCTATGTTTATTTGTTTTCTACTCTTAACTCATAGTTCAACTGAATATGGTTCATCTTGGAATCAATGCACATCAGTTATAACCAGATTATAACCAGTCTCCATGGTGGCAAGACTTGAAGAAGGATTCTTATCATCAATTAGATGCATACTTTTGGGAATATACAAAGACAAAAAAATATATTAGAACCGTATTTTTTGTTGAGTCATAATATGGTGTGTTAATTTAGCTAAATAAGGGAACCAATATTGTATTAGGTTTAATTCTATGATGAAAGTTGAAGCTTGTTAGAGATAGGGGATTTGTAGCAGTTGGCTTATAGGGTTATGTCACAATCCCATGAAGGTCCTTGTAAACCGTTAATGTCAGTAGACATGAGACTGTTATGTAATGAATTGGATCACCTAAACTTAGAAGTTCTGTAACCAATGAATCAATTGACTCAAGTGTATGTTAATTATCTTATGATGGTCATTTATGACTATTATTCTTAGTAGACATTAAGCAGTTCGCTAGATAGTTGGTTAGTAAACTAGTGAGTTAGTTGGCTCAAGTGTATTCTATTTATCATATGATGGTCGTTAATAACCATTATTGTTAGTACACATTAAGTAGATGGCTTGTTTAGATGGTTGGTAACTAGTGAGTTTGTTGAGCTCAAGAATTGGATGTACAAGTCAAGCAAGGGAGGTGAACACTAACAATGCATTGGTGCTTGCAATATTAAAACCTTGGCCAAGATGGTGATGCTTTATTGAAGTGATTGTTAGATCACATGAACTAGATACACCTACTAGTCAGATGGTCATTGTAGTTAGGGGTTACCTATAGTGTGTGACTGACTAGTTGCATGTAGGTTTTGAACGCCAAGATCAGATGGCCAAATGTAAAAGAGACCCAATCCTTAGAATGCACCCTCATGAAGGGTTGGGTCTCTTCCAATTGGAAGGGACATTTGAGACTGGCAAGTCTATGATTGAATGGAGAAGCCCTTGATGATGCTCTCCCTATTCCAAACTATGTCGAGGCTTGATACAAAAAGTTTTAGTTGGAAAGTTAAATGAATTGTAACCTCTGAACCTTTATCTCTTCCCTCAAAAATGAAACTTGCCATTTGAATTCCTTTCTCATATTGATTAGCTTAATAATATATGTTCAATGTTTTTTATCGTTAAAAGATTACCTTCCTTTTAGATAAATTAGTTAGATTCTTATTATGTTGAAGAACATTTAGTTAATTTTCTCCTTCAACTGAAGTAGTTATGTTTTATTTTGAAATGCTCAATTATTTATCTTAATATAGATGACAATTTATTTTCTTTAAGTATAGAATTAATGGAATATTACATATGGTATGAGAGCAACCAAGTTCGACATTGAACCTCGGGCTTTCCACCTATAAACAAAACTATATACATATGCAGGCGCACCATGGTTGAGATAATATGCAGGTGCACTATATACAAAACTATACTCGCAAGTAAATCTTGTATTCAAATCCACAATATGAAACATAGAGTTTTACTGGAAGAACACAAGTAACCTTATCTCCTTTAGATAATATCACAAGCAACTGCCTACAGAAAGATGCAGTAATCCACAACATATACACAAAGGAAAGACAACTGATTATATTATATATGTTCACAAAATGGTACAATAGTAAGCCTGAGGCTATATTCTACTTCTTCTCTAATGATCCTTATTGTTACAAAAGTTCCTTCATTTATATGAGGGTATACATTGTCACCAAGCATCGTGGCTTTTCAACACATAACTATTAATTATCACTTTTGTTAACAAACTAGGAGATAAACAAGTTCAACATTCCTATGTGTTCAATGTACTTATCATCTTTATACATTAGAACACCATTTTTTAGTGTCCTCATGTCACCTTCTGTCTGGAAATGATTGGATAGAATATGGTTAACATAAAGTGACAATTCTTTGTCCCGATCCAACTCTGCTATTACTCAATTCTTCTCATCACTAAACTCTTGTTTCCATTGTTCCAATGATACTAACTCACCATTACTGTAAAAAGAGGGCACCCTAGGGGTATTCCCATCATCCAGCTTCTGAAGCTCTTTCCTTAATTGATTTGCCAATTCATCATGGGACTTCAAGTAAGCCTCTGCTTCAATTTTCTCACCTAGATTCATTAGACTATTGTCATTCATCATGCCTTCCAACCGAGACCTGACCCTTTCATGCTCTTTCAAAGCTTTGACTATTCTAGTGTATGTCTTCCAATAGATTTCTGCAACCTGCACCATACTTTTGAATCTATGCTCAATGACCTCGAGAACTAACTTATCCATCTTTTGTTGTTCCTTTTTTACTTGCCGATATATGTCTTTTCAGACCTGTTCCTCCAATACATAGCATCTGTCAAGGCATCAATGGCATCTCTGTCAACATCATATGTCATCCTTGTTTGACTGGTACCTATATCAATCTGAAGCAATCTTTCTTGCAACCTTTGTTTTTCTTCATCGATTTTCTCATATAGGATTTTGTATGTAGAATTTTCTCAGGCCAGAAATTCTATCTGATCTTGGTTCAGTTTAGCAACATCCAAATTTAGTTTGGCAGTTGTTCTAGGGTCAATCTTTCCAACTTGCTACACCATCAAATGTCCAAAAGCTTCTTTTGTATCAACCAGTATAGGTCTTTTATCTTTGGGATAGATAGCCCACTCTAGAAGAGCCTTCTGATCTAGATCATATCCTGATCCTCTAAAGAGTTTATCAATCTCTTTTGGCATCATTTCCTTACTTGGGTCCTATTTCTTGAGGAATCCATCAAACAACAAGGCAAAGTTCATGTCTCATCTAGAGTATAATAGCACACCAGCTTCCTTAAGCAACTATCTTCCCTTCTCAAGTGTTATTTCTCTCATCACAAGATCCATCTCCTCTTGTAACTTTTGAAGTTGTTGCTCTTCTTCACTATTTCTCATGTTATTCCTAATTTGAGATCCTTTATGTTGATAGAGGAATGCGGTGAACTCCTTGGAAGCAATGAAGTCACTATCAGCAATGAAATCCTCATGCTCCAGGAATCAGATGTCAGCCACTTCTCAGGCATTCATTTGTCTTGTTGCCAAGTCTATCGGTGTATCCTCTACATAACCAAGGGGTAATCCTCTTGAGGAGTGAATGGAATGATGCCAGATGTGGAAGTAGGAGAGATATGAGCCAAAGGATCTGTATTCCTAATAGTATCAATTTGATCCCTAAAAACATGAGCTAGGACTCCCTCAAATATTTTCAATTCATGCTCCATAAGTTTGTTGGCCAACTCCAAGGGGTCTTCAATATTTTGTAGCATGTTCTCATCCATTTTCCTTCTAAAAAGCTTCCAATTATAAGCCTGCATTGCTTTCTCAAACTTTATTCGCTTCACTTTGGCCTCTTCTCTGCCAATGTTCTTAATGAGGTCCCCTGATAAGTAAGATTTATGCTCTCCAGCCTTCAGCTTTTGTGATGACTGGGCTATCCTTATGTATCCTTCAAGATCAAAATTGGGCCTTGGATCCCCCATAGCCATGCCATAATAATCCAATTTTGTCTGCAGCAGGCCATAACTCTTTGAACTTTTCACAATAAAATCTAAAAATACTAACAACCCAGGTACAATTGATTGTTTCCCATGTCTTGTTAGATGTTCTGTACTCACTATTGACAGTTGCCTCACAATTTCCAGACAAGCCACTCTATTAGGGACTGTAAGTGGTAGTAAGTATGGTATCCCTTCGAACCCGTATACCCTGACTTGTGTGCAGTCTGAAAAACAATACCAATCTCCCCAATTGTGTTCAATTGAGGGATCTTCAGTGAAATCTTTGAGCCTCTAGTGCAAGGGCATGATCACATGGGCATCCCAACAGTCTATATAATGGATTGACAAAGAACTCCTCAAAATGCCAATATTGATTATTCACATACCTCCGGCCCCATGAAGAAACCCATAGTTGCACTAGTTTTCTCATCCCAAGATTGTCATATGTCCTGACACATAACTCTTCTGGCCATAACCCTTCATCTTGGCCCACATACAATATCATATTCATAAGTAAGGAATAATGCTTGAAATGAACATTGATGACATCCCCCTTTAACTTTTCTAACCCATGATTCAAAACCTCAACCAAATAAGGAGAAAAATCAAAGAAGCGGGAGTCCTCAGACTGCAAATCAGCACAAATGACCATGGCTGCAATATCCATCAAAGGATGGGCTTTTATCCCTAGCACTTGGGCAACATAGTAATAGGTATACTTGAAATATGGATGGAAAGAGTTGACATCATAGGGAGCTTTGTCATCCTGACCTAGTGCTACTAAGGACCCTGCATTCCTAGGTCTATGTACAGGGAGTCTCCACGTTTTATAAATGTGCTCTAGGTTAAAATATTCACTTGTTAACTTCTTGAGGTCAATCAATTCTTCAAATCCCCAATCCAACTCAAACACGATGTCAATAACCTCCTTTGTAATTGCAATAATTGGCTCACCCATGTAGCTTTATATGGTCCTAGTTTTAGGGTCATAATTGTTTGCCAATGCCTTCATGAGATCCACATTCATGAATACATTAGCCACAACTAACCTTCCTAAGTTCAATCACCATAAATTGTTGATAGGTTGAGGGGCAACTCTTATGTTGTACCCATATATGAATAATTCACACCCTCTCAATTCTATCCATATGTCTCCAAGATCCTCAAACCGGTCCTCCAAGCCTTCCTCATTAGCTCTAATCTTTTTGGACCTCGAACTAGATGATGGGCACTGGTCAATCAGGTCCTGGGCCAAAGAATGCCCTTCCCTTTTCTGTCTTTTAGGTTTTTCTTCTGCACCGATAGGTTTTTTTCCCTTTCTGGTCTTATTAGTTTTAGATGATGATTCCATTTGAATTTTAAAAAAGAGGTCTGTGTGCAAACAACTTACTTGGAATTACTGAGCTTTATTTGTGAATTCGCCCAATTCTTACTTTCAGTTCGTCACCTATGAATTCCTTAATGATGTGTCCTTTGATGTTGATCCACTACTTATGTCATATTTAATCAATTAGTAATGGTGGTTTGGACAATGGTCACTCGGGCACATGTTTGAATTTAATGGCAATGTGACCTTCCCTGGGATTTGTTTTTGATTTTCCATGCGGCAATCAATAATCATTTTGATGAGGATATGTCTTTCGATCATTTGTTTCTTTAGTCCATCGATCTCTTTGTTTCTATCGACAATACTTTTGTTTCGAATATTACTTCGATCAAGTATTTTTTCCCTTCATCAAAATACTATATTCGGTCAGTATGGCTGTCTCCTCATCAAAACATATATGATATCCATTGGATCTTATGTCAAAGAAACCTTGGGCTTTGGTGTCCTTTATTTTTCCATCAAAATACTTCTTTTATTGACATCACTATGGCCCATCGATGAATGAGTCTATTATCTCACCGAAGCTTTTCTTTATTTTCCCTTATCGTTCTTCACCGATAAAGTTACATTGACAAAACCACGCATATTGAGAAAATGCCTTTTAACCTCCTTGAAACCTGTATCTACATCGATATCTTTTATCAATGTAGCTTCCTTTTGTCTGATTGATATTATTCTTTCGATGAAAATGCTCCTTTCAGTGGGTCCTTTTTATGTTGCACCGATAGTATTATTTCCTCGATAACTTCAACTGTCAATGAAGACCCTCCCTTCTTTCTTTGATATCTTTTGTCGATGAAGTTATTATCTTTGGTGAGTCCTTTCTAGAATTCATCAGTGTTTCCTTCCTTTGATGGCTCTTTTATATCGATGAGACATCAATGGGTCTCATCGATTCAAATTCAAAAGGTATCGATGAGACCCAATGATGTCTCATCGATATAAAAGAGCCATCAAAGGAAGGAAACACCGACATCGATAATAATTTTTTTTTTGATAAAAATGATCATCGTTGGAATTATGACGAATACCAAGCTTAAGACCGATGATTTAATTAGTGGACATACAGCGTCGGCAGAGTCCATTGGATTGTCGTATTTTCGACGGGCATGGCATCATCGACCAATCCGACGCTGAGTTTTCAACGATTGATTTTGTCAGCACTCCAATGAAAATTCATCACAAATCCGACAAACGACCGTGGAAAATCCACTCTGAATGTACTAGTGGGAGATTAACAATTAGTATGAGATACAAGGTGACACAAAATGTCAAGAGTCACAAGAAGGTGCTCCGATAGTGATAGTAGATCGATACAGGAAACTGATATGTGCAGGATGTTATCAGCATGAATGCTAATAGGTACTTGTAGGTTTTGTAAGACAATGAGGTTGGAGATCATTGCAATAGCCCCTGCAACATGAAATGTGAAGCTACGTCTCAGGTGGTGTTGATGAAGACCTGAATGACATATGTTGGCTCGGTGGTTAATTATGTAGGCATGCATATTTTTGGGCCAATCCATTTAATTTATGGCATGGTGATGTCACTGTATGGCATTATGTCGATTTGGGATTATGTCATAGGTTGTGGTGGATATGATGAAGCTAAAGATCATCAGATGATCACATATGCACAGTTCAACCAGTATATGAAGATGATTGGAGTCCCAGTACTGGACCTGACCGGACATGAGGACCTGAGATGCATGACTCAGGGGGAGTTCAAGTGCTTATGATGTAGAGCTGACATGCTTGGACTTGTAAGTATAAGTGTATTGACTACCCAAACTGTAGATGTTGCAAATTGCAATAGGTTTACCCAAGATAATCTCATGGTTATGGGTATCTACTTGTCATTTTGGTTGGTTGTATTCACAGTACATTCACATTTGATTCTAAATAAATTTGGGATCAAATCGAAGGTGATGCAGTTTGACCGACACGTGAGTAGAATTCACTGACACATGATGTTTTAACAAATAATATCAGATTTGCATTCTCAATTGGTGTCAGTTGATGGTTGAGTCCTCCATCTCAAGTGTTGTGACTTGAGAAAATGTAACAAGTGGTATCAAAGGAGGAGATGCATCCAATGAAGATAAAGGGGGAAAAAGAATTCTGTCAGTGACCGGTATATACAAGGAGGAATGATATCTTGACAGTTCCCTTTGCCATTGTTGTCAAAGAGGGAGAAAGATTTTGTAGTATATCACATACTACATGTGTGAGAAACCATTGGATCATATAAAGGAGGAGAGAGATTATTTAGTATGTCAGATACTACATGAGTTGACATCAATTCCAAAGGGGTTGATTGTTGGCATTGTTTTGTCATTGATGTTAACCTATATGGGATATCTACCAGTATGAGAGATGTATGTGCAACACTGTCATGCAGGAGTACAAGATGAGATATCATTGATATCACCTTGTGTTGCAGAACACCAGTAAGGAAAGGAAGAGAATTTCATTCAGAGTAATGACTACTAGTGTCACCGATACACAAGTTGATGGACTTGAAAAGCACTGAGAGGGGGGGGTGAATCAGTGACACTAAAAGTAAAACTACTTCAAACACTAACCGCAAGATGAACTTAACAAAGATTATAAACACAATGCATGCAATCCAAAATTATATAACAACATCCACAAAAAGTAAAGCATCCACCATAACACAAGTGTTTGTACGTGGAAAACCCAAATAGGTAAAAACCATGGTGAGATGGAACTCAAAAGTTAACTATCTGTAGTAATAAATAATTGATCAGTTAAGGTCTACAAAGTGCTCTGCTAGGAGAAAATCTTGTTAGAGATCCAAAAGCTTGATTAGAATCTTATACTCCATTTAGGGTAGTACCCTATTAGGAGTAACCTTGGTGGAGGATTTCTAAATCCAAACTAATGGATCACCCTGTTAGAGGATTTATACATTGAAGCTTGTTAGAGCTTACCCGGTTAGGGAATTTGATTCTACTATAATTGTTAGAAAATAACAAGAATGGTTTGATTTGTTCTGAGTAGCACAATACTTGCTTGATTGGATCCTTCTAAACATATTCAACACTACTCTTTTGCATACTCTACAACTTAACTCTTTTTACTTTCACACATAACACTTTCACTTATTCTACAACTTAACTCATTGCTATGTCAATATATAGACCTTATGATTTCATGTTGGGCTTAAGAAATAATAACACAATTTCCTAGGTGCAATGTATCTAGACAAGTGATCATAACTCATCACAAAAATTACCGCCAAGCAATCGATGCTAGTAAATCATCACAAAATTATCAAATACCGGTTTGAGTAAAACATATGAACCGATGTCCTTGAATCTCTATTTGATCTCCAGCTTGATCTTCATCTTGATGCCAACTTAGTATAAACACAGGTTGTCTCTTATGCACATACCGGTTATCACAAGCTACTGGTTAGAGATTAACCACTAAGTATACCGATTGACAATGTAAAAAACTAAAGCTACACCAGTAGTCAATATCATCATATGTGTGTGTGTGAGTGTTTCATCAATGACAATATATGATGAATACATTTCAATCATCATCATGCCAACAATCTCCCCCTTTGGCATTGATGGCAACACTTAGAAGAATTTACAGTAATACCGCTAAGTGTGCATACACAACAAATTTACACATATACTCATACTCCCCCTTAATACATACATTATACAAAATTTTCAAAAACACACATACATATTTCTACTCCCCCTTTGACAACAATGCCAAATTGAAAAAGCAATATATATATATATATATAGAAAATTTATGTCAAAGTGTTTAGCAGATACACAAATAACTGAAAAACTTGAATCAAAGTTCTAGCATAAGCAATTCTCATGAAAATAACATTGTAGCTCTTCTTCAACTGTGACAAAGCATTGGTCCATGAATCCAACATGTTCTCACTATACTCGAATGTAGACATCAACTGTGAATGGAATTCTTCCATTGAGTCCAGTGTGCAGGTTTTAGGAGTTGCTAAGATAGCTTCTGCATTTGAGTAGGCTCTTTGAAGTATGTCTACTTATGATGTGAGTAGACTCTTGAGTTCCTTGAGATACCAGAGTCTCTTTGCCTTCTCATTCTCATAGATATCCATCCTGTTATGCAAATCATCTATAGATTTTCTAAAAGCAAATATAGAGTCCTGAAGAGGGACATATGCCCTGCATATCCTTTCCATCTCTTTCTCTATTTCTATTTGTCTTTTTGAAATGTCATAATAAAAGAAAGAAACGGTAGAGGTGGAAGCAAGATACTTTCCTCCCATTTCAATAGCTTTACTCAACAAATCTTAATTGTGCGACAGAGCCATTTTTCCACTATCAATATCCTTTGCCAGTTTTTCTCCATACTTCTTCTTGTGACTCTTTTCAGTATAGAGTTGAGCAACATCTTCTAGTGACTTGATTTGATTAGATGCATCTACAACTAACTGACCAAGTTTTCTAATAGGTGTAGGTAGATGTGTTGTAAATGTTTCTGGTAGAAAACCAAATAAAATATCTATTGCAGTCTGAATTGTTTCAGCTTCAATCCTTTGGTCTTTCAGACTCTTCTTATGCACTCTAGATTGCATGACACTTGCAATCTTCATCATTTCCAATGTGCTCATGTTGTTCATATCAATAGGTTCTGAAATACTTAAAGAATCATCATCATCCTCATCAAGTTGCTTTTGCTTTGCTGGTTCAGAGGATACAACCTTAATGATTGCTTTCTTTGTATTCTTCTCTGTTTCCTTTTCAAAGGACTGTGTGACAACCTTTTCAGTACACTCCTCATTATCTTCAGTGACTGATGGAGATTGGGGTTTCTCCAGGTGTACTATTTCCAATGGATTGTCTACTTTTAGTTGAGTTGCTGGTTGCTCAACCAAGGTAACCTGTACATCAGTAATTGCAGGAGGCTCCATATCTGGTGCAATGTTGTCTCCAGATAGATCAATTGTGTCCTGAACAACATGGGTAATGGATTCATCCTTCTTCTTTACAGGATAGGCCTCATCATATTGAACAATCTCTTCTTCATCCATTTCTAGTCAATTAACATCATCAACAACATTATCCTCATTCATAGAGGATTGGATGAGTTCTTCCATTCTTTTGATTTCCCATTCTATTCGATGGGTCTCAGTTTAAATAATTGCCCTCTTTCCACTAAGTAACTTTAGTCTTCTTGATTTGAACATAAACTAAGATTTGTATCAAGCGACTAAAGTATTAATATCATCTTTAGAAAGTTTAGGAAAATATTATACAAATACCTCATCAATGATTTCTTTTTCTAATTTTATAGCTTCCTCCCATTTATCCAAAAGAATTTGAGACATCCTTTTCTAGTTCATGTGGATATCTACTGTAATGACACAAATGAGTGATTACCTATTGAATACCTTTCTCTTTCTCATTTACAATGAAGGAATCAAAATGCTCTCTGACATTGTCAAACCTATTCCTTCCTAGTGTCTTCATTGTTCTTTCAAAATGTGTTTCAGGCTTGAAAGATTCTATATCAATAGGCACGGTTGCCTTTGGCACTTCCTTAACTATTTTTTCTACTCTATCGGTAACCTTCATCTTCTTAGGTTCTTCTTCAGTATCTAAACCTTCAGATTCTGGCTAGAGAATAAGTTTTCAATTTCTCTTCTTTGGTGCATTCTCCTTCTTTGTATATACTTTAGGTGTTGGTTCCTTTTTGGTTAGGAGACTCTGAGCCACCCTTGTAGTCTTTATCACTGGAGGTGAGTCAGTTTTCTTTTTCTTTCCTTTCACATTAGTAACATGAGCAGTACTGGTTTCTGCTGGTGCATCTTGGACAGCCACAATGTCCAATTTTTCCTTTTATTTGTCTTTGGGAGATACTAATAGGGTATTAGCATAACCAACCAGTAGATCATAGTTCACCTCATAACTCATGTCTTCCATCTCTTCTTCTCTTGGCTCAATTGCTTACATCAAGCAAAAGTCAATGGTGACAGTAAAGACTGTCTTTTGAAAAGTGCCTTACCACATCTTCTGGTAGTCTCATTCTCATGCTCATCTTTTTCTGAAATTCATTAAAATACTTATTCATGGCTGCAGGGAAAGTATTCTTTACAACCTTAATGTTGTTCTTTAGTTGTGAAGTGACTGGAAGGTCTTTTGATCATTCAATGTCTCCAATTCCTGGTAGAAAGTTCTAGAAATAGAAAAATAACCCAACTAATAGCTGACCATATTTGAACTTTTGACTATTGTCCTTTTTAATAGATTGCAAATTTGAAATAATTGTCTTTTGATGGATTCACAGAGATCATAATTTGCATTATCAACAATCATTATGTGAGCTGTATGAACTGTTGCGGATGGAATACTATTAAGTCTACTAGAGTAAAATAATTTGTATCCTATCACCATTGTTGCTAGTTTCACTATAGGTTCTTTAATATTGTTAACAGAAAAGGCACGCTTATCAGAAGTAGAACCAGTTAAAGAGAATACCATGTCTTTTGAAATTCGTCTAAGAATACGTACTTCACCAATTGAGAAATAACTAATTACAGCCTGAATGGCTTCCTTATTTATTGTTTGATTTCTCTCTAAATACATATTCTCTCCATGAAATCAACTCAAAATGATTTTGTTATGCTCTTCCTTGAAATATTCAAGAAAGTAAGCGACATTATGAAAACCTTTTTTGAAAACCCTATCATACTTTGTTTCAATCTTTCCGTTCTTATCACAAAGTGATTTCAACTGAGTATAAATGTATAGAGATCCTAAATCTTCTATCTTGCAGTCAATATAACTAGACAAATCACCTTTGACCAAAACTCCACTCAGAACTCATGACAATGCACTATACGACACAATTTATTCTGCCTCTATAGCTTCCATAGGCTCAGAAGTAATCATTAACCTCTCCATAGTCTTTGAAATTGATGCCATTCCAAAAGAAAAAGATTCAAAGTAGGATGTAAAAAAAATACCTTATTTCGTGCACATTGCCCAGTTTACCGGTTGAAATGCCCAAGTGTACACCAGTTAGACTTTCTGCAACCTTCAATTTAGCTTAGTTACACAAATCACAAAGCAATTCGGCAATTGACAACAAAACAATCTTTCTCAGCTCAACAAGCACTCCAAACTTCTTTCTCGAATACGTTAGGGTAAAAATGACAAATTAAAACTCACTTTTATCCTTTTTACCTACTACATTAAATGCTTCGCCCATTAGGGTTACAAACCCTAATTTCACCACTCAAGGAGAAAACCAGTTGATAACATATTGACAAAAAGTTACCAGAATTTCATGTTTCAAAATTCTTTTTTCTCAAGGGGTCTGGAGGTAATTTGACCATTAAACTCCCCTTAGCCATATTAAAAAGGCTTAAGTTACCAGTGCAGGGTTCTCTTCATGGGGTGAAGGAATAGTTTCTTCTCCAGGTGAGTCATCACTTTTCTTCTTCCAAGTCCAATTCATTTCCTCTCTAGTTACTATTGACCAGTTTGCTATTTCTGGATCTACAAAATTTCACTAAGTGCCCCGGTTTGTTAAAGTGATAACAGGCCATACCAGATGATTTCCAAGGTCTTGCATTGCATCTTTCTATTCTTCTTCTGAAGTTCATAGCCACATGACCAAAGTTATTACATATGGTGCAAATAACATTTGTTACCTTTTTCATCTCAAATGGACTAAACTGTTTGCTGTAGGGTCTTTGGTAGTTCAGGTTTACCCGGTTATCAAAATTCCTCATCCAATCACCATTTGGTCTTGGATGCATGTGTGGTACAAGATTGTTTTCTCCATATATGCACTCAATAGATCTGTCCATACATTCCACATGTGATCCAATGACCTTTAAATTTCTTGGACACATACCTAGAATTAGTATTGTAACTTGCATTTCTATTAGGTTTGTCTCTACAAACATTTGTAGTGTGACCAGGTTTATGGCAAACAAAACAAACAAGTTTAAAAACCTTCTTACCGGTAGGTTTATTGATCTTAGGAGCAGATTTGTTCTTAGGAATATTGCTCTTTGTACCAGAGGATTCACCTTGTTCAGATGTGTGAAAACCAAGTCCAGTGATATCATCTTTCATCCTTTGTGATTGAATTTGTTCTTCCAGCATGCTAGAACTTCTGTTGAACTCCAATTTCTCATTAGCTTCAATAAGTTGTTTGGTGAGATCTTCATTATGCTTTGATAGGTTCTCTCTTAGAGATGATGCAAGTTCAAGATCTAGCTCTAGGTTCCCCATTTCTTCTCTTTCAAAAACCAAATGCTCATGCATAGTGACATTTTCCCACTTGATCTTGGCAATCTCTTGATCTCTTTCCTTCATAAGATCTTCAACAACTCTTTTGGCTTCTATTTCCTGACTCATGCGGATAGTGAGACCTTCTAGCTCTCTCCTTAGATTCAATTTCTCAAGGCTTAACTTTTCAACTTCCTTTGCTAAAGCATCAATATTGGCTTCATCTAAAGAACTATTATCAGATATCTCTAACAGTTGTTCAATTAGCTCTCTTCTTTTGACTTGTGAAGATTTTAGTTTGACCCTAAGGGTTTCAAGCTCATTTCTGGTAGCTTCTAGCTCTCTAGCCATCTCAAAGTAGCTCATGTCCCCTGTGGTGGTTTCAAGGCTCCCTTCTAAGTGATTAGGCTTCAAATAAGTTAGTCTCTAATACCAATTGATGGACTTGAAAAGCACTGAGAGGGGGGGGTGAATCAGTGACATCAAAAATAAAACTACTTCAAACACTAACCGGTAGATGAACTTAACAAAGATTTTAAATACAATGCATGCAATCCAAAATGATATAACAACATCCACAAAAAGTAAAGCATCTACCATAACACAAGTGTTTGTATGTGGAAAAACCAAATAGGTAAAAACCACAGTGAGATAGAACTCACAAGTTAACTATTTGCAGTAATAGATAACTGATCAGTTAAGGTCTACAAAGTGCTCTGCTAGGAGCGAATCTTGTTAGAGATCCCAAAGATTGATTAGAAGCTTATACCCTATTAAAGGTAGTAACTTGTTAGGAGTAACCTTGGTGGAGGATTTTTGAATCTAAACTAAAGGATCACCCTATTAGAGGATTTATACATTGAAGCTTGTTAGAGCTTACCCGATTAGGGGATCTGATTCTGTTGTACTTGTTAGAAAACAACAAGAATGGTTTGATATGTTCTAAGTAGCACAATCCTTGCTTGATCTGATCCTTCTAAACATATTCAATACTTCTCTTTTGCATACTCTGCAACTTAACTCTTCTTACTTTTAGACATAACACATCACTTATTCTACAACTTAACTCATTGCTATGTCAATATATAGACTTTATGATTTCATGTCGGCCTTAAGAAATCATAACACAATTTCCTAGGTACAGTGTATTCGAACAAGTGATCATAACTCATCACAAAAATTACCACCAAGCAATTGGTGCTAGTAACTCATTACGAAATGTGGTAATTCATCACAAAATTACCAAATACTAGTTTGAGTAAAACATATGAACCGTTGTCCTTGAATCTCTGCCTGATCTCCATCTTGGTCTTCATCTTGATGCCGAATTAGTATAACCACAGGTTGTCTCTTATGCACATACCGATTATCACAAGATACCAGTTAGAGATTAACCACTAATTATACTGCTTGATAGTGTAAATATAATCATTTGTGTGTGTGTGAGTGTTTCATCAATGACAATATATGATGAATACATTTCAATCAGTATTATGCCAACACAAGTTAGTGCCTGACTAGTGTGGATGGAATGGTAAGGTTACCAGTACCGGTATAGTGTATCAACAATAAGGAGAGTATGTCAACTGATAAGTGAAGTGTTGACAATGGGCAGGATGCTTGGATGTTGTTTGTGATGCAGACACATAATGTTACCTAAATAACATCAACATCGGAGGAGAAGAATGAACAGGTCACCAGTATGTTATAAAGTTGCAGAACAACAAGACTCTCACCAGATGAAGATGCAGTCACCATGTGAAGAGATGAATGACAGTGAATGTGCCCACATCAGATCGCATGTGCCTATTTGAAGTTGTGTTGCACAAAGAGGAAGCCACATCAGTGCATTGCAAGATGCAGATGACAAGGTGTCATTCCACCGATAAGTGGAGCTTATCTCCTATTATGAATAATATGCATTATAGTTTTGAGAGATAAGGAAGAAGAGGTAACGACAAGTGTTTTAAGGCTAACACCGGATCTACTAGTGAAACAAAGGAATGCCTTGAGTGCATGAAATTAGGGTTATGCACTGGACGAAAAGAAAAGGTATGTTGGAATGTCGGTGCAATTAAACTTTGTTGGGGTTTGTCTTCTTGAAAAATTGGTTGAGATATGATCCAGTCTGATGATGAAGAAGGAAAAGTGGAGTAGCCAGAAATAGAGAATGAAACTGTCATGCAGATGCCTTAGTTGGAATCCACTGAAGGTTGATGACATGATGTCATCAGGATGGCTACTGGTAAGCATGAGAATTGGTAAGGAAGAAAAGAGGCTAAGAGATGTGCTTCTACCTGATGAGAATGAGCATGCTATGAATTGACATGTCTAGAGACCAGTTAAGGTGTACCACCAGTAGTACAACAAAGGGAATACATGAAGAATAACCAGTAGAATGTGAGATACTGACAGGGTTAGTAAATCGGCAGAAGAGATTAATTGATTGAGTGTTTGGTTGGTGATCTCTAAACTGACACACTGATCTAAGATGACAGGGAGTTGACATGGATGCAACATGGAGTCAAGGTGGTGGACTTGAATGTAGTGGTAGATGGAATGTTCACCGACAAGGTAGTTGCAGAGTTGGTCGATATTAATGGTAGATCCCATAAATTATGGGATGTGTTGCAAGCCATTGCACAGGTTTGTGGCTTGAGGTCTAGAGGACAACTAAGGGCTAGCTCAAAGTGATTGAGGAGATCGAGGAAGATGGAGGAAACCACAAGAATGATCTTAGTGATTAACCAAGAAATTAGCTGACAAAGAAAAAATCAGATTGCCAAAAATAGAAGGCATGATCAAGAAGGCGCATTAATGGCGGTGATGAGAAAACAACTATCTAGGTGATCAGATCGGATAGGATCTGATTAGATTTAGTTTTTCTCAAGGTTGATGAGGAAACCCTAACCGCCTAAGATTTGAATTGTCTATTGGCGAGAAAACTAGGTTATAAATAGGGAATCCAAAATCATTGTAGGTTGTTGTTGAATAGAAGAGGATAGAGTTGATGCGCAGTGTTTGAGTGCTACATGTGAGAGTAGATTAGTCAAGTGGTCATCAAGGAGATAGAGAAGAGACTAAGTGTGAGGGAGAACTAGGTTGAAGTGTTCAATTGACAGAAGTGCAAAATTGGTAGTGTCCATATCGACAGAGAAGAAGAAAAGGTAACTGTAGAGAAGGCAATCATAGTATAGGCTGAGTGCAGTACTGGTGGAGAGCAGCAGAGTAGCTAAAAGAAGTAAGAACCGGAAGAGAGGGAGGTGAACTGGTAAATCAGTAGCAGCAGAGAGAGTATTGTACCAGTGTAGCAGAGAAGGTGTCTCATTGATAAAGTGAGGTATAAGAAATAGTTACAAGATTCACTTGTAATTGTATGATTAATTTTGTATGTAAAGTTATCATTGAGATCACTGAGTTGTAGCTCAATGCAGAGGTTGTAGCTCCTTTGGGTTGTAGCTTGTAAACAAGTTAGGGGTTGGTGCTCCTTAGGCTAGTTCCCTAAGTCAAGGGTTGTAGCTCCTTGGGTTGGTGCCCTAAATCAGGAGTTGGTGCTCCTTCGGTTGGTGCCCTAAACATTATAACAAAGATTCATTGTGAGGTTGGATTGGAGTAGTTGACTCCAGCAACATTGCTCACTGAGGTTTTTCCCATCTTGGGTTTCCTTGTACATACTTGTATTATGTGATGTTCTTGTGTGTGAATGCATTTTTGTTTAAGTCTTCTCACTAACTATTAAGTCTACATTCAGCTAGATCTGTTAATCGGTATACTTTCATAGGGATAGTTAAAAGGAAAAGTTTGAGAACCACTGATTCACCCCCCTCTCAGTGGTGCATTATGTCTAACATCTCCACTGATTCTCCTCTCTCCAATTCTTTGTTGGTTCTCTACTCACCCTCTCACTACTCCAGCCTTATCTCCTCGTGCAACTCATTGGTTGTTGCAACCTTACCATTTTAGCCTTTGGTTCTTCTTTGTCAATTCTGCTCTCTACTGATTCTCTTTTCTCTTTGTCACATTGCTGCTAGCCACCATTAGTCTTTTTCACTCAGTCAGATGTCTGTTATCTGATTAATGTTGATTCTTAGCTTACCGGTTCTCTTCTGATTCTCAGTGTTGTCTTCTCTTTGCAAACTTCTATGGTTCTTCTTTGTTGGTTCAATCATCATTGATGTACATCTCTGTCAGATTTAATGGCAGTCTACCAGTTGCCTCACTCTTGCCATTTGAACTCTTTAGACTGGTTCTCTCTCATATACTCAGTCTCTTCTTTGATTGATATTGAACACTTGACTGATTGTCTCTCTTCACTCACCTAACTCTCTCATGCAGCAACATCATCTATATCTTTTATTCGCACTCTTATTGCTAGACTTCCTGCCTAAACATGAGTTTAAACATTTGTGTGCTAGGGTTTTTGCCATGCATTGAATCTACATCCAATCTTATCTCTGATCATCATGGGACATCATATCTGATCATATCTCATGTCCTTTATTGATGACATACAGTTCATCAATCAACATCGCCATATTCTTTACCTTTCAATACACATCTTCTATCTTTAGCCGTCTGTAGCATGATTTTAGGCCTTGTGTCTAGTCAATCATGTGTGTGATGTGGTTTCCTTAACCCACTTCAATCTGCAAGATCAGTCTATACTAGATCTCTGATGTTTCCTTGATCTCGTACTACAATCCTCTGCCCTACTTCCTCAAGGTTTGTAGTCATCTTAAAATGTTGGACCAACCGCCAATGACCTCAACAACATCAACGACACATAACACCAACCTGTGCATGCATGCCACTTTAACTCCACGTGGCCACTTTGTTGGCATCCACCTTTGCTAGGTCTTTTGTGTCGGTACAAACAATATCACCAACCAACCACACAACCAAGTTCATCTACCCATTTACAAACCCTTCCGGTATTACCCTAATCGGTTTGCCTTCAACCTTGCACTTTGCTTCTCTTCTAGTGGAACACTCAAACTAGTCAACACACTAGCCAACCTATCTCATGCACATCGTCAACAAATGGGAGCCTTTCACTTCTGCACCTTGTTAGCTTTATCAGTGGACATACTTACTAGAAACCACCTTGATGACACCATGTCATTAATCTTCAAAAAACTCCATCTTCAATCTAGTTTCTCTCCCTATTTGCAACTACTCAACCTTGCCTTCTTCATCAATAGACCAGTTCTCCTATCAACTAGTTTGTCAAAGTGACAAACATATCCTTCCTTCTCTGTACTGGGAACCCATCATGTCTACCCGACTAATCCGGTGCATATCACTGATCACATGCACCTCAGGCAACTTAATGTTACAATGATTGATCTAGTGTGAGCCTTCACACACTTTCCTTTAACTCTTATGTCTTATCTCGGGGAACTATGATGCATTCCATGCATAATAGGAGATAAGATCCACTTATCGGTGGGAGTGGATCCTTGTCATCTGCATACTGCATTGCACCAATGTGGCTTCCTTGTTTGAGTATGCATATCTTCAAATAGGCACATGTGATCTAGTTGAGCACACTCTTTGTTATGCTTCTCTTAATCTGGTGGGAGTCTTGTAGATTGACATCCAATGAGCATACCAATGGCCTACACAAACTTGACCTCCAGTATTGATGTGATTTTTTGTAACATTCCACCTCTTCATCACAATCAACATCCCAACATCTTTCTCTCTTACAAATGTCATCATTTACCGATTGTTATATCATACTGGTCTCCTGTCCATGTCTTCAACACAAGTCAACACTAAATTGTGCACCGGTGACTCCAATGGCCATTGTGTTGGATGACACTCTCTTCCTTACCGGTGACCTGCTAAGCTTGGTGACATCAACAACATCACTTCTAGTATGCATCAATGACAACACTTCTCATCTATCTCCCATATCAGTTGCCATCTTATATCGGTTAACATCAATGACAACACAATGCCAACACACCATGCCCCTGTGCTGCCCTTATCTCAAGATAAGAAGTAGGTTCAAGTAGTGTGGGGGGGTAGAAAAAGTGTAGTTTTTGGGGGATTGAGGTCTTTGATTAGGCTTGGGGATTCAATTTTCCAACATGAGGACCCTAATATGGTCAAAAATTGCAAGGGTCATAACTTTATGACACTACAGATAAAAATAAAATTAGACAAAACTCGATATCTTTATTGATTGTGCCTTTTCTTTGATTTATTTGATGTGAAGGTTGATAATGTCAAGTTTCAGAAAGTTGCGGACCTCATTTAAGACTGATCTATTTGGTTTTGAGTGTATCCTCTTCTGTTTAAGACAAAATAGTGATCACGTTGATATGGATAATTTGATGGATTGATAAGACTTGACCAATTTAGTTGCAGATGTTTGATAAGATAGTTATATCCTTTGTTTAACTTCATGCAAAGTGTTTGTTGGATATATTCTAGGGTATTTGTTTCTTGCAAGAAATTTTATTGCAATTTTTTTATTGTTTTAGATTTTTAGCTCTTTTTGAAGAGTTTTTCGATGTTTAGGTCTTTTTCAGGATCGTATTTGAATGTTTTTGTTTGTTTTTATTGGATTTTCTAAAGTTTTTGGTCGATTTTTTGGATTTTTTTATGTTTTTGGTATTTTTATTTTTAAAGAATTTTTAGGAGTTTTACAAGACTTTTCACGATTTTTAGGATTTTAAGGAATTTTTTCAAGACTAAGATTTTTTAGGATTTTTTCTGCTATGCCCCCAGTATGAAGACCTATGATGACATGATGATCTACAACATGTGGTGGAGACAATGATATTTTGAAATGCAGCTATGTTATGAAGATGCAAAATGCATTTTCTATTTGAACAAGAGTGATTGTGTGTGTCTTTCATTTTGAAATGCACTAATTGAATTAAAGGTGTGAAATGTTTTAGAGATAGGAGATCAATCCATTCTTAGAATATTTTAGATCATTCAACTTAACAAACTATGTAACCAAGATTTATGAATGGAGGCGTGGAAAACTTCTCCATCAATTCTTAAAACATTGATCTTCTTTTGCTCATATGTGTGCATTTGAGTTTACACCCTTGGAATCCTTTGTGACTAGCTACATGAGGTACTTTAACTTCAAAAACAACTTGGATAGAGCCCCATTTCCAACAAGCTTTAAGGGCTTTGTTGAGGTTATATACTATAATCTCTTGAACATTGCTCCATTGCTAGTAGGCATCCATAGCCTTGATGGATTTATTCGCATGTTCACATACTCGAACATTTTGTCACACTTGTATGCGTGATAGTTCAGTTATATATCTTTGTTCTTTTGTCTTGATATTTTGATTTGGATATTGGCATAGCACTTTTTTCTTTTTCATTTTTCTTTCCTTGACTTTTAAGTAATGAAACCTACTTGGGTATGATGATTACAATGGCACTAAAGTAGAAATTTTTATTTTTCACTAGCCACATGACCAACTAGGTATCTCTGATGACTTAGAGGATGTGATTAATGTGTGAGATATATAACAATTGATAGACTTTGGGTAACAAGACTTATTATTGAAACCTCTACAAACCATGGATAAAGCTTAATCACAAGGTGACATTGAAGATAAATGACTAAAGACCTCCTAAAGATTTCATGAACAAGTATCTAGGAAATGAGACCATCTTCTCTCCTTTCAGTGCAGACACATGAATGACTTAAAAAATCACCTTGTTTTATTGATGCAACTATATATGCAAGAAAAGATTATGAATATTATGAATGTGATGCATTTAAGAAAGAAACTATATGAGATGCAATGTGTAAAGGAAAATGATATACAAATGTAGAAGGTAAATGTTAAATTAACATGATCCTTAGATGTAATATCTTTTTAGGTGCATGTTGTTCATGGGGTCTGGGAGTGGATCTCCATCCATTTCTATTAAATGATAAGCTCCATTCTCAACAAATTTTGTTATGATAAAAGGACCTAACCAGTTAAGTTCGAACTTTCCTGGTTTTTGTGTTCTACGAGGTTCCTTTGATTCTCCTTAAGGACCATATACCCTACTTAGAGGCAATGTGGGTTTACTATTTTGTTACAGCCTTATCTCATTCAATTTTGATAGCCTTGTAAATGATTAAGGGTGCTTTGCCATTTTTTGTCCAATAATTCAAGTTCTTGCAAACATGTGACTCTATAGTCTTCCTCCAATATGATGTGTTTCAGGGAGAATCTTAGCAATGACAATTGTACCTCAATAGGAAAAATGGCTTTTGAACCATATACTAAAGAGTAAGGTGTATCACCCATAGCTGTGTAGACACTAGTTTGATAGGCCTAGAGAGTTGGATTCAGTTGAAGATGCTAGTCTCTTCCAGCATCATTGACAACTTTCTAGATATTTCAATATGGTTTTATTTGTTGTCTTATCTTGCTCGTTGCTTTGGGGATAATAAGGAGTTACAAAACATTGTTGAATGTGGAATTGATCACAAAGTTTACTTACTTCTTGATTTTTAAAAGGTTGCCCATTGTCAATAATAATGCACATGGGGACTCCATATCTACAGATGATATAATTCAAGATCAACTTAGCTATTTGTTTGCCTATTGTGTAGGTCATAGAGATTGCCTCAACCCATTTGATAAAGTACTCAGTAGCTGTGAGTATGAACTTGTGTCTATTGGAGGAAGTAGGATTTATCTTCCCAACAAGATCTAGTCCCCATTGTGAGAATGACCATGGTGATGTAATTGGTTGAAGATCCTGAGCAAGTGCATGGATAAGGTCTCCATGCATTTGGCATTATTTACATTTTTGGACAAACTTGTAAGCATCCTTTTCCATCGTTGGCCAATAGTACTCAATTCTCAATAATTTTTTTTGCTAACACAAGACCAAAAAGGTGTGCCCTGCATATGCCATCATGAACTTCTTTTATGGCAGTTTGTGCCTCCTCAGAATTGAGGCATCAAAGTAAAGTAACATCTAGGCCTTTTTTGTGCAAAGTATTAACAATGATTGTGTGTCTTGTAGCTTGATGGATAAGTGTCTTTCTTTGACTATGTGAGAGATCAGGAGACATATATTGATCATGAAGGTATGCATATATGTCTCTATACCAAGAAGAGTCAAGTCCCACTATCATGCAAACATATTTAGAAGATTGTATTTCATATGGTGGTACCATGAGTTTTTTTACTATGAACTCAATGTGAGTTCCATTGTTAGGCATATCCAAGAGAGTTTTGGAATGATCTAATACCAGGAGAAAACTAAGAGGGGGGGTGAATCAGTTTTCTCACAAGTACAATAGTTAATTCAATTTTAAACTTTATACCAGAGAAAAACACAATGAAAAATAAACCATGAAAGCACAACACATATGATACCAATATTTTGACATGGAAAACCTGGTAAAGGGAAAAACCATGATGGGAAACCCTACCCACAATGAGATAATATTTTTGCAGCAGTATGTGAAATAATTACAATGGGGATTGCACTTGAAATCGGGCCAACTTCCTAGAGATCATTGATCATCACAAAAGAGAAGTCTCACTGACTTACATAGCATCAGACTACAATCTAGAAAAAATAAACTATCAAAGTAGCTGTAGACACCTAAAAATGGTCAACGCTTGCGAAGTCATACTTTAACATTTGCGCATTGCCTCATTTTAGGTTTTTGCATCGCATTAACATTTTCCCTATGATTTGTACTTGGTTTTTATCATTTGCGAACATCGAGTCTTTCTTCTACATTCTTCATTTATCTTGCTCTCAAATTTGATCTTGTCGACAACACTATCCAGTCATGATTTTAATTGATCTTATCCTATTGCATCAATGTGCATGCTTATTTGTCATCATTTTGGACATCGTCAATCCTAATTAGGGGTTTGTCCTCCTGTCAATCTTGCGATCGATTTGTCATTGATCGTTGTCCTCTTATCAATCTTGTCGATTTATCATCAATCCTTCAATCTTGTCGTTTAATGATCGATTTGTCATCGGTCGTTGTCATGTTCGATCTTGTCATTTTGTAATCAATTCGTCATTGATCATGGTCATTTTCAATCCTGTCATTTTGCAATCTATTTATCATCAACTCTTGTCATCTTGTTCGATCTTGTCATTTTGCGATAGATTTGTCATCGATCATTGTCTGTCTCAAATATGTCAATTTGGATCAATTTGTCATTGTTCCTCGTCAATTGGCGCATTTTCTCAATTAAATCATTTATCACATTGGTCATTTATCAATCCAAAATCAAATCATGATCGATTCAATTATCTTTCATCAAGACCTAATTCATCTTCTAGGGTTTCGTGATTTAATCATTTAACCTTGTGTGTCTCATTTCTTCCTTTAGGATTAATAAATTGTTTATTTATCCTAAGTCTTCTCATTGCAATTAAATGTTCATTTAATTGGCTAATTATTCCTCTTTGTGAATTAATTAATAAATGACAAATTATTAATTAATTTACCTAATTTCTAATTTCCATCAATTTCCTAATTTCCTATTTTCCCAATTTTCTAATTTTTCTAATTCCTAATTTCAATTTTCTCCTATTTCTCTCCAAAATTCATGGAAATGACATGTCAATTTGTCATAAATTTGTCATAATTGACAATCAATCAATTTTGACATAGAAGTTGTCATAATTTGTCATAAATTATCAATCAACAAATTTTGCATAGAAAGTGCATAATTTGTCATAATTTGTCATAATTGACATAATTGATTTGCAATTTCCATTTGAATTGAATCATGTTAATCTTGTCATCTCTCCAATTCTTCTATAAATTGGATGAATTTCTTCAATCTTGGCTAATAATGAGAATAATCCTTAATCAGACTATCGAATCTAAGCTTCTAGTACTCTTGATCAAAAATCTCATCTACTTGCTTTCAATTGTGTGTGCACTTGTAGGTGAGATCCACAACTATTTGGAGAGGAAAGAAGAACAATGGAGCCGCATGAAGGAGCATTCAAATCGTGTCTATGGTTTGCATAATTTCTTTTCTTTTGAATGTTTTTGTTTCATGTCTCTATTGAGTGTGTCTTAGGAAAGATTCATTGCAATGAATGCATTTGTGATTGAGTTATTGTGTTTGTCTTGTTTGTGATGATTTCCTATTTCCTAACCTACATTAATTGGTGAACCCGACATGAACACTAACCTTCTAACCTCTTTATGGTGTTTTGAGTGCTCTCAAGTTGATTTGTAGGCCAAAAAACCCAAAAACAGGGTCGTGCAGGGTTTTCTGGAGACTTCTGCGCCTGTGTCCTGCATCCTGCGCCTGTGTTGAGCATTCTGGGCCTATGTTGAAGACATTCTATGCTTGTGTCCGGCATTCTGTGCCTGTGTCATGGGTTCTGCGCTTGTGTAAAGTCCATAACAAAGGTAAAAAAATGCAGTGTTTACTTGAAATTTGTTGTGTTTTTCCATTCTATTTTCTGTGCTTTGGATTTTGGTACTAATTATCTGTGCAGAATCTTGGCATACGCATGGAAAAGACAATAAATCAAACTACTAACACGCTTTGTGCAGATTCAAAAGTCAAAGAATAGGCGTATCAAACTTCTAACTTGGGTTTTTGCAGGTTGCCTTGGAGAAACAATCAAACTTTGTGTTTGTATTTAATTTTTAGGCACCTAGTGATTTCTAAATAGGTTGGAATGAACATTTGTTTGCTTTGATTGTTGAGTATGACATTGGAGTAGGAGAGTATGCTCTCATCCTTCTTAGGGTGATCAGAAATCCAGATCTTCGATACCATGCTTATGTTGTTGATTGTGTGTCTCCTTTAGAGGGCCTGCCTTCCTGACCACTTTGCTTTTGCAAGCAAGTGATAATCGTGAGAAGGGAACGACCCAAAGTGAGTACGGCTAGAATTCCTTGGCATTCTAACTCACTATAAAAAAATACCCGATGAGAGAAAGCTTTGAAGGAAGTGTTACGTGGGAATTGCAGTTACTTGGGAAGTGATGACCCTTGAACTCTTTCTCATATCAACATCTAAGTAGGGCCTCTTGGTCTAAATCATGCTTGTGCGACTACATTTGTTTGGTATCTTGATGGGCTTAATGTCTCAATCACGCTTGCGTGACATCAAGGAGTAATGCTTAACAGAAATCCTTACTACACACCTTGTTTTTAGAGGTCAAAAACCCTTCTAGTTTCTTGAGAAGGACAAATTCAGATACTTGGAAGAGATACTAAGTTCGCCATGGGGAGATTTCCATGGGGACTGATGCTTGGCTGCCCTGAGAAGTGAGTGCCATGGAGGGGAGCCCGTGGGGTCAAGCATCTATGTATTCTCCTTGAATCCCATAATGAGTCTACCTCTCAAGTACCTAATGTCTTTGCCTACCGTAAGAAATGTGGAAATGAGCATGATTGTCTTGAGTCTAAGTTGCAATATCTTGTATTCTTTGCTTTTCAAAAGTTGAATTGCATCCCATTTCAAAAGCAAAACAAATTGATCCAACATAAGATTAAACACAAGAGACATTCATCCAACAAAAGTTTATCAAGATTCAAAACGCGCCTTCAAACATGGTTGTCAAATATTGTTCAAAATCTTGTCTCAAGAAGCATGTCACTTACATTTAAGTTCATCCTAGGTTTGCATTTTTGCAAAGTCATTGTCAACTACCAAGGTTAGGTTTCACCTAAGTCATACTCCTTTGCATATCAATAAGGGTCATTCATTTTGCATATTTCCTCTTGCATCAAAGTCATATCATTGTCATTCATTCATATTTGCATACCCTAGGTCTCTTCATTAAGCTTAGGTCATTATCATATCATATTAAGGTCACTTGCATAGTAATGTCCCTTTGCATATAGTGCCAAAATTAGGTTTTGTCATACTTGAGTAATCCTAATCTTTGATAAACCTTAAGTCATTTTTAAGAAGTCTAGACCTTATCAAATCTTTTGTCCTTTTGTCATCAATATCATTTGGTCAAACCTAGCTTAGTATCCAAGCATATAGGGGAGACTTTTTCATTTGTCCTTTTGTCACTTGGTCCTTTTGTCCTTTGAGGTCTAGACATCATTTCAATTTCCTAAGGGTCTCTTTCTTAGATTTGCATTCCAAAAATTTTGTCAAAATCTTGAAAAACAACCAAAAAAAATAGGTTGCATTCTTGCCATGGATTGCATTCTCATTCTATTTTAGTTTGCATTTAGTTGCATATCATACATCATCCTTTTCAAATCAAAAATTCCAAAAATATTGCATTTGCATAGTGACATGTCTATTGAAACAAGGTTCCAAGCACAAATGATGCAACAAAGTTTGACATATCAACCAACAATGCAATCACAATTCTATCCAACCCAACAACAAAGCAACATTGATCAAACTTTTTATGATGAAACAAATCTCCAAATACAAAAACTAGAGGAGAAACTAGCTCAAGAAGAAGAGATATTGGAACAAAGAGTGAAAAACATTGAGAAGAATAGATCACAAACGTCCAAAGTGTTTCAAAAATTTCCAGGTCAAAATCCAAAGATTGAGCCAATTGATGTAAGGTCTCTTATCGAACGATCAGACATACCATCTCTCCTCTCACAAATAGAGATGATGAAACAATTTCAAGAAAAGAGACAACATCAATTTCAACATTATGTGCCTCCACAACAAGAACAAGAAGGTGTTTACTATCAATCAAATTTTCAACCATCACAACCAATTGTCCAACATATGCAACCAACACAACCAATGGTCCAATTTCAACAATATGTCCAACCAACTATACAATGTCAACAAATAGTTCAACCAATGGTGGAATATCAACAAGTTCAATCAGCATATCAATGTCAACAACCACAATCACACATTCAAAAACAAAGGTTGTAGCACACACCAAGCCAAGTTGCAAACATGTCAAAACAATTGAACCAAGTCCAATATCAAAACATGACATCAGACCAGAACCAACTCCTTGCCAAACAAGTTCAAATTCCAGATACAACTATGTCAAAACCTCGAAAGAAAGGTGGCTTTATTGCAATGATCTTAAGGAAATTACCAAGTGAGTTCTTTGAGGAAGATCAAAATAATACACCTATGTCTAGCAATGCCTCATCCCCTCGCAAACAAATTGACTCTCTAGTGGCATCTATCCCTACACCTCTAGAAGTTTCACAAGAACCTTCCATATTGTCCTCATCAAACAATACACCCAAGGATGCAATTATCCAAGAGCTATCCATAATTGATTGCCAAGATAATCCAATTCATGATGCACATCCTTGTCATGTTTCAAAAATACAAGACCCAATGCCACCATGCACTTTATTGCCATTACCTATTTTAGAGGACCCCATTCGAAGTCCCTCTTCCTCATGTTCAAGCATTGATTCCTTGTCAGAATCCATCACAAATGTTCCAAGTGCATTTCCTTCATGCCAAAACATTGACTCCTTGTCAAAATCCCCCATGCATATCCAAAGTCCAACCCCATTTCAAGAGGATAATTTAGAGCATGAAGAAACATGTCTTAAAAAAGATCAAGATCAAGATCTTGAAACCTTATCATCCCATCCAATTGTTAACTAGGACCCCATGTTCCCAGACACTCACGATGATTCCCCTATTCTTGTCCATCCTATCCAAGATCCTATTGACACTCCATTCCCTGAGCAAGATCAAGATATCCCAGTCCATCCAATCCCAAACGATCCCCTTCCATTTCATGAAAAAAATATCCTTTCAAATCCCATTGACATTCCAGATATCCCCTCCATCCTTTCCAATGATCCCATTAAAAGTCAAGAGCAAAGAACCTTTAAAGAGGATTCCAATGATATTCCTCCTTGTCAAGATCAAATTATTCCTTCAGATCCTCCACAAGATCGACTTGTTCCTCCATCTCCTTGTCCTAATGCTCCATATACATTCCAAGATAATATTTCTTGTGATGATCCCATTATTCCTCCCATTCCATCTCTTGAAGAGCTTGTCATTGAACCATGTCCACTACACAATTCTAGTCCCCCTCATGATCCTAATCCCCTTCATGATTCTAACATGTCAGTGCAAGATGTTCATGAACCTTTGACATGCATAATGGGTTCTTCCACTTTGGTGCAATCCGATCCACTTCAAGATCTCATTATTTCTCTCATATCATATCCACCTCATAATGGACTCGCGTCTTCTTCCCAAAGAAAAGAGTATCCTACATGTCAAGATATTCATAACAGCCAAGGAGTAGACCTTCATGAGAAAGAACCCCTCCATATCAAAGAAGATCTTAAGGGTCATGTCTACACAACTCACTCTCAAGACGTTGGTATCCCTCCATCACAATCAAAACATACACCTTCTCCATCATACTTTCCATCCATCTTAGGTCCTTATATCCCTTCATCCTTTATGCAAGGTCAGAAAAGGCACACATCCTTGAGTAAATTTCATCAATCCAAAATAACTCCATTTCATTCCTATCCATCCATGCATTCCTTTTCCCCTCCAAGCAATTTGGATGCCAAGTATAAAAGTCATAAGTCTAGCAATCCACATGTATTCCAGGATCAACAATCTAATCAACATGTCAAAGCAAAGAAAAATATGACCTCTAAAGAAAAAGAAATATCCAAAAGGCCACAAAGGCCCATTGAGCAAAATAAAGCAAAGTCAAAATATATATGGGTTCCTAAATCCCTTGTGCAAGCAATGCACTCTAAGGAACCACAAAAGCATGAAAAATCAAAAACCATGTGGATTCCTAAGTGGCTCCTTGAAGAACAAAAGCCTAAAGAAACATCCAACTTGGCATCCAAAGTTGCTATTCCTCCATCCAAACCTCTCAAATCTGTTCCTCCATCACCTTCTTCATCCATTTTGGGCCCTTATGTCCCAAAATCACTATCCTTTCCTCCATCCAAATCTCAATATCCAAAATACATCTTTCCTCCATCAATCCATCACCCCTCAAGGTGTGTGCCAATGTCTATCTTGCCAACATTTCCATCCACTGAAGCCCAATTCTTCCAATACCCTATCCATTATCCAATTCATATTTTCCATCCTTCGATCCCTTTGATCCAATCTTTTGCATAAATCCTTGCCTTAGTTTCATCT
This sequence comes from Cryptomeria japonica, assembly GCF_030272615.1. Taxonomy (NCBI): domain Eukaryota; kingdom Viridiplantae; phylum Streptophyta; class Pinopsida; order Cupressales; family Cupressaceae; genus Cryptomeria; species Cryptomeria japonica. The sequence goes on from NC_081415.1 coordinate 109,516,319, forward strand.
TATTTTCCATGTCCTTATCCTACCAACGTCTTTGAGCATACTTTCAAAGGTCATGGTCCTTTTTTTTTTTCAAGGCTACTATCCAAACAAAAAGATGCTTGCGTCCTTCTTCCATCCTCTATCATGTGTCCATCTTCTATTGAAAAAGCTCAAAAATTCAAAAAAGTCAAAAAAATCAAAAAAGTGAAAAAAAAAAAGTGAAAAAAAAAGGGAAAAGAAAAAAAAAAGAGTAAAGAAAAATAATTCATCCACTGGTGAAAACCTGGCAAATAGGTGCCTTGGGCAAGTACCATGATGAAAACCTGGCAAACAGGCGTCATGCGTAATTTATGAACTTCTTGCACACCGTACTTGGGGGCAGGTTTTATCCTATCATATCCTTTTGTCCTTCATTGTTCCATTATCCTATCGAACCCATGTCATTACCCTTCATATCCTATTGCCCTTCCTTATCCTATCATACCATGTCATACTCCTTCATGTCCTATTACCCTTCCTTGTCCTACCATCCCTCATGTCCAGTTTCCCTTTCCACCTTTGATCTTGACAAGGTTGACGATCGTCATGAGCATCACGCATCTTATTTGCAGCTTTTGGTCATTTATCTATTTGCTTATTATAACTTTTCATCCATATTCCCTAGCTTATTGCAACTTTCTGCCACTATCCCTTATCCTATCCTGACCTTCAGTCCATGTCCCTTATCCATTCTTGGTCTTGCTTATCCTATCATATCTTATCACTATCCATACACTCTTTTTCATTCCTTGATCTTGATCTGACATAAGGACGCAAAATTTAAACATGGTTTCAAACACCTCTTGACATGTCCCTCATGCCATGTTCCTGCTTTACATTGTCATATCCAGTCTTTTGTCCCATTACGCTATAGCCCTTGGAAATTGCATCTGCGTTGTCTCCATAATAAAAGGCCTTTGTCTTCCCTCTATCCACCAATATTTCAGCAAGCCTATTTATTCACCTGTCATATTCCTTTCCTTGCTAGACATTGGGGGCAAAAAATCTCATAAAAATTTAAAAATGTCCTGAAAAAATTCAAAAAAACATTTAAAAATGTCTTGAAAAAATTCAAAAAACATTTAAAAATGTCCTAAAAAAATTCAAAAAACATTTAAAAATGTCCTGAAAAAATTCAAAAAACATTTTAAAATGTCCTGAAGAAAAAAAAAAAATTCAAAAAAAACATTTAAAAATGTCCTGAAAAAATTCAAAAACATTTAAAAATGTCCTGAAAAAAATCTTCAAAAAAAATCGAATAAAGTCCTGAAAAAATGAACAAATTTTTTTTTTCAAAACATTAAAATCCAAAAAAAACAAGCATTTTGCAATAAAGGATCCCTTGGTGAATAGACAGATCACTGAGCATCCATCCAATACCTCGCAATCACACGCTGTGCTTTAATGAAATCATGCTTTAACCAGATGAACTTTTTCAATCAAAACCAAACATTCAAACTGATCACAATTGTCATATCAATCGAATATCAGTATCAAAATTATTTTCCTTGTTCCTACTATCATGGGTCTTATACAGGGTGTGGTATACTCAAAACCAGACTGTGTCCTGTCTTATACGGGGTACCACATGTCCTGAAACCAGACAGCATGATCGTCCTATCCGTACTTTCAACTTTTGGCAATGAAGATCAAGATGTTTGTTTGATTTGTTGGAATTTGTGCATCTTATCTTTTTACTGATTTATTTTATCTTTGATCATGCTCCTATGTTGCTCAATGATGTCACTAAGTGATTTAGAGTGACCGGGATGGCTCATGGTCTTTTTTCTTTTTTGATTGTGATTGTCGTTTGTCTGCGATGTGTCTATCTTTTGCAAAAAAGGGTTGCATTTTAGCTCTGGCCTTCAATGCCATGATGCTACGCATCCATTTTGCTACATTAAAATAAAGGTTCTCACCTACAAAGTGCAATACTGAAAGCAAGTATTTCTTCATCTCTACCTGTCCTTTGTCTAATTTCTTCTTACTAACATTTCTTCAGTCAGTCTTGTCAGTCCGTTCGATCCTATCCCTTTTATCGATCAATTGGCCTATTTTCTGCATGTTTCCGGCCAATTCCTCGAGGGGGCATGCATATGTCATTGTCATTGTCTGGGGCATTTTCATTAAGTTCTTTGAAACAATGCTTAAAATCGCATTGTCTCAAAGAGGGGCAAAATGTAGACACCTATAAATGGTCAACGCTTGCGGAGTCATACTTTAACATTTGCGCATTGCCTCATTTTAGGTTTTTGCATCGCATTAACATTTCTCCTATGATTCGTACTTGGTTTTTATCATTTGCGAACATCGATTCTTTCTTCTACATTCTTCATTTATCTTGCTCTCAAATTTGGTCTTGTCGACAACACTATCCAGTCATGATTTTAATCGATCTTATCCTATTGCATCAATGTGCGTGCTTATTTGTCATCATTTTGGACATCGTCAATCCTAATTAGGGTTTTGTCCTCCTGTCAATCTTGCGATCGATTTGTCATTGATCGTTGTCCTCTTATCAATCTTGTCGATTTATCATCAATCCTTCAATCTTGTCGTTTAATGATCGATTTGTCATCGGTCGTTGTCATGTTCGATCTTGTCATTTTGCGATCAATTCGTCATTGATCATGGTCATTTTCAATCCTGTCATTTTGCAATCTATTTATCATCAACTCTTGTCATCTTGTTCGATCTTGTCAGTTTGCGATCGATTTGTCATTGATCGTTGTCTGTCTCAAATATGTCAATTTGGATCAATTTGTCATTGTTCCTCATCAATTGGCGCATTTTCTCAATTAAATCATTTATCACATTGGTCATTTATCAATCCAAAATCAAATCATGATCGAGTCAATTATCTTTCATCAAGACCTAATTCATCTTCTAGGGTTTCGTGATTTAATCATTTAACCTTGTGTGTCTCATTTCTTCCTTTAGGATTAATAAATTGTTTATTTATCCTAAGTCTTCTAATTGCAATTAAATGTTCATTTAATTGGCTAATTATTCCTCTTTGTGAATTAATTAATAAATGACAAATTATTAATTAATTTACCTAATTTCTAATTTCCATCAATTTCCTAATTTCCTATTTTCCCAATTTTCTAATTTTTCTAATTCCTAATTTCAATTTCCTCCTATTTCTCTCCAAAATTCATGGAAATGACATGTCAATTTGTCATAAATTTGTCATAATTGACAATCAATCAATTTTGACATAGAAGTTGTCATAATTTGTCATAAATTATCAATCAACAAATTTTGCATAGAAAGTGCATAATTTGTCATAATTGACATAATTGATTTGCAATTTCCATTTGAATTGAATCATGCTAATCTTGTCATCTCTCCAATTCTTCTATAAATTGGATGAATTTCTTCAATCTTGGCTAATAATGAGAATAATCCTTAATTAGACTATCGAATCTAAGCTTCTAGTACTCTTGATCAAAAATCCCCTCTACTTGCTTTCAATTGTGTGTGCACTTGTAGGTGAGATCCACAACCATTTGGAGAGGAAAGAAGAACAATGGAGCCGCATGAAGGAGCATTCAAATCATGTCTATAGTTTGCATAATTTCTTTGCTTTTGAATGTTTTTGTTTCATGTCTCTATTGAGTGTGTCTTAGGATAGATTCATTGCAATGAATGCATTTGTGATTGAGTTATTATGTTTGTCTTGTTTGTGATGATTTCCTATTTCCTAACGTATAGTAGCATCTAGTAATGCTTGATACAGTTTTGGTTAAGCACATATGTCTAAACTACAAATACAAAACCTTCACCAAAATGATGTGACTCTATTCGCACATAATCCTTTCTCTGATAATGCAAACATAACGACTGATCCCAAAATCCATTACATAAGTACATGAATAAGTCACCTATAAATACAAATCATCAACCTTATTAACAAGGTCGGCTAAACCCTAAACCCCTAAACCCATTATTACAAAAATTACATCAGACAATACCACCGGACCAATATTATGATTTATATAACTTGGCACGGACCTAATTCAAGTTTCAAAATAATTACATCCATCAAAAATTACGGTAAGACCAAAATCCAACATGCTTCACCAATCGATAGAAACCCTCAGTGAAATAACAAAAAGTCTAATCGGATCCAAATATGACCATCATAACAGCATGCCGGCCAATGTAACATCACTAAATAGTTAGGACACGGTCAAGAAAAACCTTTAGCATTATAGAAACCATTCCCATAAGCCAAATCAAAATCATCTAACCAAAGTAACAAATATAGCTTACCGGTAAAGCTAACTAGTACCAAGAAATACCAATTAGGAACAAAAACAATAGCAACCAGAGCACCAAATCGTGAGCCAACGGAATATGGTAAGCATATAACCATCTAGAGTAAGCATCCAAAACCGAATCTAGAGATCTGATCATACCAGATCAAAATCACAACCAAAATCAAAATGATCACCAAGACTAACCAGGATAGGTCCAACCGAGATAGCCTCCAACCAGGATACAATGTTGACATCAATGACAACACTTAACCAAATCCAACATATTCCCGATAGAGAGATACTATTGTTGCCATGGCATTAGCTGCCTTTTCTTTTTGGCATATGCTAGATTTGGTTTAGTGTTGTCGTTGATGTCAACACTGCATCCCAGTTCGAGGCTATCCTGATTGGAGGCTATCCCAGTTGGACCTATCTCGATTAGTCTTGGTGATCATCTTCATTTTGGCTATGATTCTGATCTGATATGATTAGATCTCTAGACTCGATTTTGGATGCTTACTCTAGATTGTTATATGCTTGCCATATTCTATTGGTTTATGATTTGGTGCTCCAGTTGCTATCTCGTTTGTTCCCAGTTGATATTTTCTGGTACTGATTAGCTTTATCAGTAAGTAGCATTTGATGATTTGGTTAGATGATTTTGGTCCGACTTATGGGAATAGTTTCTATCATGTTGAAGGTGCTTCCTGATTATGTTCTAGCTATTTGGTGGTTGTTCTTTGGTTGGCATGCTGTTATGATGGTCCTATTTGGATCTGGTTAGACTTTCTATTATTTCACTGAGGGTTTCTACTGGTTGGTGAAGCATGTTGGATTTTGGTCTTAGCAGAATTTTCAGAGGATGGAATTGTTTGGATACTTGTATTAGGTCTATTCTATGTAATGTATATCATAATATTGGTTTGGTGGTATTATGTGATATAGTTTTTTTAATTATGGGTTTATGGGTTTAGGGTTTTGTTGACCTTGTCAATAAGGTTGATGATTTGTATTTATAGGTGACTTATTCATGTAATTGGTATGGATGGTTATGGGATGGTTATGTATGCATTATCAAAGAGAGGTTTATGTGCGAACAAGGTTATATCATTCACAAAGGTTTGAGGAGGTTTTGTATTACAGGGAAGACATATATGCTTAACCATAAATGTATCAAGCATTGGGAGATGCTACTTTCACAATTCATTCTTTCCAGATTGTAGTCTGATTTTTTTATGTAAGTCAACAAGACTTCTTTTTGTGATGACTAGTGAGCTCTAGGCGGTTGGCCTAATTGCAAGTGCAATCCCCATTGTAATTATTTCACATACTAATTCAAAAGTATTATTTGATTGTGGGTAGGGTTTTCCACCATGGTTTTTCCCTTTAACTGTTTTTCCACGTCAAAATATTGGTGTTGTGTGTACTATGCTTTCATTTTTTATTTTTCATTGTGTTGGTTTCCTTGTTCTTGGGTTCAAAGGTTTTGATATGCAATAGTTCTAATTTCTGATAGTAAATTGATTCAGCCCCCTCTCTCAGTTTACTCCCAGTATCAAATCTTTCTAACAATTGGTATCAGAGAAAGGTCCTCTCTACATAAGCTTAATCGCTTGAGGAGATCTGATGGCATTAGCATCAAGTATTACATTCAATCTCTATCAGAAGGAGAGTACCAGATTTGATGGTACAAATCACAAAATATGGAAGGAGTGAATGAAGATTCATCTTAGATGTCTTGGAGCTGAAGTTTGAGAGATAGTGGAGAAAGGGTATATACCTCGTGATCCTAATTTTGGAACACCGACACCTACTGATGAACAAAAGAAAGTTGAAAATGATGTTAGAGAAAAAGAAGCATTGCTAAGTGCCCTATCTGATGAAAAGTTATTGAATGCCATAGAGTTGGAAAATGCTAAGAAGATCTAGTTGAAACTTGAAACTCTTTATGAAGGTGACCAAATAGTAAAGATTGCAAAACTTGAAGGTTTTTGGGTAAGGTATGAAACTTTGAAGATGGAAGAAGATGAGAAGATTAGTTCTTTCATGGATAGAGTGAAGGAGATTATCATAGGTATCAAATGTTATGACAGGTTAGTTAGTAAAGATGATATTGTGTCAAAGGTTCTGAGAGTTCTACCTCCGACTTACAAGACAAAGGCTACTACAATTAATGAACTCCGAACAATATCAAGTACCCTTGTTACCAGATATACATTGATTAGGAAATTGACTACTTTTGAGCTTGAAGAACTTGGAGATCAAAGTGTTGCTAAAACTGAGATTGCATTTAATGCATTTGCCTCTGGTAAGAAAAAGATAGATTGGAAGGAGATGCATGCTAAATATCTAGAAGACATTGAGAGAGAAGAAAAAGAACTTGAAGAGCTGGAAGCCCTAATTGCTAGAAGAATTCCTAAAGGACCAGCTGGAAGTAAGTATGAAGGAAAAGTCCCTTTTTTAATGTTTTTCATGCAATAAGATTGGTCATTTTACTTCCAAATGCCCTAAAAGAGCTTCTAGGAATCATGAAAGATTTATGAGGAATTATAAGCCTAATTTGTAATATCAGAGGATACCTAGATTTAGATGGAATAAGGATAAATCATTCTATTATGCTGGTGATGATGATTTTGGTATTACTGATGGTGATGACGATGATGATGATGATGATGATGATGATGATGATGATGATGATGATGATGATGATGTTGATGATGATGATGATGATGATGACCTGTGTGTGGATCCAGAAATGGAAGCTCCGGTAAAGACTGAGGCTTTATTGCTATCAAGGATGATTTTCTACAACCTGTCATTAAAGCAACTCATACTAAGTAGAAGGCTTTGGCTACTAAAATTGAAGAAAAGGATGAATGGGTCATAGATAGTGGATGTTCACATCGCATGACTAGCAAGAGAAAAATTCTAACACTGCAAGAATTTGATGGTGAACTAGTCAGATTTGAAGGCAACAAGGCATGTAGGATCAAAGGCAAAGGAACAATATCATTGGATGGTAAGACTAATATTGACAATGTTTACTATGTTGAAGGCTTAAAGAATAATATTTTAAGTGCAGGCTAGATGTTGGATAGAGGATTTCATTTGCAATTCAAGAATGGAAAATGTAAGATCATCAATAGATCTGGATTGGAAATTGCTTTCGAAACTCAGACCAAAGGAAACATCTTTCATTTGAACTCATATGAGAAACCTTGTTTGATTGCTCATATTGATGAAAGTTGGTTATGGCATAAAAGAATGTGTCATGTAAATTTTGATTGCATAGTGAAGATCAGTTCAACACTGGATGTCAGAGATTTGCCCAAGATTGTTAAACCTCATAATCTGGTATGCAGAGAATGTTAAATGGGTAAGAAAGTTAGAACTTCCTTTAGAAGTATACATGATAAATCTAACGAAATTCTTGATCTTATTCATACTGATCTGTGTGGACCGGCAAGGACTAAAATTTTTCAAGGTGATAGATATTTTATGCTATTTGTTGATGATTATTCTAGAATGATATGGGTGCCATTTTTGAGAGTATAAATGTTAAGGTAGATGCGCATGGCAATAATCAGACCAAATCATATGACTATGGACCGAAAGATGAATTTATCAGACCTAAACTAGTAATGCAATACTTAGTTCAGAACAATGAACCAATGACTCTAGTAACATCAAAAAATTCAACAGTGACAGATGAACAACAGAAAGAGTCAGAAAATTAACAGTGGTGACGGGCGGGCCTGGGAGAATCGCTACCAATCCCAGCCGAATTGTAGGGTCCTCCCACCCTCAATGTAGGGTAGATATAGGGACCATCGGTCACTCTGGTAATGAGCCAGGTAGATTGCATAACCTATCCTTCAATCAAGAAAATTCAAAGACTCACAGGTATGTGAAACAAAATCATTTTGAAGATCAGATCATTGGAGATAAAAGGAAAGGTGTGATGACTAGAAGAATATTAGCTACTGAAGAGGTATATTTAATTTCTCAAATTGAACCAGAATCATTTATTGAAGCAATTAAGGATGAAAATTGGATAAAAGTAATGGAAGAAGAATTAGATCAGATAGAAAAGAATAAGACTTGGGAATTAGTTCCTAGACCTAAAGATAAGTATATTATTGGAACTAAATGGGTTTTTAGGAATAAATTGAATAAGGAAGGTCAAGTTGTGAGAAACAAGGCTATATTGGTTTATGTGCCTACTAAGGAGTAGATTGTAGATATTCTAACTAAACCATTACCTAAAGATACTTTTGAATATCTTAGAGATTAGTTGGGGGTTACCAACTCTCTGGAAGAGACTTAGAGATGCAGGGATGCATCAATTTGGTAAGCTTATCAGAAATATTTTTCTGATCCGGGTTGATGAGATGATCCTACTAATCAAAGGGAGTAGTCAGTTGTTTGGCTCAATATTTTTAGTTTAGTATCCATCCTTTTTCATTGATTTCAAAGGGGGAGATGGTTTTCATGTGAAAAACTACCAATCTTAGGGGGAGATATATATTTCAAATCAGTCTTTTGGAGATTGTTGGCATTCCTTGGCACTTTGATGTTTTTCACATTTAGTGTTGCCATCAATGCCAAAGGGGGAGATTGTTGAAATATGCTGGATTTGGTTGAATTGTCATTGATTTCACACATTGTAACCGAGTTGGAGGCTATCTCGATTAGTCTTGGTGATCATCTTGGTTTTGGCTATGATTCTAATCCGATATGATTAGATCTCTGGACTTGGTTTTGGATGCTTACTCTGGATGGTTATATGCTTTCCATATTTTGTTGGTTCATAATTTGGTGCTCTAGTTTCTATCACTTTTGTTCCTGGTTGATATTTCCTCATACCGGTTAGCTTTACTGGTAAGCGGTATTTAATGATTTGGTCAAACTATTTTGGTCCGGCTTATGGGAATTATTTATATCATTTTGAAGATGCTTCCTAATTGTGTTCTAGCTTTTTGGTGGCATTATTCTGGCTGGATCTGGTTAGACTTTCTGTTATTTCACTAAGGGTTTCTACCGGTTGGTGAAGTGTGTTGGATTTTGGTCTTAGCAAAATTTTCAATGGATGGAATTGTTTGGATACTTGTATTAGGTCTATTATATCTAATGTAAATCATAATATTGGTCTGATGGTATCATGTGATATAGTTTTTATAATTATGGGTTTGTGGGTTTAGGGTTTAGCCAACCTTGTCAATAAAGTTGATGATCTATATTTATAGGTGACTTATTCATGTAATTGGTATGGATGGTTATGGGATGGTTATGTCTGCATTATCAAAGAGTGGCTTATGTGTGAACATGGTTATATCATTCAACGAAGGTTTGAGGAGGTTTTATATTATAGGGAAGACATCTGTGCTTAACCGGAACTGTATTAAGCATTAGGAGATGCTACTTTCACAATTCATTCTTTCTAGATTGTAGTCTGATGTTTATGTAAGTTAGCGAGACTTTTTTTTCATGAGCAGTGAGCTCTAGTTTGTTGGCCTAATTGTAAGTGCAATCCCCATTGTAATTATTTTGCATACTACTGCAAAAGTATTATCCAATTGTGGGTAGGGTTTCCCACCATGGTTTTTCCCTTTATCAGGTTTTCCACATCAAAATATTGGTGTTGTGTGTTTTGTGCTTTCATGTTTTATCTTTCATTGTGTTGGTTTCCTTGTGCTCTAGCTCAAATGTTTTGATGTGAAATAGTTCTAATTTCTGATAGTAAACTGATTCAGCCCCCTCTCTCAGTTTAATTCTAGTATCAGTTTTGTCTAACAGTTTTGTGCTCTTGGTATTTGTTCAAATGTTATGTTGGTGAACTACTGCTTGTATTCTTCCACCAACTGTTTGTAAGGTGTCAACTTGTCATCTTTTGTATTGTAATCATTTTTTACTTGATTTATGATAAGTTACGAGACTCCATATACTTGTAACTTTGTGATTTTCTATTGCATGGTAGTACAAAGTCCTATTACTAGGGCTTCATATTCAGCTATGTTATTGGTACAAGAGAAGTTGATTTTGAATGATTTAGGAATGAAATATCCTTGAGGAGTTATGAAGAGAATCACTACTCCTGCTCCATGATTTGTATAGGACCCATCAAAATACAATTTCTAGTTTGTTGGTATTGAAAGTGTGAACACTGATTCATCTGGAAAATACACCACCATTGAATGACTATCATGTAGGGGTGCCTTTGCTAGTTGGTCTGCTATTTTTTGCCCCTTTATAGCCTTTCTATCGACATACTCTATGTCAAATTCACTTAGTATCATGACCCACTTGGAAAGTCTTCTTGTTGATGTTTCTCTGTTTAATGGTTATTTAAGTGGATCAAAACGTACAATGAGTTGGACCTTATGACTCAACATATAATGTCTTCGCTTTTGAGATGCAAAGGTCACTGTGAGACATGCACATTCTATTGACATGTAGTTGATTTCATATACAATGAGTGTTCTACTAATGTAGTAGATAGATCTCTATTTTCCTTGCTCACCATGTTGTGCTAGGAGAGCACCTAAAGAGGAATTTGTTGCAAATATGTACAAGAGTAATGGTTTCCCATGAGCTAGTGGAACCAAGACTAGTGTAGACAAAAGATATTCTTTCAATGTTTGGAATGCTTCTTGTCATTGTTCTATCCACTTGAATGTGACACCTTTCTTTAAAAGATACTGAAATGGTTGGAATTTGTCTGGAAATTGTGCAATGAAACACCTTATCGATTGTAGTCTCCCATGCAAACTTCTTAATTGCTTGAGTGTGGTGGGTGATGATATGACTAGTATAGCTTTTACCTTTTCTGGATCTACTTCTATGTTGTGGTCTGATAAAATGAACCCAAAGAGTTTACAAGATGTTACTCAAAACACAAACTTTTTGGGATTGAGACAAACATTGTATTGCTCAAGCCTGTCAAATATTTTAGGTAAGACATCCATATGTGTTGGAAATTTGGAGGAATTGATTATGTGTTGCAGTGATGTTTGTCATTGATGTCAACACTAGCTCTTTTTCTATCTACCGACTTCCGGTAGAGTGGTTGGATTATCATGTTGATCTCAAGATTTGTCTCTAGTTTTGGTCTAGTTGTTGGAATTGGTTTGGATTGGTTATTCATGTGTTCCTGATGTATATCACATTCAGTTGGTTTGGGATTTGATGATCTAGATGCTATCATATGTTCTAGTAAGCATTTTGGTTACTGGTAAGGGTTTTATCGACAACGCTTTGATGAATATATTTTGTTGAATCTAATAAGTGGTGTTGGTGCTACTTCTAAAAGGTTATTAGAATGCTAATGGTTATCATGTTCATGTTCCAGTTGTTCATGGTGTTTCATTTGGCTCATGGCAACCTATTTTGGGTCTAGTGTTATTCTGCTAGGTTATGGACCGGTTTATGTAAAGTGTTGGTTGATGCTCCAGGTGCGTCATTGGTTGGATTTATTGTCTAGTTTATGTTGTTTTGGTCTTAGGCCGACTTGGTTTATCATTGGTTTGTGGGATTATGTAATGGATCTATTGTATTATCTTTTAGGTGGCTGACCTAATTATTTAGGTCTTGGGTTGGTATGAATATAATGTAAGATCTATTTGTAGATCGTGGTATAGGTTATGGGATTATCTGTGTGTGAATAAAGTTGTAATTATATGCAGAGGTTTTGTTTGATCATAGGTGATCAAATTGGGTTTGTAAAAGAGATTTAAGACCTCCAGTATTGAGCTTAACCAGAACTATACTTAGTAATAGGAGATTCTACTCTTGTAGTTCATTTATCTTTTCAGATTGTAGTCTAAATTAGATTAGATATAAAATAATAAGACATGGGAACTAGTTCCTAGACCTGAAGACAAGAATATTATTGGAACTAAATGGGTTTTGAGGAATAAATTGAATGAGGAAGTCAGGTTGTGAGGAACAAGGCTAGATTAGTTTGCAAAGGATATTCAAAGGAAGAAGGAGATTATGGAGAGACTTATGCTCCAGTTGCAAGAATTGACACGGTAATACTTTTTCTTACTTATGTTGCACACAAGAACTACAAAGTATATCAGATAGATGTCAAATGTGCATTTATGAATGGAGATCTTGAGTAGGAAGTCTAAATTGAGCAACTTGATGGATTTTCTTTATCAGAAGATAAAGACATGGTTTGCAGACTAAAGAAAGCTTTATATGGACTAAAACAAGCCCCTAGAGCATGGTATGCTAGATTGGATAGATATCTTTCAAAGCTTGGTTTTAGCAAAGGTAATGCTGATAGCAACTTATATTACAAAATTGAGCATAATGACATATTTATTATTGAAGTCTTTGTGGATGATATCACTTTTGGAGGAGAAGAAAGTCTATGCATGAAATTCACTAATGATATGAAGAAGGAATTTGAAATGTCTATGATTGGTGAGATGAAAATTTTCTTAGGTTTGTAGATTACTCAAACTGATAAAGGTATTTTCATTTCTCAAACTAATTATGTGAAGGAGTTACTTAAGAAATTTGGACTTGATAATTCTAAACATGTTGGTACTCCTATGATAATCGAATGTAAATTGTCAAAGGATGATGAACTCCTAGATTAAATCCAAGTAGATACAAATCAATGATTGGTGGCTTGTTGTACCTAACTCAGACTAGACCTGATATAATGAACATTATTTGTATTTCTTCTATATTTTAGTCAGATCCTAGAGAAAATCATGATATTGTTGTTCAGAGGATATTCATATATTTGATAGGTACAACAGACTTTGGGTTATGTTATCCAAAGAATGGTGACTTCAAACTATGTGCCTATACAGATTCTGATTGGGTTGGAGATGTGGATGAACAGAAGAGAACTACAGGTGGTGCATTCTTTCTTGGAAAGAAGTTGGTTTCATGGCTTAGCAAGAAACAATCATGTACTTCATTATCTACTACTAAAGTGGAATATATAGTTGTTGCTACCAACTATACTCAGATTTTATGGACGAAACAAATGCTAACATATATAAAGGTAAGTTAAGATGAGCCCACTATTATTCACTGTAATATTGATGCTATTGATATGTCAAAGAATCCAATATTTTATTCCAAATCAAAACACATTTCTATAAGGTATAATTTCTTGAAGGAAAAGGTTGAAGCAAAGGAAGTCAGATTTGTTTCTGTGCCTACTCAGGAACAAATTGTAGATATTCTAAGTAAACCATTGCCTAAAGATACTTTTGAATATCTCAGAGATCAGTTAGGAATACCAACCCCCTGAAAGAGACTTAGATATGCAAGGATGTGATCAACTTATAAGGCATTGAGAGGGGGGGGGTGAGTCAGTGCAAGCAAAAATAATATGAGTTTGATCACCAACTTAAACACTTTAAAAATTTTCAAGCATAAGAGGAATATCACCACATAAGCTAATGCCCAATAAAAACAATTCCACATAACACAAGAGATTATACATGGAAACCCAAAAGGGAAAAACCACGAAGGGAGTTAATACCCACAAGATTCACTATCTGCAGAATATAAATCTTGACTAATTAAGGTCTTAAAAATATACCCTGTTAGGAGTTGACCCGGTTAGGAGTCACCCACTTAAGGGATTTAAATGATAATCCTTGTTGGGAGCTATGACATGTTAGGATCAACCTCACAATAGGATTTAACACTCTGATATAGAGCTGCCCTGTTAGGGGATTTACAAGTTAAGGCCTATTAGGACCTACCCGGTTAAGGGATTTTACTGCTGCAAACTATTAGGGAAACAATAGTTCAAATAATCTTCATATAACACCTCTATGTCTGATAAGATCTGCTTCAAATCCTCAAAACATCAATAACACATAAATACAGAGCTCCACAAAACACCACACAATCAACTTCACTTGATTCACCTTCAATCTCACACACATACTCATTTATATACATACTGACTTGATACCTCATCACACTTTTTATAATATTTACATTTAGTCAGCTACAACCTTGGAACAATTTTATAGGTTCAATGAATCTAGACAAACTTACATCACATGCTTTACTTATGTCGGCCACTAACATAAGAAATTAAAACATGCATAGTTTTATTGATTTAAGTGACTATATCACTACCAGTTAAGTGTTCTACTAGTTTGTCTGCTCTGTATAGCAAATCTCACTTGTCCAGTTGAATCTACCAATGTGGTTATGAACATAGCTCCAAATGCTTGTCTCCATCATTACTATAAAACCACATCATCCAACTCTTCATGAATCGCTTGTACCGGTTGTTAGAATGCAACTTTGTCTCTATTTACCAGTTAAAGTCCTAATTACCGGTTCTCTATAAAACTATCATCTGTACCGGTTATACCTTACTAGTTGGCTTCCAAGACTTAGATGACCATAAAAATATTGTTGCCATCAATGAAAACACAAGACTTAGTCATCAAACATGAATCTCAATCTCTTCATCAGATTCACAAATTAATCATTTACCAGTTGCAAATCACCAACAGTCTCTACCGATTCAGTCAAATGCCAACATGATGCATCAATCTGGTGAGCTTATCAGGAATCTTTCTAATCTAGGTTGATGAGATGATGCTACTACCCAAGGGGAGTAGTTAGCTATTTGGTTCAGTATTTTGGACTGGTATCCATTCTTTGTCATTGATGTCAAAGGGGGAGAAGGTGTTCATGTGAAAAACAATCAATATTTTGGGAGAAGGTGTTAATCTAAGGGGGAGATATATATTTCAGATCAGTCTTTTGGAGATTGTTGGCATTCCTTGGCACTTGGATTTTTTTCACATTCAGTGTTTCCATCAATGCCAAAGGGGGATATTGTTGGCAATATGCTAGATTTGGTTAAGTGTTGTTATTGTCAACACCGTATCTTGGTTGGAGGCTATCCTGATTGGACCTATCCTTGTTAGTCTTGGTAATCATCTTAGTTTTGGCTATGATTCTAATTTGGTATGATCAGATCTCTGGATTTGGCTTTGGATGCTTACTTTGGGTGGTTACATGCTTTCCATATTTTGTTGGTTTATGATTTGGTGCTTCGATTGCTATCGCTTTTGTTCCCGGTTGGTATTTCCTGGTACCGATTAGCTTTACTGATAAGCGATATTTGTTGATTTGGTCAGATGATTTTGATATGGCTTATGGGAACAATTTCTATCATGTGGAAGGTGCTTCTTGATCATGTCCTAACTGTTTGGTGGTGTTGCATTGGTTGGTGTGTTGTTATGATGGTCCTATTTGGATCCGGTTAAACTTTCTATGTTATTGCACTGAGGGTTTCTACCAATTGGTGAAGCGTGTTAGATTTTGATCTTAACGCAATTTCTGATGGATGTAATTGTTTAGGAACTTGAATTAGGTCCATGCTATGTAATATAAATCATAGTATTGGTAAGGTGGTATTGTGTGATGTAATTTTTGTAATTATGGGTTTATGGGTTTAGGGTTTAGATGACCTTGTCAATAAGGTTGATGATCTGTATTTATAGGTGACTTATATATGTAATTGGTATCAATGGTTTTTGGGATCAGTGGTTATGTCTACATTATCAGAGAAATTATTATATGTGAATAGAGTCATATCATTTTGGTGAAGGTTTGGTATTGAAGGGCAGACATTTGTGCTTAACTAGAACTGTATCAAGCATTAGTAGATGCTACTTTCACAAATGTATAAGAGTTGAATGAAGTGATGAATGCATTTGCAAAGGATTTTCCTAATGAAGTTGTTGTTATATGAAAGGAATTCCTACATTTTGACATGAAAATGATACATCATGAGATTTTTGCACAAATGTTGCATGTAGGAAATGTCCAAATCAACACTCAAAATGTTTCTAAGTGTTTTTCTCACACCCATGATTTTACCCATAAATATGAAAAGAAAGGAATAGTTATGAGAGTGATTTTTGGCATATTCTCATGTTGTCCACACTTCCAGATCTCAGCTTTAGTTTCACATTAACTGTTAGGATAATCAGTGGACAGCTGAGAGGGGGGGTGAATCAATTGTCAACATATTATAAAAATTTAAGCAGACAAAACCTTTTACCAGAATGCATAAACCAAATACTGGAATAACAAATATAACAATTAAGCATAAACATAAATAACAAAACAATTACCAACCATCAATAACACATAACACCATGATTTGTACGTGGAAAACTTGGTAAAGGGAAAAACCATTGTGGGAAGCCTACCCACATTCAAATAATACTTCTACAACAAGTATGTGATTACATTAAGAGGGGCATGCACATGCAGGAAGGCCAACAACCTAGAGCACACTGCTCATCACAAAAGGAGCCTCACTGACTACAAAATAAATCTAGACTACAATTTGAAAAGATGAATGAACTGCAAGAATAGCATCTCCTATGCCTAAGTACAGTTCCAGTTAAGATCAATACCGAAGGTCTTAAAACTCTTTCACAAACCCAATTCGATCACCTATGATCGACCAAAACCTCTGCATATCATTATAACTTTATTCGCACATAGATAATCCTATAATCCATATACCATGATCTATAAAGAGATCTTACATCATATTTATACCAACCTGGGACCTAAACAATTAGGTTGGCCACTTAAAAGATAATATAATAGATTTGTTACATAATCTTGCAAACCAATGATAGACCAAGTCAGCCTAAGACCAAAACAACATAAACCAAACAATAAATCCAACTGGTGATGCATCGGAAGCATCATCCAACACATTACATAAACCAGTCCATAACCTAACAGAATAAGACCAGACCCAAAATAGGTCACCATTAGCCAAATGAAACACCATGAACAACTGGAACATGAACATGATAACCATCAACATCCTCATAACCTTCTAGAAGCCACACCAACACCACTTATCAAATTCATCAAAAGATCTTCATCAAAGCGCTGTCAGGAGAACCCTTACTGGTAACCAAAAGGCTTACTAGAACATATGATAACATCTAGATCATCAAATCCTGAACCAACTGAATGTGATACACATCAGAGACACGTGACTAACCAATCCAAACCAATTCCAATAACCGGACCAAAACCAGGGATAAATCTCTAGATCAACATGATAATCCAACCACTCTACCAGAATCCGGTAGACAGTAAAACAACTAGTGTTGACATCAATGCAACACATAATCAATTCCTCCAAATTGCCAACAATATCCCCCTTTTGCATTGATGGCAACACTAGATGTGAAAAACATCCAAGTGCCAAGAAGTGCCAAACATGTCTCCCCTAAAGGAAGACATCCAACAATCTCCCCAAAATGATATGACAATGAACTTCTAAACCAACAAACCAAACTCCCCCTATGAATGATATCCCTGTTAAGCTCTATTTTTCACATAAATATCTCTCCCCCTTTGACATCAATGCCAAAAATCTGAAATAAACTTTAAAGAAAAATCATAAAACCTTTGAACCACACAACTGACTACTCCCCCTGAGTAGTAGCTCCACCACATCAATCTGGAAATGAATAATAGCACTAATAAATGCATACCAGACTGATGCCAGTCAGCATCACTCAAGTCTCTACTAGAGGGGCAAAAACTCCCAATCTGTCTCTGAACTACTCTAATGATTCCTTAGGCAAAGGTTTAGTGAAGATATTTTCAATCTTCTCTTTAGTGTTCACATAAACCAGTCTGACTTTATTTGCTTCCACCTTCTCCTTCATAAAATTATACTTGATAGAAATGTGCTTAGTCTTAGAATAAAATACCGGATTATTTAATATGTCAATAGCAATAGAGTTATCATAGAAAATGTTTACCGGCTCATTACAATACACCCTTATATCCTTCAACATTTTCTTCATCCATAGAACTTGTGTAGAGTTAGTAACAGCAACAACATACTCAACTTCAACAGTAGATAAAGAAATACATGTCTATTTCTTGCTGATCCATAAAATAAGTTTCTTTCCAAGAAAGAAATCTCCACTAGATGTGCTCTTTCGGTCATCAACATCTCCAGCCCAATCAGCATCTGTATATGCACATAGTGTAAAGTCATCATTTTTAGGATACCACAAACCTGTTAGATAGCTCAAATAACTGATGGACAACTGAGAGGAGGGGGTGAAACAGTTGTCAACAGATTATAGAAATTTAAGCATTAAAACCTTATTACCAGAATACATAAACCAAATAGTGGAATATTTGATATAACAGTTGAGCACAAATATAAACTACAAAAAATTTACCAACCATCCACAAAAGATACCAAGATTTATACGTGGAAAACCCAATAAAGGGAAAAACCACGATAGGAAGCCTACCCATAGTCAGATAATACTTCTACAGTAAGTATATGATTATACAAAGAGGGGCCTGCACATGCAAGAAGGCCAACAGCCTAGAGCACACAACTCATCACAAAATGAGCCTCATTGACTACAAAATAAATCCAGACCACAATCTGGAAAGAAGAGTGAACTACAAGAATAGCATCTCCTATGCCTAAGTATAGTTCTGCTTAAGCTTAGTACCAGAGGTCTTAAACCTCTTCCACCAACCCAATTCAATCACCTATGATCAACCAAAACCTTTGCATATGATTACAACCTTATTCGCACACAGATAATCCTATATCCAAAAAACCCACAATCTACAAAGAGATCTTACATCATATTTATACCAACCCAGGACCTAAACAATTAGGTCGGCCACCTAAAAGATAATACAATAAATTCATAACATAAACCTATAATCCAATGATCAACCAAGTCGGCCTAAGACCAAAACAACATAATCCAATCAATAGATCCAACCAGAATGCATCAAGATCATCCACTAACACGTTACATAAACTGGTCCATAACCTAGCAGAATAAGATAGCATTAGTTATGGTCCTAAATGCAACACCACCGATCAATAGGAACATGAACAAGATAACCAACAACATCCTAAAAACCATCTAGAAGTTGCACCAACACCACTTATCACATGCATCAAAATATATTCAACAAATCTCTATCGGTAAAACTCTTATCGGTGACAAAAAGGATTACTAGAACAAATGATAGCACCTGAATCATTAAATCTCAAGCCAACTAATCATGATACAACTTTGAATAGCATGAATGATGGATCCAAACCAATTACATAAACCAAAGCATACCAGACCAATATCATAATCCAACCGCTCTATCAAAAACTAGTAAACAACCAAAACAATCGGTGTTACCATGAATGACAAAACATTAATGCAACACAATCAATTCCTCCAATTTCCAACAAAACCATACTCAGTTGTTCCTTGCAAACACTTGAAAATTCATTTCACCACACTCTCATGATTCTCTCTAGGATCACTCTGATATCTTGATACAATACAAACTACATTCATTATATCCGGTCTAGTCTAAGTTAGATATAACAAACCTCCAATCATAGATTTATACCTTGTAGGATTTATTGGAGCTGATGCATCATTCTTTATCAATTTCTCACTTGTAACCATAGGGGTACCAACAGCTTTGGAATTTTCCATACCAAATTTCTTCAACAACTCTCTAGCATGCTTAGTTTGATAGATGAAAATACCTTTATCTTTTTGAGTAGTCTGCAAACCTAAGAAAAATTTCAACTCCCCAATCATAGACATCTCAAATTCATTCTTCATATTTTTAAGAGAATTCCATACATAACTTATCCTCACCTCCAAAAATGATATCATCAACAAAGACTTCAGCAATCAATATATCATCATCAATGATCTTATAATATAAGTTACTGTCAGCATTACCTTTAGTGAAACCAAGCTTCAAAATATATTTGTCTAGTCTAGCATACCAAGCTCTAGGGGCTTGTTTCAATCCATATAAAGATTTTCTTAACTTGCAAACCATGTTTTTATCATCTGAAAGTGAAATCCACTAGGTTTCTCAATGTAAACTTCCTCTTCAAGATCTCCATTCATAAATGCATACTTAACATCCATCTGATAAACCTTGTATTTCTTATGGGCAGCATAAGAAAGAAATAATCTCACAGCTTCAATCCTAGCTATTAGAGCAAAAGTATCATCATAATCAATTCCTTCCTTCTAAGAATATCCTTTATATACTAATCTAGCCTTATTCCTCACAACTTGTCCATCCTCATTCATTTTATTCCTAAAAACCCATCTGGTTCCAATAACATTCTTATTTTTAGACTGGGGAACTAAAGTATGTGTGTTGTTCTTCTCAATCAGATCTAATTCCTCTTCCATAGCTTTCATCCAACATTCATCTTTACAAGCTTCAATAACTGATGTCGGTTCAACTTGAGAAATTAAACATACCTCATCAATTGCCAACCTTCTTCTTATCATTACTCCTTTGTTCTTGTCTCCAATGATCTGATCTTCTAATTGATTTAACCTTACATACCTAGGAGTCTTCCAACTTTCTGTTCCTCTGCTTTGATCTTTAGTTACTGTTGAATTTTTTGATACTGTCGGGGTAACTAGTTCAACATTCTATTCTAGTACATGTGCTATCGGTTCAATTATGATCATCTCCACTTCTGGTTCTCTCTCATAAGTTCTTATTTGACCTTTGTACAACTCATCCACCTTGACATTAACACTTTCAACAATTCTCTACAATATTTTGTTATAACATCTATATTCTTTACTTTCATTAGAATAACCAAGAAATATCCCTTCATCATATCAAGGATCAAACTTTTTAATGGAATCATCTCTTTTAATATAGCATTTACTACCAAAGATTATGAAATACTTAACTATAGGTGTATGACCAAACCATAACTCATAAGGTGTCTTACCAATATCTCCTTTGATATGAACTCTATTAAATGTGTATATCGTCATGCTCACAACTTCTCTCTAGTAGATATGAGGCAAATTATCTTCCATCATCATAGTTCTGGCCACATCCAAGATAGTTTGGTTCTTTCTTTCCACAACACCATTCTGCTAAGGTGTCCAAGGAGTAGACAACTATCTCCTTATTCCATGCTTCTCACAATAAATGTTAAATTCACCATATGTGAATTTACCACCCTCATCTGACCTTAAGCATATAATCTTCAACCCCATCTTTGTCTCAACTTTAGCTTTAAAGATCTTAAATTTTTCAAAAGCTTCAAATTTCTTCCTTAGAAAAGTAACCCACATCATTCTAGAATAGTCATCAATGATTAGCATGAAATATCTATCACCCCGAAAACTCTTTATTCTAGCAGGACCACATAAATCAGTATGAATAAGTTCAAGAACATCATTAGATTTGTCTTGTATACTCTTAAAAGATGTTCTGACTTGCTTTCCCATTTGACATTCCTTACACACCAGATTATAGGGCTTCACAATCTTAGGTATATCTCTAATAGCCTTAGTTGAGTTGATCTTTACAATGCAATCAAAATTCACATGACACAACCTCTTATGCCATAGCTAACTCTCATCAACTTGCGTAGTCAAACATGTCTTCTCACAAGAGTTCAAATGAAAGATGTTACCTTTAGTCTGTGTACCGGTTGCAATCTCCAAACTAGATCTATTAATGACTTTGCATTTTCCATCCTTGAACTGTAATTGAAATCCCTTATCCACCAACTGTCCTACACTCAAAAGATTATACCTTAAACCTTCAACATAATAAACATTATCAGTATTATGCTTACTATCCAATGATATAGTTCCTCTTCCTCAGATCATACATGCTTTGTCATGTCCAAATCTAACCAGTCCACCATCAAATTCTTGCAAAGATAAAAACTTCCTTTTATCTCCAATCATATGATGTGAACATCCAGTGTCAATTACCCATTCATCCTTATCTTCAATTTTAGCAGCAAGGACCTTTACTTCAGGTACATTCTCTTGTAGTACTAGATCATATTCCTTGATAGCCAAGAACACCCATTCCTTTACATTGTCAGAACCACTAACAGAGTCTTGTGTCGGTTCATCATCATAATCAATCATACCTTCCTCATCTGCAAAGTAACATGAATTGTCTCTACTTCTCTTGTACTTATGCTTGTTCTGATATCCAAGGTTAGGCTTAAAATATCTTCTAGCTCTTTCTTCAAATCTTGAATTCCTTTTAGGACATCTTGATGCAAAATGACCTATCTTATTACATGTAAAACATTTAAAAGGTGATTTTCCTTCATACTTACTTCCTTCCGGACCTTTAGGTACTCTTCTAGAGAATAGGGCTTCAAGTTTCTCAAACTCATCATCTTATTTCTTCATTTCCTTTAGTTCCTTCACATATAAGTATTTCCAATCGCTCTTGCCAGTTGATGATGCAGATGTGTGAAAAGAAGATTCAGTCTTTGCAGCTCCTTGATGACCAAATTCTTCATGCTCAAAGGCAGATAATTTTCCAACCAAAGTATCCATGTTAACAAAAGTGTTAGCCATTGTTCTCAACTCATTAATTTCAGTATCCTTCATCTTGTAAGTTGGTGGAAAAGCTCTCAATACTTTAGAAACAATCTCATCTTCACTCAAAGATCCACCACAACACTAAATTCCCATAACAATTTCATTAACTCTTTCCATAAAAGTTGTAATCCTTTCATCTTCTTCCATTTTTAGATTCTCATACCCTACCTGGTAACCATCAATTTTAGCAATTTTAACAGTAGGGCTACCTTCATTCAGAGCCTCCAACTTATCCCATATAGCCTTCGCAGATGATTGGTCAGTTAATCCAATAATTTTCTGATCAAAAAGTGTACTTAAGAGTTCTTCTCTAGCTCTACAATCATTCTCAATATCCTTATCCAAGATTACTAGAGGAGGATTTTCTGATGCCGAATTATGAGGAGTATATCCTTTCTTCATGACTTCCTAATACATCTCAAATGAGTTTCCATCTAAATCTTCCATACCCTGTAATTTTTTCGAATCAAGCTTAGGGGCTTCTCTCCAAAAAACAAATGCAGTTGAACTATTAGTTGCCATAGGATCTTCCTCAAGCAATGGTGCAGAGCACCTAGCTCAAAGTTGTCTTTTCTTGCATTTTAGAGTTTTTGTGTGATTTCAAGTTATTTTATGTTTTAGTCAGGTGGAATAAATCTTATGATTCTTTTTGAAGCCATAGTTTGGTTGTCCACACTTTTGTTGTGCTCAGGATCCAAAATTGTCATCATCTTGAAATGTTGTCAAAATGCCAATTTTTTGGTTTGTACCAGATGGATGCATGGAAACTTACTAGAATATTTGGCAATGGTTCAAATAAATTGTGGGATGCCATTTAAGTAATTTTTTAGACCTTGAGAGCCTTGGAGTGTATTTTTGCACTCATAGGTCAAAGTTGTCAAAAATTGGTCATGTCAACTTTTGCATTTTTAGGCAAAAGTTGTCCATGAAGGAAATGGCATTGGAAGTTGGTTGGAAATAACTTAAAATGGTATATAAAACCTTCTAAACATCTCCAATAATAGGTTAATCAGCTTTTTGTTTGCATTCAATTCATTTGCCAAGGGTTTCATATGCCTTTCCTCATGTTTGGACTGTTTTTGCTTTGATTTTCTGCTTTTGTACGACCTGTACGGTGCTCATAATAGTAGAAAAAGTTAAGAATCTGTTTTATCTTTCCAACAAGTATAATATGAATTTTTTAAGTACCTTTGATCAAAAGTTATCACTATTTTTGTAAAAGTTGTTCACAAACACTTGAAACTTGGGGTTTTGATTGTAAAAATGCATTTTACCTGAGCATCCACAAATGGAACAAGTTTCAATCTAGTGGATGGCTTGGGTAGGCTATGTAAATAGTTTTAGAGTAGGTGTTTTGTGTTTTTGTAGGCCACAAGGAGGAGAATGGGTGAGATGAATAACACACAAGCTTGTAGCTAGTGTGTGGGGGCAACAGAGATTGCTCATTTTCAGTGCCATGGAGAAATCAAACCCCAGCAACCCATAGTGTTTTGGAAAGTTATATTTGTTTAATAAAATAATACAAGTTTTTTTTGGTTGGTGATTGTGACTGGTTAATATTTTTTAGCACATTTTCCAAAACTGCGTGGAAGCACTAAACTCCTTAAAAATAGCTCTTTTTCAGTAAACCTAGTTGTATGAAAAACCCAGATGGGAAATTGAGTTATCTTGTTTAAATTCCAAATGGGTATCTGAATATGTAAAAATATCTAGGGGTTGTTAGGAAATTTTTGGGGGAAAGGCCAAAAAATAGTCAAAGAAGGGCTAGTCAATTAGGCCTAATAGCAGTCGGTAGAAGCGAGTTGAAATCCTAGGGCTTGGGAGGAAGGTCCAAAGATTTTCAATGCATAAAATGACCTTGAAAATACCTACACAAAATAACCACAACCTTTAAACATGTTTTTAGAGTGAAGATCCTTGGTGGAGGTCTTTGGAGCCCAGTTGGAGCTTTGGGAACCTAGTAGGAGACCATCTCAAAATTAGAGATTTGGGTCAGAACCAACAAGAAACCTCAAGAGGCTATACCTAGGAGGCAATACAATAAAATGTATGCCTTGGAGGTCTAATGAGTGTACCCTAACAAGTTACCTTGGAGGATCTTGAGTAGAAGGGTGAGTTGAGGAGCTAGGCACAAGACCTCTGCATCAAAGTGGTATTAGAGCCATTATTTGAAAGATTTGTTGTATGTCATATTATGAAGAATAAGGAGAAAGTTCAATGCCTCCTAAGGAAATGACTCCAGAAGCCATCTGGCAGATGGTGGCAGAGATGATAGAAGGATTCAAGGATATAGAAGGAAATAGAGGAATGAGAGAGGCAAAGAAGGAGAAGGGAAAGATTAAGACAAAATGGGATGATGATGCTAATGAAGAAGTGGAAGATGCAGAGGAACCAACAACAATAGCTATGCCTCAAGACCAAAATTTATTCCTAGATGCAGTCAAATCCTTTTCTAAGGACAATCTGGATGGATTACCCACATATGGAGGAAACCTCAATGGAGAAGAGTTGCTAGATTGGATAGAAGCTCTCAATAATCATTTTGATTACAAAGAGGTAGAAGAAGAGAAAAGAGTTAATGTGGCCAAATAAATAATGAGAGGATTAGCATTGGTTTGGTGGAATATGATGCAAGAAGAAAGGATACAAGAAGGCAAAAGGAAGATAACTTCATGGGAGCATATGAATATCAGACTTAAGGTACAATTCCTTCTAGGAGATTATGAAGTTAAAATTCATAAGAGACTGCAAAATCTGAAACAAAGGGAGCTAGATGTCAATGCTTACACAGAGGAATTCCATAAACTAAGCCTCAGAGCTAAGAAGCATGAGAATGAGGTGGAGAAATTGGCTAGATACATGAATGGATTGAGACAAAATATACAAGATGGAATCAATATCCTTACTCCTGATACCATTCATAAGTGTTTTCAGTTAGCATTAAGGGTAGAAGATAAAATCAAGAGGAGGAATGAACAAAATCAAAAGTTTAGAGGTGGCAGATCCTTTAGAGGAAGGGGAACTTTTAGTAGAGGACAACAAACATCAAGGAATGAAGAAAAATCAAGGCCAGAAGGTGGTGGATACTCTTCAAGGGGGCCATTTAGAGGATCCTTCAGAGGAAGAAACAATTCTAGGGGCAGATTTGGAAGCTCAGGAAGAGGAAATTCAGTTTTCACTAGTAGATGTTACAATTGTAATCAAGTTGGCCACATAATGGGAATGTGTTCAGAGAAAGAAGCCAACACTTCACACTCATACATGGGTGAGAGAAGAACACAATTAGTGTAGGAAGAAGACAATCAAAGTGTGTTTTCCCCTCTCAGCAAGGTAGGCCCAGTGACAAATGGTGAAAGTCTAATGCTAAGAAGGTCTTTGTTGAAGATTCCTCAAGCTCAAGAGCCACCACAAAGGAAGAGTTTGTTTAGAACAACTTGTAAGTATCAAGGCAATATTTACAAAGTTATTGTAGACTCAAGTTCAACTGAGAATATAGTTTCAACTGAAATGGTGGATAAACTCAAGTTAAAGAGGCCGCCACATCTCACTCCCTACAAGGTGTCATGGCTCAACCGGGGCCAATATGTCTTAGCTGATGAGAAAGCATGGGTAGAATATGAGATTGGTGAGTATAAGGACAATATTTTATGTGATATATTGCCTATGGATGCTTGCCATTTTTTGTTGGGACGTCCATGGCAATTTGATGTAAAGGCTCAGCATGATGGAGATAAGAATAGCTATGTCATTATCGAGAATGGTAAGAGGTATCAAATGGATCCATTACCTGATCCAAAAGAGGAAAAAAAAGTGGGATCAAGTGTGATGATGATGAGTGCAAAATATTTTCTTAAGGTGATGAAACAAGAAGGAGATCAAGGGTATGCTATTGTGCTCAAACCTAGTGAAGAAGGTAAGGCAAATCCAATGGAAGAAGTACCACAAGAGGTGAATGGTCTACTTAAAAAATATGTAGAAGTAATAGGAGAAGATCTATCTAATTATTTTCCACCAATGAGGGATATAAACCATCAAATAGACCTGATTCTAGAGGAAAGTTTGCCTAACAAGGTTGCCTACAAAATGACACCTAGTCAAAATGAAGAAATTGCCAAACAAGTGCAAGAGCTCTTGGACAAAGGATTCATAAAAAAGAGTTTGAGTCTATGTGCTGTACCTATTGTCTTAGCACACAAGAATGGGGGAAAATGGATAATGTGTACATATTCCATAGAAATCAATAAGATCACTATAAGGTACAAGTTCCCTATGCCAAGGATAGAAGACCTGTTGGACAATCTTGGGGGTGAAAACTACTTCACAAAGGTGGATTTAAAATTAGGTTATCATCAGATAAGAATCAGACTAGGGGATGAATGGAAGACAATATTAAGGACCAATGTTGGCCTCTATGAGTGGTTGGTCATGCTATTTGGCCTTACCAATGCACCTAGCACCTTTCAAAGGCTCATGACTGAAGTCTTGGTTGAGTTCATAGGTAAATTTGTGATTGTATATCTTGATGACATTCTAATATATAGCAGGTCCAAAGAAGAACATCTCAAGGATGTGGAGATGGTCTTGAAGAAGATAAAAAAGGCACAACTCAAAATCAACCTTGAAAAGTGTGAGTTTCTCAAGACTGAACTTGTATATCTTGGTTTTGTCATTTTACAAGGCTGTCTAAAAATGGATCCTAGTAAGGTTGAGGAAATCCTTAGTTGTCCTACACTTAATAATATTAGTGATGTTAGGATCTTTCATGGGTTAGCATCCTTTTATAGGAAGTTTGTAAGAAACTTTAGTCATGTGTGTGCTCCTGTGCTCAATACCATCAAAGGGGGAGTTAAGTGTCAGTTTAGGTGGATAGAGGAGGCCCAAAAAGGATTTGAGTTGTTGAAAAAGAAGATAGATGAGTTATCTACCCTTAGGTTACTTGATTTCAATTGGTTATTTACAGTTGAGTGTGATGGTAGTCAAAGAGCAATAGGGGCTATTTTGAGTCAAGAGGGTCTTCCCATAGCCTTTTTCTCTGAAAAGTTGAATGAAGAAAAACAAAAGTACTTTGTGTATGACTTGGAGTTTTATGCCATGGTGCAAGCCTTGAATAAGTGGCATCATTACTTGCTGCCCAAAGAGTTTGTGGTGTATACTAACAACCATGCCCTTAGTTTTCTCAATGGACAAGAGAAGTTGAATCTAAAGCACCTCAAAGTGGGTAGAATACCTACAATCTTATACCTTCACTATCAAGCATAAGAAGGGTACCTCAAATAAAGTTGTCGATGCACTTAGTAGGAGAGTCATGACCATACAAGAGGTTATATTGCATAGTGTGGGGTTGAAGGAGTTGAGAGACCTCTACAAAGAAGACAAAGATTTTGCTGATATATATGCTACATGTTCTGATTTTTCTAACACTTATCATGTTTCCTACTTAGAGTATACGATATAGGAAGGTTTTTTTTTAAAGGACATCTCCTTTATATACCCCAATGCTCTATGAGACAAAACATCATTCAAGAGAAACATCAAGGGGGTCTAGGAGGTCATTTTGGCAATCATAAAACAATGGAGCAGGTTAGTCGGTTCTACTATTGGCCTAAGTTGCAATTAGAAGTAAGGAGATTTGTTGAAAAATGTGCCATATGTAAAAGAGAAAAAGGACCAGAAAGTAATGCAGGTTTATATCAGCCCTTATTCATATCCCAAAGGCCTTGGGAATGTTTGAGCATGGACTTTGTGCTGGGTTTACCAAGAACACCAAGAGGATTTGATAGTGTTTATGTGGTGGTAGATAGGTTCAAAAAAATGTCTCACTTCATCCCTTGTAAGAGTACCAATGATGCCACCTATATTATAGGTCTTTTCTTCAAAGAAATAGTAAGAATCCATGGACTTCCAGTTAGCATTGTGAGTGATAGGGATATTAAGTTTTTGAGTCACTTCTAGAGAACCTTATGGAAGAAGTTGGGTACTAGACTCTCATTTTCATCTGCCTACCATCCACAATCAGATGGTCATACTGAGGTGGTCAATAGGTCCTTGGGTAATCTCCTAAGTTGTCTCACTAAGAAACATGGTCAGACTTGGGACTTGGTGATCAGCCAAGCAGAATATGCATACAATGATTTAGTCGACCGGAGCACAGGTAAAAGTCCTTTTGAAATTGTTTATGGAATGCATCCTAGAGGTGTATTAAAACTTAGTGATATTAGTACAATGACCCACAAGAGTTCTCAAGGAGATAGTTTTTCTGAAGGTATTAAGGAAATTCATGACAAAGTATGACAATCCTTGCAACAAAATCAGAAAAATATAAGGAACAAACTGATCAATCAAGAAGGAACTTGAAATTTAAGGTTGGAGACTTAGTTTTGGATTATATCAGAAAGGAAAGACTTCTAAAAGGATAGCTATCCAAGTTGATGATGAAGAAGATTGGGCCACTCAAGATTGTGCATAAGTTTGGCCAAAATGCCTATGAGGTTGAACTACCTCCTTCTTTGGCCATATCTCCTATTTTCAATATTTGTGACTTGTATCCCTATAAAGGAGAATCTAAGACCTCTTCTATGGATACCACATTGCAATTTGAAGAGGATTGGGTGAAGGATTTACCAATTAGTCAACTGGTTCAGTTGGAAAATATCTTGTATACCAAGGTGATCAAGAAGACAAGAAAGGGCATCTACAAACATTATCTTGTGAAGTGGGAAGGTATAACTAATTCAGAGGCTATGTGGATGTCATAAGCTAACATAATTCATCATGGAGTGTTACTAGCAAACCTGATAAATCAAGGGACTTGAGTTCCTTGCCCTAGGGGAGTATGGTGTAGAGCACCTAGCTCAAAGTTTTCTTTTCTTGCATTTTAGAGTTTTTGTGTGATTTCAAGTTATTTTGTGTTGTAATAAGGTAGAATAAATCCTATGATTCTTTTTGAAGCCATATTTTGGTTGTCCACACTTTTGTTGTGCTCAGGATCCAAAATTGTCATTATCCTGAAATGTTGTCAAAATGTCAACTTTTTGGTTTATACCAGGTGGATGCCTACAAAATTGCTAGAATGTTTGGAAATGGTTTAAATCCATTGTGGGATTCCATTTGAGTTATTTTTTAGGCCTTGAGAGCCTTGGAGTGTGTTTTTGCACTCATAGGTAAAAGTTGTCAAAAATTGGTCATGACAACTTTTGCATTTTTAGGCAAAAGTTGCCCATGAAGGAAATGGCATTGGAAGTTGGTTGGAACCAACTTAAAATGGAATATAAAACCTTCTAAGAATCTCCAATAATAGGTTAATAAACTTTTGGTTTGCAATCAATTAATTTGCTAAGGGTTTCCTATGCTTTTAGTCACGTTTGGACTATTTTTGCTTTGATTTTCTACTTTTGTACGACCTGTACAGTTTGGTACGTTGCTCATAATACAAGAGGAAGTTATGAATTTTTTTTATCTTTCCCAAAAGTATAATATGAAGGTTTGAATTTCCTTGGATCAAAAGTTATCACTATTTTTGTAAAAGTTGCTCACAAACCCTTGAAACTTGGGGTTTTGATTGTAAAAATGCATTTTACCTGAGCATCCACGAATGGCACAAGTTGAAATCTAGTGGATGGCTTGGGTAGGATATTTAAATAGTTTTAGAGTAGGTGTTTTTGTGTTTTTTTAGGTCACAAGGAGGAGTATGGGTGAGATGAATAGCTCACAAGCTTGTAGCTAATGTGTGGGGGCAACAGAGATTGCTCATTTTTCAATGCCATGGAGAAGTGACACCCCAACAACCCATAGTGTTTTGGAAAGATTTGTGAGTGTACTAAAATAATACAAATTTTTTTAGGTTGGTGATTGTGACTAGTGAATATTTTGGAGCACATCTTCCAAAAATGTCTAGAAGCCCTAAAACCCTTAAAAATAGCTCTTTTTCAGTAACCCTAGTTTTACGAAAAAAACCAGATGGGAAACTAAGTGATCTTGTTTAACTTCCAAATAGGTATTTGAATATGTAAAAATATCTAGGGGTTGTTAGGAAATTTTGGGAAAAAGACCAAAAAGCAATCAAAGAAGGGCTAGTCAATTAGGCCTAATAGTAGTCAGTAGAAGTGAGTTGAAATCCCAGGGCTTGGGAGGAAGGTGCAGACCTTGTAAATACATAAAATAACCTTGAACATACCTGCACAACATAAACACAACCTTTAAACATGTTGTTAGAGTGAAGATCCTTGGTTGAGGTCTTTGGAGCCTAGTTAGAGCTTTGGGAACCTAGTAGGAGACCATCTCAAAATTAGAGATTTGGGTCAAAACCAGCAAGAAACCTCAAGAGGATATACCTAGGAGGCAAGCCAATAGAGTTTAGGCCTTAGAGGTCTAAGGAGTGTACCCTAACAAGTTACCTTGGAGGAGCTTGAGTAGAAGGGGGAGTTGAGAAGCTAGGCACAAGACCTCTGCATCAAGCAGTTAATCTTTTGCAGAGAGGACCAAGCTCTGATACCAATTGTTAGGATAGTCGGTGAACAACTGAGAGGGGGGTGAATTAGTTGCCAACAAATTATAAAACTTTAAGTACATAGAACCTTTTATCGGAATCCATAAACCAAATACTAGAATATCATATATAATAATTAAGCATAAACATAAATCATAGAACAATTACCAACCATCCATAACACATAACACCATGATTTGTATGTGGAAAACTTGGTAAAGGGAAAAACCATAGTGGGAAGCTACCCATAGTTAGATAATACTTCTGCAACAAGTATGTGATTACAATAAGAGGGGCCTATACATGCAGAAAGGCTAACAGCCTAGAGCACAATGCTAATCACAAAAGGAGCCTCACTAACTACAAAATAATTCTAGACTTAATCCGAAAAGATGAATAAACTACAAGAATAGAATCTCTTGTGCCTGAGTACAAGCTCAATACCGAAGGTCTTAAACCTCTTTCACAAACCCAATTCGATCACCTATGATTGGCCGAAACCTCTGCATATTATTACAACTTTATTTGCACATAGATAATCCTATAACCCACATACCATGATCTACAAAGAGATATTACATCATATTTATACCAAACCGAGACCTAAACAATTAGGTTGGCCACCTAAAAGATAATACAATGGATCTATTACATAATCCTGCAAACCAATGATAAACCAAGTCGGCCTAAGACCAAAACAACATAAACCAAACAATAAATCCAACCAGTGACTCATCGAGAGCATCATCCAACACATTACATAAACTAGTCCATAACCTAACAAAATAACACCAGACCCAGAATAGGTCACCATAAGCCAAATGAAACACCATGAACAACTGGAACATGAACATGATAACCATAAACATCTTGATAACCTTCTAGAAGATGCACCAACACCATTTATCGGATTCATCAAAAGATCTTCATCAAAGCTTTGCCGCTAGAACCCTTACTAGTAACCAAAAGGCTTACTAGAACATATCATAGCATCTAGATCATCAAATCCCAAACCAACTGAATGTGATACACATCAAGAACATATGAATAACCAATCCAAACCACTTCCAATAGCCAAACCAAAACTAGAGATAAATCTCCAGATCAACATGATAATCCAACCACTACCAGAAGCCAGTAGACAAGAAAACAACTATTGTTGACATCAACGCAACACATAATCAATTCCTCCAAATTTCCAACATTAATTCCCAAGTCCATATCATGCATGATGTACCACATGGGAAGTAGATTCAAGGCAAGAAAGTGCACCTAAGTTTCATCATACAAGTTCTAGTTGTCCACTATTTTTGGGCCATGTTTTTGTATTTTCTATTTTTTGAATGATATGCCCCACATTTTAGAGGAGACATTTGAGGGTTTATCTCTCCTCCTTGATGATAATCATTTTACTCATGTTTTCATATCATATTTGTCTTTAGAGCTTGTTCTACATTATTTTTTGCATAGTTCTCATTTGTCACCTTCATCTTTGATTGGTTGTATACCTAATTAGATTATGAAATCATCATTTTTCATTGGCAATGAAACAAAAGAAGTTTTTCTAAATGTATCCTTGGATTTCTTTCTTCCTAAGGGGAGACAAGTTGTTTTTAAGAATTAGATCTTATTTTTCCTTCAAACTCTTGCTATTCTTCTAGGTTAGTATTCATTATGGGGGGGCTACATAGTCTCTCTCTTTCCCTCCTAGGAGGGGACTACTGATTGTATTATTATGATGGGTGTAATTCTTGAGGGGTATTGATTTTGATACCTACATACATCACTTGATCTATCAATTATACATGATTTGCATTATGTCTTTTTTGGAGAGTATTTTTTGTCCCACAAATTTTTATCATTTTATCTATTTGTGAGAGATTAGTTGCATGATTAGTTGTGCATCAGTACCTAACATAGCCTAGTTGTTAGGATCCATACTGAATTTTCATTTAGTCTTGCATCATTTTAATAATATTGTTTCTCCTATGTTTCACTTAATAGGGGGTGTTAGAGTGAATATAATGACCTAATAAGGTCTTGTACCCCAATTCGTAGTGAAGGGGATATAATTCACATATTAAGATTACTTCTAGGCATACTAGATAATTAGTTGTCATAAGATAGATGTCATAAAGTTACTTTATGTAACACGTAACTTGTTATTTAATATTGTTCATAATATCATGTTAGTTATCCTAGGTGGTATTCTAGAAGTTATCTTATAATGGGGCCATGTCTCATTATTTACTTTTAGATCATAGGAATTTATTATTATGCATCATGTATTCAATATTTGTATCAAGGGTAGTTGTCATCCCCCCTCACCATCTTGCCTATATTAGCAAGGCCTATTATACATTATAAAATATCTCATGTATATCATTTCATATTTCATTGAGTAATATCAGTCTAACTATTCATGCAAGCTCATGTTGCAACATTCTCTTGTGGAAGACATGTTTCTTGGATGATCCTTTGAAGTATGTGCAACCTCATTGTGGGTTCATTATCATTTCAACAAAGTTGAGTATGATCTTCTCTTGCATTGAATGGTAACCTAAAAAGTTAGAAAAACTTGATATAAATACTATCCTATTTGTAACTTTGTATCTTAGGTTCATTTTGGATCTTTTTGGACCGAAACAAATGTTACATTTGATTCTAGAAGACTCAAAAAATTGCATTTTCAATATTTTTTCATGTGAATGTCTTAATTTTGATGGTCAGATGATTTTTATTTCATGTCTAAATGATTGTCATTGGCTATCATATTAAATTTGATGGCTAAATGAGCATCATCAAGTTGGTCTTGCAATTTTCTTCCCTATCCATCCATAGTTTCAATTTGGCAATCCAATTTCAGAAGGACATATTTCAATTATTTGTGCTCCTTTTTGTGGGAATTATTTTTTGATCTGGGTTAGAATTGTATTGTCTTTATATTTATGCAACTAGTTTTTTTATTTTTGTGCTTGGGTTTTCTTAAAATTATAGATTCTTGTAGGTGTTTTTGAACCATTCTCATTTTCAAAAAATTTTTGATGAAATTGTTTAAAAAGTGCATTTTATTTTATTTTGCTTTGTAGTGGTGTGATCAAATTAATATAATTTTGTCTAAATATTTTACTTCAAATTTGTGGAAAAATTTGGCATCTACATATACTAAGAATCCACTTCATCCATTTCCACAAGTGGCACATGTAATCACACAAGTATAAAATTCCTAGCTCATATATTTCTTGATTGTATGAATTTGATAGGGTGATCTTGTATGTTTGTAAGATTGAGTCTCTTGATTGATCTATTTTGTGAATATGTTGAGGAGTTTATAATAGCTATCACAAATCATCCAGCTATAATTGAATTAAAAAGAGGAAAATATAAGTCTTGGAGAGATGGTATGGTAAGTCATTTTAAATGGATAAATATATTTTTATATCTCTATTAACTTATTTCTAAACCGAATCTTGAATAATTTTAGAAAAGCATAGCATGGCATGGAAAGGCTAGTCAATTGGTAGGTTTTATTACTTCATAGGTAGATTCTTACACATTGAGTATAATGGTATGAATTAATTCCCCTCATACTCATTATACCAATATTCATGAAATATATAATGACTTTAATAAATCTCCATTTCTAGATGATTTAATTGAATATTATCTAAAATAACTTGATATTTTTCTATTATATGATTTTCAACAATGATGAACCTTGAAGAATGGGAAGATCTTGAATGTTCAAATGATAGATAGATTTTTTCTTCAACTTCTCCTTTAGAGACTTCATGTATTCTAACATTAGCTAATACATCAGATGTTCACGCTCAATAATCTTATGTGGGCACAACATTATTTGGGGGATTAAATTGTAGTCAAATGAAATGCATTGAGATATTATATCCTCCATCTAGTGTTGTATTTTATGATTCTTATTTTGTTACATTCATAGTTACTTTTGATCTAGTGCAATAAGATATGTATAGTTTTCTAGATATGACTACTCTCCCAATTAATACTCGATAGACATTGGGAGTTTTTTAATAAAGTCACATATTTTAGATTTGGGAGACACTATTGATTACATCATTGTTATCTTTAATGGCTATGATTCTTCTTTAATTTTGTGAGGGAACATTTGGACCCTCTTGTTC
The DNA here is from genome assembly GCF_030272615.1 of Cryptomeria japonica. Lineage (NCBI taxonomy): Eukaryota > Viridiplantae > Streptophyta > Pinopsida > Cupressales > Cupressaceae > Cryptomeria > Cryptomeria japonica. The sequence goes on from NC_081415.1 coordinate 109,551,693, forward strand.
ATTCTTCACATGATCATTCATCATGGTTTACCACAAGAGTAGATACTTTTGAGTGACATTTGGAGGAGGCATACTTATATTTAGAGGAGGTATCTTTGTAATTGGATCTTGTTCATCATACCTCTCCACTAGATTCAAGATTATCATTTTCATTAGTGTGGCCTAGAATGCCTAATTTGGAAGGGGAAACTTTTAGCATCAACATGGTACACTTGAGTATTTTTAAGAGACTTCATACATCATATTTCTTCCCTCATATTCATTTCAATAATGGGAATATATCCTACATGTAGATTCTTGGTTTTTATTTATTTGTAATGGGAGAAGTGTTGTTAAAAAATATTGGATCATCTTCAACATTCAGTGTTGAGAATCTACCATCATTGTAGGAGACTCGTCATTGGAGAGGGATTCATGGTCTCCATTTTTCTCTCTTGTGGAGGGGACTTTTTCCTCACATGGGGTTTCATCCTTCACATATTATAGAGAATATTTTAGATTTTCTCTCTTTTGGGGAGGTTTTTTATTATATTAGGTTTTCTCCTTTTATTCATTTTTAAAAGATTGCATTTATACATGGGTATCTAGCACCACATAATAATCAAGACACATCCTTGCATCTTTTCATCATTCTCTCTGATTTGAACTAAAGGCAATGTTGATTTGAACAAGGATATTTCCTATCTATTTTTCTATATGTAATGTAAATAAGGTACATTACCTAACTAGCTCCCAATTAGGACCTTTTCACACATTCTCATGTGTTATGTTTACTTAGTGAGTTAGTAATGTTTATAGAAGTCGGTGATCTTATCCCTTAGTTGTCATATGACATAGGATTAAAACACAAGTGTCATCATCCTAGTTATCCCTATCTCTCAACCTTGTCTATATAAACAATGTCTTATATGTAAATTTCATAGACTACATAGATTCCATATGGACATCATTGATCACATGTTACATTATATATTTTGCATCCATTATTGAAAATTTATGCTTTCTTTACTCTATTGTGGAAGGAGTTATTTTGCAAGTGACCCTGGGAGTTTGAGTCCTTAAATGACTCTAACATATACTCATATTCTCCCTTATGGTCCTAGGATCATCAATTCTATAAATCAAAGAAAAAATGTAACTATAATCATGCAATAAATATATAAACATATTAGGTTGTTTCCTTACACAAGTGGAACTCCTCAGAAGCTGAAGTGGAGATTCTTCATCTTCTTTTGAAATTTCAGGGCTACTAGAGCTCTCTAATATTAAAGCCTAATATTTTTTTAATTTGATTTTCTTAGGGGGTGGAGGATGTTTAATCACATCCTCTTTCTTCTCTTTTTTTCTATTTGTAGAATAATCAAAGAATGATTCATCTCTCTGAAGATAATGATTCAACTATATATAATTATTTTAGCCACTAGATCCCAAAGCTTGTACTATTTCCCATCAATACCATAACCAATTAAGTTACACTTCACTACCTTGTTCTTTAAATTTAATCTCTTCTCCCTAAGAACATGCACATATTCCTTGCAACCAAATAATTAGAGATGTCTCAAGAATGGATTTTTCTAACCATACTTCTATGGGTTTCTTATTAACAAGCACAAATACAAGAGAATTTTTGATAAAATAGTAGGTAGAGGAAATAACTTTAACCCTAAATTTTTATTCAAGGCTAGCTCCACTAACCATACTCCTAGCTCTCTCCATTGATGTCTTGTTATTATTCTTTGCAGATCCATTTTTCTGACATGGGTATATGATTTCTTATTGTGCCTCTTAATCCCATGTTCTTTATAGAATTTTTTGAAATTTATTTAATAGAGCTCACTAATATTATTATTCCTCAGACACTTAATTTACGTTTGCAATTATGATAGTCATTAAAATCTTTAAATTCTTTGAGCTAACTAAAGACTTCAAGTTTTCTTCTAGGTAAATAAATATATGCCCTTCTACTACAGTAATCAATAAATGATATAAAATAAATATATTTACAAAGTGAAAGACCATTAATAAGATCAAAATCTTTACAATGTGTCAATTCCAATCCCCTAGAAGATTTGTGAAAACTAGAATAAAACTAAACATTGCTTTTCTTTCATATATGCAATTTTGGCAAGATTTGAGCTCAATATTACAATAATTCAACCCCTGAATGAGATTTTTCTTTTTTGGGGCTCTAAGAAACTTTATATCAATGTGACCAATTATTTAAAGCCATAACATTGTCTCCTTAGTTGGCAATTCATTTCCAAAGTAAGAACCCTTAGGTACCCAAAAGTATGACAATCAAAAGTATTGGCAATAATGATTATGTTTTGTCATTGATGTCAACACTCTTCTCCAATTGGATATGGTTCTTTCCCGGTTGGTTGCTACTATCCCGGTTGGACTTGTCCCGGTTGGTTCCTATTCCAGTCGGACTTGGTTTTGGCTTGTTTCTTATCCAGTATGATCAAATAATTGGTTTTGGTTTTGGATGGTTATTCAAGATGGTTATATGCTTGTCACATTTAGTTGGCTCATTATTTGGTGCTCTAGAAGCTATCACTTATGTTCTAGATTACTGGTTGATATTCTTATATCGGTTGGCTTTACCGGTTGGTGATATTCGATGATTTGGTTAAGTGATTTTGGTCTGGCTTATAGAAATGGTTCCTAACATTCTAAAGGTGTTCTTGATTGTGTCCTAATTTTTTGGTGGCTTTGGATTGGTTGGCGTGATGATTTGGTGATCCTATTTGGACCCGGTTGGTTATTTTGAGTTATCTGCACTAAGGGTTTCTACCCGTTGGTAAAACATGTTGACATTGGCCTTAGCGGAATTTATGATGGATATAATTTTTTAGGAATTTGAATTAGGTCCATGATATGTAATGTAAATCATAATATTAGTCTGGTGGTATCGTGTGATGAAAATTTTATAATTATGGTTTATGGGTTTAGGGTTTAGTTGACCTTGTTATCAAGGTTTATGATCTGTAATTTGGGTATGGTATGGTTAGGTATGCATTATTAGAGGGAGGTAATTGTATAAATGGGGATATATCATTCAATGAAGGGTTATGAAGGTTTTAGAGTTGCAAGGTAGGCATTTGTTCTTAACCGGAACTGTATCATGCATTAGATGTTATTTTCACAGTTCATTTTCTCTAGATTGTAGTTTGATGTTTATGTAAGTCAGTGAGACTTCCTTTTGTGATGAGAAGTGAGCTCTATATGGTTGGGCCGATTGCAAGTGTAATACCCATTGTAATTATTTCGCATACTGCTACAAAAGTATTATCTGATTGTGGGTAGGGTTTCCCACCATGGTTTTTCCCTTTATCAGGTTTTCTACGTCAAAAATATTGGTGTTGTGTGATCTATGTTTTCATGATTTATCTTTCATCATTCTATTTATATTGTTCTCTAGTAAATGGTTTATAATCTACATTAATTATTTAATTTATGGAAAACTGGTTCACCCCCCCACTTCTCAGCTTTCCTCCAGTTCATTATTGGTATGAGAGATTATAACAGAAACTAGTGGCAACTTTTATCTTAATTGTTGGTTCCAATGATGGGGATGAATACTTTGAAGTTCTCTCAGCATATAATAAATTTTACACTAAACTATACATGTACAAAAGAAAAGAACCTATAAACCTACATCATTCAAATTACTTAAAGATAGAAGGTTTCATGAAAAAACAAGGATATGCAAAACACCATTAATCCCTTCACTCATCCATTAAGGAATAGAATCAAGAATCTTCCATGACCAAAAAATATCATATGATGGTAGTCTCACAAGTAAATATTCTCACCATAAAATCATCATATGTTTCAAACCAACCTCGATGTGAGTTTATGTGAAAATATGCACTAGAGTCTATAAACCACATATATTTTGATCCATGTATTGTGAAGATAGTGATAAATACTTCTCTATCATCTTGAGAGAATTTATATGAATATAAATCTAAGAATTTATTTATTTTTTATTTTTCTTCTCCTCCTTGCACTCCAAAAAACACAACAAATCCATACAGTGATCTTTCTCCTCCATTTTATCACCAATGAAGCTCAATTGAGAAACAATCAATCAATCTATTTAGGTGACTACAATAGATCCTCCATCTTAAGGGAGTATAAATTATCCCTTAGTAACAACTTATTTACCAAGGATTTATCTTAAATTATTTTACTAAGTTTATTCTATAGTTTTTAAGGTTTAGTCTCTCTATGGATATTCAATAACATGGAGTCAGCCAAATGGAGTCTTAGAAGAACCTTAGTCTTTTGATCCATGAGATCCAAGTCTTCTTATTTCACCCACAATAGTTTTATTATGGATATAGTATCCCATACTTCTCTATCAGCCAACATATCAGCCATATTAAATTTCTAAAACTCCAAGTTTCCTCCATTGAATTTTTCCATCTCCATCCTACCCAATGTACTATCCATCTCTTTCATGCAACAAAGATTTAATAACTCTATGTAATATCTCACTCAAAGAAATATTAGTTAAATAAATCCTCTACCCAACAATAGGAACCAAAGATGATTAGGCTCTAATATCAATTGAAAAAGGGAAGAATAGCATATTAAATATACTTTCTACACCATTCTAAAGAGGAGAGTTGTATTTTTTTTTCTTTTTAACCATTACAATGATGGTCATACATAATATATAGAAGATAAAATATCAATGAGTGCAAGTGTAAATCACACAATGCAAGATATACATCTATAAAAAAAAATTAGAGAGAAAATCCCCACACTCCAAAAGATCTCTCAATGTATTACAAATCAAAAAGTGATTATAAACACATGTAGAGAAATTTTATTTCAATAATTTATAGTGCTGATTTTTGAAGTAATTCCAACAATATTTCTGTTAGTCCCAACCGGTACTGAGAGGAGAGGGGTGAATCAACACTTTACCAGTTTTACAAAATTAACACCTTTTAACACAAGACTGCACTAACTTAATATTCATCAATATAAATAGTTATTGCAGAAGAACATGTATGCATGAAAAGATACACAGTAAAACCAAGATTTATTTCATGGAAACCCAAATGGGAGAAAACCACGGTGTGAGTAGAAACTCACAAAATTTGTACTCTTTTGCAGTATGCCCGGTAAGGAGCCATCCCTGTTAGGAGATTACAAAGACACTATTAGGTGCCACCCAGTTAAGGGATTTTATTTAAGGCCTGTTAGTGCCTTTACCCTATTAGAGGTATCCTTTTTAAAGGTCTTAGGATCATCAATTAAGATGTCACCAGGTTAAGGGATTTTACAAAGGGACCTGTTAAAGTCCACCTTATACATCACCTTCAGGTGTTTTCTTAATCAATGCAATCACAGATTTTGGTAAATTTTGAATTCAAATCTACTCGCTCTTGCTCTACATGCCCTACAACAATTCCACTAGCTAGTCAACCAATTATGCCACTGCATCCCCCAAAAATAGTGATTTCTGGGTCACGTTTAGTCTTTTAAATGTGAACTAGAAAATCTACAAGTAATCATGGCTTAACTGCATGATAACTGAAGTTCACTTCACCAACCTTTAGTTGGGCATTACCACAAACTCACAAACTCATATTTTTTCATTGCAACTATGTAACTGATCACCACTCCAAGATTTATGTTGCCCACATCTCTTCCTTCTGCTTCACTAGTGTACCGGTATACCACTATGCTTTTCATTACTGGTTCATCCTTTGACGCCGATTTGTAGTGCTTCCATTAAGCCTCTTCTCCTATTTTCCAATGAGGTTCCGATTTGTATACAACCTCAAGCCATCTTGCCTAAGTCACCTTTTGTGACTTCATCATCATCAGAATGACCAACCTGAAGATCTAACCTCAACACCAATCTTCTTGAGTGATAGACCGGTTAGCTTAGTTTGTCTTCCCTTGAGCTGATTGAATCTTGATCATCTATCTCTTATGTTGCTTCCATTTTGTTTATAAGTCATCACCTTTTCTACTGAGATACACCACTCCACCGGTTAGTGTTGGAAATCAATGACAAATCTCAGCTAATATACCAGTTCTCTAGATTAATCGGTTTTGTCAATGCCAACAATCTCCCCCTTTGGCATTGATGGCAACGCTTCAGAATCTGTCTTATCAGTTGCTCCTGCATGTACTTTCTTCATTTATTTGTTTATTTCTGTACCAGTCATTACTTATGTTCTGAGTAATGAATATCTCCCCCTAACACTGCAATACTTTATTTCCAACAAACCACTTCTGGCAACCCTTTGCTTCAACAACTTCAGCTCAACACTACTCAAACACTATAATCATATCTCCCCCTTTGACAACAATGCCAAAGATGTATTATATTATACTTACAAGACTGCTCCCCCTAACTAGAGTAGTCCACACTTATCAATATAGTCTTAGATATTTTTCATAAATAAATCATACGAGATTGATATAGAGCCCTTTTTACTTACTTTAATGCAAGTAGGGGTATCACCCCTATCTTACCTCTGAGGTATTCAAAGGTAACCTTCCGTAATGGCTTGGTGAATATATCAGCCACCTATTCTTTTGTTGGTATATACTCCAACCTCACTTCCTTGCCTTGAACCCATTCCGTGAGATATTGGTATTTGATAGTTATATGCTTTGTCTTGGAATGCATCACCAGATTCTTGGATATGTCAATAGCACTGGTTTTGTCACAGTGAATCACCACAGGTTCAATCACCTTTTCCTGGATACCTTCTAATAATTGCTTGATCCATACTATCTATGTATTGTTGATTGCAGCAGCCACATACTCAGCCTCAACTATGGATTGAGAGATGCATTCTCTTTCTTGCATGTCCATGACACAATCCTATCTCCAAGAAAGAATGTACCTCCACTAGTGCTCTTTCTATCATCAATGTTCCCTACCCAATCTGCATCGGTGAAGACACTTAAGCTGAAATATCCCTTATGTGGACACTAGAGACCATACTCATTAGTCCCCTTAAGGTATCTAAATATTATCTTGATTGCCACCATATGAGTCTCTTTTGGATTTATAGCAAATCTGGAAACCAAGCCAACAACTTATGCTATATCCAGTCTACTGTGTACTGCATACTGCAACTTATCGATCATGGATCGGTAAAGAGTCTCATTCACTTCATGAGCCTCGTCATTTTTGGAGGGCTTGCAACCTATAACCATTGGAGTTCCAATAGGTTTCCAATCTTCCATTCCAAAAGTCTTCAATATTTCCCTCATGTACTTGGTTTGGCTAATGAATATACCATTCTTTAGTTGAGATACTTGCAGGCCAATGAAGAATTTTATTTCATCGATCATGGACATTTCAAACTCTTTCTTCAATTATTTTGCATAACCTCTGCTCATCTCATCTACAAATATTTTAGCAATCAGATGTTTTCTTTCTTCTTCAGTCTTCAGATATAGGTTATTGTTATCATTGGTTCTCATGAACCCTATGCTTAATAGATATGAGTGAAGCCTCTCATACCAAGCTCTCGGTGCTTGTTTTAGCCCATATAGAGCCTTCTTCATCTTGCATACCATATCTCTTCCATCTTCTGATACAAATCCTTCTAGTTTCTCTATGTACACTTCTTCCTCTAAAAAACCATTGAAGAATGTCGATTTGACATCCATTTGGTAAAATTTGAACCTATTGTAAGAAGCATAGGAAAGCAAGATTTTGACCCCTTCTAGCCTGGCCACCAGTGCAAAGGTTTCTCCATAATCCAAACCTTCTTCCTCAGCATAGCCTTTATAGACTAATCTTGCTTTGTTTTTGGTGCAGGAGCACCTAGTTTTTAACCAGTTTGTTGATGCATTTTCAAAATTTTGGTGTGATATTCCATATTTTGGATTAGTGTTTGAATAATGGACTACTTAGAGGTCCACATGTGTGTTTGATAGTCATTTGAAGGATGATTGTCACCTAGGTTGTTTGTTTTCTCAAATTTGGCCTATAAGCCCTTGTAAGCCTAAAATGACACAAATTTGCATTATGATGTAAAACATGTTGTAAATCCTCATTAGGCATTTAAGAATGTAATTTTTATGTTAGGGAGTCATCGTAGGAGGTTTAGTATGAGTAGAAATGCATAAAATGCAAAAATGCACATTTGAGCAAAAGTTGTCATTGTTGGTTGACAACTTTTTGCAACTTTTTGAACAACTTTGCATTTTTGAGCAAATCAGTGGTTAGGAAACTAATGAAGAGTTGGTTATGACCAAAATGGCTTATAAAATGCTCTGAGAATGATTTTACATGGGTTGGAATATATTTGATCATGTTTGAATAGAATTTGAAGACAATTTCCAAATTTTACCTTGTATTTTCTCATTTTTGGAGCAGCAGTCCGTACATAATGAATTGATCTTGCTACCATTATTTCATGGTGGTCTTTTCTATGATATTGTATTGCTCAGGAGGTGTTTGAATATTTTATTTGTGCAGGTTTGAGGTGTGTTTATAAATTGTATCTTATTGTACTGTTGTCGGCCTGAGCAAGGGTTCAAGAGCCCATTCATGGTTCCAACTTCAAATCCCTTGAGTTTTGCTCAATGAACCTTGGGATTCAAGTCATGGGACCCTTTTATACTATATATATGATTTGTAATGTCTTGGAATTTGTTGAGGAGAAACTTGTTATCATTTCCTAGGCGAGCTCTATCATAGCCCCGTTAGGAAAATGATTGAAAATTTTGTATTTGCTTGCAAGGATGACTAGTTGTGAATGTACCAAGTTTTTGGCATGGAAGTGTGATGAAGGAAAGAGACTCAGTGAAGAGGTGGAGGTATGGTAGGGTGTAGAAGCCATAAAACCTTTTGTAGAAGACTACTAACTCCTAAACCCTTAAAAGTGCCATTTTTGGGATCCATACCAGTACGGATAGACTAGACTGCCTACCCTAGTGGATCCAAAATTTTGTCCAAAAGGTTACTCAGATCACCAAAGGTATTGGAAGGTTCTTTGAGTGATTTTTGAGTAATTTCCAAAAAACCAGCAAGGTAGAGCTAATTGGGGCTCAAGGGCTACTAGGCCTAGGAAATAGGAGAAAGAGGGAGCAATGAGAAAATGGTGAAAAGACAATTGAAGAACCACTTTAATGGAGCTGAAACGTCTATAGAACACCCCCTAAAACCCCTACAAGTAAATTTTGGAGGTTTGGATAGTTTAGTGGTTGGATTTACCATAGTGAATCTCAACCAGGCTTGAAGCAACTATTGAGCACAAATTGATAGGGAGCACTCCAAGAGAGTTTGAGTGTTTGACTTGTTAATGGACAAGTGAAGAGTGATAGGAGCCCACTAAAGCATCATTCAAATAACTATAGAGCAAGGTGAAACTCTCTTTGGATACCTCTCCCCATCAGTTCCTTACATCTTGACTAGTTTCATCCATTTTGTTTCTAAACACCCATTTGGTTCCTATCACATTTTTGTTTTCTAGTCTGGGCACTAGAATCCAAGTTTCATTTTTCTCAATCTACTCCAGTTCCTCCTCCATGGCTTTGATCTATTCTTCATCTTTTAGAGCCTCCTTTTCTATTTTGGGCTCAATTTTGGAGAGAAGACATGCATTCTCTCTTTCTCTTCTTCTAGTCAATACTCTTGCATCTTTGTCACCAATGATATTTTTAGTGGAGTGATTGTTTCTGACATACCTTGCTAGTATTGGTTCATTTCTTGGAGCTTCTTCTACTAGTTGTGCAAGTTCTACTTCACATGCTTCCTCATTTGCCACTACAATAGGATTCTCTTCAGCAGGTTCAACTGGTACAGTGTACTCTAATCCTTGATAATCTTTTGGTTCACTCTTGCTATCCTATTCATTTTTCTCAGAGAACTCATCTACTCTGAAATTGGCACTCTCCACAATCTTACCGATCCTTTTGTTCAAATAGTGATATGATTTACTCTTTGTGGAGTAACCTAAGAAGGTTCCTTCATCACTCTTGGGATCAAACTTTCCAGAGTACTCATCCCTCTTGATATAGCACCTACTTCCAAATACTTTGAAATAGCTCAAATTGGGTGAGTATCCACACCATAATTCATAGGGAGTTTTATTTGCCCCTTTCTTCACCTATATCCAGTTCAAGGTATACATAGTAGTTCTTACTTCTCTCCAAAAGATATGTGGAATATCCTTCTATATCATCAGAGTCCTTGCACAATCAATCAGAGTTCTATTCCTTCTTTCAACAACCCCATTTTGTTGAGGTGTTCTAGGTGTAGACATCTATCTCATAATCCCTTTTTCTTCATAGTAATTCATGAACTCTTGAGAGGTGAACTCTCATCCTCTATTTGATCTCAGACATTTCAGATTCTTACCAGTTCCTCTCTCTACTCAAGCTTTGAGGACTTTAAACATGTGAAAGGCTTCAGATTTTTCTTTCAAGAATATAGCCCACACCATTCTTGAGAAGTCATCTACAAACAACATGAAATACCAGTCTCCATAGAAACTATTGGTCCTCATAGGACCACACAAGTCTATATGAACTAAGTGCAACACATTCTCAGATGAATAAGATTTGTTGTTGAAACTAGACCCGGTTAACTTTCCTAGTTGGCATTCTTTACACGTAACATTTTTTAAGGTTTCATAATATCAGACATCCCTCTGACAGACTTCATTTTACTGACTTTTTCTATGTTATCAAAGTTAACATGACACAGTCTTTTGTGCCACAATAAACTATCTTCTACCTTTTTGATTAGAAAACTACCTATGGTGGTGTCTGGGTGAGACAAATTACCTCTAGATTGTTTATCGGTAGCAATCAGACTTGCTGATTTGTTATTTATTTTTCATATTCCTTCATTGAATTCTAACTGATAACCCTTTTTGTTAAGTTGTGCAACACTTTACAGACTATATTTTAGCCCTTCTACCTAATACACATCTTCACAATTTTTTTTATCATTTAGGGCTATAGATCCCTTACCTTTTACTGCATAAGAAGCATCATTGCTGAATCTCGCCATTCCTCCATTGTAGTCCTCCATGCTGAGGAATTTGTTTCTGTCACCAGTCATGTGGTGAGTGCAACCACTATTAATTACCTAGTCTCCACACCGGTTTGAACTAGAGATTGGTTCCATATCACTTTCCTCTGTTTTAACTTCCTTTACCACTACAAATGCAATTCCATCTCCATCAGATCCTTATGATTCTTCATCAGTAACTCCTTCTGCAAGATAGCACTCCTTTCTCTTGTCCTTGTAGCTTCTAAAATTATCCTTCCTATCATTGTTAGGACATCTGGATGCAATATGACCTATTCTATTACAAGAGAATAACTTCAAGGGAAGTTTACCTTTATACTTTCCTTTTCCTCTTGGCAATCTTCTTGCCAATAGAGCTTCAATCTCATCTTGATCCTATTCTTCAAATAACAGGTTGTCACATTCATGAGAAAGACCTGTTCTTGTAGTAGAACTGTTTCCAGTTTCTTTTCTTCTCCTTGTTGGTGTAGATATCATGGAAGATTTGAAGGCAGCATCAATATTTGGTACATTGTTATCATAGTTTCTCAGTTCAAAGGTAGTCAACCTACCGACTAGTGAGTCAAGTGAAACACTAATTGTTCCCAAGGATCTGAGTTCCTGAATTGCAGAAACTCTTATGGCATATTGTGGTAGCAAGGTTCTCAAGATTTTTCTAACCACATCATCTTCTTCAAGCTTTCCTGCAGCACTTATGATGGAATTTACCACATCCTTTATTCTTTTACTATATTTTTTAATATTTTCTCCTTCTTGTATCTTTATCTCATCAAATTTTCCTCTCAAGTTTTCCACTTTAGCATTTTGAATATGAGGATCTCCTCCATAAATAGTCTTCAGCTTATTCCACATCTGATAGGCTATTTTCAGATCTTGAACCTGAACATACTCATTATCAGATAGACTGCTAGCAATCAGATCCATAGTAGCATTGTTGTCTTGCCTTTCTTTGATCTGATCTGTAGTGATAACCCTTGTAGGTTCATTGTACTCTATCATTACATGATTCCAATATTGATCTCCTAGGGTTCTTAGGTAGATCTTCATTCTACCAGACCATAAAGTGTAATTCTCCTTAGAGAACTTAGGACCCTCCTTTCACATCATCTTGGATCTTTCCTTAAGATTTTAAGCTCTTCTGAATCTAAGGACCAAGGCTCTGATACCAATTGTTAGTCCCAATCGATGCTGAGAGGGGAGGGGCGAATCAACACTTTACCAATTTTACAAAATTAAAACCTTTTAAATCAAGACTACACTAACTTAATATTCATCAATATAAACAATTATTGTAGAAGAACATGCATGCATGAAAAGATACACCGTAACACCAAGATTTATCTCGTGGAAACCCAAATGGGAGAAAACCATGGTGTACATAGAAACTCACAAAATTTTCTCTCTTTTAGAGTATGCCCAATGAGGAGCCATCCCTGCTAGGAGATTACAAAGAAACTATTAGGTGCCACCCGATTAAGGGATTTTATTTAAGGCCTGTTAGTGCATTTACCTTGTTAGAGGTAGTCTTTTTAAAGGTCTTAGGATCATCAATTAAGATGTCACCAAATTAAGGGATTTTACAAAGGGACCTATTAAAGTCCACCTGGTTAAGGGATTTTGAGTTTCAATGGTTATAAAGAAACATGAAGTTGATCTGCTAGAATAGAAACCAATAGCTTGATCAGATCACAATGAAAATCATACTGTCTCCATCGGTTGTGTCTGCTCTGTACTACACTAGTCCTCTGCTCATACCCTTGGTTCTACACTCTGTCAGTCTAGTTCACACACACTCTGCTCTGCTAAATCATTTAGCACTTCCTCACTCTTCACTCTGCACTTCAGATCACCTCTCACAGGATTTTCTCTTTGCAAATTTTACGATCAAAAATATTTTAAATGAACTCAAAATACTTTATACATTCTCTTTCATCACCTTCAGGTGTTTCCTTAATCAATGCAATCACATATTTTGGTAAATTTTGAATTCAAATCTACCCGCTCTTGCTCTGCATGCCTTGCCATAATTCCTCCAACTACTCAATCAATTTTGTCACTGCATCCCCCTAAAATAGTGACTTTTGGGTCAAGTTTAGTCTTTTAAATGTAAACCAAAAAATCCGCAAGTAATCATAGCTTAACTAAATGATAACTAAAGTTGACTTCACCAACCTTTAGTTGGGTGTTACTACAAACTCACCAACTCACCTTTTTCCATTGCAACTGTGTAACCGATCACTACTCTGAGATTTACGGTGCCCACCTATCCTCCTTCTGCTCTATCGGTGCATCGGTATACCACTATGCTCTTCATTACCAGTTCACCCTTTGATGTTGGTTGGAAATTCTTCCATCAACCTTCTTCTCCTCTTTGCCAATGAGGTTCCGATTTTCATACAACCTCAATCCTTCTTGCCTAAGTCACCTTTTGTGACTTTATCATCATCAGAATGACCAACCTGAAGATCTGACCTCAACACCGATCTTCTTGAGTGGCAGACCGGTTAGCTTAGTTTGTCTTCCCTTGAGTTAATTGAACCTTGATCATTTGTCTCTTATGTTTCTTCTATGTTGTTTACAAGTCATCACCTTTCCTACTGAGATACACCACTCCACCAATACCACTCCACTAGTTAGTGTTATACATAAATGACAAATCTCAGCTAATATATCGGTTCTCTAGATTAACCGGTTTTGTCAATGCCAACAATTTCAATAGCATACTAATACCCAAAAACAAATAACTACTCGATAAAAAAAATACTCAAGCACATACAACTTATAGATATACAAGAATGAAGGAAGCTTCTAGAAGAAGATATAAGAGGTGAGCATCCAAGTCCATATTACATAATTTACAACTATTGGTGTAAATAATTATTCATTTTGGATATTATTACACTTACTTAAGTTTACTTAGGAAATTAATTTCATAATAGTTTGGGTATGAGACACTTGGGTGTTTGTGCCATATTGGGATAGTGTGTGTAGGAGAATTTCCACCTTTTATGGTGTTGATCTTGTTGTTACACTCCACATTCAGTGGGTGATCCACCTCATGTGGACTATTATATTATTTCTCCTACCTACCCACACCTATTTCCTACCTACCCTTGTTTCTTATTGAGCCACATGTCATGCATGTGTGCTCACATATCCATATAGCCTTGCCTATATAAGCAAGCTTATATTCATTGTATGTAATGCTTAATGATCTAGTTGATCATATTTTTCATCTTGATAGAATACAATTTATTTCTATCATCTATTTTGTTCTTTCTTATTTGTGATTTCCATTGCCTCTTGATCTTGGTAAAATCTCAAATGGTATCAAAGCCATTAGAGTGTCATTGGTTTGCCAATTGAGAGAAATTTGATGCTATTTGGGGTTTGCATTTTGGAATTTTCTATTGCAGGTTATTATTGAAGCTTGATGGATCAAATCTGAGGTTACCATTGGATTGAGGGCCAAGAAATTTAGTTTTTCCTTTTGTTTCATCCAAATCAGACTTCGGAGGCCAAATCTAGAGGCATTTGAAGTTTGAAGCTGCGACAAAAATTTTCCAAAAATTATAATTTTGTAGGCGATTTTCAAATAGCAACATCTCACTCATCCGAACTCCTTTTTTCAAACAATTTTTTTTGTTTTAGGGTAGAATTTCATGATCTGTACAATGGTGCAAGATTTTTCTGTTTCTCAGATACAGGTTTTTCGGAAATCTTGAAATCCTGATTTTTACAACTTTGGAGGCTTCATTTGGGCTCATATGGACTCCTTTTCAGGTGCCATTTTTTTTGAAAGTGCATATTTTTTTATCTACTTTCATAATCTTCCATTTGTTTGCAATAATTTCAAGTAGAAATTGTATTTTCATTATTTGGCTATTTTTGGCATATTTAGTACTTGCATTTTGCTTGGATCTCAGTTTAGATCACTAGCAATATTTGTTGAAGTCTCTTAGATCTCATTTTGAGAAGTTGTAAATTGAAATTAGAAGTCCAATTAGCCTTGTTTTGCAAGTGGCCTATTGTACACGCACTACATATAAAGTGCCAAAATCATCATTTTTGGGGGGGTACTTTGATTGAGTGAATTTGGGGGGGTGTCTCTTGTGCTTTTGTACTCTTGTGTTCCTTCCTTTTTTGTTTCTATGGGTTCTTCTAATTTTCCTCTCTTAACTCCTCATAATTATGCTACTTGGAAAATTGATGCATGGAGTAAACTTATGGAAAAAGGACTCACTCATTATATTGATGGAACTATTGTTGCTCCCACTGATCCTAAGGTTGATCCAGTTGGTCACTTGGATTGGCTCACTAAAAATATCATGGAAATTGGTACCTTAAAAAAGTATGTATCAAAGGATCTCATTTTTCATATTGAGAAGTGTACTCTAATCAAGGATGCTTGGCAAAAGTTTCAAGACTTGTATGGTCAAGTTGATGAGATTAGGGGATATCAGATTGATAGTGATCTCACCATGTTGGATCCCAAGAACTTTGATACTATACAAGATTATGTCACTAAGGAAAATGAGTTGGGGGCACAACTCAAAGATTTTGGCATTGATAAGAAGGATGCTCAATTGATATTCAACTTGATAGGCAAGCTTCCACAAGAATATGCAACATTTGTTTCTAGTTTCCAAACCCATAGGATGACAATGGGTTCAAGCTACACAATGCCTACATTTGATGCTTTCAATGAAATGTTGATGATGGAACAAACTAAGTTGATAAGCATGGGCATTCTTAAGCCTTCTAAGTCTCAAGCATTAGTGGCAAATCAAGGGAACAAAGGAAATCAAGGAAAGGACAACTCAAACAAGAAGAAATGGCAATCAAAGACTAAGGACAAAGCACCATCTTCTCCACAACAAGGAGATTCATCCTCTTCCAAGAGGGATAATTCACCAAAGAGGGAGAGACCTACTTGTGCCTATTGTAAAAAATTTTGTCATGATGAGCGTCACTACCATTCTAAGAAGATTGATGAGCTCACACATATCATCAAAAAGCATAACATTGATTTGCCTAATGTCTATAAGAAGGATGATTCATCAACTTCCACTTCCTCACATTCAAAAGGAAAAGGGAAAGCATTCATGGCTTCTACAAGTGGGAAGACTCACTCTTTTGGGACGAGAAAAAGAAAATCTCTATGTGCTACTATCAATCATGATTCAAAGAGATGGCTTCTAGATTTAGGGGCTTCTCATCATATGGCATCTTCGCAGTCTATGTTCTCTACATTTGAGCCTTGCACAATGCAACAGATATTGATGGGCAATCATACATACATGGATGTGATTGGGAAAGGATCTATTGACATTTGGGATAACTCCTTCAATAATGTGTTGTGTGTAACCCACTTGACAAACAATCTCCTTTCTATCTATCAAATCACACATGGCGCAACTAAGAGAGTTGTGGAGTTCACACCTGAGCCAGTTTTCATTAGAGACTTGGATACTAGATCTATCATTGTGACTAGGGTGGTTGATCATGCATCTCGGTTATACTCCTTTTCAGATTTTGTTGATGATGATGATTTCACATTTTATGATTCTACACATGTTGATCACACTTCTTGTGATGGTTCAAATTTTGAGGAGAACTTTGGGCACTTGAACATGGGGATTCTCTCATGTGAACCCATTCTTGATTCTTGTATTTCATCTCCTCATATTGATATCACATCACCTATTGCACCTGATGATGCAGATAGTGTGACAGATTTGCCTTCATGTAATTCAGTGCAGCAGGATATTCATTGTCTTCCAGCTTCAGATTCATGGGATGATTACTTGACAGACATTATAGGTTTGTTTATGGAATCCTACATTGCAGATTTGGGAGACATCATTGATTACATTCATCTTCTCTTTGATGAAGGTGATCCTTCTTTGATTGTTGTGAGGGAACACTCTGACCCTCTTGTTCATTCTCTACATTATCATTCTTTTGAGGTTGATATGTTTGTGGATACTTATGTACAACAGTTGGAGGAGGTCTCTTTATGTTTTGAGGAGACATGTGAGTCTTTGGGACATGTTCTACATCCATCTCCACTAGATCTTGGAGTTCCTTTTTCAACAGTGTGGCACAGTTTACCACCTTTGGAGGGGGTATCTTTCAGCATCGACATGGGGACACTTGAGCAGTTTTCAGAGATTCCTTTCATCATGAGTTTCTTTTATACATCTTCCCTTCATGATTGGGGAGACTTCATGGATACACCTTTGGTTTTGTTTCTTCCTAAGGGGAGGAATGTTGTTCGTCATTTGTGGAGTAGTTTCTTCATACATCGAGCTTGTATCATTGGTGCAGAATCCACATTGAGGGGGGGCTTCCTAGTCTCTCTTCTTCTTCTTCTTCTTCTTCTTCTCTCATATGGGGGGGACTTTTTCCTCACATGGGGTTTTGTTCCTCACATCCTTCTATGAGAATTCTCTTGTATAGCTTTCATCTCTCTTTTGGGGGAGGGTTTTTTCCCATTGGTTTTTTCTCTCTTTCCCCACTTTGTGAGAGATTTCATTGCATTGGTTTTCATGCATTTGCATTTGTACATGGGTACCTAACATGGCCTAGTAGCCGGGACCCATCTTGCATTGCTTAGTTGCATTGTAGACTTTAGTGCATTCCCCTAAGTTGCACTTAAGGGGGGGTGTTGGTGTAAATAATTATTCATCTTGGATATTATTACACTTACTTAAGTTTACTTAGGAAATGCATTTCATAATAGTTTGGGTATGAGACACTTGGGTGTTTGTGCCACATTGGGATAGTGTGTGTAGGATAATTTCCACCTTTTATGGTGTTGATCTTGTTGGTACACTCCACATTCAGTGGGTGATCCACCTCATGTGGACTATTATATTATTTCTCCTACCTACCCTTGTTTCTTATTGAGCCACATGTCATGTTTGTGTGCTCACATATCCATATAGCCTTGCCTATATAAGCAGGCTTATATTCATTGTATGTAATGTTTAATGATCCAGTTGATCATATTTTTCATCTTGATAGAATACAGTTTATTTCTATCATCTATTTTGTTCTCTCTTATTTGTGCTTTCCATTGCCTCTTGATCTTGGCAAAATCTCACAACAACATGTCTAAGTATGAAAATGGCACTTGCATAAGATCCATTATCACCTCATTCAAACCTCTAAAGTTGGGTTCTTCAATTTTAACTAAAACTTGTCCAAACCATCATAAAATACATATTTTATGCATCATAGCCTATCATATAAATTTGTCATAGAATAATCATTTAAACATATCTCAAGATACCAACACATGGTAGAGAATATCTACCATAAAATGGGAAACCTACTTCCTCATGTGATGATAAATGCATCTAAGTCACATTCGATGTAGGATGAAAATCATTTATGCCATCTTCCACAAAGTAAGATGTACATTAATAATTACAAAATAGGAAAATAAATAATGAATAAATTTAATTTAAATGATATGAACTTGCAAAGGTTTAGATATCTTAATTCTCAATGAGATTAAGAGAGTGGGAAGCTAGTGTAGAAGATAAACCAAATGAGGGTAGATTATTACAAGGGAACCCTATTATGATAATGAAAAGGGATTCACAAGATAATTAAATATAAAATTTTATTTAAGAGAGAGAATCCAAACAAAAATCATGGGTAAAAATATATTATGTTGTGAGGAATAAAATAGGGAAGAATAAACCCAAGGACTTAATAGGAAATAAATAAAGAGAAGATATTATGATGGGGGAGGTATAATAGGGGAAATATAGTGAGATTTAGGGATCCAAAAGTGAGGGTTAAAGGAGGATGAGAATAATAAGTCCAGTTAACCATTTGTGAAAATTATAAGAGAGGGGAAACTAAACTATAGAATGTAGATGATGAATAAAGGATAAGCTATGAATGGAAGGGTTAGGCTAGAATTAGAGCATTCGCATTCCCATTTTCAATATGGTATTAGAGCATTCTCATCTCGTGCCTATGAAAATGTAATTAAGAAACATTAATTTTGGTTGAAGATATTAGAGCATTCATCCTTTCTACAACTATGAGTAGTGTAGTACTACTTTTTTGAATGTAGATTGTTTTAAATTTTAAATGACATTTTTTACACAAGTCTAATATATTCTTATTAAAAAATGAGATATTTCACATCTATTAAAAAAAATTTAAAATTCAAAATATTTTAGAAAGATAACGAAGAAGAGAATGAGACCTAAGCTTTTATAATACATGTCTTCAGTAGGAAATTTGAAGTAGAAGGTCACACATGAAAATTGGCCTCCATTTTTTATCATTTTAATGTATATAGTGTAATGAACTAAAGATTCCTTAAAAAAGGTGTAAAATATTATTTTGAAATTTCCTCAACTGCACAAAATATTTTGCATACTATGCATTGACAAAAGGATAGTGCAAGTGGTTAGCCTTTTGATGTATGCTTGTATAGCTAATGGTTTCTATAGACACATAAAAATGTCTCATCAATCATACACTAATCATTCATCTAAATTAATTAAGTAATTTTTTAATTATTTAATTAAGCTAATTAATTCTTCTCAACTCACCTAATCAACATTATTCATTTTTCTTACTAATTATCCAGTTTCTATCATTTCTTCATCATTTAATGCTTTCTCAAATATTAATATTAATTATTTAATTAATTGTGATTATTTCCTTAATTAAATAAAAAATTTATTTAATTAATCCTATTTATAATGATTGAATAATTTTATTTAAATTAATTAATTAATTAATTATATCTTCCAATTCCCCAAATTCGAATTTCAACTCATTTCAATTAATTTCATTTCATCAAATTAACATTTCACCAAATCTGAATTTCATCACATTTCAATAAAATTTCATGTGCATTTCACCATTCGAAAAGAAAAATTCAAATCCAAATAACATAAAATTAAATTTCAAATTCAAAGTCCTACAACACATATTGGAAATCATAACTGGTTCATCAAATTAGTTACCTAATCAATTAACTCAGTTAACTCTCCAATCTCCCCTTTTCACTCCAAATCACTTTTTTTGACTAATCAATCTAATCAGTCATCTCTTCAATCAACTCAGTCAACTGGCTAATCTATTCAGTCTACTATCCAATCAATCTAGTTGACTAGTCAATCAAATGAGTTAATAAGTTAATCAATCCACTTAACTGATCAATCAAATTCAATTATCTATCAATCAACACTTCAGTTCCAAATCTCCCCCCCCCCCCATCTCATTTCAAAATCTATAAATAACAGATCATTTTCTCAATTTAATCTAGAATAACAGTCTTCAAAATAATTTTTAATCTTATGCAAGAATTTTAGAGCAACACCTGAGAGCCAATCAACCAACAATTATGGAGAAGAGCAATGAAAGTCACCATGCTTTTGAAGGGAGTTTTCAATTAGCTTAATTGTTTAATTCTCTTATTTTGCATTTATTTCATTGATTTGTGTTTAAGGTTGTTGGCCATTTGGAGGAATTGATTATGTGTTGCATTGATGTTTTGTCATTGATGCCAACACTAGTCATTTGGATGCTTTACCGACAACCTTCTGGTCCTGATAGGTTGAGTGGTTTCTAGTTGGTTTGGATCTAGAATGATCCGGTATGATTTAGTTATGGAATTGACTTGTTCATAATACTCATGTTCATATTCAGTAAGTTGGTTTTGGTCTGGTAATCGGATGCTATCCTATTTGCTTAGAAGCCTAGTTTTTGGTTTCGGCGAGGGTTTCACCGATAAAGCTTTTGATGAATATCTTTGATGAATTGCATAAGTGGTGTTGGTGTAACTTCTGGTGGAGTTTCAGGATGTTGTTGGTGATCATGCTAGAGACTTGGCGGATGGAGATTATTGTTGTAGTGTGCGGACCTATATTGGGTCCCAGTTGGTCTAGGTTATGGACTGGTTTAATGAAATGTGTGGATTGGACCTCTTGATACATTTCTGGGATGTCTTATGTGTTGGATATTATTTGTTTGGTCTAAGACTGACATGGTTTGTAATTAAGTAATTGGTTTTTTGGCTGGTGGCCGACCTAATTGATTTTGATCGAGGGTTTGTATATATAATGTAAGATATCATTGTAGATCAATATGGTTATGGTAATGGTCATGGTCAAGGGATGTAATTATCATAGACAAAATATAGTCTTATCAAAAAATGAGATATTTCACATCTATTAACAAAATTTAAAAATTCAAAATATTTTAGAAAGATAACGAAGAAGAGAATGAGACCTAAATTTTTATAATACATGTCTTCAGTGAGAAATTTTGAGTAGAAGGTCACACATGAAAAATGGCCTTCATTTTTCATCATTTTAATGTACATAGTGTAATGAACTAAAGGCTCCATAAAAATGGTGTAAAATATTATTTTGAAATTTCTTCAACTGCACAAAATATTTTGCATGCTATGCATTGACAAAAGGACACTGCAAGTGGTTAGCCTTTTGATGTATGCTTGTATAGCTAATGGTTTTTGTAGACACCTAAAAATGTCTCATTAATCATACACTAATTATTTGTCTAAATTAACTAAGTAAATTTTTAATTATTTAATTAAGCTAATTAATTCTTCTCAACTGACCTAATCAACATTTTTCATTTTTCTTACTAATTATCCAATTTCTATCATTTCTTCATCATTTAACCCTTTCTCAAATATTAATATTAATTATTTAATTAATTGTGACTATTTCCTTAATTAAATAATCTTTTTATTTAATTAATCATATTTATAATGATTGAAAATTTTTATTTTAATTAATTATTTCTTCCAATTCCCCAAATTCTAATTTCAAGTCATTTCAACTAATTTCATTTCATCAAATTAACATTTCACCAAATCTTAATTTCATCATATTTCAATAAAATTTCATGTGCATTTCAGCATTCGAAAAGGAAAATTCAAATCCAAATAACACGAAATTGAATTCAAGTTCAAAGTCCTACAACACATATTGGAAATCATAACCGGTTCATCAAATCAGTTACCTAATCAATTAACTCAGTTAACTCTCCAATCTCCCCTTTTCACTCCAAATCACTTTTTCTTACTAATCAATCTAATCAGTCATCTCTTCAATCAACTCAGTCAACTGGCTAATCTATTAAGTCTACTATCCAATCAATCTAATTGACTAGTCAATAAAATGAGTTAACAAGTCAATCAATCCACTTAACTGATCAATCAAATTCAATTATCTATAAATCAACACTTCAGTTCCAAATCTCCCCCCATCTCATTTGAAAATCTATAAATACCAAATCATTTTCTCAATTTAATCTAGAATAATAGTCTTCAAAATAATTTTTTCTTATGCAAGAATTTTAGAGCAACACCTGAGAGCCAATCAACCAACAATTATGGAGAAGAGAAATGAAATTCACCATGCTTTTGAAGGGAGTTTTAAATTAGCTTAATTGTTTAATTCTCTTATTTTGAATTTATTTCATTGATTTGTGTTTAAGATTGTTGTCCATTTGGAGGAATTGATTATGTGTTGCATTGATGATTTGTCATTGATGCCAACACTAGTCATTTGGATTCTTTACCGACAACCTCCTGGTCCCGGTAGGTTGAGTGGTTTCTAGTTGGTTTGGATCTGGCATGATCTGGTAGGCTCCGGTATGATTTAGTTATAGAATTGGCTTGTTCATGATACTCATGTTCATATTCAGTAAGTTGGTTTTGGTCTGGTAATCAGATGTTATCCTGTTTGCTTAGAAGCCTACTTTTTGGTTCCGATGAGGTTTTCACCGGCAAAGCTTTTGATGAAGATCTTTGATGAATTGCATAAGTGGTGTTGGTTCAGCTTCTGGTGGAGTTTCAAGATATTGTTGTTGATCATGTTAGAGACTTGGTGGATGGAGATCATTGTTGTAGCATGCAGACCTATATTGGGTCTCGGTTGGTCTAGGTTATGGATTGGTTTAATGAAGCGTGTGGATTGGACCTCTTGATACATTTCTAGGATGTCTTATGTGTTGGATATTATTTATTTGGTCTAAGACTGACATTGGTTTGTAATTAAGTAATTGGTTTATTGTCTGGTAGCTGACCTAATTGTTTATGGTCGATGGTTTGTATATATAATGTAAGATCTCATTGTAGATCAATATGGTTATGTTAATGGTCATGGTCAATGGATGTAATTATCATAGACAAAATATAGTCTTATTAAAAAATGAGATATTTCACATCTATTAACAAAATTAAAAAATTCAAAATATTTTAGAAAGATAATGAAGAAGAGGATGAGACCTAAGTTTTTATAATACATGTCTTCACTGAGAAATTTGAAGTAGGTCACACATGAAAAATGGCCTTCATTTTTCATCATTTTAATGTACATAGTGTAATGAACTAAAGGCTCCTTAAAAAAGGTGTAAAATATTATTTTGAAATTTCTTCAACTGCACAAAATATTTTGCATGCTATGCATTGACAAAAGGATACTGCAAGTGGTTAGCCTTTTGATGTATGCTTGTATAGCTAATGGTTTCTGTAGACACCTAAAAATGTCTCATCAATCATACACTAATTATTCATCTAAATTAATTAAGTAATTTTTTAATTATTTAATTAAGCTAATTAATTCTTCTCAACTAACCTAATCAACATTATTCATTTTTCTTACTAATTATTTAATTTCTATAATTTCTTCATCATTTAACTCTTTCTCAAATATTAATATTAATTATTTAATTAATTGTGATTATTTCCTTAATTAAATAATCTTTTTATTTATTTAATCCTATTTATAATGATTGAATAATTTTATTTAAATTAATTAATTAATTATTTCTTTCAATTCCCCAAATTTGAATTTCAATTCATTTCAATTAATTTCATTTCATCAAATTAACATTTCACCAAATCTGAATTTCATCACATTTCAATAAAATTTCATGTGCATTTCACCATTCAAAAAGAAAAATCCAAATCCAAATAACATGAAATTGAATTTCAAATTCAAAGTCCTACAACACATATTGGAAATCATAACAGGTTCATTAAATTAGTTAACTTAGTTAACTCTCCAATCTCCCCTTTTCACTCCAAATCACTCTTTCTTACTAATCAATCTAATCAGTCATCTCTTCAATCAACTCAATCAACTGGCATCAATCTAGTTGACTAGTCAATTAAATGAGTTAACAAGTCAATCAATCCACTTAACTGGTCAAACAAATTCAATTATTTGTCAATCAACACTCCAGTTCCAAATCTCCCCCCATCTCATTTGAAAATCTATAAATACGAGATCATTTTCTCAATTTAATCTAGAATAATAGTCTTCAAAATAATTTTTTATCTTATGCAGGAATTTTAGAGCAACACCTGAGAGCCAATCAACCAACAATTATGGAGAAGAGCAATGAAAGTCACCATGCTTTTGAAGGGAGTTTTCAATTAGCTTAATTTTT
This sequence comes from Cryptomeria japonica, assembly GCF_030272615.1. NCBI lineage: Eukaryota > Viridiplantae > Streptophyta > Pinopsida > Cupressales > Cupressaceae > Cryptomeria > Cryptomeria japonica. The sequence continues at coordinate 109,576,192 of NC_081415.1, forward strand.
TAATTCTCTTATTTTGCATTTATTTCATTGATTTGTGTTTAAGGTTGTAGGCCATTTGGAGGAATTGATTATGTGTTGCATTGATGTTTTTTTATTGATGCCAACACTAGTCATTTGGATGCTTTATCGACAACCTTCTGGTCCTAGTAGGTTGAGTGGTTTCTAGTTGGTTTGGATCCAACATGATCTGGTAGGCTCTGGTTTGATTTAGTTATGGAATTGGCTTGTTCATGATACTCATGGTCATATTCAGTAAGTTGGTTCTAGTCTAGTAATCGGATGCTATCCTATTTGCTTAGAAGCCTAGTTTCTAGTTCCGGCGAGGGTTTCAAAGCCAAATATTTTGATGAAGATCTTTGATTAATTGCATAAGTGGTGTTGGTGCAGCTTCTGGTGGAGTTTCAGGATGTTGTTGGTGATCATGTTAGAGACTTGGCGGATGGAGATCATTGTCGTAGTGTGCAGACCTAAATGGGATCCCGGTTGGTCTAGGTTATGGACTAGTTTAATGAAACGTGTGGATTGGACCTCTTGATACATTTCTGGGATGTCTTATGTGTTGGATATTATTTTTTTGGTCTAAGACTGACATGGTTTGTAATTAAGTAATTGGTTTATTGTCTGGTGGATGACCTAATTGTTTATGGTCGAGGGTTTGTATATATAATGTAAAATCTCATTGTAGATCAATATGGTTATGGTAATGGTCATGGTCAAGGGATGTAATGTGCAAATAATGTAATATTGTTCAGGTAGAGGATTTGGTTGATCATTCGAGATTGAATTGGGTTTATGTAAGAGGATTTAGTCCTTCGGTATTGAGCTTAACTAGAACTGTACTCAGGCATAGGTGATGCTATCTTTGTAGTTCAAACAATTCTTTGAATTGTAGTTTGGATTTCTATGTAGTCAGTGAGACTACTTTTGTGATGAGCAGTGCGCTCTAGGTTGTTGTCCTTCTTGCAAGTATAGGCCCCTCAATTTTAATTCACATACTTACTGCAGAAGTATTATCTGACTGTGGGTAGGCTTCCCACCATGGTTTTTCCCTTTTAGGTTTTCCACATAGAAATCTTGGTGTCATGTGCATGGTATTTATTCTATGATTATTGTTTATGCTTAATTGGTTTAAATGGTATTCTGGTATTAATGTTTTGGGATCCAGTATTAAAGCTTTAATTTCTAATGGTTTTGGTAATCTGTGATAATTGATTCACCCCCCCTCTCAGTTGTCTTCCTATTATTTGAACTGTCTAACAATTGGTTTTAAGGAATAAATTGAATGAGGATGGTCAAGTTATAAGAAATAGGGCTAGATTGGTTTGTAAAGGATATTCTTAGAAGGAAGGAATTGATTATGGAGAGAATTTTTCACCTGTAGCTAGGATTGAAGATGTAATATTATTTCTTGCCTATGTTGCTCATAAGAACTACAAGGTTTATCAAATGGATGTTAAGTGTGCATTTTTGAATGGGGATCTTGATGAGGAAGTTTATTTTGAGCAACCTGATGGTTTTTCACTATCAGATGATAGAAACATGGTTTGCAGGTTAAGGAAATATTTATATGGATTGAAACAAACACCTAGAGCTTTGTATGCAAGATTGGATATGTAGTCACATAAATCTGTCCATTCTAATTAAATGAATATTTTTTATTTATTTAATAAAAAATCCACTAGCCATCAGTTAATTAAATTAATATTTATTTAATTTATCTTCAAACATTCTCCTATTAATTAAATAAATTATTCAATTTATTTTAATTAATACATTAAACCAAATTCAAAATCAATTAAATGAATAAATCATATTTATTTCATTTAAATCCCCTATTCCTCTTTTAAATAAATTAAATCAAACATTTATTTAAATCATTTATCCCCCCCGCTTACATTTTCCTACAAATGCAACTTACACATTTATTGAAATAAATTAATTTATTTTAATTAAAAATCCTATTTTCCCTCACCCACCAAACCCACTTGCAAATCTAATCCCCTTCTAGATTCTTCTAACCCCTTCCTAATTAACCTAATCCATCCCCTAATTATTGTCACATTCCTAAGCAACATGGAGTCACTTCTCAAAGACTTCAAAGTCTTTGAAAAGCATTTAATGCTTTGTGTGTTCAACAATTTAACCTCCAAAGTCTTCCAAAACCACTAATGGCTCTTACATGACCATGAATGGCTCTTACATAACCATTTATGGTTATTTTAACTTGCACTTATGTGTCTCCTCAAGCATTTATTGCTTTGACCATGTTTGTCCCTTTTGCCTTTGCACAAGAGTTTATCCATTGGATAAAAGCTTTATTCTTTGAATAAAGAATTTATCCATCCAACTAATCTCGACCTTAACTCTCAAGGTCATGTCAACCATTTAATGCTTATTCCCTCTCCTCTCAACCTATCTCACATTGACACTTGTCATACTGGGATTGGGTTGAAAGCCCTCACATGGATCTCAAATCATTCAATCCTGACCCTTGTTGAGATTACTCAATCTCAACCATCCATTGCTCCACTTTTCCTATAAATAGTGCTCATTTCTTCATAATCTAGATCCTGAAAACATGTATGCATTTAAGCTATAGTGAATTCTAGAGAGCATTTAGCATAAACTACTAATATCTTGTCATTTTGGTTAAAATAAATCATTTTAGTATCAATAGCATAGTATTATCTTTTTATTCACATTTAGAGCAAATACTTCAATCTCAAACCTCCATAAGCATCCATAGTGCAAAAAGCTGCTGAGAGCTACACTAGTTTGGAACTTGGAGAGGAGAGGAACAAAGGAGAAGGAGCCAAGAGTATGGTAGAAGGAATTTGGAGATGTCTTCTTCCATTTACATTTGTAGTTAAATGTTTTACTTTGTTCTTGGTCTCTTTTGATATGCCTGCTTAGGTTGATCTTTGGTTAAATAACACTAACCTTAATACTTGTTTCATGTTGTTTGTGTGTTATACTACCACAGGTTTTGATCTAACACTTGCCCTTTTTGTAGAGCATCATTTGGTGAACCCGACGTGAATCCAAACACCCAAAAAAATTTAATAAAAAAACAACTAACATGTTTGAATGTTGAAATTGGCACACAGGTCGCACTTTAGCGCTTTTGATCGCGTTGTAGCGCTATTGTACCAAGTTTGGCACTATTGACATTGTTTCAGCGCTTTTGATCTTGTTTTCACGCTTTTGAAATTGTTTTGGCGCTTTTACAGTTGCTGTCAATTTTTTCCTTTTAGCGCTGTTGTATTTATATTAGTGTGTTTGTGTTAAATAGTGCTTTTGTTTAAACATAGAGTAGCGCTATTGTAACAAAACGTTGTAAAAAAGACCCTGTAACCAAAAAAGTAAAATTTCTTAGGCTTGTAGAAGCCCACCATAGGTTCGGTTTTTACTAATTGTTCGCTTTTTGTGCAAGTCTAAAGCTAACTTACCTAAAAATCAATGCAAGAGCATAGATGGTTTTGCTCCCAAGATACTCACCATACATATTTCCTTGAGTAGAAACATAGCTTTTTGAAAAAGTCACTTGTGTCTTTATAAAAGTGGTGACTCCCCCATCATAGGGATCATCTATTTGTTATACTCGTGCAAGACTTAGTATATCACATCCTTACCTGCCACGGTGCGATTCATAAGGTATGTAGTACCAAAGTCAAAGAAATATCAAGATGTGGGCTGAATTTATCACAACTGGCCATTTGACCTTAGGGATACAAAGTGTTTGAAGTGTTTTCATTTTGAGTCAAAGACCAAGTACAAATTGAGCCGACTTCAGGCTTTGGAAAGAAAAACACATAAAAAAACACTTAAAGGAAAGGGTCATAAAAAGTCCAAGGATTGGGTTGATCTAGACCCATACTCATTTGTGCCTTTGAGGCAACATTCTTGTGTTTGTGTGCTTGCTTTGTTTTCTTGTCAAAGAAGAATCAAACATCAAAATCCATCAAAACAAGTATTCATCCAACACAAAAAAAATTCAGAAACCATCAAACAACCAAAAATATCAAAAACAAAGTGCAAACAACAAAGTATCAAACTTTATGACCATTCTTCACATCTTGAGAAAGAAGAATCTTCCTCAAAACATCAACTTGAAAAGAAGACCATTGAGTTCAAAGGCTTTGATCAAAAGAAGGAAATTCTTCTATCTAAATAGACAAATCTTTGTCTCTCATAGAGTTTTTCTACATCACATGCATCTCTACCTTCAAGGCAAAACAAACGAATTTGACTCAGAATCATTAAACCGTACAGATTTTATGCAATATAGAGCTTTGAGTTATCAAAAAAACCAAGGAGGCAAGATTAATCCCAACTTCTTCCCAAACATTTGTATCACATACAACATAGATCGAGAAATGCCACCAACTCCCGAAAGGGAAGAGGTAGAATTTGTTCCATTTGTGACACAAAGCTTTTATTGAAGTTAAAACATTTCATCCATTATCTCATTCACACATTATCACTTCATCATCAATCCATTTCAACTCTCAAAACATTAAGAGGTTTTTATCCTAAATTCTCTTTTGGATATTGCTTGAATCAAACACATCACATCACTTTTAGATTGTTTCTATATCTAGGATAAGCTCATCCTAAGAGACATATCTATGTAGGTTAAAACTAGTTTATGAGTGAATCCTCTCATTACTAGGTAGTTAAGTCTGTAACACATCTCAGATTTCTCTAAACCTTATCACAACAAATCTTATCAAAAACAAACAAGCAATTCAAAGAAAGAATTTCGGTCACATCTACCCTTAAGTTCTAGAGATCCACATGCAACACAATTCATCAACCATCAATCTTTCATTTCATCAACAACTCATCATCATTTTCACCCAACTTCAACAAATATTCATAAACAAAATGCCTCATACCCGATCACAGTCAAGGCAACAAGAAATGGAAATTGAAGAAGAAGAGGAAAATATCAATGAGTTTCAAGAAGCACTTGGAGGAAATGTGAATGATGAAAGCCCAAGTACTCCTACTCCTGCAACAATAGAAAGGGCCCAGCATAACCCTCTCTTTAATAGACTTTTTGATGAAATACTTAGGAGCAATGTGGATGCTCACTTTTTTAAGCTTACTCAAGAAGGAGCCAAGCTCCCCTCTGACTTTGATCTTGCGCAATTAAGACAAGCATTAGAACGACAAAGTTGCCATGAAGAAGAAAGAGGTAGAGATCCTGTTAGATATAACATTCCTCGAGGTAACCCACCACCTCCTCCTCCAAATGAAATAGAGATGTTGCAGCAATAAGTTGAAAATCTTGCCCAACAACTTCATAGTGGTGTGAAAACTAATCAATTCTCACTCAATGACATATGTCCCTATCCCTTTGATAGGAATCTTTATATGCCACCTTTTCCACGAGGATTCGAAACACCCAAATTCAAAAAGTATAGAGGAAAGGGAGATCCTCGCGATCATGTCAGAGAATTCCATTCAGCTTGCCTTGAAGTGGCATACAAGGACACATACCTAATGTGACCTTTTCCCCAAAGCTTGGGAGGAACAACCACATCATGGTTTTCCCGACTACTGGGTGGCATTAGGACCTTTGAAGAGCTAGTTCAGAAGTTCTTGGCACATTACTCTCATAACATTGAATGTGATATCACCATGGCTGATATGTGTAACACTAAACAAAAACCAAGTGAACTATTCTCAGTATTCTTGCAACGATGGCGTCAAATGTCTAGCAAACATTCTCTTCAGTTACCTGAACAAGAACTAGTGGAAATATTTATTTCCAACTTAAACGAAGAAATGGAATTTCACTTGGATGTCAAAGACACAGACTCTTTCAATGACATGATCACCAAGGGCTTAAAATGTGAGCGAGATCTCATCAAGAAAGGACTTATCAAAATCTATAATGAACCAAAGGATGGTCCTCGCCCTTCAATAGTGACAAACCAAGCATCTGGAACAAAAACAAAAATATCGTCAATGATGGGATTGTGGATGCCAGAACTATCAAAAGTGCACAACCTGTAGTTCGATTTGTAGGACAGAATCCCCCACCTTAGACTAACATAGTTGTTCCTTCAAATCAAAGCCACATCACATCTCACAATGAACCCAAACCTCATCAACAAAAAAAAAAGTGAACATACACTCCCTTAGGGGAACCCATCGAAACAGTGTTGCGGTAACTGGTTTCTCAAAATTTGGTAACTCTACCTAAAACATCAAACTATGAACCTCAAGTCAAACCTGCATGGTGGAGGGATACTGAACATTGTGATTTCCATCAAGGGAGAGGACACAAGACAAATAATTGTCACAGATTGAAAGATCTTATTCAGGATCTTATTGACCAAGGTGAAATTGAAATTGAAGGGCATGACCCAAAGACAACAAACAATGATCATCTGATGTTCAAAAATCCACTTCCATCACAAGATCAAAGGGGTCCTTCCACTTCCAGGAGAGGCACTAATACCACTGATTATACATAGGCTACGTATAATTATACTGTAAATCACCTGTATGATGCCAATGAACAAATTGCAATTGCAATGTTGTTACACATCGTAGCAAGGTTACCATAAAGGCAGCTCCACAAGGCACCACCTCCATACCAAATAAGTATAATCGTGTGGAACAATTAGACAAAACACCTGCACTTATATCCATTTTAGAGCTATTGCACCTATCTCCATCTCATAAAACAATCTTGGATCAAGCTCTCCAAGAGGTGTCAGTCCCTGCAAACCTAAATACAGATCAATTCCAAGCCATGGTTGGAAGTCTAAAGTCATCACCTTGTCTCACTTTTTCTGAAAGTGACAACTCTTCCTTCCAGCAACCCCATAACACTTCACTACACATTGAAGGCTTTATCAACCAACATAGGATCAAGCGAGTCTTGATCGACAATGGAGCAGGCTTAAATATTTGTACACTATAGTTGGTCACCACTTTGGGATATGCAATAGAATTAGTGGATCCCCGTAAGAAGATCACAATCAAAGCCTATGATGATGCAGAGCATTCATCCAAAGGAGATGTGGTGCTACCAATCCGAGTGGGCCCTATGGTGAAACACATCATCTGTCAGGTTTTGGACCTTCCTCTACCATGCAATCTATTGTTAGGAAGACCTTGGATACATGCCATGCAAGCCATTCCATCTACCTACCATCAATGTATCAAGTTCCCACATAATGGTGTAAAGATCACAATCCTGGGCGATGCAAATCCCTTTGCATATTTTCATAATATCAGTCATCAACCAGAGATTACCATTCCTAACAATAGAGAAGCCATTTCCTCTACATCATATATAAGTCCAGCCTCTCTTGCCAGTTCAGACACCACTATACCCAAGCAAGAAAAGCTTAAGATGAAAATAGCAGAGGAAGGTCCTGGGGGATACAGCTTAAGTCAACTCTTTTGTGTGGGACAAGTGCCCATTTCTCCTAGAACACATGGCAAACCACAACAGTTACTTCAGCAACCACTGATCACGCCAACATGTGCTTTGATGCCATCCTTGGGAAGAGTCAAGAAGAAGAAACCAAAGATGAGGACTTAGTGGAATGGATCTATAAAGATCCCATCACCACTGATATGCCGCAAGCTACACTTCCCATGGATCAGTATGGCAAAGGCCTCCTCATTATGAAAATAATGGGTTATGATGGTCAGAGTGCTTTGGGACCTTGCAAACAAAGAACACATGAACCACTGCTACCGAAATTAAAGCCCAAAGATAATATAGGCCTAGGCTTTGAAAATGAGATCTTTTCTAAGCTCAGATTCAAAGGAAAACCCAGCAAACCACTATATCAGCCTATGGCAAAGAAGACACCTTTCATTATCAAAGCAGCATCAAACACCATTGCAACTGCCCCACTGAGGCTCAAAATCCCAACACAACCATCTACAACACCAATCATCCCACCAATCAAACCAGTAATCCCATCAGCAGCAGAAAAAATATCAATAGCACCATTAGCAACAGCAACTGTATCAGAACCCATAGTAGTATCTACAACACTAGCAGTTCCAGTAGAAGTAGCTGAGTCAACATTACTGATACTCCCCATATCAAATTCATTGATCCCCATCATCCTTCCTGTAACACCGATCATTTCATCTACAAAGGTACATCAACCGATCACACCTACAGTATTTAACACAAAGGACATCCCAATATGGTATAGTAATCGGATCCTAGAAAGTGATTCAAAGACCGACTCACATGAATGGGAATTTGATTCCATCTAGCTTAATACTTCAGATGAGGAAGACACATCACTACCTCCACCTCGCAAAGACATCCCTATTTATGGAGAAGCACAAATAAAAACCTCTTGGGTTCCTGAGCTAGAAACTTCTTCTACAGATCCTATGTCACATCCTACGTCTGATTCTGATAGGGAGAGTACCATCAATGACCTTCACCATAACGTCTTAACCCTCACTGATACATCTAATGAACTTAACCTAATGGATGAAGTAATGCCCATTATTCATCCTGAACTCATCAAATGGAACCAACCTAATCCCCCATGTCTTGACCACTTCCAAAACGATGAGGCCATCATTGACTTTTTGGAATTAAGGGTTAACATACCAAGCAAAGATCACAAAGTTGGATTCGCCATTGAACTTAATAGCACAACATATTTTGGGGTGGATGCCAAACCTTTCAACTACAAAAATATAACAATAAAACATGGATCTTCCAGTGAAAACCACACCGTGGCACTGTTTGATTCAACAAAAGTAAAAAGAAAGAGCGTATCCAATGGTGAAAACCTCTCTAAGGCACTTGAGGATGAAAGGTTTGACATCCTTCCCTGCAACACACAACAGGAACAATCAACGATTCTCATCGAGGAAACCAAAGAATACAACATGGGGACTCCTGAAACTCCTCACCACATACATTTGGCATCTCTTCTAACTCTAGAGGAACAACCTAAATTTGTAGAGTTCTTTCAAAAGCGTCAAATCAACTTTGCATGGTCATATGCAGACATGCCTAGGCTTGATCTTGATTTAGTCATGCATCACCTCACAGTAGCAAAAGGAGCCAAACCTATCAAGCAGAAGCTTCGTAAGATGCATCCTTAGATTGCAGTACTAGTCAAAGCAGAACTCAAGAAACTTTTGGATGTTGGTTTCATTAGACCAATCGATTATGCAGATTGGATATCTAATATTGTGCATGTTGACAAACCAAATGGGGGCATCCGTATCTGTACTAACTTCAGAGATCTAAATAAGGCATGTCCTAAGGATGATTTCCCCCTACCAAATATCGACATCATAGTGGACCTAACAGCAGGGCATGTCATGCTTTCACTCATGGATGGCTTTTTCGGATATAATCAGATAAAGATCGCACCAAAGGATCAACATAAGACAGCCTTCACATGTCCATGGGGCACATACTTCTAGAATGTAATGCCTTTTGGTCTAAAGAATGCAGGAGCAACCTATCAACGAGCAATGACCACCATCTTCCATGACATGATGCATACTATGATGGAAGATTATGTTGATGACTTACTAGCAAAATCACTCACCAGAGAAGGGAATCTCAACATATTAGATAAAATCTTTGATAGACTGGAACAATACCATGTTCGACTCAACCCAAAGAAATGTGTCTTTGGAGTAACCTCCGGGAAGCTTCTAGGATACATTGTCTCAAGCAAAGGTATTAAGGTCAACCCAGCAAAGGTAAAAGCAATCATGGACATACCACCTCCAAAGAACATCAGTCAGCTAAGGACATTACAAGGATGGCTACAATCCATCCACTGATTCGTTGCACAACTGGTAGATAAGTGTCACCCCTTTACACATCTGCTACACAAAAACATCCACTTTCAGTGGGATGCAAGATGCTAGCAAGCATTCCAGATTCTTACATATTATCTCATGAATACGCCATTGTTGATCCCACCAGATCCAAGTAGACCTTTGTTACTCTATATATCAGGAACAAGTACAGCATTAGGTGTACTATTAGCACAACATAATGCAGAAGGGAAAGAGTGCACTGTTTACTACATCTCTCATACACTGGTTGGCTATGAACTCAATTACACATCTATTGAGAAAGCTTTCCTAGCAGTAATCCTGGTAGCCACTAAACTGAGGCACTATCTATTAACACACAAGGTACAACTCATTGCAAAGATTGATCCACTCAAGTATTTACTCAGCAAAGTAGCATTGACAGGCTGCTTGGCCAAATGGGTGATGATTCTAAGTGAATTTGACATTGAGTATTTAGACCGTAAAGCTATCAAAGGACAAGTCATTGCAAATCACCTGGCCGATGCACCCCTCATAGGTGATCACCCCCTCATTTCCAATTTTTCAGATGAAGAGATCTTCATGATCACAACAACACAACCATGGAAACTATACTTTGATGGTTCGTACACTAGGCATGGCTCGAGGGCAAGCATTCTATTTATCACACCTCAAGGTGACAGCATCCCAAAGTCTTACAGGCTCGCATTTCCATGCACCAACAACATAGTAGAGTATGAGGCCTTAATCACAGGACTCGGGCTAGCCATACAATGGAAATTACAAGAACTACAAGTATATGGCGACTCCCAACTAGTCATTCGACAAGAAACTAATGAATATCAGACCAAGGATGACAAAATCATGCCATACAAAAACATGGTGGACAAATTAAAGGTATCATTTACTAATATCACCTTTGAACATATACCAAGAGATCAGAATCGAGTTGCTGACGCTATGGCTACCATCGCATCTCTCTTAGATCTTCCATAGAATTCAACACGCTACGAGTTCTTGGTAGAACAACTTTGGATCCTCGCTTATGATATCCCCAAATTTGAGATGATATGTCACCTAATTGGTTCTGAATCCCCATGGTATGGTGAGTTTTACACCTATCTTCATGATCACACCCTTCCTCCTAACCAATCGAATAACCAATGTATAACCTTGATTCGCCAAACTGATCGATATACCATTATTGCCGAAACCCTATACCAACGCAGTCTTGATGGTACTCTCCTTCGATGTCTAGAACAAGATGAGATAAAAAAGGCCTTGGAAGAGGTACATGAAGGAATTTGTGGAACTCATGCAAGTGGTCTGTCACTAGCCAAGAAAATCCTGCGCACTAGATACTATTGGCCATCCATGGAAAAAGACTCCTACTACTTTGTCGGGAAGTGCAAAAAATGCCAAGTTCATGGAGACCTAATACATGCACCAGCACAGGAAATACAACCAATCACAACACCATGGCCTTTTTGTCAATGGGGTCTTGACCTTGTGGGTAAAATCCATCCATCTTCATCCAATGGCCATAAATTCATTATTACCGCCACTGAATATTTCACAAAGTGGATCGAAGTTGTTCCACTTACCCAAGTTACCAGCAAACAAATCGCCTCATTCATCCTCAATTACATCATCTACCGGTATGGTGTACCCATGTCCATCATCATAGATAATGGTCTCCCTTTCAAAAATTAGGATGTTTGTGAACTCTGTGAGAAATTTCACATCCAACACTGCTTTTCCACTCCCTATTACCCACAAGCCAATGGTCAGGTCGAAGCGTCAAACAAGAACATATTAACAATCCTAAAGAAGACAATCAATGATGTCGGTCGTGATTGGCATGTTCAATTGAATCCAGCACTATGGGCATATCGAACTAGCATTTGAACCCCTACAGGTGCAACTCCATACTCATTGGTCTATGGTGCAGAAGATATTTTACCTATTGAAGTTGAGATACCATCACTACAGGTTTCCTTACACAATCTCATCGATGATGAAGCATACAGAGTATCCCGTCTTTAGGACTTAGAGCTACTTGATGAGAAGCGACAAGCTGCATACAATCACCTCAAAGCCTATCAGCAGTGCATGAGCAAAAGCTATAATCATCAAGTTAGACCTCGTACATTCGAGATAGGTGATCTTGTTCTTCGAGAAAATCCTCGTAACCAGCCCAACCGAGAACATCAAGGAAAGTTTGAATCAAATTGGTTGGGTCCATATGTTTTCACTGTTGTATTTGGGCCTGGGGCATATCAGTTGGCTACTTCAGAAGGAGAACCGCTAGCAGATCCGATCAACAGCATGCACCTCAAATGGTTTTATACCTAAAATATGTACAGAGCATCAGGCTCCCATATATGCTGGCAAAAATACCAAAAACATCTAGATAAAATGACTTGAAGAAAATACAAAAACACCAAAAAGAGTAAAGAAAAATCATGCATCCAAATGGTGAACAACCACTCTGGTGGCAACTTGGGTAAGTGCGATGGTGAAAACCTGGCAAACAGGTGCCACTCGTAAAGGCTATCGCTCCATTGTCTTTTAGACTTGTTGTGATCACATTCACTGCATCCATATCCATCCATCCACACCATGGCTTGTTATTAATCTGCAATCAAGAAATTACTTCATGCGTCTTGCATCTCGCTTTTTCATAGTCATATCTAAACTGGGGGAAATGCCCCTAACCTATTGATGGAAGTGGATTATACATTATTCTTATGATTCATTGGGCTCAACATTCAAAACTATCTCACAAAATTCAAAAACATTCAAAACAACCATCAAAATCCAAAAACATTCAAAACAATCACAAAATCCAAAAACATGATAAAACATCAAAAAAACACACAAAAACATGGCCACACATTGTACATACTCATCCAAGCAGATACCAAACAAGCATTGAACAATTCTTGCATGATGATCACTTCTTAACATCGACCAAACAATCAACATCAACACTCAAAAATTGGCTTCAACAAGGATGCATCCTTCCTTACCAAAACAAAGACAAAATGACGTTTTATTTGACAAGAAAATTGTGTTAAGCTATCAAATACTTGGTTGATTTGTGAAGTAATTCATTTGTTTATATGTATTAGGTTCCTACAGCATTGTTTGTGTGTCTTCCGCAGATTGTTCCAATGAAGTTCTGGGGCATGTACTAATGGTGTCTACGTGGGAAGTTCACTAAGCTACATGATCTTATGCAAAATGCAGTCATAGATCACTATGGCTTGCTGACTACAGTGTATACCTCGACCATATGAGCATGAACCATTACCAAGGATCCATATTCTTTATTCTTTATGTACATACTGTTTGCTTACTGAACAATTCTCTTTCTTTAGTTCCTCCTACCTCCTCCAATTGGATAAAGCTTTTATCTCTTATTACAGTATGCACTTGTCTCAGGATATGATCAATTCAAGAATAAGGAGGATGATCCAAGTCATGCATGATAGGAGCATACTCCTTGTCTGTTCTGCAAGCAATACTCGGGTCAACTTGATCCATTATATCAAGTTGCTTGTATTAACTTGCTATATCAATTCCATGTAAGAAATACTCTTGTCATCTTGAATCATTATGTCAAGATGCTTGCATTTTCTTACAACATTTTAAATCTCAATGATGAAAATAGAGCACTATGGATTGTCATTTCACCTCATATGTTTATATATTGCCTTTCATTGCATATCACCCATCCATTCACTCATTCATATGTATGATTTGTATGCAAATATAAACAAGGTTAATATGAACAGTTATGTAAGAATTGAGCTAGTCTTGGATACAATCGCGACCGAGTACTCTGATACATCATCAATGCATCATGCAAAGTCTCAAAACCCTTGCATTCATCATGGTCATATCATCCTTACATTTAGTTGCATTTTGCATCCAGTACATTCATGTCATTTTTTTAATTAAATTGCATATAGTTCATTTAATTTATTGACATTAATCATTTGCATCATTGCATAATCATGATGATTAGATTCATATGATCAAATTATCCTTGATTGTATTAACCATTTACTATGCATTCATCTAGTGTAAATTATCAATTATCATTTTATCATCCCTTGTCATCCTTTCTCATTTATCATTGCACCCATTCATTTATCTATTCATTAGTTAAAAGGTGCATTCATTCATCCATTATTAAGTGTCTTATTATGCTCATTTTAGGATTCATTTACATTGCATTCATTATCCTTTTTCAATTGCATTAAGGTGCAGTTATTAAACCATAAGTTACATTATCATCACATTATCATTTTTACTTAATCATATTTAGGCATTTAAAATCATAAAACCATTTGTCTCCAAACATTGGTTCATACCATTTTATATATCTATTATACATATGCATTCATTTAGACATCATCATATAAACATTTGTACTTTACATTTTGTTTATCCATATTACATTCATCTAAAAACATCTAGATGCATATCCATACATAAACCATTCATTCTTTGCATTAACATCATTGCATATCATTATCTCATCATTATATCAAACATGAAGCACAAAAAAATCCTGTTCCTAAATCATCATAAGCGTACATCATCATCATGGCATTACATACATAAAGCATTACATCAAACAAAATAGGCACACATGTATAAACCTCCATTCATATGTCAGTATCCAACATCATAACTCATCATAAAACATGCATATAGGAATCATCTCATAAATGCATACATATACATGTATCCATCTAAGCAATAAACTCATAAAAACACCATCCTGCATAGCATCCATACATCACAATATGCATATGATCAAAAAATGGGATCTCCTCATATATATCATCTCATGTATCAGAGTACAATGAAGTCTACAAAATCAGCTACCAAGAGCCATCCAAGACATAGTCCAAAATAACAAATACAAATATATATATGCAAAATACTCTCTCAGATGCCACTCTGCCCAAATGCTACACCACCATCACCACCTGCTCCCCCACTAGTCCCCACACCATCTGATCTATCTCTCTGTGGAGGCCCCATAAAACCCCCACTAGCTTCTGCACCCCTTGACCTATCTCTCCGTAGAGGACCCATCACATCCCCACTGCTCTACATCCTCTGGGATCACTCTGATCTGGCCTGTCGCATCTATGAATAACTCAGTGCTCATTGACTAGATGGTACCACCTGCTCATATAGGCCCCGCCAATAATCAACTTCTCCACCTGCTCTCTGTACCTCCCTCGCCAATGCCTCTACAGATGGCCCCTGTCCCTGTACTCCCTCCAAAACCCTCACTCTCTCCTACAACTGGACCACCCTGTCAACAGCCTGATCTCTCTCTCGTAGCACTATAGTCAGCTCTGACTCTTGTGCAAATAGCTGCACATCTCTCGCTGCAACCTCTACCTCCAAATCCTCTAGTCGTGTCTCAACTGCTGTCAGTCAAGTATGCAAATGTGCTAGCATATGCTCCCAAGGATCACCACCCCATGTCGCTCCCTCCCCTGTCTCCATAGGTGCCTCTCCAGTAGCTCCCTCCCCTCTATCCATCGGGATCTCCCTCTCCATACCGTGGCCACCTAATCTGACTCCTCCCAGCACCAACGGCCCTTGTGATATTCGCAGTGGCAATCCGCCTCTCCCTCTTTGCTGGACTCGACCACCTAAGCCACCTAAACCACCACCTCCACCATCTCCTCCTCCTCCTCCCCCACCTCCACTATCTCCTCCTCCACCCCCACCATCTCCTCTCCCTCCTCCACCTGCAATCGGTCCTCGACCTTCTCCCCTCCTCCATCTCTGTCCCCTCTCATCCTCAAACGCAGGAACCAGCTCTATTGGATCAGATATCTGTAGAATCGGATGAGCTGCCATATACTGTGTATACTCATTTGATACCCCAACATCCATCACCCTCGGCCATATATCCTATGGCCTCGCCTAAAGCGTCCAGAACTCCGCCAATGCCTGATCATATGGAAGTACTAGCCCCCATGCATACCTCTCTCAGACCACTCTCGCATACTCTCTTGATCCTCTCGGCAATCCCTGCTGCCGTCCAAACTGTCTCAGAACCTTGCCCGACACCTGTCTCTCTACATGATAAGATGTCCTCCCAATGAGGAATATGGTCACAAAAACATACGGTAGTGCCTCTACATCATTATCCCATGGCTCACACTCCAGATAAGGTCTCCACATCACGGCATCCAGATCATCCAATGTCCGCCACCACCACTCTAACTTCCCTAGGTGGGGCTGACTCATCATATCATTGTACATAAACATATAGGGTTGGTCGACTGCTCGAAATCTCAAACTCATTGGTCGAGTCACTGGTAAGTTCTCCCATGCCCAAATGTGTAGTAGCGTCACTCCCACTGCTAATGAGCCCCTCCCGCGGTATACGACCTCATGCAACTCTTGATATAAGTGCGCTAGCATGCACGGTCCCTAGGCAAATCGGGTCCCCTCTATAATCATCATCTCGATCACCTCACCCCAACCAATGGCCAGACCTTGTGATCGCCTATCTAGGCACAGTAGTCCTCCCACAATACCTGACAAAACTATTGGTAGCGGCTCGTACCAATGTTAAGATGTCCTCCCAAGCAATAGAGCCATCATCAATAAACACGTCCTCATCAAAGACTCGCTAAACTACTACAGTCCCCCATGATCTGTCATAGGTGACTAGCTCACCCCGAATGGGAATATGAAGGATACGCCACAAATCCTCCAAAGTCACTATCATCTCCCCCTATGCAAGGTGAAATGTGCATGTCTCACTGTACTAGTGCTCTGCTAAAGATGTAATCAACCCGTGATTCATCTGAATCACGAGCATATGCATCACATCATACAGCCCAATCACTGCAATACAATCAGTCTCGACCTTTGTCAGCCAATCCCGCAACCCCTATGTCGTTGGATGTCTCTCACGTAACTGTAACACGCGTAGATCCTCCTGCATACGGGCATCAATCAATCATCATCAGTTGTTTTGTTTTCAAACTTTTTAAAGTTTAAACCTAGACTATCAACAGATACTTTGATCAAGTATCTTCGAGTCTTAATAGGTAAGCAATCATGGCACACCTAGACTTCAACAAGCATTTATCCTAATGACCTAAGTCTCATCGGGGCTGCTATGGCTCAAAACAACTCCCACTTCACATCGCCATCTATCCATCATTGACATCGGAAAATTTTTGTTCACACACACTGGGGCATCTATCATCCTCAAACAATAGTGCTACTTCTTGACAATAGCGCTAAACCCTTAACCAAAGCGCTTAATCAGCTATGCAAAAGCACTAAAACTACAAACGCGCTACAACAACTATGCAATAGCGCTGCTTAAAGAAAAAGCGCTCAATCGACCCCTCAATAACGCTCAAAAAAACAAAAGCTCCTAAACATACCTACAATAGTGCTAGTATTTTCAACAGTGCCGAAACAACAGCACAATAGCGCCATTGCAGCACAAAAGCACTAGTTAATTGGACAAAAGTGCCAAAACATAGTTTCAGTGCTATTGTCCTAAGTCAACTTGGACTCAGCAAAAAACATATCAAAAATGCATGAAATCCAAAATTTTAAATTTGTGTACCGCTGGTCTGTAGTCATCTGGCCGCTGGAATTGACGGACTTGCTCAAAATGGTGCTCTACAATAGGTACCGGCATCCTGACTGCTGCTCGCTCCTCTCAAACGTCACTATTAGAGCTCTAGTTTCACACTGGTCGCGGTAACAAATGATCCTATTTTCACCTCTTTCTCCCCATTTAAACCATTCGCAGTCACCGTAACTTTCCCCCGCTCACTGTCGTGGTCCCCGTACACTTCTCAAGCCTCCCATTTCTCCATTTTAACTCCAATTTCTTCTATTTTTCACCTGCATTGCTAACTTCTTCTCTTCTACCACCCTGCCAATTTTCATTCTTTTTCGAGAGATTGCCCAATTTTTCAAAAAAATTCAGCCCATCTCTCGATAGGGCATACCACCCACTAAATTAACATTTATGGGGCATATTTCTTCACACCTATTTTTCTTTCATTGAAACGATGCGATAAACCACACCGTCTCAAAGAGGGGCAAATGTAGTCACATAAATTTGTCCATTCTAATTAAATGAATATTTGCTATTTATTTAATTAAAAATCCACTAGCCATCAGTTAATTAAATTAATATTTAATTAATTCATCTTCAAACATTCTCCTATTAATTAAATAAATTATTCAATTTATTTTAATTAATTCATTAAACCAAATTCAAAATCAATTAAATGAATAAATCATATTTATTTCATTTTAAATCCCCTATTCCTCTTTTAAATAAATTAAATCAAACATTTATTTAAATCATTTATCCCCCCCACTTGCATTTTCCTACAAATGCAACTTGCACACATTTATTGAGATAAATTAATTTATTTTAATTAAAAATCCTATTTTCCCTCACCCACCAAACCCACTTGCAAATCTAATCCCCTTCTAGATTCTTCTAACCCCTTCCTAATTAACCTAATCCATCCCCTAATTATTGTCACATTTCTAAGCAACATGGAGTCACTTCTCAAAGACTTCAAAGTCTTTGAAAAGTATTTAATGTTTTGTGTGTTCAACAATTTAACCTCCAAAGTCTTCCAAAACCACTAATGGCTCTTACATGACCATTAATGGCTCTTACATAACCATTTATGGTTATTTCAACTTGCACTCATGTGTCTCTTCAAGCATTTATTGCTTTGACCATGTTTGTCCCTTTTGCCTTTGCACAAGAGTTTATCCATTGGATAAAAGCTTTATTCTTTGAATAAAGAATTTATCCATTCAACTAACCTTGACCTTAACTCTCAAGGTCATGTCAAGCATTTAATGCTTATTCCCTCTCCTCTCAACCTATCTCACATTAACACTTGTCATCCTGGGATTGAGTTGAAAGCCCTCACATGGATCTCAAATCATTCAATCCTGACCCTTGTTGAGATTACTCAATCTCAACCATCCATTGCTCCATTTTTCTTATAAATAGAGCCTATTTCTTCATAATCCAGATCCTGCAAACTTGTGTGCATTTAAGCTATAGTGAATTCTAGATAGCATTTAGCATAAACTACTAATATCTTGTCATTTTGGTTAAAATAATTCATTTTAGTATCAATAGCATAGTATTAGCTTTTTATTCACATTTAGAGCAAATACTTCAATCTCAAACCTCCATAAGCATCCATAGTGCAAAAAGTTGCTGAGAGCTACACTAGTTTGGAACTTGGAGAGGAGAGGAACAAAGGAGAAGGAGCCAAGAGTATGGTAGAAGGAATTTGGAGATGTCTTCTTGCATTTACATTCGTAATTAAATCATTTACTTTGTTCTTGGTGTCTCTTTTGATATGTCTGCTTAGGTTGATCTTTGGTTGAATAACACTAACCTTAATACTTGTTTCTTGTTGTTTGTGTGTTATACTACCACAAGTTTTGATCTAACACTTTCCCTTTTTGTAGAGCATCAGGATAAATATCTTTTGAAGCTTGGTTTTACTAAGGGAAGTGCTAACATTAATCTATATTATAAAATCACTGATGATGATATACTAACTATTGAAGTACTTGTTGATGACATTATTTTTGGAGTTGAAGATATTTTATACATGGAATTTTCTAAGAATATGGAGAAAAAATTTGAAATGTCTATGATTGAGAAAATCAATTTTTTCTTAGGTTTGCAGATACTCACACTAATAAAGATATTTTCATCTGTCAAACTAAGTATGCTAAGGAATTGTTGAAAAAATTTGGTATGGGAGATTCTAAACCGGTAAGTACTCCTATGGTTACAAGTGAGAAATTGACAATAAAAGATGTTTTTGCACATGTAAATCCTAGAAGGTACAAATATATGATTGGAGGTCTGCTTTATTCGACTCAGACTAGACCTGACATAATGAATGATGTTTCTATTATATCAATATTTCAAAGTGATCCTAGAGAAAATCATGAGTGTGTGGTGAAAAGGATTTTTAGATACTTGCAAGGTACATCAAAATATGGTTTGTGGTACCCTAAGGATGATGACTTTACTTTATGTGCATATATCGATGTTGATTGGGATGGAAATGTTGATGACCAAAAAAGTACTTCTGGTGGAGATTTCTTTCTTGGAAAGAATTTGGTTTCATGGATCAACAAGAAGCAATCATGTACTTCTTTATCTATTGTTGAAGTTGAGTATGTTGTTGTTGCTACTAACTATACACAGGCTCTATGGATGAAGATTTGAAGGATATAAAGGTGGATTATAATGGACTGGTATTTATTCACTCTGATAACTCTACTACTAATGATATATCAAAGAATCTAGTATTTCATTCTAAGACAAAGCACATATCTATCAAGTACAACTTTTTGAAGGAAAAGGTGGAAGAAAATGAAGTTAGATTGGTTTATGTGAACACTAAAGAAAAGATTGCAGATATTTTCACTAAACCTTTTCCTAAAGAATCATTTGAGTACCTCAAAGACAGATTAGGATTTTTGGCCCCTCCGGTAGAGACTTGATTGATGCGGCTTGGCATCAGTCCGGTATGCATTATCAGAGATACTATTCATTATGGCACTGATGTGGGGATGCTACTGCTCAAGGGGAGTAGCCATCTTTTTTATTCAATGATTTATGTTTTTGCTTTGATATTTTTGTCAGATTTCTAGCATTGATGTCAAAGGGGAAGAGATATTGAGGTGAAAAACTAAAAAGAAAAGGGGAGAGATATATGTATAATTCAAAGCTTTACAGTGATATCATTGATAGGGGGAGTTTGGTCTTTGTTGTAGAACTTCATTACTGTGGGAGATTGATGGTTGTCCTACATTGGGGGAGACTTGTTTGGCATTTATTGGTACTTAGATGTTTTTCACATCTAGTGTTGCCGTCAATGCCAAAGGGGGAGATTGTTGGCCATTTGGAGGAATTGATTATGTGTTGCATTGATGCTTTGTCATTGATGCCAACACTAGCCATTTGGATACTTTATTGGCACCCTTCTGGTCCTGGTAGGTTGAGTGGTTTCTAATTGGTTTGGATCTGGCATGATCTGATAGGCTCTGGTATGATTTGGTTATGGAATTGGCTTGTTTATGATACTCATGTTCATATAAAGTAAGTTGGTTTTGGTCTTGTAATCGGATGCTATCCTGTTTGCTTAGAAGCTTAGTTTCTATTTCTAATGAGGGTTTCATCGGCAGATCTTTTGATGAAGATCTTTGATGAATTGCATAAGTGGTGTTGGTGCAGCTTCTGGTGGAGTTTCAGGATGTTGTTGGTGATCATGTTTGATACTTGGTGGATGGAGATCATCTCTATAGCATGTGGACCTATATTGGTTCCCAGTTGGTCTAGGTTATGAACCGGTTTAACGAAATGTGTGGATTGGACCTCTCGATATGTTTTCAGGATGTCTTATGTGTTGGATATTATTTGTTTGGTCTAAGCATGACATGGTTTGTAATTATACAATTGGTTTATTGTTTGGTGGCCGACCTAATTGTTTATGGTCGAGGGTTTGTATATATAATGTAAGATCTCATTGTAGATCAATATGGTTATGGTAATGGTCATGGTCAAGGGATGTAATGTGCGAATAATGTTATATCATTCAGGTAGATGATTTGGTCGATCATTGGAGATTGAATTGGGTTTATGTAAGAGGATTTAGTCCTCTGATATTGAGCTTAACTAGAACTTTACTCAAGCATAGGAGATGTTATCTTTGCAATTCAAACACTTTTTCGGATTGTAGTGTGGATTTCTATGTAGTCAGCGTGATTCCTTTTGTGATGAGCAGTGTGCTCTAGGTTGTTGGCCTTCATGCAAGTGTAGACCCCTCAATTGTAATTCACATACTTCTGCAAAAGTATTATTTGACTGTGGGTAGGCTTCCCACCATGGTTTTTCCCTTTTTTAGGTTTTCCACATAGAAATCTTGGTGTCATGTGGATGGTATTTATTCTGTGATTATTGTTTATGCGGAATTTGTTGTCCAAAAGAATCTGCCAAAACTATCAAAACTGTGTTACCAAAATGTGTGCTCCCCCTGAGCTGATGATGTCCCTGCTAATCATTTTTCTCAACTCAGGGGGAGCACACATTTTGGTAACATAGTTTTGATAGTTTTGGCAGATTCTTTTGGACAACATTTTTTTGGACACTTTTTGAATTTTTCTCATGAGTGTTGCCATCAATGACAAAGGGGGAGATTGTTGGCAAATACACACTCTAATGAGAAATTATAGGTGATTGAAGGTTTTGTCATTGATGGCAACCTTACAATCATATGTTACCGATAGGCACTAGCACTGGAAGACTCTACATCGGCATACAGTTCACCGACACTGAAAAGATTGATTACCGACACCATGGCCGACAGGAATTTTGTTTAATTATATTTTGTATTTAATTGTAAAGTATTTTTGTAAGCCGACATGGAGGATTGTAATAAGACTCATATAAGTATGAGATCTTGTAGATCATTTAGTAGAAGTGGATATATGGTTAGATTATTGCAGACATAATGTGTGAATTGTAAGGCAAATTTTGGATAAGGGTTTATGATTATTGCAAAGCTTAAACCGGTACTGAATTTAGCATAGCAGATGCTAATCTGAAGTAGTACATGACATTAGATTTGTATAACCCATTTTTGTAATTTAGTGAGACTTCTTTTGTAATTGAGCAGTGAGCTCTAGGCACTTGGCCTTCCTGCATCTGTAGGCCCCTATTGTAATAGTAATATTCTCTTATTGACCAGTAAGCGAATATTGTGGGTCACAAATCCCACCGAGGTTTTTCCCACACTGGGTTTCCTCATTAAATTATTGTGTTATGGTGTGTCTTTAATGTTGTGCTTATTGTTCTTATTTGTCACATTAATTTTGGTTTACCGGTACACAGTTTTGGAATGCTTTTCATATAATAAGTTCAGAAAATTTATTAACCGATTAGATACTGATTCACCCCCCCCCCCTCTCAGTATCTTTGGGAATCCTAACAGAATTGGTTTAACTACTATTTTGGTATTTGGTTTAAGCATTTCAATATTAATATTTTGGGTTCTGGTATTAAAGTTTTAATTACTAATGGTTCTGGTAATCTGTGACAACTGATTCACACCCCCCCCCTCAGTTGTCTTTCGATTATTTGAACTGTCTAACAAAGGTTGCTAAATTAGTTAAGGATTTTGTGATTCATCCTTTTATTATAATTATCTATGTTTAACCTAACATATTTTAAGCATGAAAACAATGGTGAATACTTCAACCCAAGCTACAACAAGCACTAGTTTCACATCTCAAACTGCACTAAGTGTTACAATGTCAAGCATGTTGAATACTTCAAACCAAGCTACAACAACCATGGATCAAAACACTATTCCTTTTATGGGAAATACTTATAGGATCAACACAACATTGATCCAAACATAGATCTTGTCTCAAAAAGTAGAGAGCCTCCAAAAATAGATGACCAACATGTAAACAGTGAATGGCAAGAAGCACTATACTATTAAGGACCTTCGTCCTTATCCTTTGGATAGGACTTTCTATATGCCACCTTTTCCACCATATTTTGAGACACCAAGGTTTGACAAGCATAGAGGAAAATTTGATCCCCAAGATAATGTCAGGGGATTCTTGATAGCATATATCAAAGTGGCCCATGAAGACACATACTTAATGCGCCTATTTCCAAAAAGTATTGGAAGGACCGCATAGAATGGTTTTCACATCTACCGCCTAAGGTTGCTTCATGGGGTGAGTTGGTTAAGCTATTCATCATAAAAATTTACACAACATACACAATCTAGTTACCCTAATGGATTTGTGTGCAACCAAACAAAAGGAAGGTGAAGCATTTGCTACATTCTTGCAAAGATGGAGAGCTCTATATCGTAGGTGTCTCGGTCACATTCCCAAAGCTGAGAAAGTAGACATTTTTACTAAGCACCTTGTTCCCCAAGTCAAAATATCTATTGCAAATGTAATATTTAAGAACTTTCAAATAAATCACAGAAAAGGGCATAAAATGTGAAAAAGGCTTGTTAGAACAAGGAATATTGAAACATCACAAGAATAATGGACCAATCATAAATACAAGCAATGAAAAGCCAAAGTTTTGGTCTAAAAACAAGAATGTTAAAAATGATGGGGTTGTAGATGCCCGTGTTGTTAATAGATCTCAACCAGTAGTATCACTTCAAGGACCAGTTGATTCTTTTAATAGGAATAAAACTCAAAACAGCAATGCAAATGCCAATGCGACTCAGTCAAGCAATACAAGACCCCCAAGGATCAATGCACCAAAAATAAATTTCACACCATTGGGGGAACCAATTGAGTCATCTCTTAAGAAGTTGATACAAAATAATACCATAACATTTCCAGAGGCTCGACCCCACAAACCTGGTCCATTCAAGCCTGCTTGGTGGAATGACAATGATTTCTATGAATACCACCATTCCAAAGGCCACAAAACAACAAGTTGTTACAAACTCAAGAACCTGATACAAGACCTTATTTACCAAGGGGATATCACTCTAGATGCCAATAAGGGATCATGAAATACAGACCACACCATATTCAAAGACCCATTTGTTAAACATGACAAACGAAAAGCTTCCAGCTCAGGGACATAAAATAATACTACAAACTACACCAATGTAGCATATGATTATACAATCAATTCAGTTAGTGCAATAGATGCAATAGTAGCCACGATTACCATCAACCCAAGGAACCAAGATTATGCATTTATCACCCGTAGATCAAAGGTCACATTGTAAGGTGCCCCAACTAACACTTCTCCACCAACAAGAAACTATAATATGGTTGAACAACTAAGAAATATCCCAACTCAAATTTAATTATTTGAATTGGTTTACATCTCACCATCTCACAATGCGATCTTAGATAAGGCACTATAAGAATTTGTTGTTTCTCAGGACATAGATGAAAATGCATTCCAAACCATGGTGGGAAATTTGGTAGCTTCCAAGGTGGCATTCATAGAGAAGGATGTACCAACAGACAAACCCATGCACAATGATCCTCTTCACCTAGAATTTTTTGTTCATAAAAATAAAGTCAAAAGAGTGCTAATAGATGGTGGAGCTGGACTCAATATTTGTACTCTAAATTTGATCAAGGCTTTGGGATACTCACAACATCATATTGATCCTACCAAGAGAATCAACATCAAAGCATATGATGATGAAGAACGTCCATCTAAGGGTATAGTGACATTGCCTATACAAGTAGGACCTGTTACCACATATGTCACATTTCAAATTCTGGACCAAGAATTGGGATATAATATCCTAGTAGGTTTCCCATGGATACATTCCATGCAAGTAGTGTCATCAACTTTCCACCAATGTGTTAAGCTCCCTTATAATGTCATTGAGATCATAATACATGGTGATCCAAATCCCTTCCAACATTGTAATTATTTAAGAGCAAGCACAGACAAGCAAGTCCCCATAAATCAAGCATCTCCACTCACCATGTAAATGGAATCTCTAAAAATCTCTGACAAACTAGCATCATCATCTCGTACATATATAACACCACCCCTCCAAATCAAGGATGAAGGGTGTGGCGAGTATTCTTATTCTGTAACATTAGTAGTAGGACACTTGTCTCCTATATCTTTTGGGATAGCATTACCAAATCTGACCAATAAAAATAAAGGAAAATAAATTGTCTAGTTCTTAGACTCTTGTTCATTTATAAGATGGGGAGAGTTTAATGAAGAATCCTTAGAAGAAGATGTCAACAATTGGCTATACAAAGAAGAAAGTGACAATCCAAATGTTAGACTTCCTTTGGAACAATATGGCAATGGCTTCAAGATGTTATAGTGACATTTTTATGATGGAACAATAGGCTTGGGGGAACATGCTCAAGGTATAATAGATCCTATATTACCATCAGAGAGCCCAAAGAATTGGGGATTAGGATATACTAGTTTGACAAGAAGAGGAAGAACATCTCAACCAACAACAACACCACTTACAAATGAAAATGAAGATCCTAAGTCACCAAGTCAGACCAATACATCAATGATTTCCTTTGCACTAGCATCACATGTCAATGCAGTGACAGAAACATGAATTGCACCAGCAGTGGCAGAAATAGAAATGGCACCAGCATCTCATAATAATGCAGTGATGGAAACAAGAATTATACCAGCAAATGAATCAAGTAAAACTTATACATCATCATCACCAACCATTATATCAACAAAAATAAGGATAGCACCAGCAAGAGCTGATAATTCAATATTACCCCTATTTCTTATTCAAGCACTCAATAAGGCCTCTATCATAGAACAAGGGTCTACAAATCAACAAACTCTCCCATTCATCATCAACATTGTTGAAACTCCTCTCTCTCCAATTGAGTAAATTCATGAAGATGCATCAAATAGAGAAACATATATTGAGAGTATAGTTGATTCCCATGACTATGAGTTATTATCTCTCCATAGTTGTAGTACATATTTGGCTTTTAGAGCTTATGATATAAAACTAATCGTGGATGATGACATTGAATATGAAGACATACCAATCGACACAAAATCGATCAAGTATGTATATGATAGTAGGATCTTCATGATGTAAGCAACATCTCCTCCTGATGAAGACAAAGACCTCTATCTTATGTATCCTCACTTGATATAATGGGGGCAAGAAGAACCACCACATTTGGATTGGTTCCAAAATGATGAGGCCATAGTAGAATTCCTGGGTGCTAGAGATGGAGTTCCCTATGATGATCATAAAGTTATTTTTCCTATAGATCTAGATAGAACCACTTACTTCGGAGAAGCAAGCTCCTCTTCCAATCCAAAAGATGTAGATGGAGTAGAAAATGTCTCTACAAACAAATTGGATAATCTTCCTGTAATGTTGGAAAAGAGGTGAATGATGGATCTAGAGGAAAGCTCTTCTTCCCTCCGAGGAGAGATGAAAGTTTCACTTTAGATCCCCCTTCAAACACTTTCCATGCATTAAATTAGAAGAGGGGGGAAGATACACTAGATCCAACCTCTAGAGAAAGAGATTGAATTCTGAGTGATGGTAAGTTAATCCCCTCTTCTGAGATTGAGATTTGAATTGAATTGTGTACTTATAACCAAGTGAAAAAAGAAACAAAGATCTAATTATAACTCGATAGAAGCATAGGATAAAAATATGCACCTAGATCTAGTAATAATCTATCAAGACGAAGCCACCCTGTGAATTTGAGAAAAAGTTTCCCGGACCATGGCGGGAGTGTACACAGTCCTCCGAAAAATCTATGAAATGAAAATGGTTTTTTGCCTTTGCAAATGGAGTCCAAATCCTAAAGTATAGATACACACCTACAATCTACACATATAAAAGAGAGGAAAGGGGGTTGGGATTAGGGGTTTGCCTTCAGGTCAAACCCCAGTTTTGGAATTAACCAAATGATGAAAGAAATGACATGCAAGTATATGTAAATGAAACACTGAAATTTAAATCACCTCAAGGGAGGTTGTGATAGAAATTTTGATAGAATTTTTTGTATGAAGTTGAATGTTAGAATAAATCTCCTCTTCAATGGTTGAATCCTTGAATTGAATGCAACACCTAGCCTTGAAAGGAGACTTCAGAATGCTCAATGTTGGAAAAGAATGCTTGAATTCTCTTGAATGCTTGAATGTGTGATTTCATGTATCTATCTTATGCCAAAATGGAAGGGGAAATGCAACCTATATACTTGTCAATTAGAGCTAATTAACTGATTTTTCATCACAGGCCGACACTGGGGGAGTTTTTCCCGCTCAATTCACACCACCAAAGCACAATTTGAAGGGTCATGCCCCAAAATAGGGCAAGGGATAGGGGAACCACACCCCTTTCCTAGGGGGATAGGGGGACCACTCCCCTGTCCTGCCCTTTTTTCTAGGACAGGATGTAGTTCAGGCAATGCAGAGGGCAAGCAAGATACAATTTCAGGTGTCGAGCAAGTCTTCTATCTCTGATCTGAATCACGTGCATGAGGACCCTAATGTGGTCAAAAATTTCAAGGGTCACAATTTCATGACACTACATATAGCCCCCACTTTACCAAGAGTATAAGCGTACACCAATATTGTCGATAAAGTACAAGGAAACAAGATTGAAAGACTTCTACCATGTCAAGGAGGCAAGATGCACCAATCCCCTAGTGGAATAAGGATCTTACGACATTGATTGATAAAGTAAAAGGGAAGATCAAGAAGGGAAAACCATGACTGGAAGTAGCAAGGTTCACCTCACTATGAGTCATGAAAAAGATACCGGAATTATAAAGCAAAGCCAAGTTCACTAAATAATTCTACGTATCGAAAAGAAAAATATGGGCTGAGAGTATTCCCCCATGTTAAAGAGATCAAGCACGCCTTATTCGGAGCGATTTCTTTAAGGTAGGATACACCCAAGAGAGAGATAAGAGAGGGAGCATGTTATTGCAAAGATTTAGCCCCCAAGTGAGCAATAAACCCAAGGATAATGCACATAAAACACAAATCAATTTCACTTTCTTCGGGGTCAGTATGTTGTATGATGACCCATGTATATCATATATGTATATGCATATAATAATTGTCATTCCCCAAAGAAATTACACTACCTTAGAAGAAAGGGAAGAGAGGATGTCTTTTAAGTCAACATGAAAGAGACCAAAAGAGATCTCAATGCTTTGCATCATCCTCAAGTAGACATTGAGGGAAAAATAGAAGAACAAGGATACACATAGAAGAATGGTCACAAAAGAGAAAGAGAGATAAGGTCTATTGTGCTAATATTGCTAATCTAGCATGACATCTGCCTCCCGATCTTGCTAATCACTATTTAAGGAAGGTGAGCAACATGCCAGAGGAGAGATAGTGAGCATAGCAGATGGAGCTATCACAAGATCCAAACAAGCACTATGCTCATGTGGTAAGTCACTTTGTTTGATTCTAGGAGCAAGGATTAGGGTTTGTGAAAATTCGGTTGATAAATGCTTGTCCAAATCAACATATTCATAATCACTATCAGAAGCATTAGGAGTTGTATTGCCATCATGAATAATATTTTCACCCATTTCTTCATTAATATGTATAGAAAGAGGAGCACAAACATGAATAGGAGTAAAACCATCACATGTTTTGTGCAACTTATGATTTGGAGATGTAGGTTCAACATTTGGTGAGAAAAGGGAATAATGACAACTGTTGGAGTTCTAGGAGATTGAATATTTTGAGGGACAACTTCATCTTCAAGTATGATAAGAATGTCAAGTGTTGGGGATCTAGGTTGACTTAAGGATAGGATCATATATTTCTTCCATTTTTGATAAGATTAAAAAAGAGCATCGCTCCTTGATGGAAGAGATTGAAATTACTTAGGCCAAAAGAAATCAATAGGAATGCCAGGGATTCTTTCAGATGGGCAAAATAAGCTATGGTTCACGATTATGATTTCTCCATTGTGAGGAAATTTCAAACACTTATGGATTGGAGAAGCAATATCCTTCATGGAAGATAGCCAATAATATCCCAACTTCACACGTAATTTCTCAGAAGAGGGTATAATAACAAAGTCAACATCCATAGATTTTGTATGCACTTCAATAGGAAGGGTGATAGAGCCAATGGTAAGACAAAGAATCCATTAAATAGCTTCAAAACTATATTAGAGGCATCATACATTGGTTTATGCAATCATAAAGTGAAAAGATACTCCTCAGTGATGATGTTAACCATGCAAGAGGGATCAACAAGAGCATCACAACAAGGTATACCCTTAACCTTTGTAACTATGTATAAAGTGCCATCAGGTGCTCTAATGGTCTCACTAGGGTCAAATGTAATACAAGGATCCTTAGGTGTCTTTTTTGTCTCTACCATGTTCACCAAATTAGAAGCCATAGAAGTGAATTCCTCAAAGGAGAAAGAAGTATACTCAGTCTCAATCACATTAGAGGTATGAGAAGGCAAAGGATTAGTAAAAATTTTAAGATTTTGATTAGGATGAGCTACTGATTTATTTCCCTTATTATTCACACCTTCCACAGATATAGTATTGTTATCAATCAAATCTTGAATCTTACTTTTCAATGAGAAACATTTCTCAGTATCATGACCAGGATAACGATAAAATTGTTGGCCATTTGGAGGAATTGATTATGTGCTGCATTGATGTCAAAACTAGTTCTTTTGGATGCTTTGTCGACACCCTTCTAGTCCTGGTAGGATGTGTGGTTTCTTGTTGGATTGGATTCGGCATGATCCGATATGATTTGGTTATGGAATTGGCTTATTCATGCTACTCATGTTCATTTTTAGTTAGTTGGTTTTGGTATGGTGATCGAATACTATCATGTTTGCTTGGAATCTTGGTTTGTGGTTCTGGCGAGGGTTTCACCGGAAGAGCTTTCATGAAGATCTTTGATGAATTGCATAAATGGTGTTGGTGCAGCTTCTAGTGGAGATTCAAGATGTTGATGGTGATCATGTTCGAGACTTGGAAGATTGGGATCATTACTTTAGCGTGTGAACCTATATTGGGTCCTGGTTGATCTAGGTTATGGACTGGCTTAATATACTGTGTGGATTGGAGCTCTCGATGCATTTTTGAGATGTCTTGTGGGTTGGTTATTGTTTGTTTAGTCTAAGGCCGATATTTTTTGTAATTATGTAATTGGTTTATTGTCTGGTGGCCGATTTGATTGTTTATGGTCAAGGGTTTGTATATATATGATGTAAGATCTCATTATAGATCATGGTCATAGGTATGGGAAATGGATATGTAATTTGTGAATAATGTAACATCATTCAGACAGAGGATTTGGTCGATCATTGGAGATCGAGTTGGGTTTATGTAAGAGGATTTAGTCCTTTGAAATTGAGCTTAATTGTACTATATTCAGGCATAGGAGATGCTATCTTTACAGTTCATTCATTATTCCGGATTGTAGTTTGGATTTCTATGTAGTCAGTGAGACTCCTTTTGTGATGAGTAGTGCGCTCTAGGATGTTGGCCTTCCTGCAAGTGTAGGCCCCTCAATTGTAATTCACATACTTATTGCATAAGTATTATTTGACTGTGGGTAGGCTTCCCACCATGGTTTTTCCTTTTACCGGATTTACGTATAAATCTTGGTGTCATGTGGATATTATTTATTCTTTGATTATTTTTTATGCTTAATTGGTTTATCTGTTATTCCAGTATTTGGTTTATGCATTCTAGTATTAATGTTTTGGGTTTCGGTATTAAATTTCTAATTTCTAATTATTCCAATAATGTGTGACAACTGATTCACTCTCCCCCTCTCAGTTGTCTTCCGGTTATTTGAACTATGTAACAATTGGTATTAGAGCTCTAGTCCTCTCTGTATAAAGCTTAACCGCTTGACAAAGATCCTATGGTGACTAATAGTTCAAGTTCATCTAATTCATCTAGAGCTATCTTTCGAAGAGATATTCCTAGGCTTGATGGAACAAATTGCACAATATGGAAGATTCGAATGGAGACTCATCTAAGATGTCTTGGCAAGGAGATTTCGGAGATCACATAGAATGGTGTTACAACTTATAATCCAGCATCTAGAAACCCTCCTCTGAAAAACTTGGATAAGGAGATTGAGAATGATTTTAGAGAAATAGAATCCCTCTTGTGTGCACTTTCTGATCAGCAAATAATGGGATTAACTGACAAATCATCTGGAAAGGCTATATGGGAGAGGTCGGAGATTCTTAATGAAGGTGACCCTATTATGAAGATTGCTAAAATTGATGGTTACCAAGTGAGATATGAAAACTTGAAGATGGAAGAAGATGAAAGGATTACTGCATTCATAAAAAGGGTAAATGAGATTGTTATGGGAATTTAATGTTGTGGTAGAATTTTGAGTGAAGATGAAATTATTTCTAAAGTTCTAAAAGCCCTACCGCCAACTTACAAGATGAAGGCTACTGCAATTAATGAATTGAGAACAATGTCTAATACTTCTATCAATAGAGATACCTTGGTTGGGAAATTATCTGCTTTTGAGCTTGAAGAATTTGGACCTTCTGGAGCTATGAAGTCTGAACCTTGTTTTCATGCATCTGCATCATCAACTGGTAAGCAAGATTGGAAAGCTTTATGCAAAGGAATTGGATAATATGAAGAGAGAAGATGATGAGTTTGAGCAACTTGAAGCACTAATTTCTAGAAGAGTACCTAAAGGACTGGTAGGAAGTAAGTATGAAGGAAAAACACCTTTTGAATGTTTTGCATGTAATAAGATTGGTCATTTTGCATCTAGTTGTTCTGATAGGAATTCAAGATTGGAAGAAAGAGTTAGAAGATATTTTAATCCTAACCCTGGATATCAGAACAAGTATAATATAGGAAAAACAAAGATAAATCATGTTACATAGTGGATGAGGAAGGTGTGACTAATTCTAATGATGAACTGATAGAAGACTCTACTAGTGGTTTCAGCAATGGAAAGGAATGGGTGTTCTTGGCTATCAAGGAAGATGTTCCGACATTGGAAGAGAATGTACCTAAAGAGAAGGCACTTGCTACTAAAATTGAAGATAAGGATGAATGCGTAATTGACAGTGGATGTTCACATCATATGAATGGAGATAAAGGGAAATTTCTATCTTTGCAAGAATTTGATGGCAGTTTGGTTAGATTTGGATATGACAAAGCATGTATGCTCAAAGAAAAAGGAACTATATCATTGGATGGTAAGGACAATACTGATAATATTTATTTTGTTGAAGGTTTGAGGAATAATCTTTCAAGTGTAGGACACTTATGTTGGCATTTGACATTATAACAGACAATGGGAGATTGTTGGCATTTCAATAAGGATATTGAGAAGGTTGTTGATGATTATGAATATAACTGATTAAGGATGTTTACTGTCTTGATATTATTATTTTGTCATTGATGTCAAGAAATTGATTTTCTAATTCAGTATGATGTTGTCATATCTTGAGAAGTATGATTTGAAGAGTATAAAGATGTCGGTAAAAGACACAGTAAGAATATGATGAATAAGGGGATGAATAAGGTATTCAATGGGAAACTATTACCGAGTCAGCCAATGATGAGATCATGATGTTTAGATTGTTTTAAACATCATACATATGTTGTAAAATTGTAAGGTTAATACTATACTATGTTACTGAGCAAAGAACCTAGTTGGTAAACCCTAAGGTTATCGCTATCGGTTAATGAAGGTAGAATGTCTACCGAGTGAAGTTTAGTATTCACCGAGTTATTACCGAGTTGTAACCAAGCTATAACAGAATACATTAAATGGTTACATGCGTTATTTAATAAAGGAAGCTGATGAGCTGGAACTGATTAAATGATTGATATGTCATGCATGAAGTTTGTTAATGAATCTATGGTAAAGGAAAATCAGCAAGAAGATTTACAGCTCAGATTGAACCGCAATACCATAGCACAAGTTCCAAGAAATGTATGCAAGTTCCAAGGCAGGGTAAAATGTTTTCAGATCGAAGGATACATTGAACTTGGTCAAAGTTTGAAGATCTAATGGCTATGATTGATCATGTTCCAGAAATGTGATCAAGGAGATTAAGCGGTTAGCGAATTGTTTATAAATAGGGAACTATTGATAAACAATGTATGCGGGCAAATGTATGCACAGGGATGCTACATAGTGATTACCGAGCATAGAAGCTTGAAGACCTGTTTGAATAATAGAGTATAGAAGCCCAGTAGATGGACAAGATTAGTTCTATGTCTAGATTGTATTGAGCAAATAAGAATCTACTTTAGCATTTTAGATGTGAAGTTGTAGATAGATTTTTATTACTGTTATTTTGTGAAAGTGACAGAAAATCTCTTAACTGAGTGGACTTAACAGTCTTATTTGTAAAACCCTCTAGCAAGGTGACATTCTAATTGAGTATTTGAAATCCTTTAACAAGGTCACTTCTAACAAGGTGAAGATCCTAACAGATCTGAGGGAAATCCCTTAACCGAGTCACATCTAGCATTGTGTTTGTAATCTTTAACAGGATTTTCTTTTAACCAAGCATACTCTAGAAGAGTATATTTCTTAGTGGGTCCGAAATCCCACAGTGGTTTTTCCCTATTTGGGTTTCCACGTTAAATCTGGTGTTATGAGGTTTATGATGTTTATATGCTTTTGAGTTTGCATGTTTAGCAGTTTTGGTTATATTATTGAAGTATATGTTACCGAGGTTGAATCTGATGTTTTTATGGAAGATTAAGTTTGTATGATTCACCCCCCCCCCTCTCATCTTGTTGGCTATTGGATATGTACTTACATTAAGTATCAGAACTATCAAATTAGTGGATAAGGGATGTCAATTACAATTCAAAGATGAAAAATGCAAAATCATTAATAGATATGGTTTGGAGATTGTAACCAATACACAGACAAAAGGTAATATATTTAATTTTAATTCTAGTGAGAAGACATGTTTGATTGCACAAACTGATGAGAGTTGGCTATGGCATAAGAGGTCATGTCATGTGAATTTTGATTGCATTGTAAAGATTAGTTCAACTAAGATAGTTAGAGATATACCTAAGATTGTGAAGCCCTATAATCCAATATGTAAAGAATGTCAAATGGGGAAATAGGTTAGAACCTCTTTTAGGAGTATACAATATAAATCTAATGATGTTCTTGATCTTATTCATACTGATTTGTGTGGCCCTAATAGAGTTAAAAGTTTTCAAGGTGATAGATATTTTATGCTAATCATTGATGATTATTCTAGAATGATGTGGGTTACTTTTCTAAGGGAGAAATCTGAGGCTTTTGAAAAGTTTCAAATCTTTAAGGCTAAAGTGGAAACTGAGACATGATTGAAGATTAAGTGTTTGAGGTCAGATCATGGTGGAGAATCCACATCCAGTGAGTTTAATAACTTTTGTGAGAAGCATGGTATTAGGAGATAATTTTGTGCTCCCTGGACACCTCAGCAGAATGGAGTTGTGGAAAGGAAGAACAAAACTATCTTGGATGCTACTAGAACAATTATGATGGAATCTAGTCTACCTCATATATACTAGAGAGAAGCAGTGAGCACAACAGTTTATACATTCAACAAAGTACATATCAAAGGAGAAATTGGTAATACACCTTATGAATTATGGTTTGGAAATACACCTATAGTTAAATATATCAAAATATTTAGTAGTAAATGTTATATCAGGAGAGATGACATCATTGGAAAATTTGTGTTAGGATTCCCACAGATACTGAGAGGGGGGGATGAATCAGTATCTGACTGGTAGGTAGAATTTCTTAACTTAAAACATGTAGAGTAAATTAAAATTATGTATCGGTAAGCAAGAAGTAATGCAATAAATAGAGATAAAAGCAATCACATAAAAACACACCATAACACAAGGATTTAATGAGGAAACCTCACGTGGGAAAAACCTTGGTGGGATTTGTGACCCACAATATTCAGTTACTGGCCAATAAGAGAATATTACTGCTACAAGAGGGGCCTGCACATGCAAGAAGGCCAAGTGCCTAGAGCTCACTGCTCAAAATAGAAGTCTCACTGACTTACAAAATGGATTATATAAATCCAGTGTCTTGTACTACTTCAGAATAGCATCTATAATGTCAGATCCAATACCGAGATCCAATACCTATTTCTGCTCTGCTTCTTACATAAACCCTTAACTTATATTTTGCATAATAGGTCTGCCTAATTACATTCCATATCTCGCTTCATCTATCTCTCCTATCAATGTTCTACAATGAACTCTTATATATATGAGTCATTTTACATTATGCCAAGTCGGCTTACAAAGATTTTACAATAATAAATAAAATATATTACAACAAAAATCTTGTCAGCCTCTGTGTCGGTATGCTTTCTTTCTCTGCCGATGTCGATGCTCTGAGTGCCAGTGTAGAGTTTGTTCTTGCTGGTGTCGGTGGAATGTCTTGTCGGTGTCATAGGATTGTAAGGTTTCCATCAATGACAAAACCTTTAATCACCTTCAATGTCTCATTGGAGTGTGCATATGCCAACAATCTCCCCCTTTGGCATTGATGGCAACACTCATGAGAAAATTCCAAAACTGTATCCAAAACTTGTAATCCAAAAATTTGTTTCCAAAAATGTGTACCCAAAAATATATGATCTCCCCCTGAGTAGGTGAGTCCTTTGCTGATTATTTTCTCATACTACTACTCCCCCTTTGGCATCAATGACAAAGGTTGTCATGGTGTCAATAGAGTTGTAGTTTCATGTCTCAACCTTGTAACTGGGTAGTTACGATTTGAAAAATATCTGCCAAAACCAAATTTATACTTTCCATAAACTTCTTACCATCTTTTATTGCTACCTTAGTTCTTTGCACTGTATCGGTGAGGTGCTGGATATGCTTTGCCGGTGTTTTCTGTCCCTGTATTATTGCCTCAGATATTTCCTTTCTCAAAGATGCTAGATAGTCCAGTCTTGGACTTATTCTTAGTCTTAGATCTTTAGCCTTGTTTATTATTCTTTCCTTTTCTCTTTCTAACTTAAGTAATTATCCCTCAAAACTTGTTATCTTTTGTTCAAAAACTAATAATGTATCAGGTGAGTTAACAAAACTATTAGCAAGTTTATTGATTTCATCCCGTACCTTGCTCATTTTCTTATCTATGTCAACTGTTAGGAAGTTTTTCTTGCAAATATCTCTGTATAGAGTTTTGAATTCCTTTAATGAGTTGCATAGTTCCGGTAGAAGTGTGTCAAATTCTCTAGTACACTTCTTTATTTGATCATCAAAGAATTTTTGTTTTTCAATTTCCAATTTCTCTTTCAATGCCTCTTCCTTTATTTGCTCAACTGTCACTGTGTTGTCAGTAATGTACTTAGACAAAGTGTCAAGTTGGCTCAAAGAATCCTTATTATCTACATTGCAGTTAGGAGATATCATTTTAAAAACTAGGATTGTGTCATCTATAGCTTTATAGGCTTGTGAACTACAATCTGTTATTTTCTTTAAAGAATCCAAAAGAACTTCAGTTACATTTGTTGATTTGTAACCTGCTGAGAAGGAACCAATATTCTGAATTATGCTGGTGGAGGAAGTAACCATGCTTGTAGTGACCTTTGGTAGGTCATTCTGTGTTTCCATTTCCTTAAGCAAGGGTTTTTGTTTCTCTCCTGTTGCCAGTGGCACTATTTCTACATGAACCTATTCCTGTTTCGGATCTTGTTGCTCTGCTTGACTCTCTATTTGTTGATCTGTCTCAGTCTGTTGCCATGTGCTAACATCTATGGTTTTTCTAGTGTGTTGTCAATTTGATCATTTACCGGTGGCTCACTAGCCATGTCAGTCTTACTAGTTGAGTCTTTATCTACCACAATGTTGATTTTTTGAGTATCAACATCAACTATGTAAAGTACCTCAGGATTAGGATTTGTATCCTCTATACCCATACTCTCATCTGCCGGTTGATCTTCATTTTTTATTACCAGTGGAGTTATCAGAGGTGGTGGGGATAAGTTATCTTTTATCTTGATTCAAGGAGGTCCACCAACCTTTCCTTTACCCTTATCTTTGTCCTTCTGATAGACTTTGATAGGCTTGGAGTTCTTGTACTCTTTCTGCTTTTCCTTCTCCACAAGGAATATATCCCATGCATTTTCAGTATCTTCTATTACCTCATTTACTCCTCCTACCATGAGTGCAATATGCCAGTGTGCAGTTGAGAATACTAATCGGTTGGCTTCTGCAATTAAGTCATCTATCTCCTTTGGCGAGTTGACTGGGTAAACAGCAAGTAATTTTTCAATTTTAATTTTTTTATCAAGCTCTACAACAGCTTGTCTTCTTCCTTCCAATCTTTTGAACAATTCATCAGGTAGTTCATCTACCACTTGCATTAAAAACTTCTTATAGATGTCCAGGTGTAAAATGACACTATTTTCAACTTGCTCTTTCTCATCTGCTGATAATGTATCATATAACTTTTATATGTTCTTGAGTTTTCCTTCCTTTGTGATTTCATTCAGCAATTCATCAAGTGGGGCAATGTTTTGTTGATTCCTTTTCCTTTTAGGTGTTATCTTTTTCTTTGGGGTTGTCTTCTTTACCGGTGACCTCACTGCCTGTTGTTTTTGTCTAGTTCTTCTAGGTGAGGGTGTTGATGCCGGTGAAGGATCCCTTTTCCTTACAACTCTTTTGAATGTTGCTGGCATGTCACTCTCAGAGGAAGTTGCTACCGATGATAGGTGAGTTTCAGGTTGTAAAGTCTCTAACTCATCCTCAATAATGTCGATTTGTTTCAATACATCTTCCTTGATGGCTTTTACCTATCGTGAACCTTTCCTCACAATTGCTTCAACTTTCTTTACCCTCTTCTTAGATTGAATTTGGTTGTCAATCATCTTTGCACTACCGAATACCTCTTCCTTGGGTTCCTTAGGTGCTTCCAGAAGGGCTTTTGCATAAGTCTCAATGATATGATCATCAGTCTCATAGCCCATCTCAGTTACCCAAATTGTTCTTGGGATCACTACTTCCATCCAGATCTCATCCTTTTTAATTACAAAACATATATCATCCTTGTATTTGTCAACAAGTTTTTGTGATAGTCTGATTCTCTTGTTCATTCTAGCCTTAAGTGCTTGAAAATACTCATTGATGATCTTTTCTTTATTCTCACCCATGTTGTTGAATAGGTCAAATGGTTGTTTTCCTACCGGTATATCAAATCCAAGGCTCTTGTTGCCTATACCGGGAACCTATTTTGTTATGTGTAGCATTAAGCATACAAGTAAGTTACCAAATCTAAAAGTCCCTTTCTTATCCTTCTTGATTTTTCCTAAATTATCAATTAACTCATCTTTCAGCCATTCACATACATCAATTTTCACATTGTCTTTAACCATGCCATAAGCACTCTTATGCATAAACTTGAAACTGAGTTGAGTCGGTTTGCATGAGTTGCTTTGTAACCTAGAATTATGCTAACAAATCTCACATTTATATCAGTCACATCATTAACCCTCAGAGACCTTCTGTCGGATGTTACACCAGTTAAGTTTATTACTAGGTCATTTGAGACCTTCTTGGTTTTGTCTGGTCTACTACCGGTGGAAGGTAACCCTGTTATAGCTTTCACAACTTCCTTGGTGATTTTGTGAATCGAATCTAGCCAAAAGAATTCACCATGTACCCTGCTCAATACTATCCTAATGACTTCCTTAGGAAAGTTCGGAATGCTAAGGATCTCAGTGAATCCTAGGGTTTCAACAATTTTATGTTCAGGCTTCACATTTCCGAAATTATCACATATAACAGTTTTGTACATGTTTTTGATTTCCTCATCTCCTAGTTCATCTATGTGGCAATGGATGTATATTTTGGGGTAAACAAATCCTTTGGGGATTTGGGAGAATGCACCAACATTGTCATCCTTTTTAGCTACCTTGGGAACTAGCTGGAATATGGGCCTAGGGTGTTTGATAACCTCGACTACAGTAGAGTTAGCTATGAATTCAGGTGCAGAGGAGGATGCCATGATAATAAATACTTTTTTCTGCCTTAGGAAGGATTTGATTGCTGAAGTGCTTTGCCTCTTGCTTGAAATGCCTTAGCCCTAGAGATTTCACACTCTTCGAGTGTTTGAATTCATGGTGAAGTATAATGGAGCCACAACCACTGATTTATAATGTCAATTTTGCCAGCTACCACAATTAATGCATGTCGGTGAAGTAACCACTTAACCTTATTTTCTGGTATAGAAATAATTTCTTCTTTTACCATCAACCGAGGGAGTAATAGCTTGTGTCTCATTTTATTGCCAAACCCTCAAGAAACTTTCTTCAATTTGATGAAGAGCTTCATGTTGATGGAGTACTACTCTAGTCTGTCGATGGAGTGTTGATTGGTTCTACCGATGGAGGAGTATTTCCAACATTATTTAGGTCTGACTTTCTAATCCATTATTTTGAGAATTCTTTCTTAACCTCTTCAACTTTTTCTTTTCCCTTCAAACTAGAACTTTTGTTGTCTACCGGTGATCCTTACTTCTGCAGAATTTTGCAATATGCCCAATCTTGTTATATGCATAGCAAGTCACATTATTCTTCTGAGTAGCTTTCCCATAACCTATGCTAGTTTGTGTTCTACATTGATTAGATAGGTGTCCAAATCTTCCACAAACATAACATCTAACATTCATTCTGCAATTTTCAAATTTGTGACCAACTTTGTTGCATTTTGAACATTGATCGGTGGGTGTGTTAGTGTTTTGATAATTTCTAGATCTACATTGATTTTCTCTATGACCATACTTATTATAGTTAAAGCATTTTCCATTAAATTTGTAAGCAGTAGGTTGTCTTACCGGTTTACTGTGATCCTATGCGTTTGCAATATCGGAGATTTCTCCAACTTCAAAGCCAATTCCACAAGTGTCACCTTTAGGTTTCTGTTTCTTCAGTAATTCACCAAGTTTTTATGAGCTTTTTTTGAATTTTTCTTTATGCTGATTTGCAATATCCAGTTCTCTTTCTAGGATCTCTTTTTGTCTCATCAGTTCATTGGAGTCATTCTATGTATGCATCAGATCTGTCTTCAACAAATCATTTTCATAGCTAAGTCTGGTGTTCTCATTTGCTGCATCACTTAATCTTTTGGTCAAATCTTCTTCATTCTTCTTCCTATCTTCAATTTCTTTATAGAATCTCATGGTCATATCTTGCATCTCATTCCTT
Organism: Cryptomeria japonica; assembly: GCF_030272615.1. Classification (NCBI taxonomy): domain Eukaryota; kingdom Viridiplantae; phylum Streptophyta; class Pinopsida; order Cupressales; family Cupressaceae; genus Cryptomeria; species Cryptomeria japonica. Next base: position 109,616,810 of record NC_081415.1, read on the forward strand.
GTTTTTATGTTCTCTAGCTTCAACTTGTTTATCATATCATTAAGAGTTTCTTTTTCATCATCCTCAATTTGCATCTTTTCACAGAGTTATCTTCTCTTGATTCTTGAAATGGTAAGATTTTTTTGAAGTGCTTGAATAATTTCCTGAGATGCCTTTAGATCATCTTCAAGTTTGATATTTTTCAATTTTTCTGTATCATAGTCTGAGAGAGTTGCTTCCAATTGCTTCATCAGATTTTTCATCTCTATCGATGTCAAGATCTTCCTCAGGCTGTTAGGCTTCTAAAAATAGAGGACCAAGCTCTGATACCAATTGTTAGGATTCCCACAAATACTGAGAGGGGGGGAGTGAATCAATATCTGACTGGTAGGTAGAATTTCTTAACTTAAAACATGTAGAGTAAATTAAAATTGTGTACCGGTAAGCAAGAAGTAATGTAATAAACAGAGATAAAAGCAACCACATAAAAACACACCATAACACAAGGATTTAACAAGGAAACCCAGTGTGGGAAAAACCTCAGTGGGATTTGTGACCCACAATATTCACTTACTAGTCAATAAGAGAATATTACTACTACAAGAGGGGCCTGCACATGCAGGAAGGCCAAGTGCCTAGAGCTCACTGCTCAAAATAGAAGTCTCACTGACTTACAAAATGGATTATATAAATCCAGTGTCTTGTACTGCTTCAGAATAGCATCTATAATGCTAGATCCAGTATCGGTTTTTGCTCTGCTTCTTACATAAACCCTTAACCTTTATTTCGCATAATAGGTCTACCTCATTACATTCCATATCTCGCTTCATCTACCTCTCCTATAAATGTTCTACAATGAACTCTTATATATATGAGTCATTTTATATTATGCCAAGTCAGCTTACAAAGATTTTACAATAATAAACAAAATATATTACATCAAAAATCATGTCAGCCTCTATGTTGGTATGCTTTCTTTCTCTGTCGGTCTCGGTGGTCTGAGTTTCGATGTAGAGTCTATTCTTATTGGTGCCAGTGGAATGTCTTGTCGGTGTCATAGGATTGTAAGGTTGCCATCAATGACAAAACCTTCAATCACCTTCAATGTCTCATTGGAGTGTGCATATGCCAACAATTTGATCCTAGATGTGATGAAGGAATTTTTCTTGGCTATTATAATGAAAGAAAGACATATAGATGTTATAACAAGAGATTGCAGAGAATTATGGAGAGTGCTAATGTCAAGGTGGATGAGCTGAATAGAAGTCAAATCAGAGTTTATGAGAAAGAAACGATGGTGGAAATGATTATATCTAAATCACTAGCACCTTTACCGAAACATAGTGTTGAACCAGTTATTCTGGTAGTATCAAAAAATTCAATAGTAACTGAAGAACCGGGAAGAGAAATAGAGAGTTAGAATCCTAGGTATGTGAGATTGAATCATTCAGAAGATCAAATCATTGGGGATAAGAACAATGGAGTGATGACAAGAAGAAGACTAGCAACTAATGAGGTATGTTTTATTTATCAAGTTGAACTGGTATCAGTAATTGAAGCATGTAAATATGAATGTTGGTTGAAAGCTATGGAAGAAGAATTAGGTCAAATTGAGAAGAATAACACATGGACTTTAGTTCCACAGCCTAAAAATAAGAATTTTATTGGAACTAAATCGGTTTTTAGGAATAAATTGAATGAGGATGGTTAAATTTTAAGGAATAAGGCTAGATTGGTTTGTAAAGGATATTCTCAGGAGGAAGGAATTGATTATGGTGATATTTTTGCACCTGTATCTAGGATTGAAGATGTAAGATTATTTCTTGCCTATGCTACCCATAAGAACTACAAGGTTTATCAAATGGATGTTAAGTGTGCATTTTTGAATGGGGATTTTGATGAGGAAGTTTATATTGAGCAACCTGATATTTTTTCACCTTTAGATGATACAAACATGGTTTGCAAGTTAAGGAAAGATTTATATAGATTGAAATAGGCACCTAGAGCTTGCTAGGCAAGGTTGGATAAATATGTTTTGAAGCTTGGTTTTACTAAGGGTAATGCTCACAGGTAATTTATATTCTAAGGTCACTGATGATGATATATTTATTATTGAAGTATTTGTTGATGACATCATTTTGGAATTGAAGATAAGTTATGCATAGAATTTTCTAAGAATATGGAGAAGGAATTTGAAATATCTGTGATTGGGGAAATGAAATTTTTCTTAGGTTTGCAAATTACTCAGACTGATAAAGGTATTTTCATCTATAAAACTAAGTATGCTAGGGAATTGTTGAAGAGATTTGGTATGGGAGATTCTAAATCAGTAAGTACTCCTATGGTTACAAGTGAGAAATTGACAAGGAAAGATGTTTCTGCACTGGTAAATCCTACAAGATACAAATCTATGATTGGAGGTCTACTTTATTTAACTCAGACTAGGCCTAACATAATGAAAGTTGTTTGTATTGCATCTAGATATTAGAGTGATCCTAGAGAAAATCATGAGAGTACGGTGAAAAGAATATTTTGATACTTGCAAGGTACATCTGAATATGGTTTGTGGTACCTTAAGGATGATGATTTTACTTTACGAACATATACAGATGTTGATTGGGTTGGAGATGTTGATGATCGAAAAAGTACTTCCAGTGGAGATTTCTTTCTTGGAAAGAAATTGGTTTCATGGATCAACAAGAAATAGTCATGTACTTCTTTATCTACTATTGAAGTTGAATATGTTGTTGTTGCTACAAATAGTACACAGATTATGTGGATGAAGCAGATGTTGAAGGAAATCAAAATGCATTGCACTAGACCGGTGGTTATTCACTGTGATAACTCTACTGCTATTGACATATCAAAGAATCTGGTATTTCATTCTAAGACAAAGCACATATCTACCAAGTATAATGTTTTGAAGGAGAAGGTGGAATAAAATGAAGTTAGACTGGTTTATGTGAACAATAAAGAGCAGATTGTAGATATTTTCACTAAATCTTTGCCTAGAGAATCATTTGAGTACCTGAGAGATAGGTTAGGGAACTGATTGGTATGCATTATTAGAGATATTATTCATTCTGGCACTAATGTGGGGATGTACTACTCTAGGGAGTAGTTAGCTTTGTGTTTCAGTGGTTTATGTATTTGCTTTGATATTTTTGTCAGATTTAGGGCATTGATGTCAAAGGGGAAGAGATATTGATGTGAAAAAAGGGGTTGTATACATTAGGGGGAGAGATATATTTATAATATAGAGCTTTAGAGAGATATCATTCACAAGGGGAGTTTGGTCTTTGTTTTAGAACTTCATTTCTATATCTTTGAGTGGGAGATTGTTGGTTGTATTCCATTGGGGGAGACTTGTTTGGCATTTCTTGGTACTTAGATTTTTTTCACATCTAGTGTTTCCATCAATGCCAAAGGGGAATATTGTTGTCCATTTGGAGTAATAAATTATGTGTTGCATTGATGTTTTTCCATTGATGTCAACACTAGCTATTTTGGATGCTTTACCAACACCCTTCTAGTCCCGGTAGGATGTGTGGTTGCTGGTTGGATTGGATCCAACATGATCTGGTATTCTCTGGTATGATTTGGTTATGGAATTGGCTTATTGATTCTACTCATGTTCATATTCAGTTAGTTGGTTTTGGTCTGGTGAACGGATGCTATCCTGTTTGCTTGGAAGCTTGGTTTGTGGTTTCGGTGAGGGTTTCACCGACAGAGCTTTGATGAAGATCTTTGATGAATTGTATAAGTGGTGTTGGTGCGGCTTGTGATGGAGATTATGGATGTTGATGGTGATCATGTTTAAGACTTGGTAGATTGGGATCATTGCTTTAGCATGTGGACCTATATTGGGTCCTGGTTGATCTAGGTTATGGAACAACTTAATGTAACGTGTGGATTGGACCTCTCGATGTGTTTCCAGGATGTCTTATGGGTTGGTTATTATTTTTTTGGTCTAAGGCCGACATGTTTTGTAATTATGTAATTTGTTTATTGTCAGGTGGCTGACCTGATTGTTTATGGTTGAGGGTTTGTATAAATATGATGTAAGATCGCATTGTAGATCATGGTCATAGGTATGGGAAATGGATATGTAATGTGCGAATAATATAATATCATTCAGGCAGAGGATTTGGTCGATCATTGGAGATTGAGTTGGGTTTATGTAAGAGGATGTAGTCCTCTAGTATTGAGCTTAACCAAAACTGTATTCAAGCATAGGAGATGCTATCTTTGCAGTTCATTCATTCTTTCGGATTGTAGTTTGGATTTCTATGTAGTCAGTGAGACTCCTTTTGTGATGAGCAGTGCGCTCTAAGCCATTGTCCTTCCTGCAAGTGAAGGCCCCTCAATTGTAATCCACATACTTACTATAGAAGTATTATCTGACTGTGGGTAGGCTTCCCACCGTGGTTTTTCCCTTTACTAGGTTTTCCACGTATAAATCTTGGTGTCATGTGGATGGTATTTATTCTTTGATTATTGTTTATGCTTAATTAGTTTATCTATTATTCTGGTATTTGGTTTAAGCATTTCGGTATTAATGTTTTGGGATGTGGTATTAAAAAATCCTAATTGCTAATTGTTCCGATAATCTGTGACAACTGATTCACCCCCCCCCCCCTCTCAGTTGTCTTCCGGTTATTTGAAGTGTCTAACAAAAATTGACAAAGGAATTGTCATCAAAATAAGGGGATGCAAGTTTAGAAGGATGAACTTGTTTTATAGGAGGAAGTTTCATAACATTTCTTTGCAACAATTGAGACATAATACTATGCAAAGATTCATTCAAAAGAGTAAACTATCTTTCTCTTTGAAAAATTTAGAAATAGAAGGCACGCCTATTGTAGCATTCACATTGTTGTTGTTGATTGTATCATTGAACTTGATGAAGCTTTTTGTTGGTTTGAACTTCACAAACAGTTGTTGAACACTCTCCCCTTTATCACTCGGAGCCATAGGAGTGGATTGCTCCATTTGACTCACAACCAGTTGATAATTATGGATTGTTGTGCACAACTACGGAAAGGAAGTAAACTCAGACAAAAGAAGCTTTTCCCTGATATCTTTTTGCAAATTAGAAATGAAAATTCTTTGAATATCATTATTTAATACTTGAAAAGAAATTTGAGCACATAAATTCTTATATCTAACAATGAAATCAGTCACTTTTTCTTTAACACCTTGTTTACAATGCATTAAATCAGTTAAAGTGATTTTAGGACCAAATTTATTTTGAAATTGTTGTATGAAAAAATTTTCTAGTTGTTGAAAAGAAGTGATAGAATAAGAAGGCAAAGAGAAATACCATTGTAAGGCCTTATCTCTTAATGTTCTTATAAACAGTTTCAAAAACAATCTTTGATCATAAGCAAAATCAATACACAATGTTTGAAATATTTTGACATGTGTAAGAGGATCACCTTTTCCATTATAGAGTTCCAATTGAGGGACCTCCACATGCTTAGGTGGCACTAGTTAACAATATCAAAAGAAAGTAGGCTCACAACATCAAAGGTGGGCACATTAAAATTGGATTGACTCATAGAAGCAATTTGTTGTTGTAAGGAAGACAGGGTTTGAGAAAGATTGTTAATGGTTGCTTCGGTAGAAGAATTGATGTTAGACATAGTTGATTGAGAAGCTGGTGTGATGTTATTTAAGGAAGACATGGATTGAGAATAAGGTGGTGGGACATTATGATAAGTAGGCATAGGTGATGATTGTGTAGGAAATGGGACACTTAAAGGAGGAAAAAAATTGTTGAATGAATTGCTCCCTTGTGTCACATTGATTGGTTGAGGGATAATAGGAATACTTATGGAAGACATAGGTAAAGATGGAGGATTAAATGAAGAAGAGGGATTTCCCCCATGACCAATGGTTGTAGGAATGACATTTTGAGTTGATGTAGCCATGATGTTTGTGTAGGTCCCGGAGACAACTGAGAGGGGGGAGTGAATCAGTTGTCAAATAAATTCAAACTAAAAACTTATTAACCAACTTAATGCTTAATACCGGTAAATCAGTTAAGTATGGCGGTAGACAGTGTTAACAAAAAATTGTTGTACCGATAAGAATTAATGCATGAAACATAAACACAAAGTCATCCACAACACATGACACCAATATTTGTACGTGGAAACCCTGTAAGGGGAAAAACCATGGTGGGAAACCTTACCCACAATCAGATGATACTACTACAGATAGTAAGTGTACAAAGAGGGGTCTGCACATGCAGAAAGGCCAATAGCCTAGAGCTCACTGCTCAATCACAAATGGGAGTCACACTGACTATAGTTGGATGGTTAAATCCAATAAGAATGTACTGCACAAAATAGCATCTTCATATGTTGGATTCAGTACTAGTGTAATGTTGATATGCTTCTACAAAAACCTAACTTCGCTTTCAAATGATGTCTTCATGTATATCCCTGCTTGATCTTGCATATACCCTTCCTTAAATCTTTTTTGCATTCCACACTTGATCTTACAAATAAGATCTTACATTTATACCATACCCTAAGACCAATTTTAGTAGGTCGGCTCTACAAGATATTACAATAAAAATATTTTACAAATAATACAATATCCGATGCAATAACCGACTGAACATGTCGGCTTTAATGCATTTACAACAATAATAAATCATCTCCATAGCGTGCCATGCTGATCTGGAAAAGATAAACCTGTCAATGTAACCCTAGATAACCTGGACCTATTTGCCGGTAAAAGCAAATATGCAAATAAGAATATACCAATGATTATTAATTCAAAATAAAGTGTCCACATGATGTTTTCGACATTAGCAAGTGTCTTCCATGTCTTTGCAGGTACCGGTGAACATTATATCCTAGCGGTTAACCATATACTGGTAACTGTTGCACAGTTTACTGTTTGCCGGTGAATGTTGCTGGATCTCCAATGTAGGTGTATTTAGTAGGTGTTGACATCAATGAAAAACCCATACCAAAATACCAACAATCTCCCCCTTTGGCATTGATGGCAACACAAGATGGAAAAACCATCAAAGTGCCAAAACAGAAATGCCAAGTACAAAAACCAACAATCTCCATTTCTCCCCCTGGGAGTAACATGTGTTTATTCAAAGATTTATTTTCAATACCAATCTCTCATACCAATCTCTCCTCAAAAAGATAATGCATTTTTCCATATATCTCTCCCTAATGTTTTTCATATAGCTCTCCCCAATGTTTTTCCATATATCTCTCCCCCTTTGACATCAAATGCCAAAGACACAAAAAGTCAAGTTCATACAAAATACCAACCAATTCAATATACCAACTACTCCCCCTGAGAAGTAGCTTCCTCATCAAATACCGGAATAAAAGATTTGTCCATTTAATTCTGTCAGTTGATGACAATCATCAACTATCTACGTCTCTACTGGTGGAGGTAAGACTCCGAGCTGATCTCTGAGATACTCAAAAGTTTCCTTAGGCAAAGGTTTTGTGAAAATACCTACAAGTTGTTCTTTAGTATTCACATAAACCAGTTTTATCTCCTTTTCTTCAACTTTTTCCCCTAGAAAATTCAGTTTGATAGAAACATGTTTTGTTTTAGAATGTAATACTGGATTCTTAGATATATCAATTGCTACAGTGTTATCACAATATATAGTAATAGGTTCCTTGTATTTTATCTTTATGTCTTTCAACATTTGCTTAAGCCAAAGTACCTATGTACAGTTTGTTGTTGCTGCAACATATTCTAATTCTGCTATTGATAAAGATGTACAACTCTATTTCTTAATTATCCAAGAAACTAATCTCTTTCAAAGAAAGAATGCTCCTCCAGTGGTGCTTTTTCTATCATCCACATCTCCTGCCCAATTTGCATTTGTGTATGCATATAGATCAAAATTTTCATCTTTAGGATACCATAATCCAAGATTTGATGTGCCTTGTAAGTACCAAAAAATCCTTTTTACTGCTGATTCATGATTTTCCCTAGGATTACTCTGAAATATAGAAACTATACATACTGCATTCATAATATCAGGTTTGGTTTGTGTCAAATACAGTAAACCTCCTATCATAGATTTGTATCTAGTTGGATTAACAGGTGTAGATTCATCCCTTTGAGATAATTTGTCATTTGTAGTCATAGGTGTGCTTACTAGTTTAGAGTTCTCCATCCCAAATTTATTAAGTAGTTCTTTCAAGTACTTAGATTGACTCAAAAATATGCCTTTATCAGTCTGTAAAATCTGCAATCCTAAAAAGAATTTTATTTCTTCGATCATAGACATTTCAAATTCATGTTGCGTTTCAAGAGAAAATTCTTTGCATAATCCATCTTCTCCTCCAAAGATTATATCATCAACAAATACTTCCATAATAAAGATGTCATCATTAGTTACTTTGTAATATAAATTGCTATCTGCATTTCCTTTAGTAAAACCAATCTTTAAAAGATACTTATCCAATCTTGCATACCAAGCTCTTGGAGCTTGTTTTAATCCATACAGAGCTTTTCTTAATCTACAAACCATATCATTGTCATTTGTCAAAGAAAATCCATCAGGTTGTTCAATATAGACTTCCTCTTCAAGATCTCCATTCAAAAATGCACATTTAATATCCATTTGATAAACTTTGTTACCCTTGTGAGCTGCAAAGGCCAAGAATAATCTAACTACCTCAATTCTGGCTACCAATGCAAAGGTTTCATTGTAATCAACTCCTTCTTTCTGAGAATATCCCTTACACACTAGTCTTGCTTTATTTCTGACAACCTTACCATCTTCATTGAGTTTGTTTCTAAATACCCATTTGGTTCCAATTACATTTTTATTTTTAGGCCGGGGAACTAATGTCCAAGTATTATTTTTCTCAATTTGTCCTAATTCTTCTTCCATAGCTTTAATCCAAAAATTATCTTCACATGCCTCATTGATAGATAATGGTTCGATTTGAGAAATAAGACATACCTCTTCATTTGCCAATCTTCCTCTTGTCATGACTCCTTTAAATTTGCTTCCAATTATCTGATCTTCAGAATGATTCAATCTTACATACCGGGGTGTCTTAGTCTATTGTTGTTCATCATTTACTGTGGAATCTTCTGATGATACCGGAGTAACTGGATCATCATTATGTACTGGTGGATTTATTGTTGGTTCATTTGTCATAATTTCTATTACCGGTTCAGAGTCTATATACCTTGAAGTTCCTCTGAATTGTTCATCAATCTTTACATTTGTACTCTCAAAAAAAAGTTGTAATCTTTTATTAAAACATCTATATGCTTTACTCTTAGATGAATAACCAAGAAATATTCCTTCATCACTTCTAGGATCAAACTTGCCAATATACTCATCTCTTTTAATATAACATTTACTTCCAAAAATTCTGAAATACTTAAGAGTAGGAGTATTACAAAACCATAGTTCATGAGGGGTCTTACTGGTTTCACCTTTGATGTGAACTTTGTTGAATGTATAGATAGCAGTGCTTACTGCCTCTCTCCAGTACACATGTGGTAGATTTGCTTCTGATAACATACTTCTTGCTGCATCCAAAATAGTTCTGTTTTTCCTTTCAACAACTCCATTCTATTATGGTGTCCGAGGTGCTGATAATTGTCTTTTGATTCCATTTACTTCACAAAATGTATTAGATGTGAATTCTCCTCCTTGATCTGATTTTAGACATTTAATTTTCTTACTGGTTTCATTTTCAACCATTGCTTTGAATAGCTTGAACTTCCCAAGTACTTCTAATTTTTCTCTGAGAAAAGTAACCCAACACATTCTAGAATAATCATCAATAATCAGCATGAAATATCTATCACCTTGTAAGCTTTTAGTTCTAGCTGGACCACATAAATCAGTGTGAATTAAATGAAGAGCATTATTGGATTTTTCTGGAATACTTTTGAAACTAGCTCTAACCTGTTTTCCAAATTGACATTCCTTGCAAATTGTATTCTGAGGTTTCACAATTTTAGGTAGATCTCTAACTACCTTAGAAGTACTAATTTTTACCATGCAATCAAAATTTACATGACATAGTCTTTTATGCCATAGCCAACTTTCATCTATATGTGCAATTAAGCATGCCTTTTCACTGTTATTCAAATGAAAGATATTACCTCTAGTCTGATTACCGGTTGCGATTTCCAAACCAGTTCTATTCATGATTTTGCATTTTCCATTTTTAAATTGTAATTGAAACCTTTCTCAACTAATTGACCAACACTTAAAAGATTATGTTTTAATCCTTCAACATAGTAGACATTGTCAGTGTTATGTTTACCACCAAGAGATATTGAACCCTTACCTTTGATTGAACAGGCTTTGTCATCTCTAAATCTTACTAAACCTCCATTGTATTCTTGAAAGTTCAAGAATTTACCTTTGTCTCCAGTCATGTGATCTGAGCATCCTGTGTCAATAATCCATTCATCCTTTGATTCAACTTTAGCTGCTAGGGCTTGTTCTACTGGTTGAGCAATAGGTACCAGTTGATTTTCTGTTATAGCAACAAAGACCCATCCGTTGTCTGCTAGATCCTCATCAGAATCATCAGTCACACCTTCATCAGCAATGTAACAAGATTTATCTTTTTTTTTCTTAAATTTGTATCTCTGGTATTCGAGATTAGGTTTGTATGTCCTTCTAGCTTCTTCTCTTATTCTAGCATGTCTATCAGGGCATCTTGAAGCCATATGACCAATCTTATTACAGTTGAAACATTTAAAGGGTGCTTTACCTTCATACTTACTTCCAATTGGACCTTTTGGCATTTTTCTTGCAAATAGTGCTTCAAGTTCTTCGAGCTCTTCATTCTCCTTCCTAGTTTCTTCAAGTTCTCTTGCATAAAAGGCTCTCCAATCTGATTTGTCAAAGGATGGAGCAGATGATGTTGATGCTTTGAAGGCCAAATCAGTTTTTATAGTAGTAACAAGACCAAATTCCTCAATTTCAAAAGCTAAAAGTTTTCCAATCAATGTATCCCTAGTTACTGATGTATTAGGCATTGTTCTCAACTCATTTATAGCAGTATCCTTCATTTTATATGCCAGTGGAAAACCTCTTAAGATTTTTGAAACAATCTCATCTTCACTCAAGGTTCCTCCACAACATTTGATACCCAAAACAATTTCATTTACTCTTTCCATAAAAGCAGAAATCCTTTCAAATTCTTCCATTTTCAGATGTTCATACCTGACTTGGAAGCTTTCAAGTTTTGCAATTTTGAATATGGAATCCCCTTCATTCAGTGTTTCCAAATGATCCCAGATAGCTTTTGCAATGGATCTATCTGATAATCCCATGATTTATTGATCTGATAATGCACTCAAAAGTGCTTCTCTTGCTTTGAAATCATTTTCTTCATCTTTAGCTAAAGTAATGGGAGCAGTCTGACTAGCTACAATAGTAGTATAACCATTCTTAGTAACTTCCCAGATGTCTTTACCAATGCAATTCAGATGTGTCTCCATTCTGATTTTCCATATCCCATGGTTCCATCAAGTTTAGGACTATCCTTTCTGAAATAATTAGTAGACATTGGATCTCCTCAAGTTGTTAAACTTCTGCAAAAAGAGGACTAAGCTCTGATACCAATTGTAGGTCCCAAAGACAACTGAGAGGGGGGGGGTGAATCAGTTGTCAAATAAATTCAAACTAAAAACTTATTAACCAACTTAATGCTTAATACCGGTAAATCAGTTAAGTATGCTGGTAGACAGTGTTAACAGAAAACTGTTGTACCGGTAAGAATTAATGAATGAAACATAAGCACAAAGTCATCCACAACACATGACACCAATATTTGTATGTGGAAACCCTGTAAGGGGAAAAACATGGTCGGAAACCTTACCCATAATCAAATGATACTACTGCAGATAGTAAGTGTACAAAGAGGGGTCTGCACATGCAGAAAGGCCAACAACCTAGAGCTCACTGCTCAATCACAAATGGGAGTCACACTGACTACAGTTGGATGGTTAAATCCAATAAGAATGTACTGCACAAAATAGCATCTTCATATGCTGGATTCAGTACCAGTGTAATGCTGATATGCTTCTACAAAAACCTAACTTCACTTTCAAATGATGTCTTCATGTATATCCCTGCTTGATCTCGCATATACCCTTCCTTAAATCTTTTTCGCATTCCACACTTGATCTTACAAATAAGATCTTACATTTATACCATACCCTAAGACCAATTTTAGTAGGTCGGCTCTACAAGATATTACAATATAAACATTTTACAAATAATACAATATCCGATGCAATAACCGATTGAACATGTCAGCTTTAATGAATTTACAACAATAATAAATCATCTCCATAGCGTGCCATGTTGATCTGGAAAAGATAAACCTGTCGGTGTAACCCTAGATAACCTGGACCTATTTGCCGGTAAAAGAAAATATGCAAATAAGAATATACCAATGATTATTAATTCAAAATAAAGTGTCCACATGATGTCTTCAACATTACCAAGTGTCTTCCATGTCTTTGCAGGTACCGATGAACATTATATCCTGCCAGTTAACCATATACTGGTAACTATTGCATAGTTTGTTGTTTGCTGGTGAATGTTGCTGGATCTCCAATGTAGGTGTATTTAGTAGGTGTTGACATCAATGACAAAACCATACCAAAATACCAACAGTTTGAAGTGAAAGTAGGAACACTAGCCATTCAAGTGGTCAGAGGAATAAAATAATTGATTTGATTTGAAGGTTGTGAATAACCTAAGTTCCCAGCACAACTCTTGATAGGTATGACATTAGAATCAACAATATGAGAAATGCCATGCAATATATCAATTCCATTCTTATCACTTTGAATCATGTGTTTAAGGCCTTCAATTAATGGAAGAGCTTCACTATTAGGGTATTCTTGGGACATCCATTGTTGAAAGTTATCAAATTGATTGTCCAATTTTGAAAGTTGATCTATGGAAGCTCTAGTCAAAGCTTCTTCGTGTTCATCATGGGATTCATCAATTGGATAGATAGGGACATGATTAAGATGAGAAGCATTAGCATTGTCCTCATTAAAGAATTCATCCAAATTATGCTCCATCTCCTCAGTAATTAAAACATGGGAAGCTTTAATTTTAATTCTTTGTCTAACAGGGATAATGTAGGTAGGACTAATAGTAGTGAAACTCATTCACTAGAGGGAAAATTGAAATTTTGAATTTTGAACAAAGCTTAAAAAATTGAGTAATGAAAAATTTAAGCAAATAATGATTAAACAATTTGAACTTTGTTGGAAGAAGAAAATGACACAATTTTCAAAATAATAAATCAAAGGAAATTGGAATTTTAAAATCAAGGCCAAGGGGATACCACTTAATTTTCAAATCAGAATTTTTAAAGTTAGGGCAGATTATAATTAGTCTCTTAATTTTTAAAAATTCCTTGAAATTAAAATGTTGAAATTTGAAGGTATCTTCGATGTTAGAGGGATTAAAAATCAAAAAAAGAAACCAGTCTTCTCGATTTAGGCTATTAAATACAGTCATACAGTCTCCCAAAATTTTAGGGAAAAAGTCGAGGACCGTGGCGAGAATGCACATAGTCAGACCAACTTTTTTCAAAAATTTTAAGGATGAATATTACAATGATTTTAAAGTTAATCCCCAAAAATTAGTGATTTTACGATTTCTAAATAGGCGAAACTAAGTTTCAAATGTGGAAATAGGACCCTATTAGGGTTTTGAAAAAAATGAAGAATTGGATTGCAAATTTGAAAAGGGTCAAACCTAATGGATAGGGACACCTTGGAGAATGTTTTAGAAACCTGAATCTAAATGAAATTGATTGAAATTTGTACAAAATCCAATTAATTTTGAAAATTAGGGTTTTATGGCCTAACCACTTAACTTTTGAAATTTGAATTTTGGACAAAGGAGGGAAATTGAAAATTGGAATTGTAGGACAGAAGATAAGTTTGAAAATAGTCACAAATCTAAAAATTAAAGGGAAATTCAATTTTTGCACAATTTCAAGAAGATTTTTAAAAATTAGGGTTTTGATAATTAACCTCTTAATTTTGTGAATTTGATTTGCAAATTGAACAAGGCAATGAAGAAATTGAATTTGACAAACAAAGCAATTTTTAGCTCTAAGACAATAACAAGCAATTTTTGCAAAACACAAGTTCAATTTCAATTTTAAAAACTAGGGTTATGAATGAATTAACCACTAAGTTTGTAGAAAAATTAAACTTGTAAATGAAAAATATGCAATGATTTTTCAAAATAAAGCATGTAAGACATCGGGTTCACCAAAATGTAATGTTGGAAAAGAAGTGAATGATGGATCTAGAGGAAAACTCTTCTTCCCTCCAAGGAGAGATGAAAGTTTCACTTCAAATCCCCCTTCAAAAAATTTCCAGGCATTACATTAGAAGAGGGGGGAAGATACACTAGATCCAACCTCCAGAGAAAGAGATTGAATTTTGAGTGATGGTAAGTTAATCCCCTCTTCTGAGATTGAGATTTGAATTGAATTGTGTACTTATAACCAAGCGAAAAAAGCAACAAAGATATAATTATAACTCGAGATAGAAGTGTAGGATGAAGTTGTGCACCTGGATCTGGCAATAATCTGTTGAGACGAAGTTGCCTTGGGAATTTGAGAAAAAGTTGCCAGAACCATGGCGGGAGTGTACACGGTCCTCTAAAAAATTTGCAAAGCGAAAAGGGTTTTTCTACCTCGGCAAATGGAGTCCAAATCCTAAAGTATAGTTGTGCACCTGCAACCTACACATAGAAAAGAGAGGAAAAGGGGTTGGGATTGGGGGTTTGCCTTTAGGTCAAACCCCAATTTTGGAATTAACCAAATGATCAAAGAAAGTACTTGCAAGTAAATGTAAATGAAAGACTGAAATGTAAATCACCTCAAGGGAGGTTGTGATAGAAATTTTGATAGAATTATTTGTATGAAGTTGAATTTTGGAATGAATCTCCTCTTCAATGGTTGAATCCTTGAATTGAATGCAACACCTAGCCTTGAAAGGAGACTTAAGAATGCTCAATGCTGCAAAAGAATGTGTGAATGCTCTTGAATGCTTGAATGTGTGATCTCATGTATCTATTTTATTGCAAAATGTAAGGAGAAATGTGACCTATATACTTGTCAATTAGAGCTAATTGATTGATTTTCCATCACAGGCCAACACTGGGGGAGTTTTTCTCGCTCAATGTACAACCACCAAAGAACAATTTGAAGGATCCTGCCCCTAAATAGGGTAGGGGACAAGGGTGCCATGCCCCTGTCCTACCATTTTTTCTAGGACAGGATGTAGTTCAAGCAATGCAGAGGGCAAGCAAGATGCAGTTTCAGGTGTCAAGCAAGTCTCTGATCTCCGATCTGGCTTAGGGATTCGAATCGCGTGTGAGAGGACCCTAATGTGGTTGAAAATTGCAAGGGTCATAATTTCATGACACTACACATCCTATAGAAAAAGAACAATCCACATTTCTAGTGGAGGAATTGAAGAAATCAACATCGGAGATGTTGAGAATGTACATAAGATACGCCTAGCTAAGTCTTTGAACCCCATGGCAAGAGAAAAGTTTATTCAATTTTTCTCACATGGACCAATAAACTTTACATGATCGTATGCTAACATGCCAGGGTTAGATCTTGAGTTTGTATTACATCATTTGTCATTGTTGTCAAGTGTGAAACCATACAAGCAGAAGCTTAGGAAGATGCATCTTCAAACAGCCTTGTTAGTCAAAGTTGAATTACAAAAGTTGCTAGATGTGGGTTTCGTCAGACCCATAGACTATGCAGAATGGATTTCAAAATTAGTACCAGTGACCAAACCCACTAGAGGTATAAGAATCTACACTGACTTTAGGGATTTAAATAAAGCTTGTCCCAAGGATGATTTTCCACTTCCTAATATAGATATGATCGTAGATCTAATAGCTAGACATGAAATGCTATCACTCATGGATGATGTTTTTGGCTATAACCAAATCAAGATTGCACCAGAAGATCAACATAAAAAAAAAAAATTCACTTGTCCTTGGGGAACATATTACTAGAATGTGATGCCTTTTGGTCTTAAGAATGTTGGTTCTACTTATCAGAGGGAAAGGACCACCTTGATTCATGACATGATACAAAAAATATGGAAGACTATGTAGATGATTTACTGGCTAAATCCAAAACAAGGGATGATCATCTTGTTAGGATAACCTGTGGACAACTGAGAGGGGGGGGTGAACCAGTTATCAACATATTATAAAAATTGTAAGCACATAAAACCTTTTATCGGAATGCAAAACCAAATACCGGAATAGTAGATATAATAATTAAGCATAAACATAAATCATAGAACAATTACCAACCATCCATAACACATAACACCATGATTTGTACATGGAAAACCTGATAAAGGGAAAATACACGGTGAGAAGCCTACCCATAGTCAGATAATAATTCAGTTGCAAGTATGTGATTACAATAAGAGGGGCCTTCACATGCAAGAAGTCCAATAGCCTAGAGTGCACTACTCATCACATAAGGAGCCTCACTAACTACAAATACATCCTTCTTCCATTGCTTTTATCCAATTTTCATCCTTACTTGCTTCAATAAATGATTCCGGTTCAATTTGAGAAATTAAACATACCTCTTTAGTAGCTAATGTTCTTCTACTCATCACACCTTTCCTTTTATCTCCAATGATCTGATCTTCAGAATGATTTAGTTTCACATACCTGGGAGTCTTTGAATTTTCTTGATTTTCTGACTCTTTATGTTGTTCATCTGTCACTATTGAATTTTCTATTGTTATCGATGTTATTGGTTCATCGTTATGAACTAATTCTTGTATTACTGGTTCAGATCTGATAAATTCATCTTCCAATCCATAATCATATGATCTGATCTAATTACTGTCTTGCTCATCCACCTTGACATTTATGCTCTGAGTTATCCTATTCAATCTTTTGTTATAACATTTGTATTCTTTTCTCTTAGTAGAATATCCCAAAAATATTCCTTCATCACTTCTAGGATCAAACTTTCCTATTGCATCATCTCTTTAAAAGTAACATTTACTTCCAAAAATTTTGAAATATCTAATAGTAGGAGTATGAACAAACCATAATTCATAAGGATTCTTACCGATATCACCTTTAATGTGTCCTATGTTGAAAGTGTATGCAACCGTATTGATATCTTCCCTCCAATAGATATCAGGCGATCTAGCTTCAATCATCATTATCCTTGCAACATCTAATATTATTCTATTCTTTCTTTCCACCAATCCATTATGTTGTGGAGTCCTAGGTGTAGAAAGTTGTCTTCTGATTCCATTCTTTTCACAAAAATTATTAAATTCAAGGGATGTAATATCACCACCTTGATCTAATCTTAAGCACTTTATCTTCAATCCTTTCTCAGTCTCAACCATAGCTTTGAAGATTTTGAATTTCTCAAGAGATTTTGATTTTTCTTTTAGAAATGCTACCCACATCATTCTAGAATAATCATCAATAAGTAACATAAAGTATCTATCACCTTGAAAGCTTTTAGTCCTTGCTGGTCCACATAGATCGGTATGAATAAGATCAAGAATTTCATTACATTTATCATGTATACTTCTGAAATAAGTTCTAACTTGCTTACCCATTTAACATTCTCTACATACCGGATTATGAGGTTTAACAATCTTGGTCAAATCTCTAACTGCCTGTGTTGAACTTGATGGTATGATGAAAGAATAAGTATCCGGTCAACTATTGAGGGGGGGGTGAATTAGTAGATAGAAAAATTGATACAAACTTCACCAATCTCAAAATCAATCTCTCAAAGTAAACTTAGAACTATCAATACAATACCACTATCAAGATAAAAACTCATAAGATAAACTGGTTGACTGTTACAACAAATTAACAGTAAATAACTTCAAACTCATAAACATCCAAATGCTTTTTTCATATGTCATCAGACTTCATTTCTCAATGCTTCCGGTTATTATGACTTATCAAAGTAGTTAAGTAGTTAAGTAAATCAACCATAAGAACATAACACAAAAGTCTCGTTAAGAACTGATCCTGTTAGGAATCACCCAGTTAAGGGATTGACTACAATGCCTTGTTAGAAGCAATACCCTGTAAGGAATAACCTCGGTAGAGGATTTGAAAATCCAAGCTAATGGATCACCTTATTAGAGGATTTGAATAGCACCAAGCTTGTTAGAGCTTACCTGGTTAGGGGATTTCAATTCTGCTATAATTGTTAGAAAACAACAAGAGTTTGTTGATATGTTTGAATAGCACTACACTTGCTTGTTCAAATCCATTTCATGCTCCTATATGCCTTTACTCAAACTATAGATATATCATTTGATTTGGCAACCATACACTCAAATGATCTTTTCCAACACTTGCCAACTCTTAAACTAAACAACTTCATTGATCTTATAAACAAATCAATTAGTTTGGTAACACAACAAAAACCTAAATCTTATAGAGATTACAAACAAGTCGGTTCAAGTATGACCGTTGGATTACATAGCAATCTTTTCACATCAATCAAGAAAACCCTGATCACTCCTTGCAATCAACTTTCTCATTCCCTAGACAAAAACCATTACATCAACACGGCAAAATCTTTTCAATTGTCTTCATACAATAATCATACATGTCATAATCATTACCGCTCATCATTGGATCATAAACCAATATAACTAATTCACCAAACTTAATTGGTTAGGGTTTATCAAAAACAACATGTAGGGTTTACTGGTTATCGGTTCAACTCTCCAAAATCTTCCTACCGATTACAGTTCCCTTCACTTGTTCATCCTACCGGTTACAAAACAATATTACAACAATATCAACAATATCATTACCAGTTAATTGACATCAATAACAACATAACACATCATTAATGCAATCTTCATGCAAATGCCAACAATCTCCCCCTTTGGAATTGATGACAATACAAATATCAATACCATTGATTGCTGCTATGATTATGAATAGGGATAGTGGTTTACATTACCAAGTATTCACCATGCTCTCCATGTCTTCAGCTTGTCACTGGTTCTTCTCCTCATAATCACATAATTCTTCTCCCCCTTTGACAATAATGCCAAATTGAAAGTAAAACATGTAATGTCAAATTCACTGTATAGCATCAACAACCTGCAACTTGATGCTCCCCCTGTGGAATAACTCCACTTCTACACCAATTCTTCTGTAAAATTCTACAAGTAGCTCTAGGACTAATGTAATCTACATAATGCTTAACTGACCTCATGAAGAGGGACAACCCTCATCTGACTTCTAAGGTACTCAAAAGTAGTCTTAGGCAGAGGTTTAGTAAAGATATCTGGAAGCCGCTCCTTGGTAGAAACATGCTCCAAGATCACATCTCTACTCTGCACTTTTTCCCTCAAGAAATGATACTTCAATTCAATATGCTTAGTTCGTGCGTGCAAAATAGGGTTCTTGGAAATATTTATGGTACTTGTATTATCACATAAAATCTTTGAAGGTTCTGAAATCTTCATCTTAAAACCTTCCAAAATGTGCCTCATCCAAATAGCCTGAGTACAATTCATGTAAGTTGCAACATACTCAGCTCTAGTAGTAGATTGTGATGTACAACTCTGCTTCTTACTACTCTATGAAACAAGTCTTCCTCCAATTAAAAATGCTCCATCGGTTGTACTTTTCTGGTCATCAGCATTTCCTTCCCAATCTGCATCTATGTACACCTTCAAGTCAAAATTTCCTCCATATGGATACCATAATCCATAGTCAACAGTACCTTTCAAGTATCTAAAAATTCTCTTGGTTGCTATCAGATGTGTTTCTTTAGGATTCTTCTGGAGTCTAGAAACTATGCCAACTACATGACCTATGTTTGGTCTATTGTGAACAACATAGTACAATTTTCCAATCATTGACTTGTATTCCTTCTCATCAACAGATTTGGACTCATCTTCCTTAGACAACTTACAACCTATAACCATTGGTGCCCCAACTGGTTTACAGTCACTCATGCCAAATGTCTTCAAAACCTCTTTCACATTCTATGTGATGAAAATATCATTTTTCATTTGTTGTATCTGCAAGCCTATGAAAAAATTTATTTCTCCCACTAAAGACATTTCAAACTCATTTTTCATTTCATCTGCAAAACTATTGCTCATGTCATTAATGCCTCCAAATATGATATCATCTACAAATACTTCGCTAACTAGTATTTTATCTCCTTCATATTTGAGATATATGTTACTATCATCACTAGTTCTCAAAAAACCTATCTTCATCAGATGTGTATGAAGCATTTCATACCATTCTCTTAGTGCCCTCTTTACTCCATATAAAGCCTTATGCAATCTGCATACCATATCTTTCGCATCAGTCAAAGCATAACCATCTGGTTGCTCAATGTATACTTCTTCTTCCAGTATCCCATTCAAAAATGTTGACTTAACATCCATCCAGTATACCTTGAATTTCTTATGTGCTGCAAATGCAAGTAAAGTTTTGACACCTTCCAGTCTTGCCACTGGTGCAAAAGTCTCACCATAGTCTTCTCCTTCCTCTTGTGCATAACCTTTGCAAACCAATCGAGCTTTGTTGTGAACTACAACACCATCTTCATTCAACTTGTTCCTGAATACCCACTTGGTACCTATCACATTTTTATTTACCGGTCGGGGTACTAGGGTCCATGTGTTGTTCTTCTCAATTTGATCTAATTCCTCCTCCATAGCTTTAACCCAATGATCACCACCAAATGCTTCCTTAGTAGTTCTTGGTTCAATAGTGGAGATCATTCAAGAATTCTCTCTGACTCTTCTTCTGGTTAGTACTCCAGCATCCTTATCCCCAATAATCTATTCAGGATTGTGATTCAGTCTCACATATCTTGGAATAACATTATCATTATCTTTAGGTTCAGCTTCTTCATTATCATCATTTTCTTTTGAATTTATTTGTTCCAATTGAACTGGTACATCAGTATTTGCTTTGCTAGTTTCAGGTTTCACAGTCTCTGGTTCCAAAAACAAAATGCAAGGATCTTCATCCTTTTTCTCCAAACTGGTTTCCTCTAAGACTTCAAGATATTCATCCACTCAAACATCAACACTCTCAATAATTCTCTATGTCCAGTTGTTAAAACACTTGTAGGCCTTACTCTTGGTGGAATAGCCAAGAAATATACCTTCATCACTTTTAGCCTAAAATTTACTAATATAATCAACTCTCTTAATAAAATATTTTCTACCAAATATCTTGAAATAACCAACATTAGGTGATCTTCCATACCAATATTCATAAGGAGTCTTGTCCTTACCTCTCTTTACTAGAATCTGGTTCATAGTGTAGACAGTTGTGCTAACAGCTTCTCTCCAGAATTTTTTTGCTACACCTCCTTGTATCAACATCATCCTAGCAGCTTCAATAACTGACCGGTTTTTTCTCTCTATGATACCATTATGTTGTGGTGTCCTCAGTGTAGAAAGTTGCCTTCTGATACCATTTTCTTCATAATACCTAGTGAATTCCTTAGAAGTTAATTCACCGCCTTGATTTGTCCTTAGACACTATCTTCTCACCACTCTCCTTCTCAGCTAAGGCCTTGAATGCCTTGAACTTACCAAAAGCTTCAGTCTTATCCTTCAATAATGTGACCCATAACATCCTTGAGCAATCATTAGTGAAGATTATGAAATGTTTTTCACCTTCAATACTTTTTGTTCTTATTGGTCCACAAAGATCTGTATGAACCAAATCTAACAAATGTTCCACTGAAAAATATTTTCTCTTGAAATTTGTTGGTGTAAATAAATATTCATTTTGGATATTATTACACTTACTTAAGTTAACTTAGAATAATGCATCTCTTCATAGTTTGGATTTGAGATACTTAGGGAAGTGTGCACATAGGGATAGAGCTTGTAGGAGAAATTCCACCTTTTGTGGTCTTATTTTGCTGTTACACTCCACATTCGGTGGGTCATCCACCTCTTGTGGAATATTATATTATTTCTCCTACCTACCCCTAGTATTTCTTACCTACCCTTGTTTCTCATTGATCCACATGTCATATTTGTGTGCTCATACATCCATATGGCCTTGCCTATATAAGCAGGCCTCTATTCATTGTATTGGTTAATCCAGTTGATCATTTGCATATTGATGAGAATATAGTTTGTTCTTGTCATTCTATTGTCTCTTTTATGCTTTTCATTGTGCCCTTGATCTTGGCAAAATCCTACATGGTATCAGAGCTATTAGGGCTTCATTGATTGGTTTTTGAAGACATCGTGGAAGGCTTCTATTTTCGGATTTGGGGATCTTCATTTTTTGGGGGCGCCATACAGTAATTTGGACATCACCGTTGAATCCAGGAGGCCATTTCCATAAATTTCAACTATAAAGTCGACCTATTTTTGTGAAAAAAAAAAATTCCCCATTTTGGCTATTATTGTACAGATTTCGACATTTTTTAAATTATTTTTCGAAAAAAAAAAAATTCCATATTTTTTGAAAAAATTTTGAAAAATCAAAAAAAAAGTTTTTTGGCACTGTGTTTGGAGGTCCGCAGACCCCCCCGTACTTGCGTGTGCTGTGTGTTGTAGGACGTACCTATTGTCAGAGCCGTGACCCATGCTGCAGGTCCACATCACTCGCTGCTGCCACCCGTGCAAGTCCCCACTGCCGCCACCCGTGCAGGTCCATGTCACCACCGCTGGCCGCCTTGCTCCCACCAGCCCCCTCAGTCACTGGTGCCCAGGTATCCTCCCGCCGACCAGGACCCAACCACCACCGCTGGTAGCCTCGGCTCTCGGCCCGCCATCGGCAGAAACCTCCGGTAGCGCCACGTCACCGTCGGTCGCTGTGCCTCTAACCCCGCCACACAGAGCCCAGTCGGCTACCAGAACCCCACCACGTGGCTCACGAGAAGACTTTTGTACACCACATCACCCATGCCACACAGTCCGTCTATACGCCACTGCACAGTGCCATGTCAGCATCCATACTACACAGTCATCTGTCGAGTCAGCAGTTCGTACAGTACGGACACCCAATCAACAGGGAGACAAAGTTCTCATGATGGTCATACGACCGTCAAATTTAAGATAGTGACTTGCTGATGTCAGTGCCACATCAGCATTTTTTGAAAAAAATTTGACCCCTCTTCATTGGGCTTTTTAGTTTTGCAGTCCAACTTTGAAACGCCATATCTTGCTCATTTTTGCTCCTTTTTTAGTGCAATTTTTTTTGAAATGGGCTAAAATTTCATGATCTTTGTAGTGGTGTGGTTATTTTCTGATTTTGGTGCACAGGTTTTTTGAAATTTTTGGATTCTCTCAGCTGTACCTATCCAATCCTCAATTCTGCAACTTTAAAGGCCTCGTTTGAGCTCATACGACCTCTTTTTCAGGTGCCATTTTTTTTGAAAGTGCTTATTTTTTTGTCTAATTTCATAATCTATGATTAGATTTCAGAGATTTTGAGTGGAAATTGTACTTTCAGATATTGGTCTTATTTGGCCTATTAGGTACTTGTAAATTGCTTGGATCTTAGTTAGATCTCTTGCATTATCAATTTGAGTCTCTTTTGGCCTTATTGAGGCAGTTGTAAAATTGTAAATCAGAAGTCCACTATGCCATTTTTTGCAAGTGGCCCATTGTATACACACTACTTATAAAGTGCCAAAATCATCACATTTGGGGGGGTTCTTTGATTGAGTGAATTTGGGGGGGTGTCTTGTGTGATTGTGCCTCTCTTTGTGCTCTTTCCATTTTTTGTTGCAATGAGTCCTAATAAATTTCCACCTTTAACTCCACATAATTATGCATCATGGAAAATTAAAGTATGGAGTAAATTAATGGAAAAGGGTCTCACACATTACATAGATGGAACAATAACAGCACCACCTGATCCTAAGGCTGATCCAAATGCTCAATTAGAATGGCTCACAAAGAATTGCATGGCTCTTGGAACCTTACGCAAGTATGTATCAGATGACCTCATTTTTCACATTGAGAAGTGTAAAACAATTAAAGAGGATTGGGATATGTTTCAGAAATTGTATGGACAAGTTGATGAAATCAGAGGCTATCAGATTGACAATGAGCTCACCAACTTGGATCCCAAGAGTTTTGATACAATCCAAGATTATGTCACCAAAGCAAATGAGCTAAGAGCAAAGCTTAAGGATTGTGGAATTGACAAAAAGGATGCTCAATTGATATTCAACTTGTTGGATAAGCTTGCACTAGAATATGCAGCATTTGTGTCTAGCTTCCAAACTCATCATTTGACAGTGGGGAGTTCTTATGTTATGCCTTCATTTGATGCATTCATAGAAATGTTAATATTGGAACAATCTAAGTTGTTGAACATGGGGTTTCTCAAGTCTTCAAAGTCCAAGGCTTTGGTGGTTAATCAAGGGAATCAAGGAAGTCAAGGCAAAGATTCCGACAAGAAGAAGAAGCACTCTAAGTCTAAGCCACACCAGGAAAAAGGGCAATCATCATCTCCATCACAAGGTGATTTTTCATCCTCTTCCAAGAAGGGGACACCATCTAAGAAGGATAAACCAACTTGTGCATATTGCAAGAAGTATGGTCATGATGAGCATCGATACCACGCAAAGCAAGTTGATGAGTTAACCAATCTTCTTAAGAAAAGCAACATCAACTTGCCATTTGCCTACACAAAGAAGGATTCATCTCCTTCCACTTCCTCACAGTCTAAGGGAAAAGGGCAAGCATTTGTGGCTACAATAGGTTCTTCACAACAATGGATACTTGACTCGAGTGCCTCATATCACATCGGTTCTACAAAGGAGCATTTTTCTTCATTGGAGCCATCTAAGGTACCTCACATTTACATAGGTGATGATACACAAGTAGAGGTTGAAGGGAAAGGTTCAGTTGACATGGATGATGGAACATTTGAGAATGTTCACCTATGTTCCTAACTTGTCTACCAACCTTCTCTCCATCTACCAAATCACTCACTATGGGAATAGGAAAAAGGTTGAGTTTACACAAGATTCAGTTGTGGTAAAGGAACTTGATGATGATGCCTTGGTAGCAATGGGACAAGTCAATGACAACTCAAGGCTTTATTCATTCTCCCACTTTGTGCCAAGTTCATCTTCTAGGGCCTTGCTTACTCAGTCAAATTCAGAAAGTAAGCTATGGCATGAGCGGTTTGGTCACCTCAACTACCGCTATCTTCAGCAGCTAAGCACTAAAGACATGGTCACAGGTCTACCTTGAATCAGTTTTTCAAAGGGTGTATGTTCAGGTTGTTCCATGGGCAAGTATCCCGAAGAGAAGTTTGATAAAGGGAAAACTTGGAGAGCTTTGGAAGTTCTTCAACTTGTTCACAGTGATGTAGCAAGTCCATTTCCAACACCTTCATTCAGTAAGGCCCACTATGTTATCACCTTCATTGATGACTACTCCCACTTCACTTGGGTTTACTTTCTCATTCATAAGAGTGAAGTATTTGACAAATTTCAAGACTTCAAGACTCGTGTGGAGAAGCAATCAGGGAAAGTTGTCAAGATTCTTTGCACAGATAATGGAAGGGAATATGAGAACAAAAGACTTGAGGATTTTTGTACATTTGAGGGGATTGATCTTCAGCATTCTATCGCATACACTCCACAATAGAACAGGGTTGCAGAACGCAAGAATAGAACTCTCAAAGAAATGGCTAGCTGTATGATACATGCACATTCTCTTGATCCCGCCTTTTGGGTAGAGGCTATTAGTTGTGCCATACACATCCAAAATAGGGTTCCTCACAAAGCTTTGCAAGGTATTACTCCTTTTGAAGCTTGGGCTGGTAGGAAACCAATTGTGAGACATTTCAGAGTCTTTGGGTGTCCAGCATGGGCTCGCATACCTCCATAGAAACGCAAGGCATTGGAACCACAGAGTCGACCTTGCATATTTGTTGGATATCCTGAGGGTGTTAAGGCATACAGATTGATGGATCTAGAGACACATGAGATGTTCATTGAGAGGAGTGTTCACTTTGAGGAAAGCTCTCCTAGCTTAGCCTCTCTACCTCCTCCACCTTCCTCCATTGTGGATAGTGATGTTAGTGATTCAGATGATGAGACTCCTTCAACTCTGACTCGTAGGGTAACACCTCCGCAGGGTCCACTTGCAGTTGAGGAGCCTCATTCTCCACCTCCACCTAGACCTCGTTGGGCTCGATAGACACTTGAGTCCGTGGGATCTCTAGTTGGGGATCCTTCAGATACACGGAGAACTCGATCACAACATCAGGATCTTCCACATGCATTCATTGCTACCGCTTCTGATCCACAGACATTTAGGGAAGCATCAGGGGTTCCTGAGTGGGACCAAGCTATGGAGGAAGAGTATAGTTCCTTGAAGAGGAATAACACATGGGATTTAGTCCATCTCCCTAAAGGGAGAAAGATGGTTCAATGTAAGTGGATCTATCGGACCAAGTTTGCAGCAGATGGTAGTGTGGATAAGTACAAGGCTTGGCTTGTTGTGAAAGGTTTCTCACAGGTTCCAGGTGTTGACTATACTAAGACCTTTGCACCCATAGCCAAGATGAACTCCATTCGTTTGACACTTGCTATTGTTGCAGCTCATGGTTGGGTTGTACATCAGATGGAATGGAAGAGTGCTTTTCTTCATGGTGATCTTGATGAGGAGATTTATATGGAGCAGCCATAGGGTTTCATCCAGGATACTTCCTTGGTTTGCATATTATTACACTTACTTAAGTTAACTTAGGATAATGCATCTCTTTGTAGTTTGGATTTGAGACACTTAGGGAAGTGTGCACATAGGGATAGAGCTTGTAGGAAAAATTCCACCTTTTGTGGTCTTATCTTGTTGTTACACTCCACATTTAGTGGGTCATCCACCTCTTGTGGAATATTATATTACTTCTCCTACCTACCCCTAGTATTTCTTACCTAACCTTATTTCTCATTGAGCCACATGTCATATTTGTGTGCTCATACATCCATATGGCCTTGCCTATATAAGCAGGTCTCTATTCATTGTATTGGTTAATCCAATTGATCATTTGCATATTGATGAGAATACAATTTGTTCTTGTCATTCTATTGTCTCTTTTATGCTTTTCATTGTGCCCTTGATCTTGGCAAAATCCTACAAAATTTGAGGATGTCATCTTTCCCAACTGACATTCCTTACATAGATAATTAACCGGTTTGTCAAACTAAGGCAAAAGTCTCACTGTCTTGGACTTACTTTAATAATGTATCAAAGTTTATATGAAAAAATCTCCTATGCTAAAGCCAACTATCATCTATCTTTGCAATTAAACAGTTATTGACTTTAGGATTAAGGTGAAACATGTTACCTTTAATTTGCTTCCCGATTGCAATCAATTCACCTTTGGTACCATAGATTTTTCACATACCATTTTTGAACTCCAATGGGTATCCTCTATCATTGAGTTGTGCCATACTCAAAAGATTGTGTTTTAACCTTCAACCCAGTAAACATCATCTACACTATTCTTTCCATTAAGAGAAATATTTCCCTTACCTTTAACCATGCAGGGTGAGTCATTACCAAATCTTACAACTCTGTCATCAAATTCCTTCAAAGAAATAAATTTTCTCCGATCACCGATCATGTGATGTGAACAACCACTATCAATGATCCAATCATCAAAGTTATCCATCCTGGATACTAATGCTTCTAGTCTAATATCTCTTCTTTAATAGCTACAAACACAATGTCTTCATTAGCATCACCATCAGATTCCTCAATAGTGATACCACCATCAACAACAATAAGACAATCTCTTTTGCCTTTACCCTTATACTTCTTGAATTTCTCTCATTTGTGCTCATTATCACCATTAGGATAGTTAGCAGCTATGTGTCCAATCTTGTTGCATGCAAAACATTTCAAAGGTAATTTACCTCTATATTTACCAATACCTCTGGGCAACCGCTTGGCCAACAATGCTTCAAGCTCAACTAAACTATCTTCATCATCAGCTTCTCTGCTGGATTTGGATTCATAACTATGACCGGCATCTCTACTTTTTCTCACAGATGGGTTAGAGATAGAAGCTCTAAATGCAAACTCAAATTTTTGTACACTACCATCATAGCCATTTAATTTTTAAAAAGTAAGCTTGCCAATGATGGAGTCAAGAGTTACCTTAGTTTTGTCAATAGATTTTAGCTCCTGAATAGTTGCAACTCGGATAGCGTAGATCGGTAGTAGGGTTCTCAGTACCTTACTGATCACTGTGGAATCTTCCACTTTTCCTCCTATACTCTTAATTTCACCAACTATCTCCTTTATCCTTTGACCATACTGTTGGATATTCTCACCTTCAGCCATCCGCATGTCATCAAACTTTCCTCTTAGACTCTCTTCTTTAGCAATCTTAACATGTTCATCACCGCTATAAATCTCTTCAAGTTTTTTCCATACCTCATATGCAGTCTCTAGACCATAAACATCTACATACTCTGCATCAGACAAAGAACTTATAATAGCCTCTAATGCTTGAATATTTTCTTGTTGCTCTTTCTTCTGATCATGAGTCAAAATCCCTATAGGTGTCACATATAGAGTATTGGCATGTTCCCAATACTGGCTTCCCAGACTCTTGATATAAATTTTCATTCTATTACTCCATATCCTATAGTTCTATGTATTAAACTTTGGACCTTCCTTCTTCATCATGATCTGCAAGATCTTTACCTCAATTTGTTAGGCTTAGATCTTTAGAGGACCTAATAAGCTCTAATACCAATTGATGGTATGATGAAAGAATAAGTATCCAGTCAACTACTGAGAGGGGGGTGAATCAATAGATAGAAAAACTGATACAAACTTCACCAATCTCAAAATCAATCTCTCAAAGTAAACTTAGAACTATCAATGCAATACCACTGTCAAGATAAAAACTCATAAGATAAACTGGTTGACTGTTACAGCAAATTAATAGTAAACAACTTCAAACTCATAATCATCCAAATGTTTTTTTCATATGTCAATAGACATCATTTCTCAATGCTTCCGGTTATCATGACTTATCAAAGTAGTTAAGTAGTTAAGTAAATCAACCATAAGAACATAACCACAAAAACATTCACCACTTGACACAAAGATTTTTTGACGTGGAAACCTGAATGGGAAAAACCATGGTGAGATGAGACTCACAAGATAACTATCTTAACTCTTCTGAAGTTTTCCCTATTAGGAGTCTAGCCTGTTAAAGCTTTACAAATTTCTGTTAAGAACTGATCTTGTTAGGAATCGCTCAGTTAAGGGATTGACTACAATGCCTTGTTAGAAGCAATACCCTATAAGAAAAACCTCGGTAGAGGATTTGAAAATCCAAGCTAATGGATCACCTTGTTAGAGGATTTGAATAGCACCAAGCTTGTTAGAGCTTACCCAGTTAGGGGATTTCAATTCTGCTATAATTGTTAGAAAACAATAGGAGTTTGCTGATCTGTTTGAATAGAACTAAACTTACTTGTTCAGATCCATTTCATGCTCCTATCTGCCTTTACTCAAACTACAAATATATCATTTAGTTTGGCAACCACACACTCAATTGATCTTTTCCAACACTTGACAACTCTTAAACTAAACAACTTCATTGACCTTATAATCAAATCAATTAGGTCAATAACACAACAAAAACCTAAATCTCATAGAGATTACAAACAAGTCAGTTCAAGTATGACCATTGGAATACATAGCAATCTTTGCACATCAATCAAGAAAACCTTGATCACTCCTTGATCACCGCTTCATCGAGCTTAGTAACTCATCATGCACTTTTCATTATATGCAATCAACTTGCTCATTACCCAGACAAAAACCATTACATCAACATGCCAAAATATTTTCAATTGTCTTCATACAATAATCATACATGTCATAATCATTACCACTCATCATCAGATCATAAACCAATATAACCAATTCACCAAACTTAATCAGTTAGGGTAATAGGTAGGGTTTACTGGTTACCAATTCAACTCTCCAAATTCTTCCTACCAGTTACAGTTCCCTTCACTTGTTCATCCGACCGGTTACAAAACAATATTACAACAATATCAACAATATCATTACCAGTTAATTGACATCAATGACAACATAACATATCATTAATGCAATCTTCATGCAAATACCAACAGAACTGATCTTCACTATGCAATCAAAATTTACATGACACATCCTCTTATGCCATAACCAACTTTTATCAACTTCTCATGGGAGTTCAAATGAAAGATGTTTCCATTGGTCTGAGTTCTGGAAGCAATTTTCATTCTGGATCTATTGATGATCTTACATTTTCCATCCTTGAATTGCAAATGAAATCCTCTATCCACCATCTGACCTACACTTAAAATATTATTCTTTAAGCCTTTAACATAGTAAACATTATCAATATTAGTCTTTCCATCCAACAATATTGTTCCCTTGCCTTTGATCCTACATGCCTTGTTGTCTCCAAATCTAACTAGTCCGCCATCAAATTCTTGCAGTGTTAGAAACTTTCTCTTGTCACTAGTCATGTGATGTGAACAACCATTGTCAATGACCCATTCATCCTTTTTATTCAATTTTAGAAGCCAAATATTTTTCCTCAGCATGAGTTGCTTCAATGATAGGTTCCAGAGAATCATCCTTGATAGCAATAAAGACCCAGTCTTTACCGGAGCTTCCATTGTCATTTTCATTCACAGGTTCATCATCATCATCATCATTAGTAATACCAAAATCATCATCACCAATATAATAGCATGATTTGTCCTTATTCCTTCTAAATCTAGATTTGCTCTGATATTCTGGATTAGGCTTATAATTATTCACAAATCTTTCATGATTCCTAGCAACTCTTTCAAGGCATCTAGAAGAAAAATGACCAATCTTATTGCATAAAAAACATTTAAAAGGGACTTTTCCTTCATACTTACTTCCAGCTGGTCCTTTAGGAATTCTTCTAGCAATCAAGGCTTCCAACTTTTCAAGTTCTCTTTCTTCTCTCTCAATGTCCTCCAAATCTTTAGCATACAACTCCTTCCAATATATCTTGTGCTTACTAGAGGTAGATGCTTTAAATGAAGTCTCAGTTTTAGTAGCACTCTAATCTCCAAGTTCTTCAAGCTCAAAAGCAGTCAATTTCCCAAGTAATGTATCTCTAGTAACAAGGGTACTTGACATTGTCTAGAGTTCATTGATTGCAGTAGCCTTCATCTTCTAAGTTGGGGGTATAACTCTCATAATCTTTGACACAATCTCATCCTCACTGTTGAGACATGGACTAGCTAGGACTCGAACCTAGGACTTTCCATACGCTACTGGAGTGCTCTACCATTGAGCTACTTTCTCCTCTTGGACCAATCCATCATCGGTCCGGGTGTGGCTTATTTCCAACACCAACACCCCCCCTTAAGCCACCCCTCTCATGTGCTTGGGGCTCCTAGCTTGGACCTAGCTCTGATACCATGTTGAGACATGGACCAGCTAGGACTCGAACCTAGGACCTTCCATACACTGCTGGAGTGCTCTACCACTGCGCTACTGGCCCCTCTTGGACCAGTCCATCGTCGGTCCGGGTGTGGCTTATTTCCAGCACCAACACTCACTGACTGATCTACCACAACATTTGATACCCATGACAATCTCATTCACTCTATCCATGAAAGAACTAATCTTCTCATCTTCTTCCATCTTCAAAGTTTCATATCTTACCCAGAAACCTTCAATTTTAGCAATCTTTACTACTCACCTTCATAAAGAGTTTAAAGTTTCAACTAGATCTTCTTAGCATTCTCCGATTCTATGACATTAATATCTTTTCATTAGATAGGGCGCTCAATAATGCTTCTTTTTCTCTAACATTATTTTTATCTTTCTTTTGTTCATCAATAGGTGTCGGTGTTCCAGAATTAGGATCATGGGGTATATACCCTTTCTCCACTATCTCCCAAAATTCAGCTCCAAGACATCTAAGATGAATCTTCACTCACTCCTTCCATATTTTTTAATTCGTACCATCAAATCTAGGACTCTCCTTTTGATAGGGGTTAAAGGTAGAACTTGATAGTAATGTCATTGGATCTCCTCAAGCGGTTAAGCTTCTGCAGAGAGGACCTTGCTCTGATACCAATTGTTGGAATGAACTGAAACCGAGAGAAAACTGAGAGGAGGGGTGAATCAGTTTTCTCACAAGTACAACTGTTCATTTAATTTTAAACTTTATACTGGAGCACAACACAATGAAAGATAAACCATGAATGCACGACACACATGACACCAATATTTTGATGAGGAAAACCTAGTAAGGGGGAAAACTATGGTGGGAAACCCTACCCACAAGTAGATAATACTTTTGCAACAATATGTGAAATAATTACAATGGGGATTGCACTTGCAATTAGGCCAACCGCCTAGAGTTCACTGCTCAGCATAAAAGGGAAGTCTCACTGACTTACAAAGAATCGAACTGCAATCTAAAGAGAATGAATTGTGAAAGTAGCATCTACTAATGCTTGATATAGTTCTAGTTAAGCACAAATGCTTGCCCTTCAATACCAAACCTTCACCAAAATGATATGACTTTATTTGCACATAATCCTTTTTTTGATAATGCAGACATAACCACTGATCCCAAAAACTATTGGTACCAATTACATGAATAAGTCACCTATAAATATAGATCATCAACCTTATTGACAAGGTCGGCTAAACCCTAAACCTATAAACCCATAATTACAAAAATTACATCACACGATACCATCAAACCAATATTATGATTTACATTACATAGCATGGACCTAATTCAAGTTCCCAAAGAATTATATTTGCCAGAAATCCCGTTAAGACCAAAATCCAACACGCTTCACCAACTGGTAGAAACCCTTAGTGCAATAACACATAAAGTCTAACCGGATCCAAATAGGACCATCATAACAGCACTCCAACCAATGCAATGCCACCAAACAGTTAGGACACAATCAAGAAGCACCTTCAACACAATAGAAATCATTCTCATAAGATAGATCAAAATCATCTAACCAAATCAACAAATGTCGCTTACCGGTAAAGCTAACCGGTACCAGGAAATACCAACTAGGAACAAAAGTGATAGCAATCGGAGCACCAAATCATGAACCAATAGAATATGGCAAGCATATAACCACCAAGAGTAAGCATCCAAAACTGAATCTAGAGATGTGATCATACCAGATCAGAATCACAACCAAAACCAATATGATCACCAAGACTAACTGGAATAGATCCAACCAGGATAGCCTCCAACCGGGATACAGTGTTAACATCAATGACAACACTTAACCAAATCCAACATATTGCCAACATTACCTTCTCTTGGAAATAATTGTTGTAATAATCTTAATCAATCATTAATAGAATGATAAATTATAATTTCTCTTTTCATTACATCTCCCAAAATCTTGAGATCGTCTCTTCATTGTGTGGAAGCTATTAAGAACCTATTTGTCTCTTGAAACCTAGTGTTCTTGGATAATACCATTGGAAAGCTCATTGAAGGAGTAGCCAAATCTTCTGGACCCACAAGATGGTTGATATAGGTTTTGAGCTCATCAATTTGAGCCAAAATCTACTCCTTGGTAGTTTCATATTTTTGCATTCTTCATAAGATGGTATCTACTCCTTGCTATAGAGACTTCTTTTCTTTGTTTCTTGTTTGTATGCCAAGGTCAACATCATTCATATGTTAATCCTCTTCTTGAATTTATTCTTCTAGATTGTCTAATAAGGGTATGGATATTTAAGCCCTTTAATGGTCTTATTCGTCCATTTTTATGGATGATACCTTACTTTCATTCTTCATCCTACTCTAAGGTGTCTTGAAAGTCTCCTCTAAATTTGAGAAATCTTCTTCTCTCAACTCCCTATGTTTTTAATCTTTTCTAGATGGCATAGGTCAACCATGTAGGGAGTTGTTCTAAAGTAAAACCAAGTGACTTATTTTGTCTAGATCCCTTCATCTTGGTTGTCTTGGGGAGCCTATTTATGAACTTCCTCTTCTTCTTGGAAATCCATCTAAGAACTACATATTGTCCACTTGACTTTAATTTGAGTTCCATATGTTCATAGTTTTATGGAAATTCTCCTAAATAATGCAACTATTATACACCCAATACCATATTAGTTTTTCCCAAACCAACAAAATAGAAATCATCACATAACTTATAATTTTCAAGGTCTATATTGAGTTGTTTAATTATCTTGGTACAAGGAATGGTGAATACAATAGAAACACTAACATTGAAACCTTCAACATATTCTAACTTTAATCCTCTCTTGACCACCAAGCCTTCAATAATAAGATTATGAGTAGCCCCATTATTAATGAGAGATATAATCCACTTTTAGATAACAATCCACAAACTCTAAATGGATGATACTTGGGTGCTACTAGAAGAGTTTCAAGGGTGTTGCTACCTTTTCTTTTTCAAATTTTTAAGTCTTTGAATTTTTTGAAACTACTTGAGGTTCACACCCTTCAAGTTGTGGTTCTTCATCCAATAGTACCTCAATGTAATAAGCATGTTCCTTGACAAGGCATTTATGGCTCGGTTCCCATGGTTCCCTAGAAGAGAAGCAAATTTTCTTCCTCTAAGTTTATTTCTAAAATATTCATCCATCTTCTTCTTTGTAGTATATGGTCTTCTAAAATGATGTATGAGATCCTTATCTTTATGAATTTTTATTTTTCCCAAACTTTTGCTAGTGGCTTGGAATGATAAAATAAATGGTAAAATAATTATTCTTTAAAGTAGAAGGCTCAAGTGTTAGAGATCTTTTAATATCCTCTTCCAAAGTTGATGCAACAAAAAGAAATTCGATCAGTAGTTGATGCAACAAAATTGTTGACTAGGCTTTTGAGTGTTTTAAAGAGAACCTCAATAAAAAAGATTTGTGATCATTTTTTTTAGTATTTGAAGCGCCATCACAACAATCCCCTAGAACTTTATTATGTATGCATGTGCTAAATATTGTTACTTGATCTTTGAAAGTTATTTGGAATATTTCTTCTCAATCTTCAACTTAAATTTATCAAGAATGCTTTGAATAAACTCTTAAAATGTATGCACTTTATCATTTCCATGTCTAATTAGACCATGGTACTACAAATAATTAGAAATACCTTCCAAATATATAACAAAAAAATGTATTGCTTCCTTCTCTTTTATAAGATTCTTGAGTAAATTAAGTCTACAATTTTTTGTAACCAAGCCTAATATAAAACCTTATCACTACCAACAAAATCGAGCAATAAAATATATTTAATTTATTTTTCAAATCATTCTTACTGTTATTCTATATATTTCCTTATGTTTTCTTATTTAAAGGATTCCTTGTTATTTAAAAAAAATGATAAGGCTGCCTTATAATCTTCAAATTGATTTGTGTATCCTTCATACCATTTAACAATTTCTTCTACAAGTAATTCTTTAATGGAAGCAGTGGGTAAAATGCAACCTTTCATTCTTCTAGTAAAAATTATTGATTTTGATGGTTTTAATATGGAAATACCTATATCTCTTCTACTCACTAATGGGCTTTCCCTTTGTTAAATATTTTTTATGCTTAATTATTCCACCAATTTTCTTATTAATTCATTCAACTCCTTTTGGCTTTCAAATACTCTCCTTTGCCGCATATTGAGATTCAATAAATTCTTTTGAAATAATTCCACCCTTTCTTCATTTTTTAAATTTTTCTCTTTCCTCCATCAACGATAACCTCTCGTGTCTAAACCCTATATGTTTTTCCTTATTTTGTAATTTGTTTTTCTCAATAAAATAACCTATATCTTGAGAAGATATTTTATTTTATACCATTCTAATTCCTCCGATATAAAATTTATGTAAACCTAAAATGATATGAAATAACTTATAAATATATAGAATTCTTACGCAATTTTGAAACA
Source organism: Cryptomeria japonica (assembly GCF_030272615.1). Taxonomy (NCBI): domain Eukaryota; kingdom Viridiplantae; phylum Streptophyta; class Pinopsida; order Cupressales; family Cupressaceae; genus Cryptomeria; species Cryptomeria japonica. Next base: position 109,652,793 of record NC_081415.1, read on the forward strand.
ATATATGAAACCAAAATCTCATAATTTTGCCTCAAAGTAATTTGAATTACCATATGTGTTCAAAGGATGATTTATATGGAGGAAAAATATATAAAAAATATTTTAAAAACTACTAAAATATATCATAGACATATAGTCACACAAATAAATCCAAATCTAGAAATTACTCAAAATTCTAATAACAAAACCAAAGACAAAAAAAATAGAGTGAGAAACTACTTTGTGACAACATCTTTCTTAACCCCTTTTCAAAAAAACATCCATGAACACACCACCCTACCACTATGGCTTGAGCTAGGAAAATTTGCAGCAACCTCAACCAGAGCTTCCTCTCTGATGGTTGGCCCAAACTTGTCATCTTTTCCTCACTATCACTAATCATGCCTTCAGTGCATATTTATAATTATTCATTTAGTTGTCACCTTTGCTCAACATCAACCTAGACAACTTCTTCAAAAATGTGATGGTTCTTGAAATGATGGGCTTGTGGCTTTCAAATGCCTCTTGGTCAAAGAAGGAGAGAATAGGGAGTTTGGGCACATCTTTTCCCTGGCGAAAAACCACAAAGTAATTCTATAGGTTGGGGATCCTCATCTCCTCATCTACATATGCCACTACTATGTCTAGCTCCCCAAGGAATGACTCCTTGAATATCTTTTGGCATAATCGCTTAGCTCCCACTTTGGATCCACCCATCATTAGAGAGACCACCAAGAACATGAAAATGATGTCTATTTTCACCCTATAATAGTGATAGGTGAAAATGAATTCCCCTCCCAATACCTTCCTCATTAGGTGGATGATCAATCCACTAGAGTATTTGGGAACTTCTTTGAGTCATTTTTCCTTGACTTCACTAAGAAAGGAAATTTGCCTCTTGTCCAAAATCAACCTAATAGGTGTATCCATGAAAGCCTTCACCAAATTTGCAAACTAAGCTAAAAGACCAAATATAATCAATGCAGAATGAGGGCTAGAAAAGGAAAGCCCAAAACCCCAATGTTAATCATGGAGAATAAAATAAAATAATATTACCTTTTTCATCTCAATCTTCATTGTAAGAGTTGGTATAAAATTATCTATGCCATGGATGATTTGGTTGAAGATTATAGCCACCCAAGATATATGAACTTATTAAAATCACAAGAGAGATTAGATATCATAGAATAATTCTATTCTATAAAAGGATGCAAATGATTTATTACTTATAATGAATTAACAACTTGATTGATATTATAAAGGGAACCCCTTGGTTATATTATAGGCCAAAATAAGACATAAGATTGCATAAGATTATGACACATGTCTTAATATTATGAATTGAAACATAAAGTGATAAATATCACATGCTTACCCTAATTTATTTTAAATAAATAGTGTGAATAGGACATAGGTGATGAACCAACTAGGTAAAACACCCATTTCACGCCAACACCCCCTTAAGTACAACTTGGGGAAAATTTACAAGATGCACTAATTAAAATATGCAAAGATAGGTTTCAGAGCTCTTAGGCCATGTTAGGTACCCATGTACAAATGCAATCTCTCATAAATGAAGAAAATGAGATAATCTAGTGGGACAAAAATCCTCCCCAAAAGATAAAAAATAATAATAATTCTCTTAAAGAAGAATGAGAAGGAAAAAGCCTGCATGAAGAAAATTTACCCTCCTCCTCCCTAAGAGAGAAGAAGAAGAGAGATCATGCATCTTCCATAAAATCAAATTCTCCTCTACTATTGGTATATGCTTAACAATCAATGCTAAAGATGATCCTGTTGGAATCCAAGAACACTGAGAGGTGGGTGAATCAGTGTTCTACCAGAATATTCAATTTTAACCTTATTATAAGATGCACCCACCAACTGGTAAACCAGTACATATAAGATTGAAAGAAGTAAATAAATCAATAATACAATCACATAAATGAATACCATAACATAGACAAGTATACGTGGAAAACCTCAACGAGGAAAAACCACGGTGGGATTTGTGACCCACAATATCAATCCACTGGCCATATGAAAAGATATTACATAATATGGGGGCCTACGGGTGCAGGGGCACATAGGAAATTTTGTTGAATTGATTCCAAGAGATTGGAATCATGTTGTTTTGGTTTTTAATAAGTTCAATAGGTCTTTGAATAAGTGTTCAAATGTTTGTAAGGACCCTAGGAGTCACTGATTGGCCAATTTTGGCCTATGGGCTCTTAAGGGTGCCAGATAGAGCACTTGGTAGAACAAGTTTATTTTGAGTTAGAATAGGTTAGTATGATGTAGTTTAGGAGGTTTTAAGGTCATTTGAATCTTTCGAAGTGACCTAGGTTGGAATTGGGGAAAGTTACTCAACTATGTAAAAGTTGTAAAAAGTTGCAAAAGTTGCTCATAGCAACTTTGCAACATTTGCATTTTCCAAATACCAACGGCTAGTTGGTTGTCTTTTTCAGTTAAAGACATTTGTAACCAACCCAAGGCTGGTATAAGGCTTGGGAAAACTAATGAGAATGTTGGTTGAAGAATTGAAACAAGAAGAGCAAGTTTAGCCTTTCAAATTTTGTGTTTTCAGTTAGTATTTTTGAGTTTATTTGGATTTGTACGGCCTGTACAGACTTCCAAGCCCAGAACAAGGCATGAATTGTTAGAGAAGTGTCTTATATTCCATTTTATGGTATTCTGAGGTTTTGAAGTGTTATAGGTTGCAAGTTTTGTCATTTTTGTTGCAGGCGGGTCCTAAAGACCTAAAAACTAGGGTTTGAGGACTCTATGGCTCCTACCTAGCATTCCAAGGTGGATATCCATACTGAAACCTTATGGAATGTTAGTTGGCCTTGTAAATTATGTTTTCTTTTTGGTTTTAATGCAGGGGAGGCTAAACTTCAAATTTGCCACCATACCCTAGGCTTGGCACGTTGAGTTGGAAAGCATTGGGGATTATGGACAGCATGCCCTAGATGGGTAAATCTGATGAATGGGATTGAGACTAGGTTTGATTGGACATCCTAATGGATGTGAAGACTTGAAACAATCATCAGATTCCTTGAGAAATCGGACTAGTGAAGACTTTCAAGAAAAACCCTATTTTGTAGGCTTAAAAGGAGGGAATTAGGCCTAAAAAGGGTTAGGTGAGCTAGAGACCAAACCTAGATCCAATTCTGAAATACTCTATGTAGCTTCCAAAAGGGTATCTGAAAAACTAAAGAGTTCATATCGGTGTATATGACTTTTGTCAGATTACTGCAAAATACCTCACCGGTAGGGCTAAATGAACTAGGTCTCCTAGTAGGCCTAAAAGAGCAGATTGGCCCTAAAGCTTCAAACCAATAAACACCAAAGTCCATAAATGAATGGATAGGGTTGGACAACTAAGGAAAATCATTCCTAAGTGTGTTGGTCATGTGTAATGAAGATCCTATGGTAGAGAGGGTTGGCTCTTGGTTAAGGTGTTGAGTAGGAAGGTCTCTAATAAGGAGTGTTGGACACACACTAAACAAGAGGAGGTCACCTTAGTCTAAGGACCTTGGGAAGGTTGGAAAGAGTTGAACCATTGGATGGTTCAAGAGATAACCTAAGGAGACATCAAGAGTGAGAAACCTCTCTACATCAGATTGGTATCAGAGCCACTTGTTTGAACAAAGTGGTGTATGTCAGACCAAGAGGTAGAGTCGGAAGCTAGCAGCATGCCACCTAAGGTAATGAGTCAAGAGGCCATTAGGAAGTTGGTCCAAGACATGCTTAGTGAAGCCTGGGAGCAAGATACCAAGAAAGGTAAGGCAAGATCATAGAGTGGGGTGATGAAACTGATGATGAAGATGCAGATGTGATAAGAGTGGTGACAAAAAAGAAGGAGTTGGATAAAGATCAGCAAATCTTCTTGTATGCTCTTAAATCACTCAACAAAGATAGTCTAGATGGTTTACTGGTCTATAGTGGAAGCCTAAATGGAGAACAGATATTGGATTGGATAGAAGCTTTGAACAATCATTTTGAATAAAAGGAGATTGCAAAAGAAAAGAGGGTCAATATGGCTAAGACCAAGTTGAAAGGATCCACTCTAGTATGGTGGAACATGATGCAAGAATAAAGGGAACAAACCGGGAGAAAGAAGATCAACTACTGGAAGAGAATGAAGATTAGAGTAAAAACTCAATCCCTACCTCTAGATTATGAGGTGCAGATACACAAGAAGTTGATGAGTTTGAATCAAAGAGAAATGGATGTGAGTGCCTACACAGAGGAGTTCAAAGAACTAACTCTACGATAAAGGAAGCAAGAGGAAGAACTGGAGAAAGTAGCAAGATACCTAAATGGCCTAAGACATAACATTCAAGATGAAATCAGCATGTTGGCACCTGAGACAATCCATAAGTGTTTCCAGTTGTCCTTGAGAGAAGAGGACAATATCATGAGAAAAAGTGAGTACAATAAAAGAGGCAAAGGTGGTAAAGGATTCAGAGGAAGATGCACCTTTCGAAGGGGTCATAACTCTAGCAAGAATGAGGAAGGTAATCAATCTGAAAATAGTGGGGATAACTTCAGCAAGAGTGGTCAGTTTAGAGGCAACTCTAGAGGAAGAAAAAATTTAGAGGCAGGTTTGGCACTCAAGGAAGATGACCCACAATATTCACAGGTTTGGCACTCAAGGAAGAAGGAGAAGACTATGGGGAAACCTTTGCTCTAGTAGCAAGATTGGAAGGAGTGCGTATGCTTCTTGCATATACAGCTTTTAAAGGATTCAAGGTATATCAAATGGATGTAAAATATGCATTCCTAAATGGAATACTTGAAGAGGAGGTGTACATAGAACAACCAGATGGGTTTGCCCTATCAGAAGATAGTGACATGGTGTGTAGGCTACATAAAGCCTTGTATGGACTGAAGCAGGCACCTAAAGCATGGTATGAACGCTTGCACTCCCATATTGTGAAGATTGGATTTGAAAGAACAAGTGAAGATAGCAATATCTACTTGAAATAAGAAGGAGATCAGATTCTGATCTATGAAGTATTTGTTGACGACATCATCTTTGGAGGTGATGACAAGATGAGTCATGAATTTGTTGATGAGATGAAAAAAGAGTTTGAAGTGTCACTCATAGGGGAGATTAAGTTCTTCATTGGACTACAGATTCAACAAATGAAAGATGGAATCTTTATTACTCAGTCCAAATATGTCAAAGAGGTGTTGAAGACCTTTGGCATGGAAGACAGTAAACCGGTTGGTACACCAATGGTGATCTGTTGTAAATTATCAAAAGAGGATGACTCGACATTGGTAAATGAGAAGGATTACTGATCAATGATTGGTAAGTACATGCAGTGGGTATTACCGCTCGATTTCAGCAAAGCCCAAGAAAATCCCACTTGGTAGCAGTCAAGCGGATTCTTAGATATCTGAAGGGAACAATTGACTATGGGTTATGGTATCCATACAATAATGATTTCAACCTTAAAGTGTTCACAGATGTTGATTGGGCTAGTAATGTAGATGACGGGAAGAGCAAAACTGATGGTGCATTCTTCCTTGGTGGTAGACTGGTCTCATGGATGAGTAAAAAGAAGAGTTGTATCTCTCAGTCTACAGCAGAAGCAGAGTATGTTGCAGCTTTTATGAACTGCACCCAAACTATTTGGATGAAGCATGTATTAAATGGCTTCAAATTTCCTATATCTGAACTGGTAAGCATATTTTGTGACAATACAAGTGCAATTAACATTTCCAAGAATCCGGTTTTGCATGCTAGAACCAAGAACTTTGAGCTCAAGTATCATTTCTTGAGGGAGAAGGTTCAGAACAAGGAGGTTATGTTGGAACATCTTTCCAATAAGGAGCAGTTAGCAGACATATTCACCAAGCCTCTACGAAAGGCTATATTTATCTATTTGAGAGGTGAATTAGGGGTGCTGCCCCTTCAAGAGGTGAACTGAAAATATGTGCTCCACATCTGTCAAGTATGGTAGTGTCCAATATTTTTCAAGATTGATGTGTTGAAGGATGCTACTCCTCAGGGGGAACATCATAGTGGAATAGGAAAACTTGTGCCTCCACTTTGGCATTGTTGTCAAAGGGGGAGAAGATGTGAAGCGGAGAAGATATCTGCAGCAGAAGATGTGATGCTAGGTAATATCTTTGTATATTGCCATCAATGCCAAAGGCGGAGATTGTTGGCATTTGTGCAGAATATGTTGACATAATGATATCATATGTTGTCATTGATGTCAATATGCTAAAGAGTGAACCAGTATATTGAAAAGAGTGAGCTAGTATATTGAAGTTTGCAAGAGGAAAAGAGAACCAATATATGTGAGAATCGGTATAACATTGTGAACCAGTATATGTGAAAAGGTGAAGCGGTATGTTTGTTTGAGGTAAACTGGTACGTTGGTATGAGAACCGGTATATGAATGTTTTGCATGACAATCGGTTGGTAGTCTCAACTTCAGGGTTTTTGGTTGAAGTGTTCCAAGCTTGTGTGATGAGTCAGCATTGTAATCAAGATCAGATCGTGTTGCCACATCAGCTTGAGCACATGAAGGATCTTGCATGAAGGAGATCGATCCTATCTACCTCGTGAATGTGCGAAGTCTCTGTAAACAATGGAGAACGCATGATGAGTTATCGCATTCATGAAGCAGTGAAGAACAAACGATGGAGAATGTCTTGAGATCTGTTCAAGACCGTTGTATTCTATGAAATGTGATTAATGGTCAGGATTGAACCGACTGTATTGGTAAACCTAAATGTTTAGGGTTTAGGGTTTATGCTACTGACCTATCTATTTTCTATAAGGTCGATGATGTGTTTCATGTTTAGGTTGTTGGCAAATGGTGTGTGTGTGTATCTAAGTGCAGAGATACATGATTCTTGCTAGACCAGATGAGATAAGAGGATTGATTCCTGCATAATGTGTGTGTAGAAGGAAGGAACTTAAGCAGATCTGCATTAGGCATTGAGTGCTATTATCAGATCATTGTAATACTTGTTGATCTTTAACCACTTCAACAGTTGGAAAATCCCTTAACCAGGTAGCCTTAACCAGCTTGCTGTAAATCCTTTAACAGTGTGACTCAAACTCATCGAGTTCTTGAAATCCTCTAACAAGGTAACCTCTAATAGGGTTTAACCCTTAATCGGGTATTTAGCCATCCCTTAACCGGGTGATCTCTAACAGGATCGATTCCTAGCAAAACTTGTTGTAACAGTCTCTAACTGGACTAGGCTCCTAATAGAGCAGACTTCTAAAGAGTTCAAAAGCAGCTTGTGGGTATTCATCCCCCCCGTGGTTTTTCCCAGTTGGGTTTCCACATGAAAAATTTGCGTGTCATGTGTAGTATTTTTAATGTGATGATTTAAGTGATTTGCGTCTAAAGGTAAATCATGCTAAGCTAGCTGTTATTATATTTCTAATGATAAATTACCTATTCATGCATAAGGGTGAAATGGAAGTGTAGTATTAATTTTAGTGGTAAGCTAAGTGATTAATCAGTTAATGCTTGTCACAGTCATTCTTAGATTTACCAGTTGCACTCTATTTCAGACCGATGTTACTGTCTGTCAGACATTTGCAGTGTTTGCAGTCAAACTGGTTTGGGAAAAGTATTTGTGTCTGTACTGATTCACCCCCCCCCCCCCTCTCAGTACCGGTTTGGTACTTATTGTTCATCATTGAGTTATCAAATCTGACCATCAATAGATGTAGTCAAAGAATTTGAGCTATCAAAAGAATTGACTATACCTACAATTTTCTCCTAAGTATCCTTAATTCCTTTATCTATATCTACAGTAAGTAAACCAGTGTTGCAACATACTCTATAAATATTGGTACATTGCCTCAAAGCATTATCAATCAACTTTAATTTATCAGTAATCTCTTTCTTCTTAGATTCAATCATCTGATCAAAAGTAGCTCTCCTAGCTTATGTAAACCTCTCCAATGCCTGTCGATTAGATATCTACTGTAAAGATTGAAAGTCCTTAGAAATGCGCTCTATGATTATTTTGAGCTTGTCGAATGGGCTTGCTCCTTTGTCAAAATGGCACTCTGGGACAAGTCTATGCAAAATTGGGATTGATTGATCAATAATTCCTTTGTCCACAGATCCTTCCTTCATCATCTTCTGTGCATCCATCATCATGAGCTCAGTAGAACTCATCTCAGTTATGCTTTTTTGCTCTACCAATGAGGTGTCAATTGATAATAATGATGTGCTCGCTACTGATTCCTTGCCTGATTCCTCTTCCTTCCTTTTTTCGGAAAAACATCCATTAATGTCTTGATGTCCTGAGATACTTGTTCAACAAAATTGCTAGCCTTGCCTAACTATTTCTCCCTCTTCTTCTAGTTAAATTCAGTTTGAACCTCTTGCTTCTTCAGTTTTGCAGTACCAAAGGATTTCTCAGCCTCATCAATAGGAGCATCAATTAACATCTTTGCATAAGCATCTAAAATCTTATCATCAACCTCATATCCCATTTCCTCTATCCATATTTTCTGGGGTTTAACTGCTTCCATCAATGTTTCATCCTTTTTAACCATAAAGCAGATCTCGGTTTAGTATTTCTCAACAATTTGTTTTGGAACCCTCTCCCTAGATTTCATTGCCTTTCGAAATGCCTTGAAGTAACCCCAAACCTTATCATCTCGCTGACTACCCAAAGTAGCAATAGATTGTTTCAATTGTCTTCCTACCGGGATATCAAATGCCCATTGTCTCTTCCCAAAACTGAGAGTTTCATTAATGAAAAATAGCATCAAACAGACAATAAGACTCTCATACTGGAATGTCCCCTTCCTCTCTCCTTTGATCTTCCCAAGGTTCATTAACAACTTATATAAAATCCATCCACAGAGATCTGTTGGCATTTTTTATGTTTATGTTGTGATTGTCATTAATGGACACACAGTTGTATTGAGATCCCTTTTTATGTATGAGCTAGAGCTCAACCAGTATTTGTTTCAACCGGTATGTTGTATTCTAGTCTTTAGACTATTGGTGATTTTGTAGAATGTGTTTCCCGGTCTGAAGCGGCATGTCGACCCCAAGCGGTTCATAGATCTCAAGCGGTATGAGGGAGCAAAGCGGCATAACACATTCCTACCAATCTTCATTTTTGTCAAACTGGTAACCAGTATTTTGTATGAACTGGTAATACTCTATGATGAGTTACCAACCGGCATTTTGTGATGAGTTACCAATCCACCGATTGTTTGACGGTGCCGACACACTGACAGTTCTTTTTGTGTCGTGTTACTGAGTATGTCTAGATTCATTGAACCTAGAAAATTGTAATGTAATCCTATTAGACCGACATGAAATCAAATTCCTTTAAAAGGACATCATGTCTAGGGTTTTAAGATGTTGCTGAAAGGGTTTATGTTGTGACTAGGGTTTAAGGTGGTTGTTGAGTTGTTGTAAGAGCGATCTTATCTGAGAAGATCAAGTTGTAACTGAGAGAAGACTGAAGTAATGTTGGAATGCATTAGTAAGTGAGCTATACTAGATCTAACCAAGTAGTATGTGCTATTAGATAGATCAAACACTTGTTGATTACTCACATCTTTGACAAGTTTGTAGCCCTTAACCGGGTAGGCCCAAAAGCCTTTTGTAAAATCCTCTAACAAGGTGGTTCACTCCTATGAATCTAAAATCCTCTAACAAGGTAGTCTTTAATTGGACTTATCTCCTAATAGAGATTGAGATTCCTAACAGGATCTGTTGTGGTGAAGAACATTGTAAGACCTTAACCGGTCTGACCTTAACCGGTTCGGTTTCTATTCTGCAGATAGTGACTTGTGAGTTTCATCTCACCGTGGTTTTTCCCATTTGGGTTTCCACATCAAATATCTTGTGTTATGGTTGTATTGCTTTTGTGGGTGAATGCTTTATTTGCATTTTGGTTTGCATGTGTGATAACTGGTCTGTCTGCTAAAGCTGTTTTACCGGTTTATCTTCAGACTGCTTAAGTGTTTAAGTACAAATATTTTTGGAATACTAATTCACCCCAACCACCTCTTAGTATTCATCAATTGGTATCAGAGCCTACCTTTCTATAAGTTTAACCACTTGGAAAGAGATATGGGGGAATACACCTTGAGGGAACTTACTCAATGGCTTACTCAGTCTGAGCAAGCCTATGATGATCTTATGGTCAAATACAAGGCATCTCAAGCTAAAAGGAGAGAACATGCAAAGAAGCTGATGGAGCTATCTAAAAATAGTTCTGAAGATGAAGCAAATATGGAAGCCATGATTGTAAAAGTAAATAAGTTGAATGATTCAAACTCCAATCTGAGAAAGGAGTTGGAAGGACTGACTATCCGGTTTAGTCAAGAGCTTGAGAACCGGAGGAAAGCTGAAGATCTGGTAAAGGACAGAGATCATGAGATCTCCAAGTTGAAACAAGAGATTAGTGCACTGACTGCTCACCTTCATGAGAGCAGAATGGAAAAAGAAGGAGTACAAGATGAACTGAACATAGTCATCTCTGAAAATGCGAGCCAAATGGAGTCAAATACTGCTATTTCCAAAGTGAGTCAAAGGAAATACTTGCTAAGTTCAGCAAAAGTACTGTCAAGCTAGAGCCAAAGCTTGAGTCATCTAGACTGGTAAAGAATACCAATGGACTTGGTTTCTCTAGACATGAGGAAGGAGAATCCTCAGGAACAAATGCTTAAGCATCAAAGAAGCAACCGGCACTCAAAGGAAAAGGTAAGCAAAAATTCAAACCTATTTGCTTTAACTGTCTTAAAGAAGGACACACTGCCAATGTATGTAGGAGCAAAGCCTACAATAATTTTCCTTATTTTATCAACAATGTATGTAGATCCAATAAGTTCAATGGTCATTGTTATGCATGCAACAAGTTTGGACATAGAGCATCTGAATGCAGGTATGTCATGAACAATACCGGAAGATATCCTCAGAGGACCCAAGGAGCTAGTCCGGAATCTTTTGTGAACCGGAACCCTAACCGGTTTAATGCTTACAGTTATCAGTCAGGCAACAATGGTTATCAACCGACAACCGGATGGAGAGAAAACTATTGGATTTGTCATGGGCATGGTCACACTGCTGCTACATGCAGAAGGAAGAATGGAAACATGAACAATGGACCTTGGAGAGCACCTGGATTGGTTTGCTATCACTGCAACAAATCGGGTCACATTGCAAGATTCTGCAGAAGCAGAAAGAGTATATCTGATGATATATCGGTCACTCAGGAAGGAGAAATTGATTTTGAAACAGTTCAAGAAGACATGAACAAAATCTAGAGGAAGAAACCAACAATGTTGGAAGAGGAATCGGTTTCTGCACCTAGTGTGGAAATATCAGAATCGGCAAACTAAGCTCCAAAGAGGCTTAGGGGGAGCAAACAGCAAAATGTTTGTGAACCCCTGGTTACACTGATAAAAGGCCTTAACTAGTATGTAATACCTGTCACTTGGGAGAAGACCGAAAATGGTAAAAGAGGCAAATTAGGGTTTACGCCCTAATAGAGGAGCATTAATGGAGGTGGGTGAGAGACATGTATAAAAGCATATTTCAAATCATTTCTCACTATCTGTTTTCGAGCGAAGAAAAAATTTTCAAAGTGCAAAGCGAAGAAAAGGCGATTTGAGCTAAGATTTCAAGAAATTGACAAATCTTGAAGGAGATTCAAATCCAGTTTGCAAGCGGTCGTGAAGAACACAAAGTGGTGATTTGGCAACCGACGGAGAGTGGAGTGAAGCAGAATTAGGAAGCCCTAAATTTGCATTTTAAAGGTATTTTCGTGTTCTTGAAATACTTTACAATGGCTTCCACATCTCATACTAGTTCTAGTACATCCATTGAGTCGGAAAGTTTCATTCAAAGGAAATCCAAATATAATGCCTTATCACAAGTTTCGGTTGGAGTCATAGTTGAAGAGGGAAGTTCAGACTATATTGATTGCAAAATAGAAGACCTAGGGTCTTTAGCTATTCACACCTAGTTAGGATTATTTTGCGGCAAGGACAAGAAAATCAAACCGGAGTTTAGTATCCTAGAGAAGAAGAAACTCCATAATGATGTATACTTTTTGGAAGATTTTATGAAGGATCATATCAGGATCATTTTGAGCAGAGTCCATGGTGACAAGATGTACCTGGAGAGGACGCATGATATCACACCATAGGCAATTCATGCAGTCACTAGTTTCTGCAATACAGGGGAAGTGCCAGCCCTAAGAACTATAAGCAAAACGGAAATGGCCAAGCTCACCGGTTCAACAAGTGACTCACGAGGTATGATAATTAATCCTATCAAGGATGATCTAGTGAAATACACCTGCATGGTGATAGGCTACAGAACATTCTCAGCCAGCAAGATTAATTTTGTATCTGTTGCAGCGGTAAATGTCGCTTATCCTATGATTAAAGAAGATGCATCATTTTACCTATGCACCGGTATGCAGAGGCAACTCTTGTCTAACCTAAAGTCAATTAAACAGGATAATGCACTAAGATTCAAGTTCAAACAACTATTGGTTGGGTTGTTCTTTTATTTTCAAGGCTACTTTCCTGGAGTAGGAGACGTCCAGTGGTCTCCTGACCAATCGGTAACCAAATAGATCAAGGAAAACATTCAAGCTGTCGGAACCGGTTACCCTGATGTTCTAAACAAATATTTTGATGAGTTCAAGAGGAAGATGAGTCAAAGAATGAGGATCTCGGGTGATATCATTAAGAAATATGAAGATGACATCTATTTCACCATTCAGGTGGACAAATGCCTAATGGAGGTTGTTGAGCCTAGAATGGAGGAAGTGGAGCCAATGGGCTATGAGGTGGTGTATGATTTGCTAGAAGGGTATGCCTCAACCCTTATTGCCTCACCTCTTGATCCCAAGGCTAAGAGGATCGGAACCTATATGGAGTGGATTGCACTAGCCGAGGAACCCTCTGTTAAGAAAGGAAAAGAACCAACTACAAAGAAAGCAAAGGCAGTGCCTATAGCATCGGCACCGGCTACTACTGCAACTCCAAGAGTGACCAAGCAGTCACCTGCAAAGAAGAAAATAGAAGTGGCACCGGCAAAAGTCTTTGAGAGAAAAAGAAAGACTAAGTCAAATGAACCTAACTCTAAAGAGACCAAGTATGATGAAAAGCCAAAGAAGGCCAGACAGACAAAGAAAATGAAGAAGAATGAACCAGCAGCATCTGCACCGGTAAATATTGATATCTCCTCATACAAACCTTTGACACATTATCAAAGGACAATAAAGAATATTAGGAGAAAATTACTTCATGATTTAGTAGATTATTATAATGATTTTAGTGATGAGGAGAAAGAAGAAGTATTACAGGAAATCATTATTTATTTGTGTAAAAATGACTGGTCCCCATCAGAGATTAAATCTCAGACACCAGATTCTTTATATAAAGCATTAGATAACAAATGGCCCATTGCCATTGAAAAAGAATAGGAGATTAGGGAGAAAGTCTTTGCACAGTACTTTCCCGACCTCTCAAATTCAGAATTATTTGATGTTTTGGATCAGAATAAAGGACTCTTCTTCACAAGGAGAAGAAGACTCTGGCTGTTAGAGGGGAGAATTGATGATGTTGAAAAAGACACTCATCAGCATATGGATTATGCTATCAATTCTCACAAAGCACGTATGGCCAACCTACAAGCGGAACAAGAACCGGTTGTATCCAAACCGGATGAAGTTTTTGATGAAGAAGGAAACCTGGTTGAAGAACCAATCGACACTATTGATGTCGATGCACTGGACATAGAAGATTTCACTCAGGACATACCTTCTGAGGGAACAGAACAAGGGCAACAAGCCGAACAGAGCAATAAGCAAGCCAAGGACACACAAGAAGTGGCTAAGGAATAGGAAGAGAAGAAGAAGAAGAGGGATGAAGATGAGAAAAAGAGAAAAGAGGAAGAGAAGAGAAAAGAGGAAGAGGAGAAAAGAAAAGATGAAGAGAAGAAGAAGCAAGAAGATGATAGGAAGAAGAAAGAAGAAGAGGATAAGGAAGAAAAGAAGAAGAAGGAAGAGGAAGAAAAGAAGAAGAAGGAAGATGAAGAAAAGAAAGAAGAGGAGAAGAGGAAGGAAGCAGAGAAAAAGAAGAAGGAAGAAGCAGACAAGGCAGCAGAAGCAATGGAGAGCACACATATGCAGACTTCGAAGGCAACCGGGAGTCAAGCCAAACCGACTGATATCGCCAGTCATATCGATCTCTAGTCTGCAAGTGAGTCAAAGCTTATGCAGAGCATCAAGGTTGCTCAAGAGCAACTTGAAATAATTCGAAGGAAAAAGGAGCAAGACATAATTCAAGCGACTTTAGACACCCTTACCGGTTTGATCCCTGGTACCAATCTTCCTAACACTGAATCATCACTAGCACAGCTCAAACTACTATGTACTGTAGTGGATGATCAGGTGCAGAGCCTAAAAGAAGCAGCTGAGGCAAATTTCAAGAAAGAGCATCAAAAGGCTCTTAACATTGCTCTAGTGAAAAAGTTGAATGAGCTCCGGTTTGAACTTCTGAAATACCAAAAGGATATAAGGGACGCTTTGGATGAGGGAAACTTGCTGCTAAGCAAAATCTATCAACCCCATCTATTCTGCGATGATGTGCTAGCTTAGAAGAAAAAGCTTCAAATGGACTTACAGTCCTACTTGAGCACATTTAAGCCACCCTATGATTCCTTTGCAACTTATGGGCAAACCGTTCACTGGTTCCAGATCCAGTCAGCCAAAATGGAGCAAGAGATCAATACATGGTCTAGAGATTTGTAGGAGCTACAACTGGTTTTACTTCCACGTCTACAAATTCTTCAGAAGTGTTATCTGAACCTGGATGCCTTGACAGTTACGCAGGAGTTGAGCACAGTTGATGCCATGGAGGAACAGGTATCCTAGATGCAAACAGAGAAAGAAGTGGCCACCTCCCTACTTGAGTCCTAGTCTCTATCCATGAAACAATTTTTGTAGGACTATAAATCAGTTTTTGACAAGTATTATTCATTGTTGTCATAAGTTTTTATTATTTTATCAAATGGAAAACAGGGTTGTTCAGCGGCACTTTGTCATTGTTGGCAAAAGGGGAGAAGTACTCTATCTATTTTGGGGCAGAAGTGGCATGTCGACCCCAAGCAATTCGTAGATCTCAAGCGGTACAAGGGAGCAAAGCGGCATAACACATTCCTACCAGTCTTCATTTTTGTCAAACCGGCAACCGGTATTTTGTATGAACCGGTAATACTCTGTGATGAGTTACCAACCGGCATTTTGTGATGAGTTACCAATCCACCGATTGTTTGACAGTACCGACACACTGATGGTGCTTTTTGTGTCGTGTTACTGAGTATGTCTAGATTCATTGAACCTAGGAAATTGTAATGTAATCCTATTGGACCGACATGAAATTAGATTCCTTTAAAAGGACATCATGTCTAGGGTTTTAAGATGTTGCTGAAAGGGTTTATGTTGTGACTAGGGTTTAAGGTGGTTGTTGAGTTATTGTAAGAGTGATCTTATCTGAGAAGATCAAGTTGTAACTAAGAGAAGACTAAAGTAATGTTGGAATGCATTAGCAAGTGAGCTATACTGGATCTAACCAAGCAGTTTGTGCTATTAGATAGATCAAACACTTGTTGATTACTCACATCTTTGACAAGTTTGTAGCCCTTAACCGGTTAGGCCCAAAAGCCTTTTGTAAAATCCTCTAACAAGGTGGTTCACTCCTGTGAATCTAAAATCCTCTAACAAGGTAGTCTTTAATCGGACTTATCTCCTAATAGAGATTGAGATTCCTAACAGGATCTATTCTGGTGAAGAACATTGTAAGACCTTAACCAGTCTGACCTTAACCGATCTAGTTTCTATTCTACAGATAGTGACTTGTGAGTTCCATCTCACCGTGGTTTTTCCCATTTGAGTTTCCACGTCAAATATCTTGTGTTATGGTTGTATTGCTTTTGTGGGTGAATGTTTTATTTGCATTTTGGTTTGCATGTGTGATAACCGGTCTGTCTGTTAAAATTATTTTACCGGTTTATCTTCAGACTGCTTAAGTGTTTAAGTACAAAGATTTTTGGAATACTAATTCACCCCCCCCTCTTAGTATTCATCAAAATCTAACTTCTCATTTTCCCTCATGATCTTATGTGCGGCATAAATGTAGGAGCTAGAAATTGAGTTGAGATGATTGGATTGAGTTACCTTTTAACCAATGATCATGTTGTCAAATCTGATGTCTCTATCGGTGATGGTGTTGACCCTTATCGATCATCAGTCTGAAGTTGTACCGATGAGTTTGTTAACCTAATCATTAGAAATATTTTTCTCCAGATGTTGACCAATATGTGGCAAAACGGTGATGGCCCTAATGGCCTCCTTCGAGATCTTATAAGGTTTGTCCAACCAAATGAATTCTCCATGCACTCTGCCCAATAAATATCTGATCATCTCATCTTTGAATTCCAGGATATCCAAAATGCCAGTAAACCCTAGATCCTCAATGTGCTTATACTCGGGCTTGCTCTTTCCGAAGTCTCCCATCAACTCGCTCATATACATGCTCTTGATATCATTGGTACCCAAATCCTCAATGTGGTAGTTAATGTATGCTTTGACGTCTTCCACATATATAACTCCTTCCGGAACACGGGAAAAAGTGCCAACTGAATCATCAAAGGTGGCAATATGCGGATATTGCTTGAAAATCGGCCTGGGATGGTCGTTAACCTAAAAAACAGTAGGATTTGCAATAAAATTAGGTGCAGAGGATGATCTCACTTCCATGATGAAAGATAAATACCTAAGAAATAGTTGTTGATGAAACCCTAAAGAACTCTTGCGATCACTGGTGGAATCATTGAAAAAGATATCTGATCACACTGAATTGCCTTAGACTCACTCTGAATCTCTCTTAATAGCTTTGAATGCAAGGTGATAAAAAAAAAAGTGGATTCAACGTTTTAACCTTCAAGAAACTCTAATCTGTCATTGATATGAATGACTTCTAGTGGAAGATACCAGATCTCAATCGAACATCTCCATACCGGATAAACCTTTCCAATGTCTAGAACATCTTCCAGAACTCCTTCTCGGGGCTTTAGCAGTGTTATCATGAATTTTTCCTACCCCTAAGGCATATGCCTCAGTTACCAGATGAGCTTCCTGCTGGTGCAGGAGCAACCTCCTCTGTCGGTTGAGTAACTAGAGCATTCTCATCTACTGATTGATCATCTGACTTCCTGACCCATTTCTTGATATGATCTTGTTGTATTTCATTGACCTTCTCTTTCCCTTTATCATTTGATCCATCATTTCTAACCGGTGGATTTTTGCTTCTACAAAACTTAGCTATGTGTACAATCTCGTTGCATGCATAACATGTAACATTGTTCTTTTAAATTGCTTTGCTATAACCGGTATAATTGCTTGACCTGCACTAATTAGCCATATGTCCAAATTTTCCACATGCATAACATTTAACATTCATTCTACAATCTTTTGTCTTATGACCATACTTATTGCATTTAGAACATTGACCAGGAGTAGAATTATAGTTCTGATTTGCTCTATTTCTACATTGCCTAGCTATGTGACCAAATTTATCACAAACAAAGCATCTACAATTAAATTTGTAAGCATTAAGCTGCCTTACCGGTTCCTTCTAGTTTTGATCTTCATTTGCAGTACTGGAGCATTGACCTTGTTCAAATCCAAGTCCACTGGAATCTCCATTTTGTCTTTGACTTTTCAATAATTCATCAAGTTGTGTTGAACTAACCTTGAATTTGTCCTTGTACTCACTTGCAATAGTCAGATCATCTCTCAGAATTATCATTTGTCTCTCAAGTTCTTGTCCATTACATTGGGATTGCACTTAATCAGTTCTCAACATATAATTTTCATGAGCCAACCAGATGTATTCTTTAGATTTGTCTTTCAGATATCTCCCAAGGTTTTCTTTATTCATCTTCTGTTCTTCAATCTCCTTTGACATCCTCATAGTTAGGGCTTTCATTTCATTCCTCATGACCATATTCTCTCGACTCAGCTTCTGACATCTTTCATTAAGTGCATCTTTCTCTTCATTATCCTGATTTTGCAAAAGTTCCTTCCTCCTAGCTTGAACAGATGACAGCCTCTCCTATAGGATAAGAATGAATTCCTTGGAAAAATTCAATTCATCTTGTAACTTCAGGTTCTTCATCCTTTTAGCATCATAATCTTCAAGTGCTACCTCAAGTTGTCTCTCCAAACTCATATCCATGGATTCTGGATTCAGGATCTCCCTCAAGCTGTTAAAATTCCTCTGAGGCACAAGGCTTTGATACCAATTGTTGGAATCCAAGAACACTGAGAGAGAGGGGGGTGAATCAGTGTTCTACCAGAATATTCAATTTTAACATTATTATAACATGCATTCACCAACTGATAAACCAGTACATATAAGATTGAAAGAAGTAAAGAAATTAATAAGCCAATCACACAAATGAATACCATAACACAAAGAATTATACGTGGAAAACCTCAAAGAGGAAAAACCACGGTGTGATTTGTGACCCACAATATCAATCCACTGGCCATATGAAAAGATATTACATAATATGGGGGCCTACACTTGCAAGAAGGATTATTGCCTAGAGCACACTACTCATCACAAAGGAGTCTCACTGACTACAGTCACTTTGAATAAGAAAACATAAAATTGAACTCATATAATGCATCTGCTATGCCTGATTGAGTTCCAGTTCAAGCTCTGACTATTCTGGTTCTAAAACCCTAAACCCTTACCAAAATAATTTCTTACATAAATGTCCTCATAATCTTTGCATTGCATTCATTACAATCATGTCCTTACATATATCTCTTGTATCACAAAATGATCTAACCAACTGACCTATATACCCTTACAATCTTTCATGCCTCATATAGGCTTACATAGATAATTACAAAATGAATATACATGTCGACTCAATACATATATACATAAATATGAAAATCAATTCCTGACTGTCAGATCTCCCAAATATGTCGGCCTCCAATACCGGTATCCTGTTGTAAGTCATGTCGGCCTTCAATGACAGTACCCAAAGAATCCTTCCTACTAGTGAAGATACCTGTCGATGCCAGTGTCGGTGCCGGTGAAGTGTTTGTCGGTAACAACCAAACCAAGAGATGAAAGTCGGAACATGTTGCCATCAATGACAACATATAAAACCAATCAAATGAGTGTCAATTGCCAAGAGATCCAACCTTGTCAAACAACAGTCTTTCACTTAAGAAGAATCAAAACCAAGAATGTATATTGTGCTTCTTCTCATTCTTGAAAGGAATATGATGAAAGAAAGATGGCAAATGAAGTCTCTAATTTCTACTCAAGTGTCTCCATGTCAATGTTGAAAACTATCTTAGACCACATTGACGAAGATAATAATCTAGAACGTTGTGGAGATGGATGAAGAACATAATCCAAATACAAATATTTCTTCTCTAAAGATAGAGATGCCTCCTCCAAATGCTTCTCAAAAGTTTCCATACTCATTTCAAACTGTGATGAATGATCATGTAGAAAAAGAACAAGAGGGTATAAATGTTCCTCACAACAACTAAACAAGAAACATCTCCATCAAAGAGAAGATGAATGCAATCAACAATTTATCCTAAATTTAAAATATGATACTCTATAAATAAACCTGCAATGTTTGTTAAGTGTTCATCACAAGTAGCCATATTTGAAAGATAATGTATGTTAGGTACTACACTGGATCACAACTAGCCATGAATGTGGCAACACAAGAATCATTAGAAGCAATATTAGATGAAGGAGATAGAATCATATTGATTTTCTTCATTAGTCATATTTATATGGAGTTAGGAGTTCATTTTTATAATTTTCCATTACATGAACACACATCAAGGAAAAAAGCAATCGACCACCACAAGATTTCCCTCCAATTAATCAAACACAACGAATTGGAATTGATTATTGTGAGTTAGGTGTTTAATTTGAGATTTTCCCATTGCATGAATGCACATCAAGGAATAAAAGCAATCAACCATCATAAGATCACCCCCTAATTACTTAGCACTTTATGTTCAATGAAATTATAGGTGTCGCTTACCAAAAAAATGAAGTAGAGTTGATCGTAGTGCATGCAAATGGTGGATTTTACCACGAAAATCAAATTATATTTTTTTGAAGAAATGAGATCAATCTAATCACACTATGACAAACAACATGAAAAATTATGCACTTACAAAAAAAACTATATCAAAAAATGTTACAGTAGGAGCTTGAATGGAGCCTTGGAAGTTCCCAAAATGAGAATGATTCAACAACATCCATGAAAATCTATAATTTTTAGAAA
Source organism: Cryptomeria japonica (assembly GCF_030272615.1). Classification (NCBI taxonomy): domain Eukaryota; kingdom Viridiplantae; phylum Streptophyta; class Pinopsida; order Cupressales; family Cupressaceae; genus Cryptomeria; species Cryptomeria japonica. The sequence continues at coordinate 109,673,153 of NC_081415.1, forward strand.
AACTAGGGACCAAAATCAAAACCCTGCAATTACACTACTAAAAAGAGAATGAAATTCTTCCCCAAGTAAAAAAATTGTAAAAACATAGATTCCAAAATATTAAGTTGTGGTTTTTCAAAGATTGATTACAAAAATGAAAACTCAAATGGAGAGAGGTTGATTGATTAGGGGATCATCTTACTGATGTTAGCTTGAACACATCATGCTAATATAAACATGGCCAATGAGAAAAATATTCCCTTATATTGCCAAAATATTTTATTGGTGGTGAAACCATAAGGAATATTATTTTCAATCAGAAATCATTACAATAAGAATTTGTGGTGGAATCTAAATATATTCCTACAATAAAAAATATTCACCCAAAGGTGTTGGTATATTCACTTAGGAAAAATATTTTTTTCAATCTTCTATATGTTAGCTAGAGAAATGTGGTAGTCTTAGATAAGCCTATGGCATTGTACCGAGTAGTGTACATGCAAGTGCCTAGTAGGTACCAAATACCTTGCACTATATAGGGATTTCCTTGTAATTTTTTGAAAAATAATAAAAAATATAATTATCCTTTTTTTAAACTAACAATACCATTTTCTAGGGGTTGACGCTAATACATGCAACCATACAATTGTATGGTTGATGGTGTGATAAGGGAGACAATGTTTTTTAGGGCTCCAAGTAAAGTGCTTTGCTTTTGACAAATTGACGATCTTAATTTTATTGGTCTTATAAATGTGATGGTAGGGTCTATTTTGGCCCAAAATGCTCCAAAATTGCAACTGATTTTTGGATCTAGCAACCACCTCCCAACTTCAAACCCTTGGATATCTAACCTCACATATATGATTTGAAAACAACAAAAGGCAAAGACAAATTTATTGAACACCCTAAACTCAATGATGAGTTTATATCTTCACCAACAAACTCCAAAATGAACACGCAATACAAAGACAAAGAGAAACCCCAAAATATGGTATTTGCATCAAGTGTTTATGTTTCTCCAAATCATTATTTGATGCAAGAGAAGATAATACTCAACTATTCAAGATCTACCTAAATATTTGTAACCTATATCTTTCAATAAAGACTAGCAAGAAGCATTCTCACGAGCTTTGATACTATGTACGATTTGGTATAGAATGCTCTATACCATGCAAGATTTTGTTGAAGATTGTAGTCATCCAAGATCTAGGAACTACTATGAAAGCACAAGAAAGATTAAATATGAGAGAATAATTTTGTTCTATCAAAGAATGCAAATGATAGATTACTTACAATGAATTGTAATTTAATTAAAATAAAAAAGGGAGCCCCTTGGTTATATAGGCTAAGGTGAGACATAGGATTGTATAAAATTATGGTACATGTCTTCAGCTTATGACTTGAGACATAAAGTGATAAGTATCCTATGTGTACCCTAAGTGAACTTAAGTAACTAGTGTGAATATGACCTAGGTGATGAACTAGCTAGGTAAAAATGTTGGAGTTGATAGTGAACCCCACAACTTTGAGAAATCACCTACAACTAAAAAAAAACTATTAAATCTAAAGAGAAAAAACTATTGATGTGTTCATGCTATCTTGAGAAGATAATTGATCCAATAAAGCATCTAATATTGAGATTAACTTCTAATGAATTGGATACAACCAAATTGAAAAGTGGGTGATTACAATAAATGAATGAAAGCTTATAAAACCAAAAGATCAAACCTGTGATCAAACCCTACGGGAGGATTAAGTTAGATCATGATAAGTGCTCTCATTCAATGACTTGCTTGACAACATGATCTAAAAATAGTTCAATCTAAATATATAGAAAAGAACTCCTAGTTTAGCTTTTAGCTTAAGTGTAATAAAGTAATAGGGTACCTAAGTAATTAATGATTGATTAATCAATTACTAAAATGGTTATCTAATTAATTCAACAAAACACCCCTTTCACACCAACATCCATAAATCTTGGCTAAAATTAGACTATAACATTTCAAATATCATCTATCATAAAATACCCCTTGAAGTGGCATAGAATCTAATATATTTTATCTTTGGGGTTACAAAGACTTCATGAAGAAATCAATGCCCCACTTTGATGAGTAAAATTTTAATTTTTTAATATTTAATTGACCAAAGTAGATAAATTCTATTAAATCCATTTTAATATTTAATTGGCTAAAATAAATAAATGCTAAAATTCTACAATTAAATATCAACTAAATTATATACTATTTGTTTTACCTTTGCTCACTCAAAAATATAAGAATAGGCTAATTAAATCCTCTAATTAAAAATAATTAGGAAGGGGGAGTTATAATAGATGCCCTCCCAATTCTCATGTCTATGTGTTCATATGTTGGTGTCAACATCGCATGCTTGTTAGTCTCATTTTTCAAAAAGCTATTGTGATTTCAAATGATAAGCTTCATGGTAGGAAATAGATATGCCTGAGTTGGCCTAATGGCACAAAGAACTTGTACTCTTGAAAGAGAAGTCACAAATTCAAATCCTACGAGGGGTAGGGTATGCATGCCTCATTTGTAGCACAGTAAGTTGCCTCTTGCATGGAGTATGAGGTTCAATGTTCTTTGTCTAGGCTTTGTTCTAGCATTAGTGAAATGCAGGGATTTTGTTGAGGATGAGACAGTTGTAGTTGGTCCTATGACTTGATAAATGCTTGTTCTCTTTGCCTTGTGCGAGACCCAGGTGGATTTCACTTCTTCAAGACATTGATCCTCTACAATCTGGATATTCTAGGCATCTTAATGATGATTGGACCTATGTTTGAATTCCTCTTCTCGTCTCTCATAATTATCTAGATGATATTGAGTGTTATAAATGTATGGTTGCTTGAAATATTATGGATTAGTCTCAAAGCAAATTTTGTCTTATTTTCAAGAGTTTACTCTTGGGGATCAATTAATGCATGTGCAACATTATAAGTGAAAGACTATTTTGTATGGGTTATAGTTTGGCTTAGTAGGTCATATGTGTCCATGGCAGGTTGTCAAACCTAAATGTAGATCCTCTTTTACCACATTGCCTAACTTGATATACTCAGGAGTTGATTAAGGTCGTAACATTGTAATTCACTACTAATTGTTCTATGGGTCTCTTGTTATTGCATGTGGATTGTTGCTAATCTGAAATGGATAATTATATGAGATATGCAAGATTTTTCTTTTTAATGATAAATGAGGTTTCATATGATTATATTTCCTCCTTGCATTGTGACTTTGTTTTCCAATGGATTTGACATTTGATCATTTGACTTTGGATTTAATAATTCATATTCATGAAACATCTTTCTTCTTTTCTTCTTTTTAATTTTTTAATTTTCTAGTTCAGTTTCATGTCCTACTTTCACACTCTAATCCATTTTTATAACTTTTGATTTATCTTAAGAGACTCACACTGTCTTACCTCATAGGGATTACTCTTAAGAAATGCAATTAATTTATATACTTAGGTGCATATGCATGCTTATCCATATCTAAAGTGAAGGAGGTCTAGAAGGTTTGTTCTTGACTGCCATTGGAGCATGGTAGTCCAAGCCTGGTTTCAAGTTCATCCCTATTTTAAAGAAAAGGAGGATTTGCCCTAATCCGATGTATTAGCCCAAAACTGTCCTCCCCTGGATGTCTTATTTTCTTTGTCTGAAATATCTTATTCCCCTTGTCTCAGCCTGAGCAATGATGCTAGAGGAGAGGACCTGTTGTTTTGATAGCCAACACACTCCATGATATACAGCTGCAAGAAGTCATCAAAATTGAGATGGCATTTGTAAGCTATAATATTTTCAAGTCCTTCATACTTTCATTAGCATTCATCACTGTTTCCCCTTGGTATTGTTTGAAAGACTTTTGAGTAGAAATTGTGTAGGGAAAAAGTAATCCACCTTTTTGATCATCATTGAGTTTCTAAGGTACATTTATTTTGTTCCCGAATCAGGAATACCATGTTGCCCATTAGTCTAATCACAGTCCGGTTTGCAGGGTGGTCTCATGTACTGTAATCTATACTGTAGTTCAAACACAGAGACAGATTCAAAGGGTAACAAACACAATGGACAACTCCGCTTTCTTCTGCTACTCCACAGCCTTACGATTTGGATGAACATTGAAGACTAACTATATGGGACAGATGTAATTTACCTCCTAAACTTTTGGTGTTGAAACTATCTTTTGGATATCTTTCAGTACTTGGGATTTTCCTTGATTGGAGGAAAACACCTTTCAAATAGATATTAAACTAAGAATGTCCATATATAGGGTAACGGATGCATCTATTTTTTGGAAACAGGATTAATTTTACCATCTGTTCAAATTTTGAAGGTGCAAAATTCTGCCATGATATATCTATTTTCATTTACACTGTTGCAAATGGCTTGGGTTGGTTTGAATTGTTTGCAACTGTTTTTTGATCGTATGCACAATTTTCTTAAAATAATAGGTGGTTGATTTTGTTGGGTAATCTTATTTTCTGTTAAACTTTCCGCGGGGTTTTCTTTTATTTCCTCTCCTCAATGCAGCATTTTCATTACAATGGCCTCAGCTGCACAGCCAAGCAATTTACTCTGATGATGGTGTTTCTCAATCGTGTAAACTATTCAGGGTTTATGTACCCTACTGGATAGAGGCTTTATAGAGCTTTGGATCTGTCTTTCATGTTGTTGCTTTTGATTCAAATGCAGTAAGGAAAACAGCTTGAAGGAGATCCAAGGTACAATTCTGATGCTTTTCTTGATACAGAGGGAACAATGGCCTTTTATTGTAAAATGACAACTTAGTTATTTTTAGCTAGCATGCAAATTTTGACTTAATGGCAATTTATTTTTCTTCATCTGTTCACCATTGAATTTCAATTGTAGAATATGATTTGCATGGTTCAAACAATTTCTTCTTTGATTATGATCTCCTTGATCAATGCTTTCTTGGTTCCATTTTTTGTTCTTCATCTTTCGCAACCCATTTGAAAAATCCTCTGGCTAGTCAGTGATACCAGATTTCTACAATTTTCTAGATTCAATTGTGTTCATGATTTTTTTTTGCATCAATCAGCGTTCTCTTGATTCCTCTTGCTAACATTTTTTATATTCATGATCTTCCCTACTTATCATGGTGCTTTTGCAAAGATTCATCAGGGTTCCCACTTTATAAACTGTGCATGTACTTTGTTTTGCGGTCCTTTGGCCCTGAAAATAGATTAAAATTTCAAAATAAGCCATGTTTTTTATGCCATTAAAATATTAAGAACAGTTTGGTTCTCAGGTTCTGTCACACCATCTACTGTTCAACAAAATTGTCTTGCTTGTAGCTATTTCAATCTCTCACAGCACTGTATGTTTTGATGACAGGATGCAGATCAATTTATCTTTAGTCATGTCTGGCACAAGGTCTATTAAAAGAGATATAGAACTGAGGATCTTACTTATTTGGCTAATCGTTATGCCAACTTGTGCCCTTTTTATATACTTCCATGGCCTGAAAATATCCTACTTCTTCCGTCCCCTTTGGGACAAGCCACCAAAACCTTTTCGCTATATCCCCCATTTCTATGCAGAAAATGTGTCCATGGAGCATCTATGCAAAATGCATGGTTGGAAAATCAGGGACAATCCTAGGAATGTTTTTGATGCCATCCTATTCAGCAATGAGTTAGACCTCCTCGCAATAAGATGGCATGAACTAAACCCTGTTGTAACAACATTTGTGATTCTTGAATCCAATACAACCTTCACAGGCCTACCAAAACCCTTAAACTTTGCTATCAACAGAAAAAAGTTTGCCTTTGCAGAAGCCAAGGTGAAGTATGGAACTGCTACTGGATGGCCCCTGTCAAATGGACAGAGCCCATTTGTAGAAGAGGCATACCAAAGAGTAGTTTTGGATAGGCTGTTAAAGGAGGCAGGTGTTTCCAAAGATGACCTTGTAATAATGGCAGATGTGGATGAAATCCCAAGTGCCCACACCATAAACCTTCTCAGATGGTGTGATAACATACCTCCTATAATGCACTTACAGTTGAGAAACTACATGTACTCATTTGAGTTCTTTGTGGGTTATGACAGTTGGAGATCACAAATCCATGTTTACATGCCAGGAAAAACCAACTATGGACATTTTCGCCGAGCAGATGAGATTTTTGCAGATGCAGGATGGCACTGTAGCTTCTGCTTTCGCTATATAAATGACTTCATATTTAAGATGAAATCTTACAGTCATGTGGATAGAGTGAAGTTTTCTTACTTTTTGGACCCTTCAAGAATACAGAACATAATTTGCAGTGGGGCAAATCTGTTTGACATGTTGCCAGAGGAATACTCTTTTCAACAGATAATTGCAAAGATGGGTTCCTTACCTCATTTCTTCTCTGCAGTGCATCTTCCTTCTTATCTCATCAGTCATGCTGACAATTTTAAATACCTTCTGCCAGGTGGTTGTGTTAGGGAATCTGAATGATTGCTTTCCCATGAAGTTGGGAAGATCTTTTCTGCAATCGAAAGTTGGCTGAGACTGAAAAGCATATTCTGTCAGAATGTATGAAATGAAATACAATATTCTGTCAAAATTCTATGAAAGGATTGAACTGTTCTAACCTAATGACTTGCCCACACTTCCATGTATTGAGGTATTTTGATTTTTGTGTTCACTGTCAATTAAGATTGGTTAGCAGTCATTGAAATTTGTGCAGTGAATATATAGAATAAAAAATTGGTGGCAAATATTTAAATAAAAGGAAAGAAATTTGTCAAATAATATTTTTGGTAAGATAGAGTTACCTGTTTTTTTCACAGCTTATTTTCAATTTTGCTCCATTAAAATAGGGAAATATTTCAAATTATCTTTCTATCAATCGCTCAAATCCAAAGAAATAACACATAAACAACTTCAGAAACATGAGGTTGTTACATTTTTTTTTTTAAATGTGATAGAGACATACAACTATTTTAAATTATAAAGAAAACTTAATAAGGGTTTTTTCAATTATTATGCTGAACTTAGTAAACTTGAGAGGTGGTGCTTCTTAGTTTAGTTTTGGGATATCAAAAATTGAAGTTACAATCTTTTTAAATTTTAGTGTCATCAATAATTTTTGTATTATTGTAAGATTTAGCATTTTATGTTTGACAATATCAATTGAAAATGGTTTGATAAAAATTTTATTTCTATGTTAATTAAGATGCATGAGTAAAATAGTATTTTGGATGGATTTGACATCCATACTCTTCACACTCCCACTATTTTTATGTGGTGATGTTGCTTTATAGATAAGATGTATCACAAATAGAACTATTAGACATAATACATATATGTTCAAGACTCTTCAATTATCTATGAAGTTATGTGAACAAGGGATCGAGAATACTTGAGATATTCAGTATATCAATTTCTTGTAGGGAATTGATATTTATCTATGAAGTTACATGAACAAGGGATCAAGAACACTTGAGATATTCAATGTATAGATTTCTTATAGGGAATTGATATTAGTATCAAGTGTATTCATATAGAAGGATGCATTACTCCTCACTAAAGTAGGCTTGCTTTTAGTTTGAGAATTATTTTGGGTCAATTGTGTATATGCTCTAACTGGAGACACATAAAATAAAATAAAAAATCATTACAATTGTCCTAACAATCGACCTCAATTTTTCCCATTGATAGGTGGATCTTCATTATATAATACTCTTATTATTTATTTCTCATTATTCCATTTTTTATTATATTATAATATTCATATCATAATATATATCACCTCATTATTCTTCATTATATCATAGTATTATATTATTATTCATTTAATCCATTAAAATATATTCTATTATTAATTCATTTTCCAAATCTCCTACAAATCAACTTCATCTTCTATTTATCATCCCCAACTCCTATCAATCTCACTCATCTAATGCATGTGTGATAAACACTAACAAAATTTAAAATCATCTTTGTCCCAGATTCATCCCATAATCTAGATTCACCGAGGATGCCTATTTAAGCAAAGCCCCTTTCCCATTTTGGGATCCATGACTTTGCATTCAAACTCTTTGCATTCATATCTTTCTGATATCGAGCAATATTATCTACATAAGATCTTGGTTTAAGGAGTGCAATGGAGTAGATTGTGTGATATGCATGTGTGTTCTTAGTTTAGATTTCAATTTGCTTGTTGGGAAGTTGAATCTTTGATTCAAACAACCCATTTCCTCCATTTACAATTGACATGCCCGATGGAACAGACAATCTTTGTCCTTTCATTGATTTCCTTTAATTATGTTTTCTATAATGTGCAATCATTTCTTGCAATGCCTTTAAGTGCTCTGTCTAGCTCCCATGTTTTGCATTCAACCAAATAGCTTGCATGCTTGGTCTTCGCTTACAAATAACGCATCATTTCAGTTCATGCATTCTATAAAAGGTCAACAAACCTTGTTCATGCTACCACGTTTTGCATCTGAATAAACATTTAATGAGCCTCCGCTATATCTGCAGACTTTGCATTCTTTCAAGCAGTTTGTATGCTTTGTCTATGTGCTCACCTATCCTGCCCAGACAGCTCAGGTTTCAAGCATACATATCTCCATTTTGTGTTTTTGTGGATTAAGACTTTTGTTATGGCTCATGTATTCAGCTAAAAGTTTCTAATGCCTTTTTTTATCAACAAAATTTATTCGGTGCATATCCTGCAATTTATGGCAATCTGGTAAACTGTTCATAACGCCTTTTTTATATATTGTACCATGCAATGACTCCTCTCTAAGGCATCCTGGAAAGCTATTAATATGTTGTTTCAAACACTTGCCTAAGAACAGCTAAAACTGCCCATGTTTCCACTCCCACATTGTTATTTATGTAATCTGTTTTAAAACCCCTTCCCTATGTGTGGCTACATGTTTTTAATTATGCCGAGAGTTATGTTGAGAGGCGTTCTATAATGTCATCAAAACCCCTTCCTTACGTGAGGCTGAACCTTTGCCATCATACCTTTTTGCATGCAAGACTTTAAATGGATTTGTATTCTTGGTGTTTAGTATTTTAGAAGAACATTTATTTTACACATGATTCTCTTCTATTATAAGATATCTCTCAAACATATTTTATATATATTTTGTTAATATAAGTATACTAGTCTTCTCTTAGTTTTAAAATTTTAATTCTAAATGGATTTAGATTACATTTAGTTATTAGTTAGAATGTGTCTTTAACTTTTTAAAATTAGATTTAGTTCTTTAGATTTTTAAAAATTAGATTTAGTTTTTTTTTAAGTTTTTTTTGTTAAATTAGATTTTACTTTCTGTTTTTTTAAGAGTTAGATTTAGTTTTTTTAGTTTTTTTAAATTTAGATTTACTTTTTAGATTTTTTTTTTTAAATTAGATTTAGTTTTTAAGTTTTTTTAAAATTAGATTTAGTTTTTAGATTTTTAAATTAGATTTAGTTTTTGTTTTAAATTGGATGGAATTTTTGTTATTTTTTAGATTATAGTTTATTAATTTAATTTAGATTTAGATTAATTTAATTAATTTAATTTTTTAATTTAGATTTTTTTATTTTGGATTTTGTTAGTTAATTTAGAATTAGTTAGGTTTTAGTTTTGTTCATTTAAATCTTTAATTAGATTTGTTGGATTAGTTAGTTTTTTTAAAAAATTTAAATTTTTAGTTCACTAGTTTGTTGTTTCATATGGCGACGTTTTCTTTTGGTTGATTTTTTTTTTTTTGTGGACTAATCTGGACTCTCATTTTTGTGTAGGCTATAATCGAGCATCGAAGACCATAATTTTGAAACTACTAATGACATTTGGTGCAAGATGTCTGATGAAGACTTGATTTTGAAATTGATTGTCTATTAGTTTAGAAAACACTTCGATTGATGCTTTAAAATTAACCAGTGTTTTGAGCAATAGGCTCTTTTTGTTTTACCTTTTAGAGGATCTACCTCTCGAGAAGCCCTTAAGGCTCGGTGGGAGGGAACAACCCAAGTGGTAACGACGCTAAGGCCAAGCCCATCCAAGCCACTATAAATGAATGTGTCTGTGAGGAAACTTGCAGGCAACGGGTGTCGATGTGTCATACCGATGTATGTCTCCCTTAGCATATGTGTGATGCATAAAAACTTGCAAGGGTTGGGAGGCCTCATTAATTTGAGTGAAACGCCGCATGTATGGCCACCTGAATGGATGCCCTTACTAGAAACTCCTTGTTTTAGAAACCAAAAACTTTTTAGTTGTTGGTACAAGAGGTCGGACATCTAATGTCATCTCACATCCTTACGGTTCTTAGTAGAGATACAAAGTTTGCCATGGGGAGTTTTCATGGGGACTAATGCTTAGCTACCCTGGAGAAGTGAGATTCATGGAGTGGAGCTAGTGGGGTCAAACATCTAAGTATTTTCTCTGAGCAAGCATAGTTGGGGAAACCCAAGTGAGATCCAACAACTATTGTCCTAGCTAGCCTTACGATTGTGCTTGAATGTTTTTTTTATTTCAAAATCAAACAAGCATTCTGTCTGTCATGTTTTCTGAGTGTGTGCAAAACAAACAAGAATATTTCATAATCAGCACCACTTGAAATTGAAACCTTGCAAAACAACATTGTCATTGAAACATCGAACCTGTGTTCTCAAAACAAGCATGTCAAATCTCTTGAGACATCATTTTCCAGTTTTGATCTTTTAGGTTCTTTCATAGTCACATCATCACACCTTTTAGGACCTTGCATTCCACCCTTAGATCATACCTTTGCATATTTCCTTTAGGTCTTATCCTTGCATCACGTCCTTAGGTTCCACCATTAGGTCAAACCTTTGCATAACGCCCTTAGATCAAACCTTTGCATACCATCATTAGGTTATACCCTTGCATAATTCTCTTAGATCATATTCATAATCTTTGCATAGCCTTACATCATTTTCTTAGAACACACCCTTTATCCTTACACACCTTCATAAGGTCATACTTGAATTCTTGTACATCCTCATCTCCCTTTAGGAATTAATCCCACCTCTTGTATACTTCAATCAAAATTCTAAAATAACCTTGTAATAGTGGGAAAATGGTGAATGATAACTCAAGAATGAAACTACCCTTTCCCTCAAAGAGAGATGAGAGTTTCGCTATTGATTACCATTCAAGCACTTTTCACCATTACATTAGAAAGAGAGGATAATTCACTAGATTCAATCTCTCCACATAAAGATGGTAGATTGAATTTTGAATGAATTGGGAATGCTAAGTTGATCCCCTCTTTCTTGTTTGATTTGGAAAGGAAATTGATTGAATTATGTAGTGCAAAAGTGACAAAGAACTTATTATAACTTGAGATTGGGATATGAGATGAAGTTGTGCACTTGGAGCTGGTAGTAAAATGTCGAGACGAAGTCGCCCTGTGAATTTGAAGAAAAGTTGTCAGACCATGGCAAGAATGCACATAGTCCTCCGAAAAATCCTTGAAATGAAAAGGGTTTTTCCGTCTCTGTAAATGAAGCCTGAATCCAAAAGTACAGTTGCGCACCTACAACCTACACACGGGAAATAGAGAAAAATGGGTTGGGATTGGGGATTTGCCTTTAGGTCAAACCCTAGTTTTAGAATTAACCAAGTAATGAAAGAAAGTATTTGCAAGTAGCTATAAATGAAAGACTGAACTGTAAATCACCTCAAGGGAGGTTGTGATAGCAATGTTGATAGAAATGCTTGTGTGGAATTAAATATTGAAATCAATCTCCTCTTCAATGGTTGAATCCTTGACTTGAATGCAACACATAGCCTTGAAGGAAGACTTGAGAATGCTCAATGTTGGAAAAGAATGCTTGAATGCTTGATCGTTTGTGCAAATTGAATCTATCCAACTTTGACCTATCCAACTTATCCAAATGAGAGGACGAATGCCCCTTTAAATATATGTTAGTGGATTTGAATTTCGTCACGGGTCGACATCGGGGGAGTTTCTCGCCCGAGGCACAACCAACACTGCAACCCTAGGAAGGGTACTGCCCCAAAATAAGGCAGGGACAAGGGTGCCACGCCCCTTTCCTAGGAGGACAAGAGCACCATGCCCATGTCCTACCCCTTTCTCCAGGACAGAGTGCGGACGAGGTGATGCAGAGGCCAAGGAAGAAGTTGTTTCCGAAGCTGAGCAATCTTCGGTCTCCGATTAGGATAGAGGATTCAAATTTACATACGTGAGAACCCTAATGCAGTCAAAAATTGCTAGGGTCATAATTTTATGATACTACATTTAGCCCCCACTTTAGTGGGAGTATAAGTGTACGCCAATACTATTAGTAAATTACAAGGAAACAAGATTGAAAGACTTTTACCACGTCAAGAAGGCAAGATGCGCCAAGCCCCCAGTGGACTTAGGATCTTATGACTTCGATTGTCAAAGTAAAAGGGAAGATCGAGAAGGGGAGAACCATGACTGCAAGTAGCAAAGTTCCCTTCACTATGAGTCATGAAAGCAAGGATACTAAATAATACAAAGCAAAACAAAGTTCACTAAGTAATTCTAAGTATCACAAGAAGGAAAGTATGAGCGGAGTGTATGCCCCCACATTAAAGCGATCACATGTGCCTTATCGAGGGTGATTTCTTTAAGATAGGATACACCCAAGAGAGAGAGAAGAGAGGGAGCATGTTATCACAAGGATTTATCCCCCAATCAAGGAATAAACCCAAGGATAATGAACACAAAACACGAGGTAGTGTCACTTTCCTCGGGGTCAATATGATGTATGATAACTCATGTACATCATGTATGTATATGCATATAATAATCTTCATTCCCCAAAGAAGGACACTACCTTAGAAGAAAGGGAAGAGAGGATGTCTTTTGATTCAACATGAAAGAGATCAAAAGAAGATGCCAATGCTTTGCATCGTCCCCAAGTAGACATTAAGGAAACAATTGAAGAACAGGGATACTCATAGAATAATGGTCACAAAAGAGAAAGAAAGGAGAGAGAGAAAGATCTGCAATGCTAATATTGCTAATCGAGCATGACATTTGCCTCCCGATCTTGGTTATCACTGTTTCGGGAAGGCGAGCAATATGTCAGAGGAGCGATATTGAGCACAGTAGATGGATCTATCACAAGATCCAAACAAGGACTATACTCATGTTGTAAGTCACTTTGTTGGGTTTGTGAAAACTCAGTTGATAAATGCTTGTCTACATCAACATATTCATACTCACTATTAGAAGCATTAGGAGTTGTATTGCCATTATGAATAACATTTTCACCCATTTCCTCATCAAAGTTTAGAGAAAGAGGAGAAAGAACATGAATAGGAGTAAAACCATCACATGTTTTGTGCAACTTATGATTTGGAGATGTAGGTTGAACATCTTGCTTAGGAGAAAAGGGAATCATGTTAACTATCCAAGTTTGAGGAGTTTGAATATTTTGAGGGATAGTTTCACGAGCTCAAACACAGCATCTTCGTCGATATTCTCTCGCACAATGATTCCATCGATTCTTAGTGGAAGGCTGAGAAGGAGGAAGAACACTTTAAAAAGTAGGAGTGTTTCTTTCCTTGATAGTTGAAGGTTTAGGTTGAGGTCTTTTTGGTTGAACAATAGGAGAAACAGGCCACTTCTCTCGATAAGAGGAAGGAGGTGGAACTACGCCATATAAAGGAGGAATATTAGGTGTAGGAAGGAGACCAGGTTCATCATGAGGAGGAGGTATAGGTCTAACCTTAGGAAGAATATTGTTGTTCTCCCTAAGAGAAGATAAAGTCACATCCATAGGGGTAGGTGGACAATCTTCCTTAGGAGGGAGATTAGTTCTATCCATTAGGGAAAGAACCTCATCTTGAAGAATAATAGGAATGTCAAATGTTGGCGATCTAGGTTGACTTAAGGATAAGATCATGTCATTCTTCCCTTTTTGATAAGATTGATAAAGAGCATCGCTCCTTGATGGAAGAGATTGAAACTGTTTAGGCCAAAAGAGATCAATAGGAACACTAGGGCTTCTTTCAGATGGATGAAATAAGCTATGGTTCACAATTATAGCCTTCATGGAAGATAACCAAGGATAGCCCAACTTCACATGGAATTGCTCAGAAGAAGGTATGATAACAAAGTCAACATCCATGGATTTAGAATGAACCTCAATAGGAAGGGTGATAGAACCAATGGTAGGACAAGAGAAGCCATCAAATAACTTCACAACGATATTAGAAGCATCATATAATGGTTTATGCAATCGTAAAATGAAAAGATACTCTTCAGTTATGACATTAACCATGCAAGAGGGATCAATCAGGGCACCACGGCAAGGGATATCCTTAACCTTCGCCACTATGTATAAAGGGCCACCAAGTGCTCTAATGGTCTCACTAGGGTTAAATGTAATACAAGGATCTTTAGGCATATCCTATTTTTCTACCATATTAACCAAGTTTGGAGCCATAGAGGTGAATTCTTCAAAAGTGAGAGAATTAGGCACAATCTCAATAACGTTAGAGGTATGAGATGGCAAGGGATCAGTGAAAATCTTAAGATTTTGATTAGGAGGAAAAAATGATTTATTCTCTTTATCATTCACATCTGCCAAAGATATAATATTATTATCAATCAAGTCTTGAACCTTATTTTTCAATGCAAAACATTTCTAAACAGGTTGACGATTGAATTGGCAAAAGGAATTGTTATCAAAATAAGGAGATGCAAGTTTGGAAGGATCAATTTGTTTTATGGGAGGAAGTTTGATAACATTTATGTGCAACAACTAAGACATAATACTATGTAAAGATTCATTCAAAGGAGTAAACTGTCTTTCTCTTTGGAAAAATTTAGAAATAGAAGGCACACATGTTGTAGCATTCACATGGTTGTTGTTGATTGGATCATTGAACTTGGTGACTCTTTTTGTTGGTTTGAACTTCACAAATAGTTGTTTAACACTCTCCCCCTTACCACTTGGAGCTATAGGAGCGGATTAATCCATTTGACTCACAACCAGTCGATAATTGTGGAGTGTTGTACACAACTACGGAAAGGAAGTAAACTCAGACAAAAGAAGCTTTTCTCTGATATCTTCTTACAAATTAGAAATGAAAATTCTTTGAATATCATTATCAAGAACATGAAAAGAAATTTGAGCACACAAATGCTTAAATCTACCAATGAAATCAGTCACTTTTTCTTTAACACATTGTTTACAATGTATTAAATCAGTCAAAATGATTTTAGGACCAATGTTGTTTTGAAATTGTTGGATGAAAGCATTTGCCAATTATTGAAAAGAAGTGATACAATAAGAAGGCAAAGAGCAATACCATTGTAAAGCCTTATCTCTTAGTATTCTTGTAAACAGTTTTGCAAGCAATCTTTGATCATAAGAAAAATCGGTACACAAGGTTTGGAATATTTTGACATGCGTAAGAGGATCACCCTTTCCATTATAGAGTTATAATTGAGGGATCTCAACATGTTTAGGTGGTACAACTTTAACAATATCAAGAGAAAGTGGGCTTGCAACATCAAAGGTGGGCACACTAAACTTGGATTGACTCATGGAAGCAATTTGTTGTTGTAAGGAAGACCCGTTTGAGCAAGATTGTTAATTGTTATTTTGGTGGAGGAATTGATGTTAGACATAGGTGATTGAGTAGGTGGTGTGATGTTATTGAAAGAAGGCATGGACTGAGAATAAGGTGGTGGGACATTATGATAAGTAGGTATTGGTGATTATTGGGTAGGAAAAGGGACACTTAAAGGAGGAATGAAGTTTTTGAAGGAATTCCCCCCTTGTGTCACTCTAATTGGTTGAGGAATAATAGTAACACTCATGGAAGACATAGGTAAAGATGGAGGATTAAATGAAGAAAAGGGATTTCCCCCATGACCCATGGTTGTAGGAATGATATTTGAGTTGAAGTAGTTATGATGTTAGATGTGAAAGTAGGAACAGTAGTCCTGGGATTAGTCAAAGGAATTGAAGGATTGACTTGTGTTGAAGGTTGTGAGTAACCTAAGGTTTCAACACAACTCTTGATAGGAATGACATTAGAATCAACAATATGTGCAATGCCACGTAATATATCAATTCCATTCTTATCACTTTCAATCATGTGTTTAAGGCCTTCAATTAATGGAAGAGCTTCACAATTAGGGTATTCTTGGGACATCCATTGTTGAAAGTTATCAAATTGATTGTCCAATGTGGAAAGTTGATCTATAGAGACCCTAGTTAAAGCTTCTTCTTCATCATGGGATGAATAGGCACATGATTAGGATGGGAAGAATTAGCATGATCCTCATTAAAGAAGTCACCTAGATTGGGCTCCATCTCCTCGGTAATTAAACCTTGGGAAGCCTTAATTGTAATGCTTCGTCTAACAGGGATAGGATAGGTAGGACTAATAGTGGTAAAATGCATGCACTAGAGGGAAAATTTAAATTTTGAATTGTATAACAAAGCTTACAAAATTGAGTAATGCAAAATTCAAGAAGATAATGATTACACAATTTGAACTTTGTTGGGGGAAGAGGATGACACAATTTCCAAAAAAATGAAAGGAAATTGGAATTTTTAAAATTAGGGCCAAGGGAAGACCACTTAATTTTAAAATCATAATTTTTAAAATCAGGGCAAACTATAATTAACCTCTTAATTTTAAAAAGTGTCTTGAAATCTGAAATGTTAAATTTTGAAGGAATTTCTTATTCTAGAGGGATCAAAAATCGATAAAATTGGTCAATCTTCCGGATTTAGGCTATTAAATACAGTCATAACAGTCTCTCGAAATTTCAGAAAAAAAGTCAAGGACCGTGGTGGGAATGCACATGGTCCGACCAACTTTTTTTGAAATTTTCAGGGATGGATATTACGATGATTTTAAAGCTAACCCCAAAAAATTGGCAAATTTTACAATCTCTAGATGGGTGAAATGAAGGCGCAAATATGAAAATAGGACCCTATTAGGGTTTTGAAGAAAAAGAGGAATTGAATTGTAATTTTCAAAAGTGTTAAACCTAATGGATAGGGACACCTTAGAAATTTGAATGTAAATGAAATTGATTTGAAATTCACACAAAATCCAATTAGTTTTAAAAATTAGGGTTGGATGACCTAACCACTTAATTTTGAAATTTGAATTTTGGGAAGAAGGGGGGAAATTGAAATTTTGAATTGTACGAATGAAGACAAATCTAAGAACAATCAAAAATCTGAAAATTAAATTGAAATCCAATTTTTGCACAAGTTCAATATGATTTTCGAAAATTAGGGTTTTGACAAATAACCTCTTAATTTTGTAGATTTTAATTGCAAATTGAACAAGACAATGAAAAATTGAATTTGACAAACAAAGCAATTTTCAGATATAAGATAACCACAAGCAATTTTTACAAATCACAAGTTCAGTTTTAATTTTAAAAAATAGGGTTTTGAATGATTTAACCACTAAGTTTGTAGAAAGTTGAAACTTGTAAATGAAAAATATGCAATTTTATCCAAAGGAAAGCATGCAAGATGTCGGGTTCACCAAAATGTAATGGTGGGAAAATGGTGAATGATAACTGAAGAAGGAAACTACCCTTTCCCTCAAAGAGAGATGAGAGTTTCTCTATTGATTACCATTCAAACACTTTTCACCATTACATTAGAAAGAGGAGAGGATAATTCACTAGATTCAATCTCTCCACACAAAGATGGTAGATTGAATTATGAATGAATTGGGAATGCTAAGTTGATCCCCTCTTTCTTGTTTGATTTGGAAAGGAAATTGATTGAATTATGTAGTACAAAAGTGCAAAGAACTTATTATAACTTGAGATCAGGATATGAGATGAAGTTGTGCACTTGGATATGGCAATAAAATGTCGCGACGAAGTCGCCCTGCTATTTGAAGAAAATTTGCCCAGACCGTGGCAGGAATGTACAGGGTCCTCCGAAAAATCCGCGAAATGAAAATAGGTTTTCCATCTTTGCAAATGAAGCCCGAATCTAAAACTACAGTTTCACACCTGCAACCTACACATAGAAAAGAGAGGAAAATGGGTTGGGATTGGGGGTTTGCCTTTAGGTGAAACCCCAGTTTTGGAATTAACCAAGTAATGAAAGAAAGTATTTGCAAGTAGTTGTAAATGAAAGACTGAATTGTAAATCACCTCAAGGGAGGTTGTGATATTAATGTTGATATAAATTTTTGTGTGGAATTGAATGTTGAAATCAATCTCCTCTTCAATGGTTGAATCCTTGACTTGAATGCAACACCTAGCCTTGAAGGAAGACTTGAAAATGCTCAATGTTGGAAAAGAATGCTTGAATACTTGATCACTTGTGCAACTTGAATGTCTCCAACTTCTACCTATCCAACTTATGCAAATGAGAGGATGAAAGCCCCCTTAAATACATGTTAGTGGATTTGAATTTCATCATGGGCCGACATTAGGGGTGTTTCACACCCGAGGCACAACCAACAATGCAACCCTAGGAAGGGTCCTGCCCCAAAATAGGGCAGGCGCAGGGGCACCATGCCCCTGTCCTGGGAGAACAAGGGAACCACACCCCTATCCAAGGGGGACAGTGGCACCATGCCCCTATCCTACCCCTTTCTCTAGGGCAAAGTGCGAATGGGGTGATATAGAGGCCAAGGAAGAAGTTGTTTCCGCAAGCTGAGAAATCTCTAGTCTCCGATCAGGCTAGAGGATTCAAATTCGCATGCATGAGGACCCTAATGCAGTCAAAAATTGCTAGGGTCACAATTTTATGATGCTACAAACCCAAAAACATTTCTTGCACTTAGGATTTCTCGTCTTAGGTCTGACATCAACTTTTGATCATCAATCACCCTTATCACTTGAGGTACATCTTCCTTGAGTTAGGGAACCTATCAGTGTCTTTGAGTTGGTATTTCACTTGGATTTCATCATCTCCTATCATAGCATGCCCTATTTTTGATCACTTATCCTTTTATCTATCCATCATAGAACAAGTCAAAACTCACATTGCAAACATTTTTCAGACCTAGGGTATCGTTAGTCCTTGCATCAAACATCATTCATCCTCATATCCCATTTAGGGATTAACATTTTGCATTGATCTTTATCATATCCCAATCTCACCTTCCTATTACATACTTTGCACCTTAATCTAAACATTTATCCTTAGTTACGTCCTAACCTCACTCATGTCATATAGTTCCCCCTTTGCACTTTAGGGTTTGCATCACACCTTGAGTCTCATTCATCGTCATATCCATAAACCTTGGGTCAAAGATTAAAACTATCATAAATCTCCATGGATACCTTGGCCCAACAAATTCAAGATCTCATGAGAGAAATATATGGCATTCAAGTCCAACAAAAAGATTCAATGACCCCTCTATTGGCAACTTGGAGGAATTGATTATGTGTTGCATTGATGTTTTGTCATTGATGGCAACACCGACTGTTTTGGTTGTTTACCAGTTTTTGATAGGTTTTGGTAGAGTGGTTAGATTATGATATTGTTCTAGTATGTTTTGGCTTTTGGAATTGGTTGGATCTATCATTCATGCTATTCAGATGCATATCATGATCAGTTGGTTTGATATTTGATGAGTCCGATGCTATCATTTGCTCTAGTAAGCCTTTTAGTCACCGGTAAGGGTTTTACTAGAAGAGATTTGTTGAAGATATTTAGATGCATGTGATAAGTGGTGTTGGTGTGGCTTTTAGATGGCTTTCGGGATGCTATTGGTTATCTTGTTAATGTTCATGTTTATCGGTGTTGTTGGATTTGGTTTATGGCGACCTATTTTGGGTCTGGTCTTATTCTACTAGGTTATGGACTGGATTATGTAACATGTTGGTGGATGATCTCAATGTGTTACCAGATGGATTTATTGATTGGATTATGTTGTTTTGGTCTTAGGCCAACTCGTTTGATCATTGGATTGTGGGTTTATGTTTTGAATTTATTGTATTATGTTTTAGGTGGCCGAAGTAATTGTTTAGGTCTCGAGTTGGTATAAATATGATGTAAGATCTCTTTGTACATCATGGTTATGTGATTATCTATGTGTGAATAATGTTCTAAGAATATGCAGGAGTTTTGGTCGATCATAGGTGATTGAACTGGGTTGGTAAGAGAGGTTTAAGACCTCTGATACAGAGCTTAACCAGAACTATACTCAGGCATAGGAGATGCTATCTTTGCAGTTCACTCTTCTTTCCAGATTGTAGTCTGGATTTCTTTTGTAGTTAGTGAGGATCCTTTTGTGATGAGCAGTGCACTCTAGGTTATTGGTCTTCTTTCATATGCATGCCCCTCATTTTGTAATCACATACTTACTGCAGAAGTATTATCTGATTGTGGGTAGGCTTCCCACCGTGGTTTTTCCCTTTACCGGGTTTTCCACGTACACATCTTGGTGTCTTGTGTTATGGATGGATGATAACTATTCTGTGATTTATGTTATTCTTGATTTCTATATCTATTATTCCGATATTTGGTTTATGCATTCCGATATTGAGTGTATGTGTTCCTGTAATAAGGTTTTGAATGCTTAAAGTTATGTAATCTGTTGACAACTAATTCACCCCCCTCTTAGTTATCCTCTGGTTATCTAAGCTATCTAACACCCTCTTGAGATACAATTTAATGATATCAGGAACAAAAAACTTCAAGGAATGCTAAAACAATTACATAAGGTGGAACAACAAGTAATTGAAAATCAAAAGCCAAAGCTTGAATAAGATCCCATGACTCCTTCACTAAGACAACAAGACATTTCTTCTAAGTGTCCCCTAGATAGACAGTTTATACCTTTGGGACAATCTATTGAGTTAGCTTTAGAAGATCTTCTTGAGCACAATCTTATCATATTTCCTAACAAGACCACTATTGACCATTGACACTCATTTGGTTTAGTAGTGTTGTCATTGATGGCAACACATATCAGTTTTGGGTTGGACTCTTAATCGACACTCACCGATATTCATGGTTTGGACATAGGCATTCAACATTTGATGAACTGGCAAGTCAAGGACTTCGATAACCGATAGGAAAGGGAAACCGAAAAACTAGGAATCGATAAATGAGGCCGACATAGGAGATTGATCTGGTAGGTCTACACAACAACGATCAAAGGCATCAATCTCAAAGTTTAATGAATTTATTTTTGTTTAGGCCAGCATGTAAATAAATTTTCCTATCATTGTAAGCCGACATAAGGCAATTATGTTTGTGTTTGGGAAGGGTATTTAAGTCAGTCTAGTTAGGTTATTTTGTAATGTAATGGAATATATTGATGTGATATTGTGTGAACGATCTTGATCAAGAGAATACGAATGTAATATTTTGTAGTCAGTCTTGGATATTGGTTTAGAGGTTTGGGAAGCGAAGCAAGATACCGATAAGGGAAACAGAGTCAAAACCGGTACAAACTGTGCTTTAACCAAAACTCATCCAGCATAGCAGATGCACTTTCAGAGTTTAGAATTTCATTTGTAACTCCATATTTGGTGTTTCTAGTCAGTGAGGCTCCTTTTGTGATGAGTAGTTTTCTCTAGGCAGTTGGTCTTCCTATATATGCAAGCCCCTATTGTAATATTTATTCATTTGGCCAGTGGATAGTTATTGTGGGTCATCAATCCCACTATGGTTTTTCCTCTTTGAGGTTTTCCACGTATAATTCTCTGAGTTATGGTTTATGCTCTTCTGGTTGCCTCATTTTTATTTTCTATTATATTCTTTATGTTTACCTATTACTAAATTACGTTGTTAATAAGGTTAAAATCGATTATATCGACAAAACATTGATTCACACCCCCCCCCCCTCTTAGTGTTCTTGGATTCCAACAACCACATGGGGATGTGAATTTTTGAGTAATTATTGTGCATATCATAGACATAACAAACATGAGACTTCGGATTGCATGGAATTAAAACATAAGATTCAAGACCTCCTTGATAATGGTATCATTGAAATTGAAGATCCTAATGACTCGCCTATAGAGAAATAAGGCACTACTCCTAAGCATGATAAAAATCATGAACCTATGTCTGGAAAGGCTCCATATGTAGCCTTCATCTCTTCCACCATGGCTTCATCTCCCAGAGCTTGTCAACAACAATCCATACCATCTCTTTCAAATAATGAACCTAATGATGATACTTTTCATGTTGACCCTAAAGGGCTATCAAGAGTACAAATCCAACCTTATGCATTTTTTCATACAAATCCTTTATACGATTTGGATAAATTAGATCCTAGGACATCATATGTCATGCCCAAACTTTTGGGCACAAACGGAATAAAAAAAAAAATTTAAATACATAACCTAATAAAACTAACTTGCTAAAATAACGCAATAACAAGTTTAGTCTTGACTATGGTTTGAACTAATCTAATAACTAAATCAATTTAGTGAAAAGAAATTCTACATTTAAAAACGGAATATTAATTTTCCAAAGAGTTATTATTATCCCTCCAAATAACAAATAAATAAATTCATTTAAACAAAAGCTCTCAATTAACTTGACATGAGATATTATCAATCCCAAGTAATCTTTTAATTACTCGATGCATTAGTTATATCAAAACTAGCATTTAGACTATGAAAACTTAACTTTAAATGAGTGATAAATAAAATGCATTTAAAATTCGCCTAGGGGTTAAAATGACCCTTTTATAGCATTTGCTTTGTTAACTCATAATGTTGACCAAATAATAAATTCCCTAAGATCAAAATACTAGCAAGGCACTAATTAATACATATTAATAAAATAAAACCCTTTAGTTTTCCATTTAAACCCGTTAAAATATACATAACTATTATCCTAAGTTAGGGAATGCCTTAACTAGGTTCACTACAATATATTCTTATATTAAAATATGCACCTATTAATACCCATATGAATACATTAACTTAAAAAAAATACATGGGATACCCTATTCAAAATTTGAATAGGGTTTTCCCCCCCTTATTTTTTTTTAATTCACTAACTCCATTTTAATTCATATGCAACCCTAAACTTTAAGTTAAATATTCCACACCTTTATTCTTTTTAACCCATTCTGAATTTGCCCTAACCCGAAATTGGGTTAGGGCATGTGGTTTGTGTGTGAGTATTTTTTTTGTGCAGGGAAAGGGAGGAGGTGGCGGCCTTGGTCAGGCGACGGCCATGGAGGGAGGAGCAGAGAAGCTCACGCTGGGTAGAAGGCTGAGCGGACACGCAGGGGGAAGGGCTAAAGGTGGCGACCGCCGTCCACTGACAGTGGCGGCTACCGCCCACTGTGGGTTACCACAGTGGCGATCACCGCCGCTGGGGGTCGCCCGCAGTGGCGGGCTTCACCTTGCCCACTACGGACGACCCACAGCGAGCGACGTCCGCTCATTGTGGCGCCCGCAAGGGGAAGGAGAGGGTCCCGATCTGGTGGGGTAGGGTTTCTTGGCCCTCCCCCGTCGGTCTGCAGTATGATATTTTATTTTTATTTTTTTTTGTTTTATTTTTTCTTTTTACTTTTTAAATAGGAGATATATATATATATATATATATATATATATATATATATATTAATATCAGGCTACGTTTATAATATGACAAAAAAAAATCAGAGAACTAACGTAGGGTAAATACCTCTTTATTTCCTGCTTATAATAGTATCCTTTATATATATATATATATATATATATATATATATATATACTCCTGAGCATTCTGTTTATTTTTTTTAATTTTTTTCAATTATGTTAATACCTAGGCTTTCAATTCTGTTACATGTGAAATATTAAACCCAAACTAATCATTTCCTCTGCTAATTAAATCTACAAATTAAATCTGTAAATTTTTATTTTTTTTCTCTTCTTCCTTTCAAAAGACACTTAACAGCAAGTTTTCTAACAAACAGATTTAAAATAATGCATTGTATCTTTCTTTTGACAACTAGTTGCTAACTTTAGAGATAGGGTATAAAATCTAGATTTATTTTTTTTTGCAGTAATTAAAATGACAAAATGTAATAAACCAGATATATTTTCTACTAGTAAAAGAAATGACAGAATGTAGTAAATTCTAACAACAACTACTTTAGCCTAGGAAACATTAAAAAATCAATTTAGAGGTAGGCATATTAACCCTATTTAACCATTTATTAAATTTGAATCTATCTCAAATAGGTCTAAATGCTTGTTTTTCCTATTTCCAAAATTTCAATTTGCATGAAGGAATAAAATGAACTTTTATATTCCAATATAACAAGAATGCATCAAAACATCATTTTAGTAACTATAGGGACTTAATAAAGAAATGTAAATTTCAGTTTGCAAAAGTAACTTAATAGAATAAAGCACTTCTTAATAGCATATTTAGAATAGGATGTAGTTAACATTACAAATGGGTATGAAACCCAACTAGTCTCTCTTTTTCTTTTGAATGAGAACTTGAATATAAAATAGATACATTTTTTTTTCTTGAAAAATAAATACAACATTTAGCTTTCCTTCACATAGCTACAACTTAAATACATCATCTCTTTTCCTAATCTTTTCTGCAACTCAAGTAAAAACCAGCAACTTCTATCTTTCTTTTTTTTTCCTTCCCATCCCAAGCAACCTGCAAATCAAACATAAGGCTTGACCATGGAGTGCTCACCTCCTAGCCTAGGCTTACTAGAAGCCACCCTCAAGCTTGGAGAACGAAGCACTAGATGGGTTACACACATACAACCACAACAAGCAAGGGGTAAACACACAACAAACAATTTTCCCAACCAAGGCTACACTTCACCACAACTTGTGATGATTTTCCAAGGGTGGAAGTGGACCAAATACCATTGAGGAGACTGCAAGCATGGAACATCTCAAGCCACCTCATGGCAACCAAATACAACACAAATACATCCCCACATCCTTATGCCCCCCAAAGGCATGTATGCCATACCATCTCTCCTTATGACCCCCAAATGCATAAACAAGGCTATGCAGCAAGGGTCACAAAAGAACACCCTTGAAATCACTCTCCTTAAAGGAGAGCCTCTCACCCAAGGTTGTCAAACTTCTTCCACCCCAAGACCATCCTACTCTCCCAAGAGTAGGAGGCCTTGGATACTCCCAATACAAGAAAATGCATAAAAGAAATGAAGGGGAAATCACATTTTCTTTCACAAAGTAAAATACAATTAAACAACACTTTCATACAAGCATTTCTTCAAACATGCATATGCAACATAAACAAAAGAGAGTAAGAACCAACCTTAATCTGCCCAAAGGTTTTGATAGATCTAGTTGGGGATGAGCAGCCCAAATCCACACAATCTTTTCACCAACACTTAGCCAAAATTATATCCTACAACTATTCTTCAAAATTGCATAATCTCCAACAATGGAGAATGGGTGATTAACCCACTAAGTCCCTAATCCTTCCCTAAGAAGGCCTCTCTCACTCTTCCCAACCCCTTGGATAGAGTGAGAGTTCCCATTGGTTGGTCTTCCCAACCTCTTACATGTTGCTAAAACTGGAAAGAGAAAAAGGTAAGAGAGGATGGGGAAGAGAGTTTGACATCAAAAGGGAAGGTTGTTTATCCTAGGAGTAACCTTCTAAGTTGAATTTTCGCTCACCTTGGAAAAACCACTTTTTGAGGTGACTAAACAGTCACATGGGAGTAGTCACATGTTTAAAAATACCCCTAACCCATAGGTATACCCTTTGGACCTTTGGAAAATCCCTAAAACTAACCCTAGGAGTCTATTTGACCCCTTAGAAACCCAACTGAAGTTAACCTACGGGTCAAACCTGAGTTGACCACTCCCAAGGCTCCCTACCCAAGGCAAATTTGGGACCACACTCAAATGTTTGGAATGGGCTTTGGTAGAAACAAACTCCCTCCAAGAGACAAGTCAAAATCAATGACACTAATCAGCACATGTGTCAAGTGACACAATAAAATACATTATAAAATTTACACATGGAATTTGTGTCTTGTTGGATTTACACAAATTAATAAAATCAATTTAACACACATGCATCATTTACTTTCACAAATAAAATACTATACAAACGGGGTGTTGTCTCTCCAAATAGACAACCCCTAGCTTTACAAACGTACATAGGTCTAGGTTTGGTTCTCCATAATATTTCCATGGTCACATGGATAATTTTCCTACACATCTCAATTTACACATTAGTAATTCCAAATAACCACATATATTATAAAACACATGAATTTGAATACACATCAAACACTCATACAATTGACAGTAATAAATCAATATCTCATATATCCCAATTAATCCACATAAGCAATTATCATAATCCTCAAAATTTGACCCATTCATAATAAATGCATCCTATTTCTATCATCATAATGAAGTCCTCCAAATCCAATAATGGCATACATCATCTCAAAGTAATTCTATTCTAGCATCATATAAAGTTCCATATCCATAATGCATAAAAATGAAGCATCAATATACATCAATGTTATCCAAATCATGGAATCATATAAGTTCTAAATCCATAATGCATAAAAATAAAGCATCCATATTAGTCTCATCGTGAAAATAACAGAAATGCTAGGATGAGTCGAGGTAGGGCCTCACATCATACACCCCAATTCTAGTCATACCCACTCTAGAAGGCCCCATCCAAAATGCTTCTCCATCATGCTGAAATATGAACACATTATAAGAATCCCCCATGCATAAGCAAAATCCTACCCCTTCCTTAGAAGTGGTTGCATGTCAAGAGGATAATCCAAAGAATGAAGAAACAAGTCCTTTCATAAATCAAGATCAAGACACCAAAACTTTTCAATCCCATCCAATGGTTGGTCAAGATCCTATCTCCTTAGAATCCCATGATGATCCCCTTATACCTTTTTATTTCTTCCAAGATGATCCCCTTCCATCTCAAGAGCAAAGAATCCTTCCACACCTCATTCCCAACCCACTTACTAAGTGTGTAGGGAGAAAAGTGAGACTAAGTATGAAAACCCTTATCCCACTCTCATACACACTCATGGAATACGAAAGAGCCTAGGGAGGTGACACAATTTGGAATACTTCTTGTGTGGAAGAGAGAGCCAAGGATCACCTCTTAGGGTTTCTATTCCCTTACTGTAAATTATAGAGAGGAATGATTCAAAAATGCAATCTAACCTAGGATGCAAGTAAGCAAGAAAACCCTAACTTAGAAATACAAATCAAAGGATAACTGATATACTACTGAAAAGTATAGATTAGGAGGTAAAATCATAGGGGCACCTATGTTTGAAATATGAGCAGAAATGTCCAAAACCAGGGTGCCACACCACTATCCTGATCCTGCAAGTTTGGAGTTGCAACTGACCAGGTATGTTTTGAAGCCTGCAAGACTTTGTTCTGCCAAATCCTACTGAAAACGGTCAGGACCATGGCGCCATGCCACTGTCCTAGGTAGGACTAGGGTACCACGCCCCTGTCCTTAGGGTTTCTGATGAAATATGCACCTAAAAACTCTTTCTATGTGCTTTGTCGGTACTGAAACTTCAAATGGTGCTCAAATCCGAACCTGTACCTGAAGCGAACCCCAAGGGAGAGGTACAAGACAATCTTTAGTCATCAATCTCCTATTGTTCTCCTACACCTTCAAAATCTCCTAATTGATAAAATGATGTTTGATGAATGTTTGGTAAATGAATGTTGAATGTTGTTGAAGACTTCAAAGATCTACTCTTTCACTGCAAAGAAGGCTCTTTATGCTCTAAAAAACTGCTCTTAGATTATTAGAAGAAGACCCCCTCAAAATGAAGAAAGAGAGCTCTAAAGTATGAAACCCTAGATCTTAATTTTATGTTTAGGCTGACCTAGGATTTGAATTTCCTGCCAATATTTTTGGATTAAACATTATTATATCATAGGATTATGCTCCCAAAATTTTGGGAAAAAACCCGAGGACCATGTGTATTCCCGCCACTGTCTGACCAAATTTTTACCAAATTTTTAGGATCGTTAGATATGATAATATTAGAGTGAATCCCATTGATGCTTAAGAAGGGATCATGATGAAGTATAGATTTGCAAAGATTTTTCCTCAAACCCAACTCTCTATAAGAGTCCTATCACTGACAATCCTCATCAAGAAATATCTATGATGATGAATATAGGGTATACTTTTCTTCAATGGTTCTATTACTTTTGCTATGTAATTCAAAAATATCCTCAGCGTTGTTCAATTTCCAATCTCCAAGATCACAAAAATGAAAAAGCCTATGATTCCTCCTTTGAAAATCATGAAGGATGTAGTACAATATGGCTTACAATAATCAAAAGGGTATTCCAATAGCATGCTAAGATCAACATAGATTTATAAGGAATAAACCCTCAGTGGAAATTAGCAAATTGGTGGTATCCAATTGCCAAAAAGATCAGTATGTAATTCCTCAGGTTTAGCTCCCGGGAATTAAGGATTTTTTGATGCAACAGTCTCATGTATGCTTTCAGAGGTTGGATTCCAATAATTTATTAGTATGTAGCAAACCTATTGATATAATGCATACTCTATTGTTTCATAGCCATCCTATTAGCATTATGGCTTCTTCCAAGGCAAACACTCCTAATCTTTCATATACTCCTCAAGAGCATAAAATGTTTCCAGTTCATTTAGAAAGATTGGCTAAGGAATTACTTTACTTTGTCGGTTCCCAAATATTTGATGAAATTGTAGAGCAAATTTTACATGATGAAGATGATGTGATACTAAATATGACAACAAGCTCAACAGGTTTTCAACATGATAGACATAATGATAAGATGATGATTGATAAGATGCTTCCTTTCCTACCAAATGAAGAGGAAAGATTAGATACAAAGGATGGAATGATGTTTGAAAATCCTTTGGCAACTTTGGAAAGTTCAGATAAAATAGATGGAATGTTGTTGGAAAGTTTAGATACAACTAATGAAAAGATTTTTCCATAATCTCACCTTTGGTGCTAATGGATGATGACCACGACAGTATCCCAGATGAAGCTAATATACAATCAGAATCATTATTTGATTTCTCACAGACTATGTCAATTTCTCAATCTCTAGCTCAATCACAAACTCCAAAATCAAAAAGGTTAGGACAAAAGAAATCTAAGAAAACTAAAACTAATGAGGAAATAGAAGTAGGAATTCAAACTAATCTTGATGGAAAGTTTTCTATCACCAAAATATCGAGGAGGGTGTGTTTCTCTCCTCGCCCACAATGAGAATTATTTCATGGAATGTCTGACAAGAGAAATAGGGTTAAACAACAACTTGACTCTTCAGGGGTGGATATCATTGTATTAGAAGAAACAAAAACATCTCAAGTCACCTTCCAGTCAACAGTCCATAAGTGGTCTAAATGGAAATCTGCACATGTGTCAGTAGTGGGAGAATCTAGAGGTCTAATAACCTTATGGAATCCAAAGACTCTAATTGCAGAGGTAGTTAGTGAAGGAAACAATTGGCAAGTGCTTGGTATTCAAAGTTTTGACTTCTCCTTCAAACTGATAAACGTTTATGGACCAACTACTACTCAAGAGAAAAAAAAGTTATGGGATGATTTAACAGATATAATTCAACAATTTACATATCAGAATATGTCATATTAGGAGGGGATTTTAATGTAGCTGCCTCTCTCCAAGAAAAAAAAGGTGGAATATGCCCTCCTCCCAAGACTATTGAGGATATTGTATCCTTTATTTATGATAATGGCTTGAAATATGTAATTCCTAAGAAGGCACAGTTCACATGGACAAACAGAATAAAGAGATTTTCACAGATTGTAGAAAGGCTTGACAGGTTTCTCATTTCACATCATTGGCTACTATAGAATATGAATTTGGAGTCTGAAATTTTGCCTCTCACATGCTCAGATCATTATGCAATATCACTGACCATTTTGATCAGTACAACCCCACCTTTTTATCTTCCCTCTTTTAAATTTGAGAGAATGTGGTTTAGACATCCACACTTTTTACCTCTTTTGTGGTAATGATGGGTAAGTGCACCCTCTCAAATTGGCACAAAGATGTTTCAACTTGACAAAAAAATGAAAAATGTAAAGAACCAAATCAAAATGTGGAATGTGCATGTGTTTAAAAACATTTTCATTGAAAAAGAAACAGTAGAAAAATAATTAACAGCTATTCAAGATCATATTATTCTCCATGGTTTGGATCCAAGTACATATGAAAAGCAAAAACAACTGCAAGCTACATGGGAAGAGCTTAGTAAAAGAGAGGAAATTTATTGGAGGCACAAGTCTAGCTAACTTTGGTTAAGAGAAGGAAATAAAAATACCAAGTATTTTCATGCTTCAGCCAAAGCCAAAAGAGCAACATCGTCAATATTCGCCATCAATGATGCTATCACTAGTAATAGGATCACAAATGCTTCAAAAATTAAAGAAGAAGGCATAAGATTCTTCAAAAATATCTTAGCTCCTAGTTTTAACCCTAATCCAATCCTTAATCATGGTGCACAAGAAGTATTGGATGTTATTCCATAACTTATTTCTTAGGAAGATAATGAAGATCTAATCAAGCCATTCACTATGGAAGAAATTAAGAAAGTATTTTTTTACTAGCATCAGATAAAGCACCAGGTCCAGATGGATTTACAACATTATTTTTTCAAAATGTTGGGATATAGTAAGTTTTGATTTACTAGCATCTCTTGAAGATTCAAGAGAATTACTTTAGTTTTAAAAAACTTCAATGCTACAAACATAGCTATCCTTCCAAAAGTTAAAGATCCAAAAACTGTTACAAAATTCAGGCCTATATCTTTGTGCAATACAATATATAAGATTCTTACTAAGGCTATTTATTTAAGCTTGCAACATCTAATTCCAAAAATTGTCTCTCCAGAACAAGGAGGCTTTGTTCCAAGGAGAGAGGCTATGGAAGGGGCACTGGTTGCCCATGAGGTACTTCATTTGGTTCATACCTCTCACTTGTCATCTTTTATTGTCAAATTAGATATGCTAAAATATTATGATAAGGTAAAGTGGTTTTTTTATAGAAGTCTTACATAAGTTTGGTTTCTCTAAAAAATGGTGTAAATGGATTAAGGCATGTATTTTAGGTGCAGATTTTTCAATAATCATAAATGGGGCACCAGCAAGGTTCTTTGCAGCTACTCAAGGATTCAAACAAGGATCCACTAGCTCCTTTCTTGTTTATTATTATGGCTGAAACATTTAGTAGATTAATTAGATTTAATCATGATAGTGGTGTTTGGCAAGGTATTCATATCCCAATTACATCTATCTCTGTTACACACTCTCTATTTGTAGATGATACTTTTCTCTATGAAAAATAAACTTCTCGGGAAAACACCCAAATGAAGACAATGCTAGAAATTTATACATCAGTGTATAAACAACAGATAAACCCTCAAAAATCTAAGGTATTTATTTTGAATACTAAGGTTGTTACTAAAAAAAGATTATTAAGATTTTGAGATTCAAGCTAGAAGAGTTACCTAGTATATACTTGGGTATACCTTTATCCATAGGAAATAATAAGATATCTTATTGGAAAGATGTAATTGAATTGATATAAAACAGATTTTCAGCATGGAAAGATAGATGGCTACCACTTTCAGGATGCATCTTACTTATCAAAATTGTCTTGACTACCATTCCAAACTATTATATGTCTGTACTTAAAGCTCCCAAATCTGTGATTCTTCAAATTGAAAAATTCATTAGGAAATTCTTTGGGAGGGAAATTTATCAGAAGAAAAGAAGTTTCCATTAGTCCCATTGAGTAACATGGCAATTGGGAAAATAGAGGGAGGAGTAGGTTTACATGACTTGGCTAAGCGAAATAAAGCCTTTGAAGGGAAATTAGTCTGGAAAATGTATACAAAGCCAAACTCAAAATGATGTCAATTCATGCAAGCTAAGTATTTGGACACATCTAATCCTCTTAGAGTTCTTCCTATATCGAATCCTCTAGATGGTTCGGTTATGTGGAAGTTCATGATGGCTTCTAGGGATATGGTGATCAAATAGATTTCTTGGCAAGTACATATTGGGGAATCAATACAATTTTGGTTTGATTCATGGAATGGCTATACCCCATTATCCCAGATTCTTCAATTGCAACCAGTAATCCCACTCTTCATTAAAAAATGGGGCTCTAAATCAATAGACTATGCGAGTGCAATCAATCTATATTCAGGGAAAGTCATTTGGAAGGATCTCATGGATATTGGGATTGATCTTGATCTAATGAGGCTGCTCTAACAAGTTTTACCTCAGAGGATATTTTTTTGACAGACGCGGATGACAAAATCATATGGGCCCCAACCAAAGATGGCACTTATTCGGTGAAGCATGGATATACAACACTTCAACACTTGATGAATCAGAAACAGGAACAAAGAGCATTTTATTTTTGTTGGAACAATGCAATTATGTCCAAAGTAGGATGTTTTGCATGGTTGGCTTTGAAAAAAATATTTAACCAATGATAAATTAGCTAAGCTACAAATCTCACAACAATTTAAATGTGTTTTATGTGATCAAGAATATGAAACAGATGATCATCTTTTTATTCAGTGTCCTTTTGCTCAACAGTGCTGATTTTTATGATGAATAAATTAGAATTGTTTATGCCCCTTCCAAATAATATACGGGACTATGTTCCAAGGATGGCCCATCCTCTTCAAGCCCTCTCTTTTCTCTTACATTTGGAGAATCATTCCAGCAATAACTACGTGGTCTATTTGGTGGGAATGTAATAAGAGAATTTTAAGGAAAGTCTCCTCCTCTATTGAGAAAGTGCAATACAAAATAAAAAAATTAGTCTCTAAATTAGTAAATGTTTATGTGCAGAATTGTCATACTTGTAATTCAACATTCACCTCTTGGGATGGCTCTATCATGAATAATTGAAAGTACATATGTTTTCTCCCAATGGTAATTTGTCTACAATCCCTAAGCCAAGGATTGATAGATCTCTTATAACCTGACAACCCCCACATAGAGACTTTGTGAAGATTAACTTTGATGGCTCCTCTGGAGGTAATCCAAGAGATTCAGGAGCAAGTGCATGTATTAGGAATTATTTGGGTAAGGTTCAAGATTTTAAATCATCTACATTGCCACAAGGGACTAATAATATGGCAGAATCTTGGGATCTTTTATGTGAACTATCAATGACAAAGAAATTGGGATACTCGAAGATTCATGTAGAAGGTGATTTGGCATTGATTATAAATGCATATAAAACAAGAAAGTTTTTCAATTGGCATATCAATTATGTTTTAATTCAGGCTTGGGCTCTTTTAGATTCTTTTAAGTCTTACATCTTATCACACATATTCAGAGAAGGGAATGGGCTAGCAGACAGGTTAGCTAACATGGGATGCGACAAAATGGAGGTGGATTCAATTGATGGAGGTGCAGATATAGATTGTTTTCCCCACATACAGGATATCGTGGTGGATGAAAAGCATATGACCAGTAGGAATAATGAATTTTTGAGATAAGTCATTTGGGGCTATTACCCTACCTGGAGGACATTCTAAAGGAGGAGAGGTGCTCAAATTAGAGTGAGTTGCAAGTTAGGGCCATATATATGCTTGATTTTCTTGTAGATTATTTGAATAGACTGTTATTGTAGCGTCCTAAAATTGTGACACTTGCAATTTCGACTGCATTTTGGTCTTCACGATGGTGACGCAACACGCAACCTGAATGGAGACCCCGAAACTTGTCCACGACACTAAAAACTGCATTTTTCAAGCACCCTGGCCTGAACCTCCTTTGCACCCTGCTGTCCCGGAAGGTGGGACCAGAGCGCCCAGCACCCTGGTCCCTAGCCCTATTTTGGGCCCGGTCTCCTTGGGACTTCGGGTCTTTTTGTTTGCAAATTGGAAAATTAACATTTCCTGGTCGGCCTAAGGTCGGGAAAATCAGTCTTTTAACCCTAATTGGCAAGTATATAAACTACATTTTCCTCTCCCATTTGGGTAGATAAAAAAGAGGATGAACATATGGGAAAACGATATTCAAGCATTCAAGCATTCAAGCATTCAAGCATTCTTTCAAGCAATTGATCATTCCAAGTCTCCATTCAAGGCTAAGTGTTGCATTCAAGACAAGGATTCAACCATTGAAGAGGAGATCACATACTACATAAAATATACAACAAACAACAACATCTATACCTTCGCACATAAGGATACAAACATCCTTACAACAAGATTGCAGGTACGCGGCTGAAATTGAAGATCTGGAATCCTTGTGCAGAGACGAACAGATCCCCCTTCGTTTCGCGGATTTTTCGGAGGACCGTGTGCACGCCGGGCGCCATCGTCCCGTCAAATTTTGCTCAAATTCGCAGGACAGTGCCGTATCGACATTTTATAGCTAATTCCAGGTCCGCGGCTTCATCCTATATCCCTATCTCAGTTTATAAGCGAATCTTTCTCACTTTCTATGCATTCCTAGCTTAATTCTTCTATCTACATTCTTTACAAAAGAGGGTAGCCTTGCTGTCTTAACCCTTGAAACTCATTTAGAATCCAATCTTGCATTGTGTGGGATTGGATCTTGTGGGTTTCAACCCCTCTTTTGAATGTAAAGTCTTCCCTAAGTGAAAACCATCAACCCTAGCAACCTCCCTTCTCTCTCCTCGGAGTTGGAAGAGGGGAGAGCAACTAGGGTTCGATCGATTTTCCGCTTTACATTTTGGTGAACCCGACGTGAACATCCTTTCTGATTATTCATGGTTAGATTTGAAAATTGGATTCCTTGATTACATTTCCATGTTTGATCTTTTGCAAATTTTAGAGGTTAATTGCATAAAAACCCTAAAATTTTCTTTTTAGAAATTGAACTTGTGAAATATTTAATTGTTAATGCTTGTTTCATATCTGCTCTTCTATTACAAAGTATCAATTCATATTTGTGCTTTAATTCTGAAAATTAAGTGGTTAGGTGTCAAAACCCTAATTTTTGAAACCCTCTTTATTCAACCTTTGCCCGACAATTTCACTGATCAAAACATCTCCAATTCAGCTGTAACTTTGGATTCCGCAATAAAATTACAATATCTTTCATCCCTGAAAATTTGGAAAAAAGTTGCCAGGACCGTGTGCACTCCGAGCACCATCGTCCCCGACATTTTTTTCGAAATTTCGGGAGCAAGATCTTACTGTATTTTCCTGCTAAAATCCAGAATTTTGGTTGATTTTATCAACTCTAACACTTTCAAAATTACAGTCAAAGTTGGTCTTGTGATTGCTTGGTTTAAGGCTTCTAATCATTCAAAAATTGTTGAAATTGAAATTCATGTCAAAATTGTGTTTCTTATTGTCCTAAATCTGAAAAGTGTATTTGCATTCATTCGAAATTCCAGTGCTTTATTCAAATTCTTGCAATTTGTGACTTTTGAAATTAAGTGCTTAATTACAACAACTTTGATTTCCACTTTCAGAATTGAATTTTGCGTGAAATTGAGTCAATTTTTAAAAACCAAAACTTGCATTGCTCTTAACATTCCCTCTAAAATCATAAAATTCAAAATTTCAGTTTCCCTCTCTTTTTCAAAATTCAAATTTTGCATTTTTCGACAATCTTGGTAGGGTTCAATTTTGAGATTGCAACTTTAATTTGGCCTATCTACAGATCGTATAATCACTCAATTTTTTCAGATTAGCTCTAAAATCATCATAACTTTCATCCCTGCAAATTTCGAAAAAAGTTGCAAGGACCGTGTGCACTCCGAGCGCCACGGTCCCGGACATTTTTTCCAAAATTTTGGGAGACTGTCATGATTGCATTTAACAGCTTAAATCTAGAAGATTGGCTGATTTTACTGAAATTTGCTACTTCTAAATTCAAAATTTTATCTCCCTCTCTAGTGCATGAGTTTTACAACAATAAGCCCTACTTACACTATTCCCGTTAGACGAAGCCGTAGAATTAAGTCTTTCCGAGGTTTAATTACTGAGGAGATGGAACCTAATTTGAATAGCCTTTTTAACGAGGACATGGGTAATTCCTCTAATCCTCCTAATGATGAAGAAGCTCTCCATGAGGTTTCTGTAGAACAACTTGCGAAATTGGATAATCAATTTGACGATTTTCGATAATGGATGTCTCAAGAATACCCCGATAGTCAAGCTCTTCCTTTAATTGAGGGTTTAAAACATATGCTTCAAAGTGATAAGAATGGAATTGATATTTTGCGTGGTATTGCACACATTGTGGATTCGAATGTGATGCCTATGAAGAGTTGTGCCGAAACTTTAGGTTATACACAACCTCCCACTCAAGTCAATCATTCAATTCCTTTGACAACTTCTATTGCTAGCATACCTACCTTTACATCAAACATAATGACTACTTCTATACAAGACATTCCTCCTATGATCACCAGTCATGGGGGCAATCCTTCCTCTTCAATTAACCCTCTTCCTTCATTTAATCCAACTTCTTCATTCATTCCTTCAATGAGTGTTCCTATTACATCTCCACAAATGAACATGACGCAAGGGGGCAATTCATTTAACCATTCCATTCCTCCTTGTAGTGTTCCTCCTTTCCAATCCTCTCCTATGACTAATTATCATAGTGTCCCACCACCTTACTCTTTACCTTCTTTCAATAACATAACACCTCCATCTCAATCTAACACATCTAATATGAATTCTTCGACTGAAGCGACCATTAACAATCTTGCACAAACTGTCTCTTCTTTATAGCAACAAATTGCCTCTATGAATCAATCTAAGTTTAGTGTGCCCACATTTGATGTTGCGAGCCCACTTTCTCTTGACATTGTTCGAGCTATCCCTCCTAAACATGTTGAAATCCCGCATTTGGAGCTTTATAATGGTAAAGGAGATCCTCTAACACATGTTAAGACTTTTCAAACAATATGTACCGATTTTGCGTATGACCAAAGGTTGCTTGCAAAACTGTTTACTAGAACATTAAGAGATAAAGCCCTACAATGGTATTTCTCGTTGCCTTCTTATTTTATTACTTCTTTCGAACAACTTGCAAATGCTTTCATTCAACAATTTCAAAACAATATAAGTCCTAAAGTTACTTTGATTGATTTAATGCATTGTAAACAAGGTGTTAAAGAAAAAGTGACTGATTTCATTGGTAGATATAAGCATTTGTATGCTCAAATTTCTTTTCCAGTGCCTGACAATGATATTCAAAGAATCTTTATTTCTAATTTACAAAAAGATATTCGAGACAAACTCCTGTTTTCTGAGTTTACTTCTTTCCAACAGTTGTGCGCAACTCTTCACAATTATCAACTGACTGTGAGTCAAATGGAACAATCACATCCTATGGCTCCGAGTGATAAGGGTGATAGCAGTCAACAACCATTTGGAAAGTTTAAACCGAACAGAGATTCCATCAAATTCAATGAAAACATCCTCAACAACAATGTGAATGCAGCATCAGGTGTGCCTCCTATTTCTAAATTTTTCAAGAAAGAAAGAAAGTATACTCCTTTGAATGAATCATTGCATAGTATTATGAATAAGTTATTGGAACAAAATGTGCTTACTCTTCCTCCTATAAGGAAAATTGATCCTGCAAAGATAACTTCACCTTATTTTGATAACAAATCTTTTTGTCAATTTCATCGTCAGCCTGGGCATGATACTGAAAAATGTTTTGCTTTAAAGGGTAAAATTCAAGATTTGATTGATAATAATACTATCTCTGTTTCTGGAGTGAATGATAAAGGCAACACATCTGTAGCTCCTCCTAACCAAAATCTTCAGATTTTTACTGATCCATTACCTTCCCATACCTCTAATGCGATTGAGGCTAATGATTCCTCTCTCTCATCTGATGGTCTTGTGTCTATAACTCTGAATGTGATTAACTTTGTAGAGCAGCAAGAAATCCCTAAAGAACCTTCCATCACATTTGATTCTAGTGAAACTATCAGGGCACCCGATGGTCCTTTATACATAGTTGCAAAAGTCAAGAATACACCTTGCTGTGGAGTGCTTATTGATCCTTCGTGCATGATTAATGTTATTACTGAAGAATTTCTTTTTACTTTGCAATTGAATTAAGTGATCTATGACAAAACAGATGTGATTGTGAAATTATTTGATGCATTTTCTTCTCCTGCAATTGGTTCTATTACATTACCTATTGAAGTTCATAACAAATCCCTTGATGTGAGCTTTTCTATTATTCCTTCATCCGAACAATTTCGTGTGAAGCTTGGCTATCCTTGGCTATCTTCCATGAAAGCTATTGCTTCTCCTATTCATAAGTGTTTGAAATTTCCCCATAATGGTGAAGTTGTTACTGTTAATCATAGTCTCTTTAAACCAGCTGAAAGAACCTCTAGTGTTCCTATTGATTACTTTTGGCCTAAACAATTCCAATCTCTTCCTCCGCGAAGTGATCATCTTTTCAAATCTTATCAAAAATGGAAAACAGATATGATCCTATCTCTAAGTGAACCTAGAACACCCAAACTTGATATTCCTATCGTTCTTGAGAAGGAAGTTCTTCCTTTGAAAGATAAAACTAATGTCTTTCCTCAAGAAGATTCCCAACCCATCCCTATGGATGTGACTATGTCTATGCCGAATAAATCTTCTAAAAGTAGACCTATACCTCCTCGTCATGATGGACTTGGTCTTCTTCCTAAACCAAAAATTCCTCCTTTATATGGAGCAGTTCCTCCTCCTTCTTTTTATAGAGAGAAGAGACCTTCTTCTTCTCCTATTATCCAGCCTAAGAGACCACAACCTAAACACCCAAGTGATAAGGATGAGAACATTCCTCCTCCTCAATCTTCTCCACTTCCTACTAAGACTAGATGAAATCGTTCTGCACGTAAACGCCGACGAAAGCGTCGTCTTAGAGCTCAGGCAGCTGCTTCTCAAACTTTGCAATCTCCAAAAACACCTTCAACAAGCATTATTCCATTTTCTCCAAAATCTCCTAAACATAAGATGCATGATGGTCTTGATCCTGTGCGAGTTAAAGATCCTATTTTTATAAATCTTGATGATGATATAGATGAAAATGTTATTCATGATGAACATGTTACTCCTCTTGCTTTTGATAGTAAATATGAACTTGTTGATATTGATAACCATTTATCTAATGAATTTTCTAAAGCACTTATCCTAGCTCCTAGACAAGAACAACGTGGCTCGGGACATGAACATAGCCCTTGTTTGGATCTTGTGATAGCTCCATCTACTGTGTTGGATGTTCCTCCTCTAGCGTGTTCCCTGCCTTCCCGAAACATTGATCAGCAAGATCGAGGGGTAGATGACATGCTAGACTAGTTTCATTAGCATAGCAGAATCTCTCCTCCTCTCTTTTGTTACTTCTTCTATATGTTATTCTCATTCGTCTATTTGTTGTCCTTAGTGTTGTCTACTTGAGGACGATGCAAAGCATTGAGATCTCTTTTGGTCTCTCTCATGTTGACTCAAAAGACACATGTGTTCCCTTCTTCTAGGTGACCTTCCTTGATTGGGGAATGAAGAACAATTATGCATACATACATATGATATATATACATGAATTATCATACAGCATACTGACCCGAAGGAAAGCGAAGTCACCTCGTGCTTTGTGTTTTGTATCTATTATCCTTGGGTTTATCTCACACTTGGGGGCTAAATCTTTGTGATAATGTGCTCCTTTCCTTTCTCATTTCTTATGTGTATCACTACGTTAAAACAATCACCCCCGTTGAGGCGTGTGCGAACGCTTTAACGTAGGGGGGCATACACCTTGTCTATCCTTTCAAGATACTTGAAAATTTCTTGGCAAACTTAGCTATGCCTTGAAAATTTTTGGTATTTTTCTTGCATGACTCATAGTGAGGGAACCTTACTACTGACAGTCATGGTTCTCCCTCGTGATCTTCCCTTTTACTTTGTCAATCGAAGTCGTAAGATCCTTAGTCCACTGGGGGCTTGGTGTGTCTTGCCTCCTTGACGTGGTGAAAGACTTTCAATGTTGTTTCCTTGTACTTTACCGGAAGTATGAGCATACATACTCCCACTAAAGTGGGGGCTAAATGTAGCGTCCTAAAATTGTGACACTTGCAATTTCGACTGCATTTCGGTCTTCACAATGGCGACGCAACACGCAACCTGAATGGAGACCCCGAAACTTGTCCACGACACTAAAAACTGCATTTTTCAAGCACCCTGGCCTGAACCTCCTTTGCACCCTGCTGTCCCGGGAGGTGGGACCAGAGCGCCCAGCGCCCTGGTCCTTCAGGACCAGGGCGCCCCCTGGTCCCTGGCCCTATTTTGGGCCCGGCCTCCTTGGGACTTCGGGTCTTTTTGTTTGCAAATTGGAAAATTAACATTTCCTGGTCGACCTAAGGTCGGGAAAATCAGTCTTTTAACCCTAATTGGCAAGTATATAAACTACATTTTCCTCTCTCCTTTGGGTAGATAAAAAAGAGGATGAACATATGGGAAAACGATATTCAAGCATTCAAGCATTCTTTCAAGCAATTGATCATTCCAAGTCTCCATTCAAGGCTAAGTGTTGCATTCAAGACAAGGATTCAACCATTGAAGAGGAGATCACATACTACATACAATATACAACAAACAACAACATCTATACCTTCGCACATAAGGATACAAACATCCTTACAACAAGGTTGCAGGTACGCGGCTGAAATTGAAGATCTGGAATCCTTGTGCAGAGACGAACAGATCCCCCTTCGTTTCGCGGATTTTTCGGAGGACCGTGTGCACGCCAGGCGCCATCGTCCCGTCAACTTTTGCTCAAATTTGCAGGACAGCGCCGTATCGACATTTTACAGCTAATTCCAGGTCCGCAGCTTCATCCTATATCCCTATCTCAGTTTATAAGCGAATCTTTCTCACTTTCTATGCATTCCTAGCTTAATTCTTCTATCTACATTCTTTACAAAAGAGGGTAGCCTTGCTGTCTTAACCCTTGAAACTCATTTAGAATCCAATCTTGCATTGTGTGGGATTGGATCTTGTGGGTTTCAACCCCTCTTTTGAATGTAAAGTCTCCCCTAAGTGAAAACCATCAACCCTAGCAACCTCCCTTCTCTCTCCTCGGAGTTGGAAGAGGGGAGAGCAACTAGGGTTCGATCGATTTTCCGCTTTACAGTTATCTATGGAATCTATGGATCAAGAGTCCTTTATGATGATACACAAGAATAATGTCTGATCTGGTTGTTGCTACTTTGATTGGCCTTGGAACCCATGAATCTTAGTAGTCTTTGAGTGCTTTGGACGTACCAGTAAGATCTTCATCAAGTGGGAGATTGTTGGATAAATGTGCCTCAATCTTACTAGTTGGAACCTCTGAGAGAGCAATATCAGTGAGACCCCTAAGATGTTTGATCAATCTGAGCAGTGTTAGAGAAGTCCCCTTCGGTGATCTAATTGGTGTGACTCTAGCTGACCTACATAGTAATCCTAAACTATCTTTGGTCTGTGTGATTGGTGTGACACTGGCCGATGATTGAACAGAGTTTACTATCGAGCTGACTTGGGTTATTGATATGTATTCTACTAACCGAGCATGTCTAGCTGATGATGGGTCAGAATATTCTTATCGAAGTAAGTCTTGTCGATGAGGTTGTGTTTGCTATCCATCAATGTGACTGAGACCGATGTTGGAAGTCATTGGTGTGTCTTGAGCTCTCTGTAAGAGTCTTAGTAATATGGAGATTCAAGTTGATTGGGATTGCTTCGGTGTAAGTCAGGTCTATGTTGTTAGAGCAGTTTTGGAAAGCTATTGGCATAACTCATGGCGACGGATTGAGTATAGAGGAGCTTTGGGGTGACATTGGTCTTCGGAATGACCTGTCAAATGCCAAACTGACTTTTATTATTTGGCCAATGGGGTTTTGTTCAGTGAGAGTCTGGTCGATGAACTTGTGGAGCCAGGGTCATCGGGGTGACATGATGTTTCGGGATGACTTTCAGATTGTGACTCTGATGGACGTTGTGTGACCGATGAACCTGTTTGGTTGTACATCGACATGACTTTGTCTATAAGTGTTGGTCGAGTTGTTTTGGCCTTGGAATAGTAACGTCGGGATGACTCCTGCCAATGTGGTCTTGTTGTTTGTATTTTGATTTCGACCAATGTCTAGCTTAGATAGGTGATAGTTTTATGATTAATTTTTTGAGATATATTATGTATCTTGATAACATTTGTAATTCATATCGAGCTATAACCAAAGGTTTTCTTGCTGGTTCTTTCCTTTGGGTATTCTCTTTGAACCAGTTTTTGTAATCCTTATTATATTAATATATATTAGTGGTTTACCACTTTTGCCAAAATTAAAATAAAAAAAGCATAACAAATAAACAATCACTAATTTAATCATATTTGATAAATTACTATTATCCCCATATATGAATAAGCCTAATGTTAAACCGTGTTGAAATTATCATAGCATTATAACAATAGTGCCTCATTGAGAAAAGCCAATACACGTGAATTACATAAATTAATAAGATTATTATATTTATTTTATTTTTTATTTTTCATGTATCACCCATCATTGTAAGCTATCTACATAATTACTTTTAGATTTTGAAAATAGAGACATGACCTCTTATATGTGAATGGTACACACCTTGAATAAAAAATAATTTAGAAAATGTGATCAAGGGATTAAAGAGAAACTAGAGCATCCCAAAAAGAAACTCTAAGATCAATATCATGTGTTTCTTAAAAATAGATTACAATGTGTTGATACACACACATACTACTATGCCATAAAAGTGGAAACATACATAGTTGATTTCCCACGATTAAATCCTTAAAGTAAAGATGATGCAATTTATAGATCTAAGGAAATTTCAGCAACATTACAACATACAGATTCAAAACTTCAAAATCATGAAACAAGAAGAATGAAACATAAGAGAGAACGCATATATACGTGGGGGAAATCCCCTTCAGATAAAAAAAAACCCCACACTCCAAAACATCAAGCCAATGTATTATTCAACAACAAGCTACAATACATTTTCAGGCTCTAAGCCTTACGTGGAGATTTACATGTTGCTCTTCTTTGGAGGAAATCCGACAACATAACCCCTATAAAATGAACAACTCTAGACTCTCTTCAACACATATAGCAAACACTTGTATTTATAAATCATATAATGCAGCAAATCTCAAGTTTCAAAAGCCCACACCTAAGCATGAAGATGCAACATAGAAGGTTCCAACTACATCACACATGTGGAAGGTAACTTTACAATTGACCACTCATGCAAAAAAATGTAATTTTTAATTATTACCAAACTTGCATAAGAAATTGCACCTGTCAAATGCACACACATTCTATTTAGACTCAACATGAAATATAAACTTTATTTATGCATAACTCTTGTTTAAATTGCAACTTCTAATCTTGACTCTTCAAAGTGGGTGCCAACTTCCTATAAAATAAAAGTCCATGTTATATACTAACCTTCCATATAGGATGCCACCTCACAAAGAGGTCCCACAAAGATTACTTGCCATTAGGAAGTTATAAACTTAGAATATAGAAAATAAACGCAACAATTAATTAAATGATTCAACATTTTAGGACTCTAAGGTTGAGACATCTTAATCCCAATAGGGACAAAGCTACACCCTCTTTCTTTATGCTTGCATTGAA
The DNA here is from genome assembly GCF_030272615.1 of Cryptomeria japonica. Taxonomy (NCBI): domain Eukaryota; kingdom Viridiplantae; phylum Streptophyta; class Pinopsida; order Cupressales; family Cupressaceae; genus Cryptomeria; species Cryptomeria japonica. Next base: position 109,716,753 of record NC_081415.1, read on the forward strand.
AACGAAAATTTTAAAGAAGATTATAGTTATTCATTTTATTTTAAAGTGTGATACCTTCAAAGACTAACAATTTTGTAAATATATTGGCAGTGGCTCTTGGTATAATTTATTCAACTAGATAAGAATCACCTTGCATAGGAATGACACTGCTATTTTTAGCCTCATACATCTTCAAAATTCTTCTTATTCTTCTTCAATGCATCCTAGTTGCCAAAAATGTGACAGAAGTGTCATTTCGTGTTTCAGTGATTGAAACGACATGTTTCAAACTGTTACAAGTCATGACAAAATTGTAACAAGAGTTGAGTATTTGGTTTTTTAACATTTACAACTTCAACTTTACCTACCTAGAACTATCACAAATTAACTACTAGTTGAGTAATAGATTCTTAATGATTAAAAAGCATATTGACATCGATAGTTGGTCTTTTCAGCCATGTGTATCATTCAGATGCATGTGTTAACTCACAAGTGGTCTTTTGGGGAGCATTTGTATCATTGGATGTATGAATCAATATTTAGATTTTTAATTCATTTAAAAATTGTTGCATTTTTATGATACAGTACTACCATGAGTTTTAGGCTACATGGACAAATTTTTTTTTTTGGTGTTGAAATAAGCTGAAAAAAATAACAATACAATAATAAAATAGAAAAAATGTAATTCAAGAAAGATTGAACAATAGAAAAACAATAACTAGTAATCAACTCAAACAAAACAACATTATCTAAGACTCAAAAACTAGTTGGATTGAACAACATGAGAACAATGTCACTATACACTAACAGATACAAATCAATCATATCAATAACAGACACTACTAAACTAGCTAGATGAGAACAAAGTCACAATATATAGCTGGTATAAATCAGTGAGATTAAAACAAACACTACAAAACTAGTTGTAAATAACAACTTATGGAGAAAATAAGACTAGGCAAACTTTAAATTGAAGAAGTTCTGAAGATGACTAGTGCATCGAATCTCCCCTTCTTGAAGGTGCAGAAATTGCATGGAGAAAAGTTGAGTTTTAGGCTATATTTAATTTTTGAATCACTAATTTTGTAATAATTAATAATTAATAATTAAATTATTTTTTAGAACTTTTTTTAAATAGTCTTATACTTTACAAAATATTAAATTATTTGAACAAACTTTTTATTATAAAATACAATTTTTAAATCATTAACTTTATAATAATTAATAATTAAATTATTTTAAAGACTTCTAAAATATTGTTATGCTTTATAAAATATTAAATTATTTAAACATGTTTTTTATAAAATTGATATGTATTCATAAATTTATTCAATGATTAAATTGTTAATGATATGTATTATATTTTTTAAAATGGTTTAGTTATTTTAAGCATAGCATTTTTAAAAATAATTTTGATTTTATTTAATTATGTTTTGATAAAAAAAATAATGTATTAATAAATAATTTATAATATAGATTGTCTAAGGGGTTGAGCTTAACTGGTTAAAACACTAGGTTCTCACTGTGGAGACCCAAGTTCAACTCCGAATAGAGACATCTAAAAAAGTGGAACTCTAAGTTGTGACTCTTGGCCTTCCATAATATAGATTACTCTATAAATAAAAAATAAATATAAATAATTCTATTAAAATGTTTAAATTTTTATATTATTATTTTTTATATTTTTTTATTTTATTTTTAATTTATATTTAAAATTATAGTGTAAAAATATGTTCTACCATTTTTGTTTTTCGACAAGTTATTTTAACTATAAGTAATTTTTTTATATATAGTTTTTTATTTTTGTTATAAAAAGATTGAAACAAAGATTATAATTCACAAATTGATTGAAAGATTTACAAGATAAAGAGAGTAAAGAATTGGTGTTGCAATCAGGTATGTTTATTTCTTTCATCCATTAGTTTATCGATCATGTTTTCAATTGCTATAAAATAAATTTTTGAACATGAATTAATTTTGTATATGAATGCAATTTTTTTACAATAAAAAAAGTTCATGTTTTAAAGTTTCAAAACATATATATTGGTTGTATTTATTTTTATTTTGAAAACATATATACTTATGAATAGCATTTGACGAAAAATGGATGGTGCTTCCACAAATCCTTCTATTTTTGAATTACAAGTCAATCCACAAACCCCACAAAATAAAAAATAAAAAATAAATATAAATAATTCTATTAAAATGTTTAAATTTTTTATATTATTATTTTTTTATTTTATTATTTTATTATAATTTATATTTAAAATTATAGTGTAACCATCATTCCCTCGACTACATCTACGCTCAAAGAACTAGAGGACAATCATATTATAGAAGTTATCTATGCCAATAAGGGTCTAGAGGAAATTAGAACTAGCACTATGCTCCCTGGCTTTCCAGGCTCCCAGTTGTCTAGGTCCGACATAGTAGGAAATACAAATAGTAGAGCTGAGCTTCCCAAAACCAGTGAAGATGATGAGGACCTTATGAAAGGGCACTCCCTAAATAAAAAAAGGGAAGCCTGTGGGCTCCAAAAACAAGAAGAAATTTGGTGACCAGCAACGGTCTCCCTACCAGCCCCCCCCCAAATCCTCCACTTTGATGAAATACATATCTTGGAACATTCGAGGCCTTGAGTCGCTTGACAGGAAATTTGTTATTAAAAGATTTTTGGATCATCATAAAAACTTAGATTTTCTGATGTTACAAGAACTTAAATCTGTTGGATTCTCCCTCGACACCACACTTGACTTCATCTGGCGAGATGCAATCAAAGTCTATACCAACCACCCGAGAGGAAAAGGAGGAGTTGGTCTTCTTATCACCCCTAAATGGACAATGTACCTCAAGGATAAAGGGACCTCCCCCTATAATAGAGTAGCTTGGGTTACCCTAGATATTAAGGGTTCTTGCTTTGGCATATGTTCCATTTATGCATCCAAAAATTATAAGGAAAGAATTTCCCTCTGGAATTGGCTAACCTCCCTCCCAAATATCCCTTGGATCATGGCGGAGGATTTTAATATGATTGAATCTCAGAATCACAAGGTTGGGGGACTTCTGTTTGAATGGAAAAACTCAGAAAGACCTCACTGGGACAAGTTGAAACAACACTTTCATTTGTTTGACCCCCTGGAAGGAACTAAAACTAACACCCCTAACCTTTGGCACACCTAGTGCAACTTTCAGCAAAACACTAATAGGATCTACTCCAGGCTAGATAGATTCTATGCTAATAAGGACTTTTTCTCCTTTTCCCCCAATCAGTTTGGGAACGCAGTTGCAGTCTTACCAACTACCCTATCTGACCACTTCCCTATTCTAGCCATTATTAACATCAGGAACTCCATCACCCCTAGCCATCCTCGTAATAAGAAATTCTTGCTTAACACCTCCTTGTTGCAAGATGAGGATGTCTTAAATGCCATCAAACTAATTAGACTCTTCAACTTGCAACCACATTTCCCCCAATCCCACGTGCTCAAATGGCAGAGGAACATTTCCTCCTGGCAAAGTCTTCTCCAAACCATTGGACAAAAAAAAGCCAAGGATTTTAGATTCATAGAAAAAACTCTTACCCATCGGCTTCACTCCCTAGAACATGAAATTCAACTCCAGCCTTCTTCCCCTACCCTGGCCAAGAAGGTCTCCGAAGCTAGAGATATTCTCAGGAAGCACCAGCAAGTTAAAATCAGAGGTGCCTTCATCCGAGCACGCAACCACTGGCTCCAGTTTGGTGATAAGGGCTCCAAAATATTCTTTAATCTACTTAAACAAAAACAGACCAGGGAAAAAATAGATAGAATAATTATAGATGATAAGGAACTCCTGGATATAAATGACATCAAAGAAGCCTTTGAACTATTTTACAAAACTTTGTTTACCTCTGAGGATAATGAGTCCTCAACAGAGGCCCGTACCAAATGTAGAAAAATTATTCCTAATAGAATCTTTGAGGATGAAGCCAGCCTCCTCAAAGCTAAGATAACCATGCAAGAAATCAAGGATGCCATTAAGACTCTCAAGGATAGAAAGGCCCCAGGCCCTGATGGACTTCCTGCTGAATTCTACAAAACTAACATTGATTGGATCTCGAACGACCTATTGGACATCTACGATAAATCTCTTGCCACTAGCACCCTGGGGGAGTTCATAAATAGGGGTATTATTAAGCTTGTTCCAAAGGAAGGGGACAAAGCCCTAATTAAAAATTGGAGGCCAATTACCCTCCTCAACGTCTCCTACAAAATCCTGGCCAAAGCCTTAGCCTCTTGCCTTGAGAAGATCCTCCCCAAATTCATCTGCTCCACCCAAACAGGCTTCATTAGAGGCAGATACATCTTGGAGAACCTTGTAACAAGTTGGGAGTCCATGGAGTGGGCTAGAACCTCAAACCAAGATGCCACCATGTTCCTTGCTGACTTTGAGAAAGCGTATGACAGGGTGGAGTGGGACTTCATCCTCATGATGCTCTCAGCCTTTGGCTTTCCTAGAGAGTTTTGTAACTATGTTCGAATCCTCCTCAAGGATTCATCCACCCTAGTTGAAGTCAATGGGACCCTTTCCCAGCCTATTCCCCTGTCCAGATCAATTAGGTAGGGTTGCCCCCTTGCCCCTGCTCTGTTTGTCATTGCTTCTAATGCCCTGTATTATCTCCTTAGAGATGACACCCTATCCCCCCATGTCCAAGGCATTATTATGCCTAATGACTCTAAACTGATCAACATCCAATTTACTAATGACACCTCGCTCTTCCTGAAACTCTCAAAGCACAATATTGATTCCTGAAACTTGACATAGAGCTTCCAGAGCCTGGATATCTAACACCAAATCCATCCTACTTGGATGGAAAGATAATCCTCCAAACTGGCTTCACCAGTTTGGCTATGTGTGGGGAGGACCTAATAAATTAGTTTGTTACCTTGGCATTCCCTTCTTTGTATCTCCCTCTCTTAAGGACATGTGGGACTGGGTCAAGGGTAAGATAGACAGTAAACTCAACAAGTGGGACAATAGGGTCCTCTCCCTTGCTGGCAGTATTCAATTCTACCAAAAGATCTTATCCTCATACAACATATACTACTCCTCAGTATGGATGTTCAGTAATTACCAAGTCTTTGAAATCCAAAAGGCCATCAAACGGTTCCTATGGTCTGACGGGAAGGGTAAAAGGAAAGCTCACGCGGTCAAGTGGTCATGGTGCCACTTGGATAAAAAGTTGGGTGGGATGGGCCTCAAGGATCTTAGGCTGCAAGGTATCTCCCTTGCTGCCAAATGGATTTTTCACTCATTGGAAGGACAAGAACCCTGGAAAATCCTCATTAGAAACAACATACAAAATGGTGTTCCTAAAAATGCCAAAACTTGGAAAGCCCTCCCCTTCGGTGACTTAATTGCAAGCGGTTTCCCTGTGTCTGTCCAAGGCACCTGGGTGTTTAAATCCATCTGGAAATCCCGGGAGCATGTGTGTGGTCTCATTAACAATTCGAGCTTCAATTGTGACAATACCCTCAATGGTGAAAGGTCAATATGGTGGAACCTGCATCATAACTCCAAACCCCTTGCTTTAACCCAAGGCTACTCTGCTAAGCACTGGCATAATAAAGGAATCAAGTACATTATGGATTTTCTAGAACATGATAATCTTATCAGCTGGGAGGCTCTTAGTACTAAATATGATCTCCCTGCATCGCATAAGAAGACATACAATATGATTAAAAATGCTTGCGCTCCCCTTGATCTCCCAAAGAACACCCAAGTAGACGCCCATAGGTAGCTAACATTCCTTTGGAAGGATGGCTCCACCCTCCCTCAGATCAAAGCCAAATCTATCTATACCCTGCTCAATAGTGACACCGCGGTAATCAAACATATCAACACTCTGTGGTATGTTAATCATACCCCCCATACTTGGCAGAAAACGTTTGAGAAGCTCTGGCGGTACCCCATTCCCCCTAAGATCAAATGTTTCAGATGGAAATTTATGTTGGACAGATTACTGATTAGGAATAAATTGACTGCATATGACCGGTGTTCTATCTGTAGAAAACCTAAGACCGCGCGTCACATCTTCTTTGATTGTCCCTTTGCTAGAGAAATTTGGCTTCTGTTTGAAATTGCTATCACAGAATCTGTTTTCACTCATGATATAGTTACCGGTTTTATTCATGGACTAAGGAAGGATACTAATCTAGTGTGGCAAATTTTATCTTCTTACATTCTCTAGTTTATTTGGAAACTTAGAAATGAGGAGAAGTTCCAAGGTATTACAAGGGAACGTACTGAGTTTTTTAAAAAACTCACACATTACAAAATTGTTGTGCAGGTCTGTTTTCTAATGAACCTCGAGAGAAACAAGCTACTGTGATTTCTGAAGGATGGCAGAGCAACCATGTTTGTCTACGAGATGCAAGACAGCTACGAATGGGCTAGGCTCACCGAGAACCAAGTCTCCTTTGACAAGGCAGTGAAGAAACTGATAAAGGATCTACACGACAGCAGGCCTCCTCCCTTCAACAGGATTGAGATGTGCTCCCAAATCCTAGCAAGAAAGAAGGTGGTCTGGATGGAAGGAGAACAAGGCTGGACCACATGGATGGAGAACCTGGATGAGGTTCTCCAATAGGAAAGTACTCTGATATGTCTCCTTTTTTTGGTTAAAAGAGATAATTGTATATAACCCTCTCTCAGGCTCCTCATTTTGGCGGTTGAGGTCTTCCCACCCGCTCCATAGTCTTGTATAAACTCTTGGTCTATTTTTTTTGAACTCTTGATATCCAATATAAAAATAATAATTATAGTGTAAAACATGTTCTACAATTTTTGTTTTTTCGACAAGTTATTTTAACTATAACTAATTTTTTTATATATAGTTTTTTTATTTTTGTTATAAAAAGATTGAAACAAAGATTATAATTCACAAATTGATTGAAATATTTACAAGATAAAGAGAGTTAAGAATTGGTGTTGCAATCAGGTATGTTTATTTCTTTCATCCATTAGTTTATCGATCATTTTTCAATTGCTATAAAATAAATTTTTGAATATGAATGCAATTTTTTTTACAATAAAAAAAGTCCATGTTTTAAAGTTTTGAAACATATATATTGGTTGTATTTATTTTTATTTTGAAAACATATAGACTTATGAATAGCATTTGAGGAAAAATGGATAGTGCTTCCTCAAATCCTTCTATTTTTGAATTACAAGTCAATCCACAAACCCCACAAAATATAACAAAGCAAAGAGGGAATTTGAGCAAAGGTTGTGGAAGATTCTCACAATAACTTGACAATATTCATCAGCAAATTATGACAATTCTGGAAGTGGGCAATGGACTTGTGCACATTACAAGAAAAATAAGCTAGTTCAATTGCATTGAGTTCGATATGATTTGTTGGGGGTTTGAAAGAAAGAACAAATAGTTGTTTGTGATAAAATTCCGAAAGGAAAAATCTAATTTTATTAGAGAGATTAATTTTTTTGAAGTCTTTAAAATCTACTAAGGGACAATCAAAAGATTCTCAACCAAGGATGCCACCATTTTCAAGTGCTTCTTCTACCTCTATTTATAAATCTCAAATCAAGAAAATGTTTGATGCTACTAACATAAAGAATGTAGATGTTTCTATTGGGAGACTTTTCTTTAGTTGTGAAATGTCATTCAACGTAGCTAGGTCTCCTTTATGGAAAGAGGCTATGAAGATTGTCAATAATGTGTCTAAATGATAAGTGCCTCCAAGTTATGAAAAACTTTGCACTATTGTTTTAGATGATGAGAAGAAATCCATTAAAGAAAGGCTAAGAGACTATAGAGGTAGTTGGTCATATATAGGTGTTTTTATAGTTTCATATGGTTGGCTTGATATTGCACATAAACCACTAATCAATATTCTTGTTTCTTCACCTAAGGGTGCAATGTTTATCAAATCACATGATACTTTAGGTCATGTGAAAGATGCAGTATATTTGGCATTTTTTTCAAAGAAACAATTAAATGGGTAGAGAGAAATAATGTTATGCAAATTATAATTAATAATGCTTCAAACAATGTCTTGATAGTAGGGATGATCGAAGATGAATTTCCAAACATTTTTTGGACACTGTGTGTAGTTCATTACATGAAATTGCTTCTTAAATATTTGCATAATAAGATTTCCTTGGATTTGTGAGGTAGTTACAAATGTTAAAAAAATACAATATTTTATTATAAATCACTTTACGTCACATGTTATATATAAAAATTATGCTTATTTGTAGCTACTTAGATGTGCAAAAACATGATTTGTTTCCAATTTTTTCATGATTGATTGCATTATGAAGGTAAAACAAGCATTAAGGCAAATGGTGGTGTCCACTGAATGGGAGAGATGGAGAGATAGACCAAGTAGAAGCACTTAAGCATGTGATGAAATTTCAAATCTCCAATATATAAATCTAAAAAATTGTCTCGATGCTTGTTTTACCTTCACAATTCGGTTAACCACGATGAAATTGGAAGCAAATTGTGTTTCAATACATCTAAGTAGCTACAAAGAAACATATTTTCTATATACACCATGTGACATGGAATGATTTACAATAAAATACTTTTTTTTAACATTTGCAACTACTTCACTAATTCCAGGAAGTTTATTATGCAAATATTTAAGAAGCATGTTCATGCAATTAACTGTACATGGTGTCCAAAATTTTTTTGGAAATTCATCTTCGATCCTCCTTCCTACCAAGAAATTGCTTGAAGCATTATAAGTTAAAATTTGCACAACATTATTTCTCCTTACATGTTTAATTTCTTCTTGAAGAAGACCTACCCAATACAATACATCTCTCACATGACCTAAAGTATTATGTAATTTGATAAACATTGTATGCTTAGGTGAAGAAACAAAAATATTAATTAGTGGTTTATGTGCAATGTCACTCCAATCATCTAAAACTATAGAAACACGTGTATATGACCAACTACCTCTAAAGTCTTAGCCTTTCTTTAGTGTGCTTCTTCTTGCAATCTAAAATAATAATGCAAAGTTTTTCATAACTTGAAGGAACATATCCTTTAGATGCATTATTGACCCTCCACATAGCCTCTTCCCATAAAGGAGACCTGTCTATGTTGAATGACATTTTGCAATTGGAGAAAAGTATCCCAATAACATCTACATTTTTTGTGTTAGTAGCATCAAACATTTCTTTATTTGAGATTCATAAATAGAGGTAGAAGAAGCACTTGAAAATGGTGGCATCCCTGGTTGAGAATTTTTTATTGTCCCTAAGTAGATTTTAAAGATTCCAAAAAATGAAACTTTTGATCAAATTAGATCTTTATCCTTTTGGAATTTTATCACAAACAACTAATTGTTCTTTCTTTCCAACCTCCAACAAATGAAATGAAACTCAATGCAATTGAGCTAGCCTTATTTTTCTTGCAATGTGGGCAACTCCATTGTCTACTTCTAGAACTGCTTGAATAATTTCCAGTTACTATGGCACTCTTCCACAATGTTCACTCAAATTATCTATTTGCTTTCTTATATTTTGTGGGGTTTTTGGATTGACTTCATAATTCAAACATAGAAGGATTTTAGGGAACACCATCCATTTTTCCTCAAATATTGTTCACAAGTTTATACATTATATATATACAACCAATAGATACTGCGTGCACAAATATCTAAAAATCAATTAACAATAGTATAAATGACACACCAATGAAACATTATATATAAAAGGATTCAATTGATAAACAACTTAAGAAAACAATCCTTCAAAGGAGTTCTGTTGTTCTCTATCTCTAAGGATTCTTTAAGTTATGGTTTTGCTCTCAGATTATTGAGCACTTGAATTTCAGAATGACAACCTAAAGATTGAGTGCTATGATAAAATGATCTATATGATTTGCAATTAAGATATGTGAGATAATAACAATACTTGCTATAATTGATATATGATAATGAAAATGACATGTTATTGATAATGAGAATGCTATGCTAACATGAGTAATTGATAATGATAATGAGATTACGACTAAAATGCTTCTAAATGCTTAAAATGCTTGAGCTTGTGAGGGGTGTGAGAGAGACAAAAACCTAGATATTTGACAAATGAAGGAACGAGTCTTATTTATAGAGGAAAGGGGAAAATAAAGGGTTGAGATTCAATTGATTGAGGAAGGGTTAGGATCACTCGAGGAAGGGATTATCCTCAATCCATGTGTTCCTCTTCGAGCCAATCACATGTTGACAAGTGTCAACATGGGAAGGCTTGAGAGGAGAGGGACAAAGCATTAAATGCTTGAAGAGACATGATGGTTACCATGGATGGTTGGGTTAAGGTTAGGTTAATGGATAAAGCTTTTATCCAAGGGGTAAAGGAATGTGCAAGGGTTAAAGGGTTAGATTGGTCAAAGCATTAAATGCTTGAAGAGACTTGAGGGTTACAATGGATTGTTGGGTTAAAGAATAAGTCTCTAACCAAGGGTCAAAGATGTGTTAGTTGGATCAAATCCTTTAAGGCTTGAGGGGACTTTTGAGGGTTACCTTGTGGAAGACAAAAAGACTTTTAATGCTGTGTAAGAGCCTTAAATGTTTTGAGAAGTGACTCTTCTATAATCCCTTAGTTTAGGAATGTGCAAACACTTAGAGGGGGATTAGGCTAATACTGGGGTTTAGTCATGATTAGGACAAGGGTTAGTGTGCAACTTGCATTTTCTAGAAAGTGCAAGTGGGTGATGGATTTAGGAATTTAAAAAAATATTAATTTATTTTAATTAAACAAATATGATTTATTTATTTAATTAATGGTATAAATTTAGTTAAGTGAATTTAATTAAATAAATTGAATAATTTATTTAATTAATAAAAGAAGAGGGTTGGGGTGAATTAATTAAATATTAATTTAATTAATAGTTGAAAAGGAGAAAGGATTAATTAAATATGAATTTAATTAATAGTCGGATGAATGATAATTAAACAAATATAAAATTCTTTTAATTGGGTGGACAAAAATAGGTGTCTACAAATACATTTAAAAAAATTAAAATATAAACTTTTTTATTATAAAAAGAATTGCATTTGTATAAAAAATCAATTCATGTTCAAAAATGTATTTATATCAATTAAAAAAATGATTGATAAACTAATAGATGGAAGAAATAAACATACATGATTTACAACACCAATTCTTAACTCTCTTCTTCTTGTAAATCTTTCAATCAAATTGTGAATTATATTATCCGTTTCAATCCTTTTATAACTAAAATGAAAAATTATATATAGAAAACGTTATATTTAAATTAACTTTAGCTATATATAAAAAAATCACCAAACATATTTTTTACATTTTAATTTTAAATATGAATTATAATAAAAAAAAATCTCTAAATGATTGTATAAAAACTTAAATATTCTAAGAGAATTATTTAAATTTATTTTTATTGATAAAATAAATTATTTAATAATATATTATATTTTTTTATTAAAACATAATTGAAATAAATCAAAACTATTTTAAAAATTTTCATATATAAAATAATAAAATTAATTTTAAAAATATAATACATGTCAATAACAATTTAATCATTAACTAAATTTACAAATAGATGTCAATTTTATTTTTAAAAAAACATATTTAAATAATTTGATATTTTTTAAACATAAAACTATTTTTAAAAATATTTTAAAAATTAATTTAATTACTAATTATTAAAAAATTAATAATTCAAAAAATATATTTTATAATAAAAACATGTTTAAATAATTTAATATTTTATAAAACATAAAATTATTTTTAAAAATATTTTAAAAACAAGAGCTATGATACAACTAGAGTCCCTGCCTATTTGCTAAAAACTAATGAGTTGTTTTTTCTGAAAAAAATAAAAGGATTGCTTGTTATTTAGATTTCATAAGCAACTTAGTGATTGATGTTATGTGATTTTTGGCTTGTCTAGTACCTCAAGCCAACTATCTTTTTGTTTGCCACCATTTTTGCTTTGATGTTGAAAAACATACAAATATTTCAATAGTGAAAATGAAAAAAGACAATTGAAGACAATTGATGGAGTATTCTGACATTAGCCTAAAACTAGCAATTGTGCCTTCGTGTGCAATATGTATGCCAAAGAGGTGTGGAACGTCAATTGGGGAATTTTTTAGTCTATTAGTTGCATACTCTCGTGTATTAAATAAGGTCAATTGGTAGGCCATTTAGCAAGTGATATTGTTTGTGCAACAAAGGTCCTAATGAATGAATGATATCTTCAAATCAACTATGCATCCACTTACAAAGATCCAATCAGGAGTGAAATAAAACTTATAAATTTAGGAGAGGGGGGGAGATGGAGTGGGGGAGAGTGAGAGAGTGGGGGTAAGGAGATAAAGATAAAAGAGATATAGATAAAGAGAGAGAGAGAGAGAGAGAGAGAGAGAGAGAGAGAGAGAGAGAGAGAGAGAGAGAGAGAGAGAGAGAGAGAGAGAGAGAGAGAGAGAGAGAGATGATGAGATAACAAGATTGAGATAAAGAGAGATTTAGGACAAGAAGTATGGAGAGATGGCTCAATAAAGAGATATTGATCTATATAGATATAGAGGTGTAATAATAATGAGAAGGATAGAGAGGGACAGAGAGGGATAGACATAAATGAATAGAGGAACACATGTCTACAGATAAAGGGAGTAGGAGGAAGATGGAGCAAGACAAAAAGGGAGACAAACATATATAGAAAGGTAGGAAGATAGAGAGGGAGATATAAAGAAAAAGAGATTCCAAGATGTAGAGGAAGAGGGAGAAGGAAAGATAGATCCACATGGTGATATAGAGTGATATAGAGTAATAAGGATCCATTGCCAATACACACATGTTATGTTTGTGATAAGGAGAAAGGGGGAGAGGAAGAGACATGTATATAAAGAGGAAGAGACAAATATATAGGAAATGACATATAATATAATATATAATAATTTATAATATTAAAATATTGCATATAATAGTAAGCATAAATTATATTATATATTTTAAAAATGAAATAAATATAATTGAATAATAATTTTATATAAAAATTAAATATATAACATTTAACTATATAATATTATTATATCAAGATTTAATAATATTATCTCTTATATCATATTATTTTATTTTATAATATTATATTAAAATAAATTATATTTCTTAATCTAAATTTAAATATTGAAAAGTATAAGAATATAAAATATTGATATTACAAACAATAATAACATTAATTGAAAGATAAATTCAATATTAACAAATATTTTTTTAATTATAAAAATCAGCATAAATATAGTTCTTAAATAAATTAAATTTGAAAAATTAAAACTATAATTGAAATAAAGGATAAAAATAAAATAAAACAAACTATATTAAAATTGATACAATTTACATTTTAAATTTTACATTAAAATTACAAGATAGTAAAAAAACTAAAAAAAATAATAAAACATATTTAAAATATTTTTTTTTAAAATAATTTTGTGTGTGTCATTTTTTATTATTTTTAATATCATAAATAATTTCAAATGTTATTAATTTGTTTGTTTTATTAAAAAATTTAAATATAATATTAATAATATTTAAAAAAACAGCAATACTTATATCATTAAAAAACAATTTTTAAAGTTAATGATAAACATTAGATATCATATAGTTAATTAATCAAAAATCTAAATATTGATTCATGCATTCTACTCATTCCCCCATAAAAGATCAACTGTCAAAGTCAATCTATTTTTCAATCATTAAAAAATAATTATTCAATTGGTCATAGTAAATACTCAATTTCAATTACAATTTTGTCATGATTTGCAAAGCTTCAAATAGTTTTAATGAGTGAATTTATATATCAAATATTATAATTACAAAATGCTCTGATTTACATGATGTTGTGCCCACACCAAGATGGGAGCTTTACACAAGGATTCAACATCCGTCGAAGCATATTTGAAATGATCTACTGCATACAATTGCAGAACGCAGAAGCATTGAGAGGACAGCTTGTGAACGATACATAATTTTTTTTGGTAAACGTCTCAAAATTTCCATTGATACCCAAAAGGCCATGTGTTTTCAAATATTGCCTAAGATTTGATATTTTATTATAAAATTTTTGATCTTAGTATGTGTGATAAAATTAGCCTAAGGTGTACTCTTGGGAGTTAATTGGACTTTATTTTATAAGACTTTTAAACACTCAAAACTGAAAAAGAAACAGTTTAGAAATTAAAAAATGTCTTCCTTTTTTATTTATTATAAAACTTCTATGGATCATACGAACTTGAAGCAAAACTTAATGCCTAAAACCTATCATGAGCTAGGGGCTTATCACAATACAATAAGGTAGGTCCATGTCTTTGTTGCATAACCTCTAATAAAATTCTGAACCATATTATCTAGAAAGCTATGAATGTGGTAACTTTTTACTCAGCCTTTATTGTAGAAGTGATCAAATAGTTTGTTTCTTATACTACCAAGAAAATATTGCAAATAGTTTGTTCCTAATCATCTATGTACTCTTGTCAATTTGAATTTGTACATCCAGCCAATTTCCTATCCTTTAACTACTAATATTTGAGACTATAACTCAATGTCCCTTTGATATTTTAAAATCCTCATAGCTACACTCCAATACTTCTTAGGTTTTGACATGAACCTAGATACTGAGCTCATTGCATATGTGATATTAGTTCAAGTAGTAGTCAAATGGATCAACCTACCAATCAACTGTCTAGACAAAATGAGGTTCATTGGATCTAATTCTTTTAAATTTGACAACTTAAGTCCAACTCCAACAAGTGTTGCATTTAGTTTAAAACCCATCATCTAAAATCCCTATAAAATAATAGGAAACTATATGACAATGTCGCACCTATATGCTTGGATACTAAGCTAGGTTTGACAAAATGATGTTGACAAGAAGACAAATTTTGGACAACCTATCAAGACTCCCTAACAACAACTTAGGGTTTAATCTAGAGATTTGAATCTTCAAGTTTGACAAAACCTAATCTTGAAACTATACACAAAAGGACAATGATTGTGACAAAGACCTAGGGTATGGACCCAAGGCATGATATGATAATGACCTAAGTTATGAAGAGACCTTAAGGGTGTAAATGCAACCTTGTGTTATGATATGGACAAAAATTGTTTATGACCTAATGATATGACTTAGGATTATATGATATGACCTAATGCTATGAAATGTAATGACTTTTGGGACAATGATACGATCTAATGTTATGAGACTAAATGACTAAGGACCAATGACCTAATGCTATGAGACCAAGGATATAAATGCAAATGTATGATTTTGTTTAGTATGACCTAAGTGAAGACCTAATTTAGGTATTGACAATGATTATGCAAAATGTAACCTAAGTGAGGACCTAGTTTGGATATAATAACGATAATGTCACCTAAATGAGGACCCAACTTTGGTATCCAAAATGACACTTAAGTGAGGACCTAATTTGGGTATGCAAAATGACAATGCAAGACCTAGGGAAAATGATTTTAAAACCTAAGTGCAAAATGAGGACACTATAAATGAAATGGACTAAAATGAAGAGTAATGATTATGTCCTAAGACCTAAGTTCAGACTATGCAAAGTCTAACCCTAAGTGACATGTATTTTGAGACAAGGATTTCCAATGTTTGGACAAGCCATGTGTGAATGTTGGATGAATACTTGGACAAGATTTTGGACCTTTGTTTGAACCTTGTTTTGAATTTGGTTTGGAGAATGTTTGGACTTCCTTGAAAATGACTTTTTGTGACACTTGTGTTTTTTAATTCAACTTTTGGCAAACATAGAAGACAAAATGTTTGTTGGACTTTAACCGAAAATAATCATTCACCTTCACAACATTTTCTAAGGCTGGCAAGGACAATATCTATTGGATCCTCTTACCATAAAATACCACATTCAACTCGATAGTTAGAAGCTTGATAGCACTGGCTCCCCCTCCACAACACTCACTTCTACGGGCATACCAAGCTTCGAATTCAAGGGGCATCACTTCCCAAGAATTTACCATCTCTAATCGAGGGGTACATGAGAGGTTTCTTCGGCATGCGCGTATCACAACGTCTGAGTCAACAAATAGAGGGATTTTGGTCTCTAAACACAAGAGGTTTTAGTTAGGGAATCCGTTTGGGTGGGCATAGATCCAATGAATTTAATCGTTGCTATGCCATTCCAACACCCATTGTTTACAACTTTCGTTGCAAACACAGTTATTTAGAGTGGTTTGGAAGAGCTTGGCCTTAGCCCGTTACCACTTTGGGTCATTCCCTGTCACCAATGTTTCTGTGAAGTGTCAGGCAAATCAGGAGGCAGACCCACTTCTAAGGGTAAAAACACACAAGCAAAATAAAACAAGGCATGACAAACATTGATTGTCTAACCTTTAGAAAATGAAATGTTCATTGATCCATTTGCATCCTAATTAAGACTAGATGAGGTTAATTCCACCTTAATTTGAAAAGGATTTGATCAATTTAAACCATTATTAAATGCAATTTGTTGTTCATTTTAAACCCTTTGCATGCATGAAATGTGAAATTTGTTGTTCTTTGATTCAAATCCTAATCAAGACTATGTGAGAATTGTAGGATTCATTCAAACCTCCTAATTAACTATATGAAGAATTTTTGCTCATTCAAACCTCCTAATTGGGCTATGTGAAAAATTGTTGTTCATTGCATGTTAAGAAATCATGCATGAATCATTGTTTACAATCCATAAAACCCACATGCAATAATAGATCCTCACATAAAACCTGCATGCAACAACAAATTAGTTCAAAAAACCTGCATGCAACCACATATCCACACATAAAACCTACATGCAACAACAAATTAGTTCAAAAAACCTACATGCAACAACATATTAGGACAAAAAACCTGCATGCAAGAACATATCAGCACCAAAACCCTGCATGCAAACATATATCAACACATAAAACTTGCATGCAAACATATATCAACACATAAAACCTGCATGCAAATATATATCAACACATAAAACCTGCATGCAAATATATATCAACACATAAAACCTAAATGCAAATATTAGATGCACAAAATTATTAGATTTACATGTTCACGAGTTCACCAGAAAATGTGAGGTGGGAAATCGAGCATAAGATTCAAAGAAAAAACAATTAGCCAACCACAAAACTAAATGCTATGAAAGTAACACCTACCGCAATCAATAGAAGAATCAAAAGAAATGAAAAGCATCACCAATGTCTCCTTCCATTGACCTTCTTTCTCCTCCAAATAGCTTGTTTTGTGGATCTCACCTATGAGTGCAATAAGCAAGAAAGTAAGATTACAAGATGATTTTGACAATGTGAGGATACTAGAAACGTGGTTGATTCATAAGATTGAAGAAATGCATCCAATTTATAGGCAAATTGGAGAGATGAGCAAATTAGCATGAAAAGAGTTAAAGAGGCAATTTGATTCGAAAATTGAGAAAAAGGATTGAAAGAAGAAGGTTATGACATATTCTATGTCATAAATCATGACACATTTCCAATGCAAAGTGCAAGGACTAAATGCCAAGTTAAGTGCTATGACATGCTGCTATGTCAAGCACTATGACGCATGAGAAATTCATGCCTCCACTCTATGACAAGCGAAGCACGAAAATAGGGACAACTAGAGAGGGACAAATTAGTTGGAAATTAGAATTGGAAAATTAGGAAAATAGGTGGAAAAAAAGGGAATTAGAAATTAGGAAATTAGGAAATTAGTAAATGAGGGAAAATTAGAAAATTAGGAAAAAAAGTGAAATTAATTAATAAATTGTCGCACTAATTAATTCACAAAGGGGGGAATAATTAGCCAATTAAATGAATATTTAATTGTGACAAGAAGAGACTTAGGATTAAATAAATAAATTTATTTAACCTAAAAGGGAAATGACAAATAGGATTAGATGAATAAATAATAAAACCCTAGGAGAAGATTAGAGATGAAAGGATGTTGATCAGGTCATGACAAGATTGGAATTATTGATGCAATTGATATAAGGTCGATTCGATCATGGTTAAATGATGAGAACTGATAATTGATAAAGTATTGACATTGGTTAACAAGGATCAATGACAAATTGATCAATAATTGATAAGGGATCAACAATTGACAAGGGATCCAAAAGGATTGAAAATGATGATAGTTGATCAAAGATGATTGAAAATGCTAAAGATCGAGGAAAAAGCCCTAATTCAACATCAATTAGGATTGACGATGTCCAATTGACATGGTAAGATTGATCACGACCAAAGCTTGCAAGTCGCAAATGAATGTCGACAAGACCTAATTGAAAATTGCAAGAAACGCAATCGAAGAGGGAAGAAATGCAGAAGAATGACAAGATGTCAACAAATGACAAAGATCAAGTGCCCGACATAGAAGAATTGTCAATAAGATGCAAAAACCCTAAAATAAGGTCATGCGGACATGTAAGAATATGGTGTCGAGAGCATTGACCATTTTTAAATGCCTAGAACTTGCATTAGTAGTTTCCCACGTGATATAGTTGATGGTTAAAATATTATGAAAGGTTGTGTCCCTTTCAAAGGGTAGAAATAATGAAGAGTTGCACTCTTTCAAAGGGTGCTAATGGTGAAAGGGCATGTCTCTTGCCAAAGGGCATACATGATGAAGAGGTGTGACCTCTCCGTCAAATTGAGAGATATAAAGGGAAGGAATCAAAAGCATCTAGTGACATCACCATTGATCAGATCAGATCAGAATTGTTATCAAGTTACAGGCAGTAACATTTGTGTTCTTGGTGGTATGCATGGGGATGTGCTTAATACGTATTCTTAATATATGAAGCTTGGTAATGTTATTATGAAGAATTTAATAATACTATTAATATAGACTGCTATAAGATGACAAAAAATTTTAATTTCATTACTGTTGCGGACCAGATCTAACACAGATCTGTCTACTTTACAGCCACAATAGGTAGAACTGGTGTTAATAATTTATATAGTAGGTAATTATCAAATATATTGGTTATATATATATATATACTTGATTATATTTTCTTAGGTTATTTATATCTGCTTGTCTTATCTCGTAATCAATCAAAGGAATGAATGGAGGAAGTATGTTAGTGAATTGTAGTTTACCTGTTCTCCCAAGCTAAGTAGGCCACCCCAAGGGATGGAATTGTCATAGCAGGACATTCCTGCCTCTTGTGGGCCAAGAGGTGAGTTGTCATAGTGGGACGCTGCGTGCTCTTGGGCTTAGTTGGGTTGAGCAGTTTATAGGCACCCTCTCAAGGCTTTCCTACGAAACTAAACTATGATTGGTTATGGGTAGAAAGACATGTTTATCATTCTTTGCAATATATATGCTATTAATGCATGTATTTATTCGTCACTTCGTAAGTTTATTCAATGAATAGATTAAGTCACTCTCATCATTTGAAAAAATGATAAACTATATTATGAAATTACTAATTTAGGACGAAATTCAGGTAATCCCTAATTGGGGACATTACAAATGGTATCAGAGCTATGATCCTGCCATTCATTAAATCATTCTAGTCAATAAGAAGAAATTTGACAATACGTGTATGCTTCATGTTTGCAATTATCCATGTGTATGCTTCGTGTTTTTCATGTGTATGCTCCGTGTTTTTTATTCATATTGGTAGATGACTTAGTTTGAGAAAGTTAAAATCGACATTGCTTGAGGACAAGCGAATTTGGGAGGGGTGGACTGTAATGTCCCCACTTTGAAATAGAATTTAATAATAAATGATAATAATAAAATTAAAACATTAAAAACTAAATTAAAATATAAAATAATATAATTAAATATGATAAATTAAAAATTAATTAAGTTAATGAAAAATCAAAAGGCATGAAAGGAAAAGTTGTGACTCCCTCAACAATGAGATATAAAAGGGAGAAGAAAACCTCATTTGAGAGGGGGGGTAAAATTTGGAAATGAGAAGTGCTGATCTAATTTAAATAATAAGTGCATATCTGATTATGAAAGGTTGTGTCCCTTACAAAGGGTAGAAATAATGAAGAGTTGCACTCTTTCAAAGTGTGCTAATGGTGAAAGGGTATGTCTCTTGCCAAAGGGCATACATGATGAAGAGGTGTGACCTCTCCCTCAAATTGAGATATATAAAGGGAAGGAATCAAAAGCATATAGTGACATCACCATTGATCAGATCAAATCAGAATTGTTATCAAGTTACAGGCAGTAACATTTGTGTTCTTGGTGGTATGCATGGGGATGTGCTTAATACGTATGCTTAATATATGAAGCTTGGTAATGTTATTATGTAGAATTTAATAATACTATTAATATAGATTGCTATAAGATGACAAACATTTTTAATTTCATTACTGTGGCAGACTAGATCTGACATAGATCTGTCTACTTTACAGCCATAGTAGGTAGAAGTGGTGTTAATAATTTATATAGTAGGTAATTACCATATATATATATATATATATATATATATATATTCAAATTAGAATAGGGATAATAGATTTATATATGATAATGATGTTATCAAGATTTATATTGGCTTGACATATATATATATATATATGTCAAGCCAATATAAATCTTGATAACATCATTATCATATATATATATATATATATATTAGAATAGGGATAATAGATTTATATATGATAATGATGTTATCAAGATTTATATTGGCTTGACATATATATATATATATATATATATATATATACTTGATTATATTTTCTTAGATTATTTATATATGCTTGTCTTATCTCGTAATCAATCAAAGGAATGAATGGAGGAAGTATGTTAGGGAATTGTAGTTTATATATATATATATATATATATATATATATATACTTGATTATATTATCTTAGATTATTTATATATGCTTGTCTTATCTCGTAATCAACCAAAGGAATGAATGGAGGAAGTATGTTAGGGAATTGCAGTTTATATATATATACACTTGATTATATTTTCTTAGATTATTTATATATGCTTGTCTTATCTCATAATCAATCAAAGGAATGAATGGAGGAAGTATGTTAGGGAATTGCAGTTTACCTATTCTCCCAAGCTAAGTAGGCCACCCCAAGGGATGGAATTGTCATAGCGGGACGTTCCTACCTCTTGTGGGCCAAGAGGTGAGTTGTCATAGTGGGACGTTGCGTGCTCTTGGGCTTAGTTGGGTTGAGAAATTTATAGGCACCCTCTCAAGGCTTTCCTACCAAACTAAACTATGGTTGGTTGTAGGTAGAAAGACATGTTTATCATTCTTTGCAATATATGTGTTATTAATGCATGTATTTATTCGTCACTTCGTAAGTTTATTCAATGAATAGATTAAGTCACTCTCATAATTTGAAAAAATGATAAACTATATTATGGAATTACTAATTTAGGACAAAATTTAGGTAATCCCTATATCCTGCCATCCTACAAGGTAAAGATGATTCATTGAATCATTCTAGTCAATAAGAAGAAATCTGACAATACGTGTATTCACGCGTATGCTTCGTGTTTGCAATTATCCATGTGTATGCTTTGTGTTTTTCATGTGTATGCTCCGTATTTTTTATTCATATTGGTAGATGACTTAGTTTGAAAAAGTTAAAATTGACATTGCTTAAGGACAAGCAAATTTGGGAGGGGTGGACTGTAATGTCCCCACTTTGAAATAGAATTTAATAATAAAATTAAAACATTAAAAATTAAATTAAAATATAAAATAATATAATTAAATATGATAAATTAAAAATTAATTAAGTTAATGAAAAGTCAAAAGACATGAAAGGAAAAATTGTGACTCCCTCAACAATGAGATATAAAAGGGAGAAGAAAACCTCATTTGAGAGGGGGGTGTAATTTGAAAATGAGAAGTGCAAATCTAATTTAAATAATAAGTGCAAATCTGATTATGAAAGGTTGTGTCCCTTCCAAAGGGTAGAAATAATGAAGAGTTGCACTCTTTCAAAGGTTGCTAATGGTGAAAGGGTATGTCTCTTGCCAAAGGGCATACATGATGAAGAGGTGTGACCTCTCCCTCAAATTGAGAGATATAAAGGGAAGGAATCAAAAGCATATAGTGACATCACCATTGATCAGATCAAATCAAAATTGTTATCAAGTTACAGGCAGTAACATTTGTGTTCTTGGTGGTATGCATGGGGATGTGCTTAATACGTATGTTTAATATATGAAGCTTTGTAATGTTATTATGCAGAATTTAATAATACTATTAATATAGACTGCTATAAGATGACAGACATTTTAATTTCATTATTGTGGCAAACCAAATCTGTCTACTTTATAGCCACAATAGGTAGAAGTGGTGTTAATAATATATTAATATATATATATATATATATATATATATATATATATATATATATATATATATATATATATATATATATATATATATATATATATATATATATTAAAATTAGAATAAGGATAATAGATTTATATATGATAATGATGTTATCAAAATTTATATTGGCTTGATATATATATGTATACTTGATTATATTTTCTTAGATTATTTATATATGCTTGTCTTATCTCGTAATCAATCAAAGGAATGAATGGAAGAAGCATGTTAGGGAATTGCAGTTTACCTTTTCTCCCAAGCTAAGTAGGCCACCCCAAGGGATGGAATTGTCATAGCGGGACATTCCCGCCTCTTGTGGGCCAAGAGGTGAGTTGTCATAGTGGGACGCTACGTGCTCTTGGGCTTAGTTGGGTTGAGCAATTTATAGGCACCCAATCAAGGCTTTCCTACCAAACTAAACTATGATTGGTTATAGGTAGAAAGACGTGTTTATCATTCTTTGTGATATATGTGCTATTAATGCATGTATTTATTCATCACTTCATAAGTTTATTCAATGAATAGATAAAGTCACTCTCATAATTTGAAAAAATGATAAACTATATTATGGAATTACTAATTTAGGAAGAAATTCAGGTAATCCCTAGTTGGGGACATTACATGGCAACCCCACCTATCATATGAAAATTTTATGACATTTTGGTTATTTTAACGCATTTCATTTGACATTTTAAGAAAAATATCAATTGTCAAAAAAATTAAAAATTAACATTATATGCAAAAATATTAAATTTACTAAATTTCAAGATTCATAAATTAGAATTATAGTCTATTTTGAAAAGGTTCTCAATTAATATATATTTATAATAAACATTATAGAAATATATATTACATATTAATATTAATGATGATCAATTAATAATTATTAATAACAAAATTCTAAATCTTAAATGTATTATAACAAGTTTCTAAATTCATATTAAAAAATAAAAACTATTCTAAAAATTTATATTAAAATATTTTTAAAAATAGAAAAAAAAATTATATCTTCTCTTTTCAAAATATTCTAAATCAATTTGTATTTTTATAATAAACATTATAAAATAATATATTATTATAAATTTAAATATTATATTATATTTATTTATAATATTTTTTAATGATTTTTTAATAACATAAAGTATCATATATACAGTTTTATGAAAATTTAGCATGTCAGTCCATACGGTCTAATAAATTTTTAAGTTGTCATGTACGGTCAGAAGTGTCAAAACGACCATTGACCATCAGATTCCAGGCTTGGTTGCAACCAAGCATTGATATCCTCCATATTCGTCAATTTTCGGATGCCTCCATAGAATCCATCAGACGCACTGCCAACTTCAGTAGCCCTATTTCTTCTTATTTGAAATCGTCTCCACGTTGAACCCACTGGATACTGCCTGAATTCAATCCAAAACATTTCTGCATCATAGCCCAATAAGAAGTCAGATAACTGAACACAATAATCCTTTGAATGATTTTACTGGATAGAAATACAATGACTGACAGTAAGTACATGAGCATCTGGAAAGTACATAACCATCATGGTCAGATAAATCATGTAAAAAGGTAGTTTATGATGCCACACAATATAGAAGAATACCATCAAGATGGCAACTGCAGTTCTGATTTTCACTTATACAATTATCTGCATGGCCAACTATTGCATACCACCACTCTGCACATTACATAAATATTCTGGCTCAGAAAAATACATCAAGCATCTACTTCTAACAAGACACTAATGGGAATGTTATAACAAGACAGCAAACCAATTCAGATCAATCTTGTACAGATTATGAGAGCACTGAAAGGGTTTGCTTGTACCAGTTACTTAAATATCAGATGTCATTCTAAAGGTTTTGTTCTAAATTCAAATTTAATTCATGGACATTTGTACTGGTTACTAGTCCATTTCTAATAAATATTACCATCTATTTCCAGACAAAAGAAAACTTTGGTATGATCCTTAAATTGTTTAAGAGTGAGTAAAATACCGTAAGGCCAATTTTGATTCATTCTCCATTGGATTTCTATATGATCTCCAGGCCTCAGTTCGTTTAGAACATCTGGAATATATAACTCACTGGGAGATGTCATAACAGGTGGTTTCCTGATGCGCTCCCATGATATCCCATTCACAATGTTACTTGCAGAACGGGACAAGTACCTGTAGTCCATTAGAAAGAAATCAATGAAATGTCCATCTGAAAGTACAAATGCCAGACCTGCTACGGAAAGTACAATTAGTTTAGAAAAACTACAAATGTTGTGAGTTTAAAGATCCTGTTCATAGAAGTCCAAACACTACAACTATGTTTATAAAGCTTCCATTGTATTAAGAGAACAAAGTGACATGACACTAACTGTTTCCCAACCTTCACCCAAGTAGAAGCTTCAGAAATTCAAAGAAATCTATGCAAGAAAGTGAGATATAAAATGGTTAATGATCTATTTCATGTTCATAAAGGCAATGCTAAGAGCAAAATGCAAACATAATAGGGTCAAGCCATGCAAGATTGTTATATTTCGTGCATTTATCCTTTTGTTAAAAATTATAATTGCCACTCTGTGATATGCACTTGACAATCAGGTACCTATAGCCCCATCACTAGCCACTTAACTGAATTCTATTTTAATTGGTAAGAATACCAATAACATTTAACATAAGGAACCTAGATCTTTATCTGGGGTTTGAAATTGAAAAGACTAATTTCTCAAATAGATGACACTTTGACTGGAATTGGATCAGGCATTTTATTATACTTTCTTCTCTTAATATTAAGATTATTTACAGATTTCCCCCTAATCCAGCCAATGTATCTGAGATGAATCACTGATCTACAGGCTTACTCAACTGAGAATATACTATCAGCCACTAACTTACAGACACAGCACAATTGACTGTATTTAACCCCTACTGTAAATAATCTTAGATCAGAGATTAATGTAAATCCTTTATTGACAGATTTCTTTTGGCATTCATCTATCGGTAGAGTTAAAACACATTACATTTTTATACATAAAATGACTCTTCTGAAAGTAGATATGCTGCATCAGATCACAAATTCCAAAATTCATAATGGATCTCCGCAGTTAACATTCAATTATCAGACAATTCAATACTCAGTATTTTTGTTATCCCTGGTATGCAATCTATACAGATATATCCAATTTACAGATCAAAGGAAACGTATGTACTGACCAATGTACTTCGTACAACTGAACAGAGTACCCCAACTCATTATTCCTTGATGACATTTTGCCCGTATGTCATGCCCGCCTAAAATTAATACAAATCAAATTTGCTGGCAGACCCCCTTTTATATTGGCGGCCAAATCAGAATTTTAATAGCATTTAAATAAATTAAATTGCTGAACGACCCCCTTTTATAATGGCCAATTCATGTTGATAGCCGACCTGTTTTGTTTAAACTAAATTAAACTTTTATTGTTTAAGGCCGACATCTCCTTGCATTGCCACCCAATTTTTAAAAAGGGAATTTAAACAATAAAATATAATTTATTTGATGCTGGCCAATCTCATTGAGAAGGCATTACCGTTAAATGAGGAGGTGCATGTGAGTTGATAAATAGAGGTTTTTGAGGGAAATGTAAGCAATCATAAGAATATTTGTGTGTGGGAAGAGCAGAATTAAGAGACTAATACAGCAGATTTGTATGAAATATTTGAACAGATTTATGAGACTGGGTTGATTTCTTTTTCTGAAAATAACAAGGGACCAATCTCATTAATCAAGCAAGCAGCAGGGTAGAACATCGAACAGGATAAGATCTGATTCAAGACAGTTATACTCAGAAATACAGAAACTAGATACTTGTTGGTAAACAGATCCGTCACTTTGAAATGTTCTACTATGTGCCCCAATGGAGGAGTGACAAAAAGTTCCCAATAGTTGGATAGATCGTTCTTTGGACACGATCTTCCTCTGCTTTTGAGAGGGGCAGCTCCCTCATATGATAGGGGTATTTGTAATTTTCAAATTTAATTAACTTGAAAAGGGAAAGAGGAAAATAACTATAAATGAAATTTAAAGAAATCTACACAACAAGCCTATGATTGCCATTAAGATTTCATTGACTTCTAACACTATCACTATCAACTTTAGACTACACATAAGAAGGTAGTGAAATAAAACATTAAAGTTTGCATAACACCTATATACTCCAAAGATACCAAAGAAGTCTATAATGTTATATGACCATTGTCTTCATGAAACCAGGAAAGTAATTTGCAAGCTTGTTATTTCAATATCACACGATAGTTACATAACATTGAGCAAATGAATACTTAACAACCATGGAAACACTTCCAATCTGCCTTGTATTCAAAATGATGAAGTTATACAATCCAAAATTTTAGTTGTCCCAAACTCACAAAGTCCAAAAAGTCCTCCTACTATCTATCTTTCTAACATTTATAGCCTCTCAAAATAACCACCTCATAACCAACTTTGATTTTGAGTTAAAAACTAACTCGTTTCTGCGTAAATTACAATGAGTTAATAACTAGCATATTTATGCGTGGAAAAAGTCAACCTACTAACCTTGACTCTATGAGAAGAGAATCACAATTTATACAATGAAACCAAAAATAAACTTGAGACTAACTAAGAAAAACATGACAAAGGAGAATATACAAAGATATAAACATGGTGTTAATTCTCGATATCATGGAGGAGCATGCTAGTTGATTATTTGATTTTGCTGAATTGGTGTTTTAGCCTTGAATAACCTATATGCTTTGAGAGCATCTACCATGAACTTGTACCTGGGAATGATCACATTGTCCATTTTTTATTTGGTAGTAGCTTGGCCATCCTGAATGTTAAACAAATCATGATAGTATGAAGGCATGTCACAAGCATCTAATGCAACTAATATAACATTGAGTCTCTTCATTCTATTTGCATCTGAAACCTGTACATCTGCTAATTCGGTATTGACTCTGTTATGAAACTTGCTTAAGAGCACTTGACTGTCCATTTGCTGAAATTGCTCCTTTACTGATATATCACCAATGATATTCATTGTGTCCTCTATTACCTTCATTTTTGTTTGTTCACAAGTTATCAAGAGTTTTCGATATTCACCCAAGCATTGCTTGATATTCTCCAATTTCCAACTTACACTCTTGCACCATGTACTGGATTGATTTTCTTCTTTATGAGAGAAGACTTTTTCAGCAATGAGTACATCCATATCTGTTTTTGCTACCCTTTGAAATTCTTTCGAAGTATCCTGCCAAGATATTTCTTGTTCTTTGGCATTCTTCAATTCTGTTGCAATTTCCTATTCCTATGCATCAAGTTTCATATGAACATCCTTGGCCTTCTCAATGAAGTCTAATGATTCTGACTTCATTTGATTAATCCACTCCTCTAATATCCTACTCTGTTTCTTGCATTTATGTATATCTTCCATTGCCTTCTTTTTATTAATTCCTTCTGTATGTACCAATGCCAAAGTTGAGGCTAACTCCAATTGTGTATCTGAAGAATCCATAATAGATTTGATATAGGATGAAATAACCTATATTTGCTGCTTTAGTTGATCCTTTGTTTCCTTATCTTTATTTGCTTTGTCAACAAGAGTAGCTGCTGAAATTTGAAAATTATGGACAGTTCCCTCGTGTTGTAGGACCTAAATCTAGCTGTGTCATGTTAAAATATGCCTCATTAGCTTTGTTGTGACGTTTTCACACATCACCCCATTGCAAATGGGGACCCCCTTCTTTTTAGGCCCTCTCAGTTTTTTGGCTTGCGTTTTTGTGGTCTTTTCGCAACATTCTTGTCAATCTCTCTGCTTTGCAAGTGTTTGGGAGTCATATTGATTAAATATGCTTCTCTGTCAAGCAAATTCTGTGAGGTCTAGGGCCTGTTTTGTCCTCTTTCTAGGGTTTTGCCTTTTGTCCTAGATTTTAGGGGTTCCTGTTAGGGTTTCGGAAAAACTAAGCGTACGACTAGAATCAGGGCCCTTCAAGGGACCTCCCGGTGAAATTTGAGTCCAAACGGAGCAACTTTCTAGTTTTAGAAAGTCCCTATTTTTTAGGGATTTTTCCAAGTCCCAAAATGTCGCCATTTTGCCAAAAATCAAACTTACTATTTTTAGTAATTTCTATTTTTAGTAAATTTCTATTTTTAGTAAGTCATCCGGCGTCCTGTCTTAGGCTCTAACTCTAACATTTTGGAAAGTTTCTATTTTGGAAAAATCTATTTATGGCAGGATCAGGCTAGCATACAGCGGAAAATCAACATGCACAATCACTTCTAAATCTGGAAAGTTGAAAGCAGACAAGCAGGGGTCTAAAATGACTAAATGTGAGAATCATCTCTGAAGTGGAAGGTCAAAATATTCTAAGTCTGGAAGCCATTCACAAGTGCAATAATCCACTTCTCCATGGACAGAGCAAAAATGCGCTCAAGTCTAGTCTGGGGCGCTGAAACCAAGGAGGCATTCACAAGTGCAATTTTCGGCCTCTCCATGGATGGAGCAAAAATGCGCCCAGGTCTGGTCTGGGGCGCTGAATCCATGAAGACATTCACAAGTGGAAAATTCATGAATCCTTGGCGTGGTAAAATTTCACCCAAGCAGAGAATTTGAAATTTTGCCTAAGGCACGGAATCCAAGGAGTCAAGGAAGGTTAAAAACAAAAATTCCCCTCGAGCGAATTTTCAAATATGCTATTTATAGACATCAAACCCTGGCCAAATATAGAATTGTTTTATAGATTCCGAATCAGGATGAAATTCCCCATCCAGTGAACCTGGCTCCTAAATTTTAGGAGGATCCCTAAAAAATAGGGATGTTGAAAAAGAGGCATGGACAATTCACAAAGTAATGGAAATTCCTTCCTTCAGGATATAATTCCAGGAAAGGTGAAAAATTGACTAAGTGTTGGAAATTCCTTCCTTCATGACAGAGTTCCTGAAAAACGTGAAAATTTGGCTAAGTGTTGGAAATTCCTTCCTTCAAGACAGAATTCCAGGAAAGATGAAAATTTGGCTAAGTATTGGAAATTCCTTCCTTCGGGACAAAATTCCAAGCATGGAAGAAATACACCCAAGGATGAATTGAACATAAAATTTCTAAGGCAAGGAAGGAATCAGGGATGAACTGAACATGAAATTTCCCCTCCAGGAAAAAATTTGAAAAATCCATGCTCAGGCATCAAATCACATCCAAATTTCAAAAGTTTTACAAATTTGGATTCGTAGGAGAATTTTCTCTCTCCTGGACCGTGGAACCCTAATTTGGAAATTTTCCTAAAAAATAGGAAATGTGCAAAATTGATGAAAAACCTTCTCTGAGCAAGGAAAGTTGAAGAGACTTCAAGAAAATTCTTCCTGAATCGAATTTTCCTTCTCCAACAATTCCAGATGTGCAGGAGCGGATATACAACGACGGGGTCCACTTGCATGGCAAGGATCTATTGAACACATGGCAGTAGAGTGGCGCATTCATTACCAGAATATTTGACCAAATGGCAACCTGGTCATTGCATGATGAATTTATGGCAGATTCCTTTTGCATGCAGCCGCCGCATGTGGAAATGATGGACCATTTATGACATAATGGGGTGATTTTTGCATGGATGAATATTCAACGCATGTTGGGCGAATTTGAAGGAGGTGGTGCATTTAATGCGCAGTGGATGCTATTTTGGGTACTTTTGAATTAATTGTACATGGACATGATGGGTTATTAATTGGAGATTCCCACCTTGTTGCATCTTGAGTGGAGAATCTTTTAGGGAAAACCCTAATTAGGGTTTTGCATGTAGCCAGGGCTTGAAGCCTATATAAGGGATGACCCCCCTCATTTGTAGAGGAGGGAGCTTTGTATGAAATTGTTGCGATAAGTTTTTGAGAAAATAATAGTGAAGCATTGTTCTCTGATGGTGTCCACTTGAGTTATTTTTTCAAAACTTGCATGGTTTCACCTTCCTCACTTAGATTAGAAGTAGTAAAGTGCTTTGATTTCAATGGAGAATGTAATGGTGTGTGATGAATTTCCATGGTTCATACTTTTTGTATCTTGCTGATTGTAAGTTGCAGTGTAAAGTTAGCTTGAGCCACTAAACTTGTGCTAAGTTCAGTTGTGGATAGTCGTTTGGATTGCGCCGTTTTGGGTATTCAAATGCACTTTCTCAATTTGAAAATCCTTCAATATCCTCAGAAGATTGCACCGGTTCTTGCGGAGTTGTAGTTGAACTTGGCGAAGCAGAGCTTGGTTTATTTGAAATTTGTCCACCAGAGCACTATTCATGTTATCACTGCCCTTAGGAGTAGATTTAGATCCTTCTGAACCCTTTCCCTTTTCTTTCAATTCATTTTAGTCCGTTTCAAGTAGCAGCATCGCAAAATTGTCATATCCAATGATGGAGTTCCAGCCACAACAAAGAAGTGAAAGAATGATGCAAACGTAAGGCCCCTTGGATTACCAGCAAACACATCAGCCAACTGAGTCACATCCACGCATTGAACGAACCTTGGAGTCGATTGTTTGAACTTCTTGCAATCTTAGCATACAATCGCACTTTGATCAAGAGAGAGTGAAGTGACCGTTAGGCAACTTTATTCTGTGTTCGACGCTGTCATAAAAAACACATCAACAAGCTTCACTTACATCTTTTTCAACAATAGGTTGGGCTACCTCAACACATAAATTTCCTGATGAAGGATTAATTCCCAATCTAGATGCAACTTTTGTTTTCTTGGGTTTGGCTATCCTATGAAGTACATTTGCAACTACGTCAAAACTAGGAGCTATTAGCTCAATAGTTCTCTTCTTATTCTGCAAACTCTGTTGTGACCAGAATGATGAAGATGATGGTAATGATTCTTGATTATTCACAAATGTCGAGGTTAAAGATGTTAGGTTATTTGGGAAGAGTGGAGATTGAACTTCAGTATGGACATCGTTCATTTCAGCTTCCTCATGAATGGCAAAATCATCATGTTGGGACGATGAAATAATGATAGAAGGTGATACAGAAGGAATTTGCTAATTATCAACATTGGGAGGATGTTGAGGTGAAATACTTTCTAACTCAGCTTCAAGCTCTTGGGCAAGATTCATTGTCTTTCCTTTTGTTTTTGATCTCTTTTTCTTAATGACAGAGCTAACTTCACATGCCTTTGCAAGATCCTTCCCTTTTTTTGGATCTTCTCCATCATCACCTCACTTGGATATATTTTGGTGTAGACTCGTCACTGGGTTTGATCTTTGCAAATTAGCTGGAATAGAGGAACTTCCTTGTGCTCCACTTCTATCTTTTGAGGAATTAGCTTTATATGAAGGCCTAGTTGCCGTAGCCTCAATCCTCTTACCTTTAACCCATTCAAGCGTCCTTCGAACCACATAGAATGATCTTTCCTGAATACTTCTTATTTCTGAAATTGACCAATTGATGGGTGGAAGTGGAAGAAGTTGAATCCTCTCAAAGTAAAAACCATCGATCAAATCAGATTCATCATCCTCAATGCCATTCACATTTATTTCAATTCTATAGTCAATTATCTGCTTGATAGAAAACCTCATCCAATCCCTCTTCCGTACCTCAAAATCATCTTCACAATCTTGCCAAAAATCTTCTATATCAGGAAAGTGCTCAAATCCGGCACCAAGTTCCAACTCTCCTATAGCATACCCTTTGCTATCGAAAGGAAACCTCATATCATAAGGATACATGTGAATCTTTGCTATAGACCTCTCGATATTTGAGCATCTGTGTAGCTCTCACAGCTGTAATAACCGAGTCCAATGGGAAAAGAGATAATACTTTTTCTTTTATTCCGGCAAATTTTGTTGACTTGTGCAATCTGCCTGCATACCTCAATGAGGATCAACTTATCTTCAACAAACCTTGGCAACATGAGAGGGCAGCCATCATAACCTCCTATCCAAATGTATGTGAATTTCAGAAACTGTATGAAGTAACTACCATACTTCTGAACCAATGTTGTTGCTTCTGGAGATATTCTGAGTCCAATATTACCCTGTAGTTCTCATACTATCAACATAGTAAAGGCATCATTAACTCGACTAGAGTGATGATAGCTTTCCTCCAACTGCAGCTGCGGATGATAATTGTAAATCTGAGTTGCATCATCATAAATACCTTCAGCATTCAATCCTGGTCGTTTCTTCATCCCAACAATGGCATAGAAGAGGTATGATGTCATAAGAAATTATAGTTTTTCTTCAATTTGAGTAGCTGATCACAAAGATTATTACTAATAATCTCAGCCCAATTAATAAATTGTATGCCTTCACAGATGATATTGATAAACAAAAACATCCACCCCTCCAAGCCATTCGAGTCCTCATTTCCTGTGACCCAGTTCAAGAAAATAACCATATTAGCTATATCCTCCATCAACAGACCTGTGAATTATTTTAGGAAGATGTGTTTTTCCTTTCCTTGGTTTTGCCAACCATTTTCTAGCTATGTTATTCAAACACTGGGCTTCATTATTGATAAAATAATTATCTGCATACTCTCTATCTCCCTTTGTGAATTGGTCTCTAAAAGGCAATCTGAATATTATGGCAATAGAGACTGGATCAAGTTTAGCGACCACATTACCTTCTGCTGTCCTAATTTCTTTTGTATCCGGATTAAATGCTTTCATGCATTCCAAAACTAATTTTGGGCATTGGACTGATGTGGGGTACCCTACTGCGTGTGCCAATCCACTGTCTAGTAACCTCTAAGTTGTCAAAGTCTTGTCTTTCCTTTCCATCGATTTCCAAAAATCAGAAAGACTCGCATTTCCCAATTTAGTATCCCCAATATCTGGAAGCATGCATTTGAGAATGGGTGCGTAATCAGGGCTATGAAATTTATACTTCATTATGACAATAAAACTATCACTCACTTAGCCCTATTTTTAATGTGTGCTTGCAACTACTTTAAATCACCAAAATGACACATGTCATATCATTGCCACAACAGTTGCTCACACTCTATGCTTGATAGATGTTTATAACTTGCACCAAATCTTCTGATGTTGACGCAGATCTGCGAACTTGACAATGCACACCTTACTATTATGCGTTGGTGGGTATCCATTCGCTGCCCCAAAACTCATATTTCAACACAATGAGAAGGATATGAGCAAAGGTTGCGGAACTTAACTTTGCATCTGCCATTTGTTTCAAGACACTTTGTTAAACAGTTCACATGCTTTGTTTATGCATTCACAATTTGGTTTGGACTATACGCACAGGCTGCCATATTAAACATTCCATGAGATGATACCCCCCTTGAAACGTCATTGTCTTTGGTTTCTCCTCTGACAGCTCACGGCTTCTACATTTAACATGTCTTGTGCTTTTGCTAAACTTCACGATTTGCAGTCATATCTGCCAGAGCAATTGCACCTTTGTTATGCTTCCACTGTTTGCAGCTATTCAAACACATGATTCCAAGCAAATCACAGCTTGGGCTAGGATTCGACGGTTTGCATTCATATTTTCCCACGTTATTTTATCAAACAATTTGCAGCTTTTTCTATGCATTTACGGTTTTACCATACTTCCACGGTTTGCAGTCATGTCTTACAAAGTCGTTGCACCTTTACAAAAGCAATTAACAACTTTATCATGCGTGTACGGTTTGCAATCATGTCTTCCAGAGCAGTTGCAACGACAACCTCTGACGAAATCCCTCTATCTTTTATGCTTTGATAAATGTCCATACCCTGATCAAAAGCTCCCATTTAAAGGTTGTAGAATTCGGCCTTACATCTGCCAATTGCACTTGCATTCTGTCAAACAATTATCGTGCACGTATTATATCAAACAGTTCGCGTGCATTGTCTGTGCTTCCACGACGTGTATTGTCTATACTTCCATATTCTGCCTGAGCATTTTGTCAAATGTCACGTGCAATGTTGATTCGCCATGCTTCACGATTTGTAGTCATGTCTTCCAGAGCAGTTGCAGCTACAACATCCGATGATTTTCCTCTATCCCTTTTAAGCTTTGATGAATGTCAATAACCTGTTCATGAGCTCTCATTTTTGTATGGATGGGAAGGATGGCAAAATAACTTGTAGGATCAGATTTGCATCATTAACTATATTGTCTTCGCTTCCAATTTTACATACTGTGTAACGCCATGAGACTGCATTTCATTTGAGCATTTTTTTATATATCTTGTGAAAAAGGTTGAGAATGCTCCAAACGGAGCATTTCTAACCTTTTTATGTAAAGCGGGCCCACACAAAGTTAGGAAATAAGGTTAGAGATGCTCTGGTTTGGAGCATTCTTAACCTTTTCTTTTTGAGGTTATAAATTTGGGTTAAGAATGCTCGAAAACGGAGCATTCTTAACCATTTTCTTTCAAAGACTATGATTTTGACCTCCCAAAACCATTGACTACAAAGGGGAACAAAGGGGAAATGAAAATAATGATGTTTTAGATAATTTCTCCCTCAAATGAGAACAATATTAAAACCAATTTAAAATATTAAATTATTTTTGAAAAATAATTTAAATATTTTCAATTTAATGCCCAAACTTAGGAAAGACGGCCATATCTTTCAAACGGTAAGGAGTTAGGCTCTGAAATTTGAAACACATATTGATGGTAGAGAAATGAGAAAACGTCATCATTTATTCCTCATAACGATACCTAGGATGAGAGATTTTAATCATTTTTGGGTGAGGGACATCAAAATTTGAAAGTTTAAAATATGATAAACTATGAACTAGGTTCAAGCAAAAATTAGTCACATGACACAAAACGATGCTTAGGACATGTCTATCAAATGATTTCCCTCAATTCTTTATAATTTTCAAAACTCATTCATTTTTCATATTCTGACTGACAACAACCTTGGGTCACATGCTCACTCATTACGCATAAACACCTATTGGACCTTCATTCAACATTGAGACCAATTTGAAGTTCAAATTTTAGGTATGCCAAATATGGGGAAACAATACTATAACTGCAATTTGGTTTGAAGTATTGATTCTTATGATAGACAGCCTCTAGGATCATATTAGAAATTACTTGCTTATGAATAATATGTATGCAATCTGAAAATATAATATCATTATGTGATCTTAATATATGAAATATAGGCAGCAATATGCAATTCTTTATGTGTTTGCTGAAATCAATAATGGTAGGGATAATGAGGGAATCCAAGGAGGGGAAACAGCAATGAGGTCCTCTTCTAAACATGCCACCTCATGGTGGTGATCGGTGGTCCCATGAGGCCAAGGGGGCGCAAGGAGTGTTTGTTACATCCCACTTGTGTCCTAGTTGATTTTGTGCAGTATTTATGCCCTAATACATGTTAACCCTAGTGCATTTTGATATACTCGTATGATGTATAATGTGCCTAGTTTTAAGATTTAAATGATGGATTTGTTCAGATGATTATGCATATGTGAACAAAGATAATTATGCTTTCTATGCTGATTTGATGTACTTTGATTTATTAAATTGATGAAATTGCAGTTAACAATATGATATCATGTTTCACTTTTGTCATGATTTATTATTTGTCAGAACTAGAAAAGATTGGATCTAACCGATTTCCGTGGGCCAAGTGTGTGCAGGAGACCGTCGTTCTCCACAAAAGGAGGGAAAGTATCATCAAGTCGAGAAGTGAAAGGAAGGAGAGAACTCAATGCGGTTTAAAAACCCTAACCTAAGCCAGGTAAACCTATGTTGATCTTGTCAGACCATGTTAGCCAGTGTGCTAGGTAACCTGGTAGGTCAGTGCAGAGAATCTAGGGTTTGTCGACTTCTCGAAATAATTATTAATTATTAAAATTTAATTAACTATTTCGTTAATTATTAATCAAGTTGGTTGGACTAATGTTACTTATATTATATAAATATATATATTTATGTAAATGTATATATATGTTACATATATATCCTATACGAGTACCTGGGTATGGTAATACGTATACATGGTCGTATACGTACTACTGCAGTCAAGTATTCGTAGGGAGTATAGGTCGCATATATATAAATATAAATAAATAAGTATATTTAATTAAATTGTAATTTGTATGGCAATATTTATTTTTAATTAAATAAATTATCTTTTGCCAACTTTAAATTAGCATCTCTATAATCAAGTGAGGGTTATGTGAAAGGGAGATATGATGTTGTCCCTCCTAAAGTTGCTATGTGATTGGCTAAAAATATATTATGGCAATAGTGAGGAATATAAGTTTTAATTAGACCATTAATTTATCACTCCACTTTGCATATGATTTTATCGAGCATAAAGGGTTTTAAAAAAAAGAGATAAAGGAAAGCAATGCAATTTTTTTTTTTTTAAAGAAAAAAGAAAACATGTAATATCGCCATCCTATATACTTGAGATATCGGGCAAGTGAAGAAAAGAAGTTTTCATATTTCAAACACTTCATAGAATAGGGGAGAAAAGAAGATATTTTATTTTTGGGGGCAATTTGACGTGAGGAGTCGAAGTTTCTCCTGGAAGCCAAAAGGAAGATCACGTGAAACGTGAAGCATGCCCTGCGTGACTCCTAGGGCGGTTTGGGGAAAATTTGCCTAGTATTAGGGTGATTTGGCATCTAGGGAAATGTTTTTGGCATATTTAAGCAAAAAAAATGGAAAAGAGTGAGTATATTTTTACGTCTGGCTTCTGGAAAATGAGAGGAACGGGGGTTTTGTTGTGTGCTTTCTTTCATTCTCAACTCTGCTATTTGGTATTCTTGAGGGTTCTCAGACGAGATACTTCATATCACAGGTCATGTTATCTCTCAGACCTGCGATTTCCTCTTCTTCTTACCGTTATTTTCTCTTATGAAAAATTAAAAGAAAGAATTGCATTAATGCATTTGTGGTTTGTTAAATGCTGAAAGTCTGGAAATTTTTTATGACAAATCATGTGGGTTTGAAACCCTTCTGCACTCTTATGATTTATATTAGCTGCAGTTTCAGTTTTATCAGGTGATAACCAGCATGAAGAAATGTAATGTATTATGTTAGGGGTTTAGTCGTAATCTGAAATTGAAAAGTGCATACATGCTTTTCTCCTGTTATTACTTTGTTATTATTTCAGTAATAATTCTGTTTTTGGAAATTAAGGAGAGGGTTAACCCTATGCTATCAAATGTAATATGTAATGTATCTTCAGCTTTTGTGAGGAAACATAATTGGTACTGTTGAATCTAGGAAGGGTTTGGGCAGTTTAAAAATGGGAGAGAGACATACGTACCACAGCTGCATTACTTTATAGTTAACCAGATTTCCTGGCTGTCATTTTGTAAATTAGGAAGTAATTATTCTTCCAATCTGCTTTTATTTCATATATAGAGTAAGGGAGCTTACGTAGCTGTGACTGCATTTGTTTATATTTGTTCCTATTAATGTGAGGAGTTGTACTAGATTTTTATACATATATATTTGTATATACAGTAAGTATATATATAAATATGTGTGTATAAGAACCTAGACAACGTTTTCTTCAAGTCTGATGTAAAATGTGAAGGTATAAAAGAACCTATACTTCCGATGTTAGACAAGGGTTTGAATAGTTCGCAAATTCTAAGGAAATATAGACATTATCTTCTGCTGTAACTATGCTGTTAGCTTCTTGAACAACAAAACCCTGCTTCCCTCATAAAAGATTTTGGGCAAACTATAGATATCTAAGTTTGCTTATGCAGAACTACTGGCTCATTTTTATATCAGTGTTGGGTTAATGTATCGGCCTCTTGTAGGAACAGTCCATTCTATTTCCGTTATGGAAAGAAAGGGACTGATTCACTTGTATCTTTGTTTTTTTTACAAACTAAGCGAATAAGAATGTATGTAGTGTTATATACATATTTACATACATATACAACATGTATAAGTACTTGCATATACTAGGTTGTGTGTGTATGTAACCATGGAGGTATAATACTACATACTGGTATATGTATGATATATAGCCTGAATTCTTAAACTGCAAATTAACTGAAGGCAATTATAACCGCAAGGTCCCTCAATTTAGAATTGGAAACTTGCATAGTCTCATGTTTAGAAGACTGCTGAAACCTTAATCGAGTTTCCTCAATTTTACTTAAACCCGAACAACCGATCAGCAATATCAAATACACTATCTAATTGAGATTACTGGGCCTTAGTTCCCCTTTTGAGTTCAATTGAACTCCTAAAACCTAGACTTATTGCCGAGAAGCGTGAGATCATTGACAGTGCATAAATTCATGCTTACAGTGTAAAACCTTGGCCAAGGTGGTGTTGCGTAATGCATGCACTCGTCTGATCTTTAGCACCAGATACACCCCTAGTCAGA
This sequence comes from Cryptomeria japonica, assembly GCF_030272615.1. Taxonomy (NCBI): domain Eukaryota; kingdom Viridiplantae; phylum Streptophyta; class Pinopsida; order Cupressales; family Cupressaceae; genus Cryptomeria; species Cryptomeria japonica. The sequence goes on from NC_081415.1 coordinate 109,755,476, forward strand.
GCATCATACTAGTAGGGAGTTATCCTTAGTGTATGACCGACTAAGAGTGTAGGTCCTAACACCAAGTCTCAAATGGCATTGAGTTCTCTTTTTCCTTTACCTCCATGAGAAGGGTCGGGCCAGTCCAGAAGCATATGGCACGGGGGACTAGATAGTCCGTGGTTGGGCGGAAAAGCGCCCTAATAATACTTTCCCTCCTCACCAGTATCATGACAAAGTTGGAAGTTCAGAATTTAGCATCAGTGGAAAAGTAATCTCTAAACCCTACCTCTCTTTAATTTCATGCAAGTTATTTATTTCTTAAATCTTACATGTATGCTTAATTTTTAGTTCAATGTACTTAACATTTCAATTATCGTTATTCGTGTTCCTGCTTTGAATATAAAAAAAAAAAAAAAAAAAAAAATCCTTCTTGCCATGTTTATGTTAATGGCTATATTGCAACAATTAGATTATTGATTTGATATCTCTTTTTTAAAATTTTCAGTATGTTACAATGTTGCCATTGGGCTTAGGAGGAAACGACTTTCTGGACACCCTATTGTAGTTGCCTCAAACCCCTACCATGGTTGACCATGGGATTAAGGAATCCAAATCATAGGGAGGAAGATAATGGGAGGATGGAGAGGGTAATGGCTACGGGATTCCTCACTAGGTATGCCCCTTCATATGGATGGCAAAGGGCCACATGAGGCCAAGAGGGATGGTATATCCGCTCTTGGGCCTAGGGTAGAGGAACATTCAAGCACCCTAACATGCCTCCTTATCCTAGCTCTCCTATGGGTGAATTCCATCAACAAATTAGGTATATCATATGATTAAGTTAATGTTTCTCTATTCCATTCCTTGTTTTACTTGGAGTCATGATTTTAGGGCAAAAGCTAGGGCGTTTATAAAAAGGGACATTACATGGTATGTCAATGACAATTCAAACACCCTACTCCTCCAACGATTGATGTAGCTATGTCCCTCTTAACCTTGATCTCAGACAAGGATTGTGGCCTGTTGTGCATATCTTCCTCTATGACTGCGAATGATTTGGATTGGGTGAGTCCCAATTGCTATTTGAACAATATTAGTTTTGCTTGCCGAATGCTATGACGATCGATATGCATCCAGATTTGGGACTAAGTTTGCCTCTATTAATGTGTATTGCTAGCAATGATATCTCTTAGAATTGCTCCTAGAATGATCTCATAGGCCTGATCTAGACCATGGACACTCTCTCTATCAAATGGGTTTAGTTTCTCACCAATCTTCCCAGTGTATAGCCAATGATGAAATTGTAATGTCCTCTTCCTAACTAGTTCAGTATGGTGCACCATTAGCCTATTCAATGGGTTCCCGTAGGCTAATGAGTTAGGGTTAGGGAACATTTGGAAATATTTATTAAACAGGTTGGCAATATCAGATGTTTATTTGAGCTCTGGTGGTTATGATGTGTGAACTACTCTTTTCTAGAGTGATTTTGGTTGAGTTCTCCAATACTTACTATTTTTAGTAAGTCAGTTTTGGGCACCGACTGAGCCAATTAGCAGTGTTACTATTTTTAGATGTGTGAGTGAAAGTAGTGAATATCAATATCTCGATATTTGATATAGTCTAGTGATTTTATAAGATCATTTTATAGAGTTAAATTAAAGATGTAACTTTATTATTATTTAAATATTTTTGATAAAAGACCTCAGATACCGGTTCTTGGGGAAAAAGGTTGGGTCCGGGTCCTGGTTCTTGCCCGGGCTTGGTCCGAGCCTGGTTCTCCCTAGGTTCCACCTGGGCAAGACTCGAGTGGAACCCAGGGAGAACCCAAGTGGACCCGAGATAACCAAGGCCCATGGGTTCCCTCAAACGGGTCCCATGGGTCATACAAGTCAAAAAAGTATAACCAAACATGAAAATTATAGGTCAAAAAAGTCAAAAATGTATAAACAAACTTAAATCAGTTCGAAACTTGAATATTATCTTTTTTGCAAATTATGAATGTGATATTACATTTACAATATATGAATATCAGATTATTTATTGGCATTGGCAATTATGGATTTATGATTTATGATTTATCTGTTATCATTGTATGGGAAAGTTACATTGTATGTTTCATATTTGTAAGTTTGAAGTTTGAACTGTGAACATATATATTTATAATTTTGATGTTTAAACATATATATAATACATGACATGTATATATATATATATATATACGGACGAACCCGTACCTGTACCCAAGAAAAAAAATTTTGCCGAATCCACGAATTCGTACCCGAATCTGAACCTGAATCCGAACCCGAACCGGTTACTTAGTAAAAGACTATATGGAAGACAATATTAAAGTTAAGTGATTATAATAAATGGACCCTTTTAAGACTTGGATGCCACATTGGGGAAATAAAGTTAGTTTTAAATTTATTAAAAAGGCAAAGGCAAGAGAATGTAGCTTTTTGGGGAGGCTATTTAAGCATGCTTTTGGGAGTGCAGATTACATGTTGGAATTGATAATTTAATAAACTTCTTTCCTAGAGGAACTTGTTCTTCTTGAAGGTTTGTGAGGATGAAATGCCTTATAGGCAACATCTTCCACATTGGAGCTTTATTGGTGTTTCATATCTATCTTATTCTTTAGTTTTAGAGCTTCAGATTGACAGAGTTCATTCATTGCGTCTAATTAAGGAGGATTTATGAGATTATTGCACATTTGTTTGACCGTTTGTTGATTGTACCTTTTTAGTTGGTTGTACAACACTTCTTGGCTGGCCGTACTTTCCAGGATATCGCATGAGGGCTTGCAGAAGGGTTTGCTTAGTGTTTGGGGGTTGTTTGCTGGAGTTGAGAGACATTTTGGGCCTAGACCTTTAGTTCTAGCCATTCCATGGCCTTGGGAGGAGTTATTGAGGAGTGGCATGATAAACCTAGAGGATCCAGTTAGTACTGAGAGGGGGGTGAATCAATATTAACAAAAACTGAAACTTTCAACACCAAAATAGACTTATCTCAGATCTGAAAATATTCAAAACTTAAACCAAATCTTCATAACAGATTTCCTTATCAAATCTAGATAATCATTTCCTCTTATGCAAGCTTATTGATCAGATTAGTCATCAATACAATATCAGATCAACAAACACAATTACCAACTTATTAACTGATCATAATGCTTCATCAATCATATAATCATCAATACCGGTAATCACTTTAAGATCTCTGATAAACAAACATAAACTATCTTTACCGGTTAACAGAAATAAAACATGAACATCACAAGAAAAGCATACCACACATGAACACCATATTTTTCACGTGGAAACCCAAATAGGGAATAACCATGGTGGGAATTGGTACCCACAAATATTTTGCACTCTTTCGGAATGCGCCATGTTAGGAGCCAAGCCCAGTTAGAAGTTTAAAATGATGCCTTGTTAGGAGCAAACCCTATTGGGAGTCACCTAGTTAAGGGATTTACCTCATCCCTACTAGAAGCTTTGATCTGTTAGGATCAACCTCGCAAGAGGATTTAGAACTCAGATATTGAGTCAACCTGTTAGGGGATTTTACAATGTGAAGCTTGTTAGGACCTACCCGGTCAAGGGATTTTAGCTGTTGTAATTGTTAGAGAACAACAGTGAATGATCTGTGTATAACACTATACTGCTTGCTTGATCAGATCCAATTAAGTTCTAAGTCTGCATCTCTCTGGCAGATCTTCTCACAAACAGGTTCGGCTTCTCACACTTCTCAAAATCACCGACACTCTTAAACATTAACCTTGCCGACATAAATACTTTTTACAACTAGGTCGGCATCAAAACCCTAAGACTTACTACATAGATCATCACAGATCTTTACAACTCATTACAGATCATCATAGGGATCATTACAATCAATTACAAATCAATATCAGCTGTTGAATGATAATAAATCGTCACAACAAGTCGATCTGGTACAAAGTCAAACCCTTAGCACATTCTGCTAAGCACTTCGCACATTCCCAAGAAATTCGTTCTCCAAACGTGCCAAAACATCTTTCAAACTCATCACGCGGTTTGTGTTGCGTTATCATCAGCACGTGAACTTGATGTAGATCACCGCCAAACCAAAAATCATTACTGGTTAAGAGAATTCTTTACCGGTCCTTAAACCCTTCTTCAATCCTGGCAGAACTTCATCAGAAATTCAAAACATGCCTTCCAATAAACAGCATAGGATGCGGTTTCAGTTACATCCTCAAATCCATCATACAAGCTTATGTATCAAACCACAAGTCACCAAACATCGCCAATCACCCGATTCTATGAAGACTTATCTGCTTTACCGGTTAAGGTCCTAATTCACAGTCTTGTCGGTAAACTCTGTCAAACTCTTACTCTGGTAGACTAAATCACTTAGCCAACAAGTCAATCACCAAAAAAATCAACTGTAAACATCAATAAACATCAGTTGAACCTGGTTGACATCAATGAGAATATAAATAACTGATCATGTCATCTTCCTCTATCAGTACAGTCATCCACCATCATCTCATCTTCATTAGTTATGCCAAACATGCCAACAATCTCCCCCTTTGGCATTGATGGAAACACTAAATATCAACATACTCAACTCATGTTGTTCTGCTCTGTTCTGGACCTTCTCTACAACTCTTCACTTCTTTGTTGCATCTCATCTGCCGGTTACACTATATCTACTCCAACTAATCATATGTCTTCTCTTAATCATATTTATTCTCCCTATCATATTTCTTCTTCCCCTTTGACAACAATGCCAAAGGTGCATCAGCATCACAAATCATCAAGTCTGCTACAGTTGTTGTCTTCAACATGTCTGCATACACATCTAAGTTGCTCCCCCTGCGGAGTAGCCTGCATCTCATCAATCCAAAGTGAAAAATAGTCATGAAGCCCACTGGATTGATGCATACTGCATTCTACTTATGTCTGAGTAGGGGTCTGATCCCTAATTTACCTCTGAGATACTCAAAGGTTGTCTTCGGCAATGGTTTTGTGAAAATATCTGCTAATTGCTCTTTGCTTGTCACATACTCCATGCGGACTTGTTTTTCCTGTACTATTTCCCTTAGAAAATGATATTTCAATTCTATGTGCTTTGTTGTTGCATGTAACACGAGATTTTTCGAAATATTGATTGCACTAGTATTATCACAGTAAATAGTTACCGGTTCAGACATATCAAATCTGAAACCTTCAAGCACATGTCTCATCCAGATTGCCTGTGTGCAATTCATTGATGCTGCAACATACTCTGCTTCTGCTGTTGACTGAGAAACACAAGTTTGCTTCTTACTTGTCCAAGCAACCAATCTACCTCCAAGAAGAAAAGCTCCATCGGTAGTGCTTTTCCGGTCATCTACATTGCCTGCCCAATCTGCATCAGTAAACACATCCAAAGAGAAATTTCCTTTATAAGGATACCACAAACCATAAACTATTGTGCCTTTCAGGGACCGAAATATCCTTTTCACCACTACCAAGTGAGTCTCCTTGGGATCCTTTTGAAATCTAGCAACCAATCCAACAGCATGTGCAATATCCGGTCTTCTATGAACGGCATAATGCAATTTACCAATCATAGACCTGTATTCTTTCTCATTCATAGAAGGTGATTCATCTTGCTTAGACAACTTGCAACCAGTCACTATCGGAGTACCAACCGGTTTACAATCTTCCATGCCAGATGATTTCAACACCTCTCTGACAGATAAAAATTCCACCATCCAACTGCTGAACCTGCAACCCAATAAAAAAATTAATCTCTCCAATAAGAGACATCTCAAATTCCTTTTTCATCTCCTCAGCAAAATCCATGCATAAGTCATCATTACCACCAAAGATAATGTCATCCACAAATACTTCAGCTATCAATACTTTCTCTCCATCAGTCTTTAGATATATGTTATTGTCCTCACTGATACGCTGGAATCCTATCTTGATCAGGTGTGCATGCAACCTTTCAAACCATGCTCTCGGTGCTTGCTTCAATCCATACAGTACCTTATGTAGTTTGCAAACCATATCTTTGTCTTCAGACAAAACAAATCCATCCGGTTGCTCAATGTATACTTCTTCTTCAAGGATGCCATTGAGAAAAGCTGATTTAACATCCATCTAATAGACTTTAAATCCTTTAAATGCAGCATAAGCAAGTAGCATTCTTACTCCTTCCAATCTCGCCACAGGTGCAAAGGTTTCACCATAATCTTCTCCTTCTTCTTGTGCATAGCCTTTGCAAACCAATCTTGCTTTATTTCTCACAACCTTTCCTTCTTCATTTAGCTTGTTTCTAAAATCCCATTTGGTTCCAATCACATTCTAGTCTTCCGGTCTGGGAACAAGTGACCATGTCTTGTTCTTATCTATCTGATCTAACTCCTCATTCATTGCACTAATCTAGTCATCATCCTTTAATGCCTTTCTTACTATTTTCAGCTCAATAGTAGAAATCAGACAAGAATTTTCTCTGATTTTCCTCCTTGTTTGTACTCCAGCATGTTTATCTCCAATTATTTGTTCTTCTCAATGATTTAACCTAACATACCTTGGAATAACTGGTTTTGGTGTTGTGCTTCCTGCTTCATGTCCTTCATCTTCTTCATCGCTCTCTGCATTTACCGGTTGAGCACCTATTTCTGCAACATTTTGCTCATCAGTCTTCTACACTTCCGATTCTATGAACACAAGTCTTTCTTCATCTTTCTCAAGCTTGGATTTGTTGGACTCACCAGATTTCTCATGGAGTTCATCTATCTTCACATTAGCACTCTCAATGATCTTCTTAGTTCTCTTATTATAACATTTAAATGCCTTACTCTTTGTAGAGTAACCAAGAAAAATGTCGTACTCTTTGTAGAGTAACCAAGAAAAATGTCTTCATCACACTTAGCATCAAATTTTTCAGTGTAATCATCTCTCTTAATATAACATTTACTCCCAAAGATTTTGAAATAGCTTACACTAGGAGTCTTTCCATGCTATAATTCATAAGGTGTTTTGTTATTACCTTTTTTGACAAGTACCTGGTTCAAAGTATAGGCAACAATATTGACTGCTTCTCTCCAAAACATCTTCGACACTTCACCTTGAATCAACATGGTTTTAGCAACTTCAACAACTACTCTATTCATTCTCTCTGCTATCCTATTTTGTTGTGGAGTTCTAGGAGCTGACATCTGCCTCTTAATTCTCTGTTCATCACAAAACTTCACAAACTCATCAGAAGTAAATTCACCTCCTCGATCAAATCTCAAACATTTTAGATTCTTCCCGCTATCTTTCTCAACAAGGGCTTTGAATGCTTTAAACTTACTAAAAGCCTCAGACTTTTATCTTAGAAAAGTTACCCACATCATTTTGGAGTAATCATCAGTAAAGATCATAAAGTACTTATCACCAAAATAGCTCTTAGTCCTCATAGGACCACAAAGATCAGTATGAACCAAATCAAGAATATTCTCTAAAGAAAAAGACTCTCTTGAAGGATACAGAAGTCATCTTACCCATCTAGCAATCCTTGCATAACACATTGTCCAGTTTCACAAGATGTGGCAAACCTCTAACAATACTTGACTTACTAACTTTAATCAAATTGTCAAAATTGACATGACAAAATCTCTTGTGCCACAACCAGTTGTCTTCAATCTTCGCCACCAAACAATCATTTACATTAGTATTCTGATGAAATAAATTACCTCTAGTTTGCTTCCCGGGAGCAATCAATTCTCCATTATTTCCAAGAATCCTGCACACTCCACTTTTGAATTCAAGTAGATATCCCTTATCATTAAGTTGTCCAACACTCAAGAGGTTATGTTTTAGTCCTTCAACCCAAAAGACATCATCTGCATTACTCTTCCCATTTAATGTTTACCTTTAACCATGAAGAGAGAGTTATTACCAAATCTTACAACACCTCCATCAAACTCTTCAAGGGATAGGAACTTACTTTTGTCACTGGTCATGTGGTGTGAGCAACCACTATCTATTATCCATTCATCGCTATTATCCATATGAGACACCAAAGCCTTCTCATCAGTCAGATCCTCCTTCACAGCAACAAATACTATCTCCTCATTGTCATCTTCTTCCGATTCATCATCGGTCACACCTTCATCCACTGCAACATAACAATGTTTCTTGCTTTTGCCTTTGAATCTCCTAAACTTATCTTTCTTATCAGCATTAGGGCAGTTAGCAGCTATGTGTCCAATCTTACTACAAGAGAAACACTTCAAGGGTAATTTACCTTTATATTTACCTGTTCCTCTAGGGAATCTTCTAGCTAGTAATGCCTCAACTTCCATCAGACGATCTTTATCATCACCATCACCTCTGTTACCGCCATGACTAGACCTGCAGTCATCATCATGACAAACATCTTTTCCTTTCCTTGCTAATGTACCAGTTATTGAAGCCTTAAAGGCAGATTCAGAAGGTTTGGAAACACTATTATCAAAACTGTTAAGTTCAAATGCAATTAACTTTCCAATTAAAGAATCAACAATAACTTTATCTTTTGAAATGGATCTCAGTTCTTGAATAGCAGACACTCTGATAGAATACAGCGGTAAAAGAGTTCTAAGCATTTTGCTAACAATAGTATCATCTTCAATCTTACCTCTAGCACTCTTTATCCCACCATCAACTTCCTTAATCCTTTGTCCATATTGAGTTATGTTCTCACTATCAACCATTTTCGTATCATCAAATTTTCCTCTCAGACTCTCTTCCTTTGCCCTTTGTACATGTTCATCTCCTCCATAGATTAATTTTAATTTCTCTCATACTTCATTTGCAATTTCTAATCCAAGAACATCAATATATTCAGAGTCAAACAGAGTACTTACAATTGCTTCAAGAGCCTAAATGTTTTCCTGTTGTTCTTTGAGTTCATCCGGTGTCAAGGGACTGGTAGTAGGAGGAACATACATGGTTATCACATGATTCCAGTACTATGAACCCATTCCTTTAATGTAGATCTTCATCCAATCACTCCATATCCAGTAGTTGTCCTTAGTAAACTTGGGACCCTCCTTTTTCATCATCTTTCACACAATCTTTCCCTCAAGCTGTTAGGCTTTCAGCACACAGAGGACCAATGCTCTGATACCAATTGATAAACCTAGAGGATCCAGTTAATACTAGGAGGGGGTGAATCAGTATTAACAAAAACTGAAACTTTCAACACCAAAACAAACTTATCTCAGATCTGAAAACATTCAATACTTAAACCAAATCTTCATAACAGATTTCCTTATCAGATCTAGATAATCATTTCCTCTTATGCAAGCTTATTGATCAGATCAGTCATCAATACAATATCAGATCAACAAACACAGTTACCAACTTATTAATTGATCAGAATGCTTCATCAATCATATAATCATCAATACCAGTAATCACTTTAAAATCTCTGATAAACAAACTTATCTGCTTTACCAGTTAAGGTCCTAATTCATAGTCTTGCCGGTAAACTCTATCAAACTGTCAAACTCTTACTCCTGTAGACCAAATTACTTAGCCAACAAGTCAATCACCAAAAAAACCAACTGTAAACATCCATAAACATCAGTTGAACCTGGTTGACATCAATGACAATATAAATAACTGATCATGTCATCTTCCTCTACCGGTACAGTCATCCACCATCATCTCATCTTCATCACTTATGCCAAACATGCCAACATGGCATCCAAAACACAAGTGTTGGTTTGCAAATTTTGATACCAATTCAGACTTCTCCTTTGCTACATTTTATGGGTATGTCTGAAATACATTTGTAATGTCATTTCATGAACTAGGTTGTGTTGTCACAAAAGTTTGCACCTTGTTGAGCTATCAACCCAACAACTTTGTAAAACATGGAAACAACCCCGAATTGTGGGACTTTGTGCAAGGGGGTTGAATCTTTGGAGAAGGCCGACTTCCTTCTCAATCTAGTTGTAGGTGTTGAACCAACTCAACACTCCAAATTCTACTTCTAAACCTATTCTAACAGCTTGTAGGAGAAAGAGGAAGAAGGAAATGCAAAAAATGAAAGGAGGTGATGCACCAAGATAAGAGATGTCTCTATCCCCGCCCCCAAAATAACACCAAGAATAAACCAAAAAACCTTGGAGATGCAAAAACTTCAATTGCATGGATGACACCAAATGCATGTATGGAGGTTAGTTTTTGTTGAATTTCAAAAGGGAAGAAGGTTTCCACAAGTCACACTTAGAAACAAGTTAACACAACATATATGTGAAAGGAAGCCACAAAACACACACTTATCATGAAGGTAAGAAAACATACACAACATGCATAAGTCAAAGAGAGGCAAGAATGATGATTTTCAATTCATTCTCAGGCCAATGGCCAAATTTACAGTTGCAGGATGCAAGAAAATATACAAATCTTCAAGAGAAGTGAAAGAGCAATATGTAGCTCAAGCTAGTAGGGAGAGAACCCCTTACAATGAGGCATAACAACCTATTTATAGCAAACTGATCATAGAGAAGAAACCAATGGTCAAAGAGGGGAAACCCTGACTTTGGCGTGTACAAGAGAATGTCGGTTTGGGAAGATGGGAAGTGGCCGAACTGACAAGAGTGTGTGTCCAAGAAAACAGGCCATAACCTGACAAGACAATCCCAAGAAGAAAAGTACTTCTAGAAGGTGGATTGCCTAACAATCCACAATTAGAGCATGTAGACCTGACATAAAGCCCATCAAGCAACTATAAATAGGCATGGGCTTGGACTCCACTAGATGTCAACCTACAAAATATATTAAATGAGCCCTTGTAGCTCCATGAATGTAAGTAGACCAATTGCATGAGTTGCTGAAGCATTATGATCCTTGAGTGTCGATCACACTATCTAGAAGTGTTGTTGGTCATCAGAGATTTGACGTTGAGCCTTCAAGAAAACAATGCTAAGGATGAGGAGTCGGGAAACTTGGAGACCGAAGGAATGACAAGGAGGTGAGAGAAGGATATCGGGTTTCGTGGTTCGAGACAAACTAACTCTTACCAAAAAGGTAAGGATTAGACTAGTTCCCCAAATCCCAAAATCCGACAAAGGACGGGTTAGACTGGTTGCTCGAATCCCAAAATCCAACAAAGGAAGGGTTTTCCTTTTTGGGAGTTCGGGGAAACAGTCTAATGATTACCACAAATTAAGGGTTAGACCAATTTCCAAAATCTCAAAATCCGACAAGGAAGGGAAATCCAGATTTCGGGGCTCAGGCAAACGGTCTAACGCTTGCCAAAAGAGTAAGGGCTAGACTTGTTCCCCAAATCTCAAAATCCGACAAGGGAAATCCAGATTTCGGGGTTCAGGGAAACGGTCTAATGCTTACAAAATGAGTAAGGGTTAGACTGGTTACCCAAATCCCAAAATCCGACAAGGAAGGGAATTTTGGATTTCAAGGTTTAGGAAAACAGTCTAATGCTTACCAAAAGAGTAAGGGTTAGACTTGTTCCCCGAATCCCAAAATCCGACAAAGGAAGGGTTTACGTATTTTGGGGAAACAGTCTAACGCTTACCAAAGAGTGAGGGTTAGACCAGTTCCCCAAATCCAGAATTCCAACAAGTAAGGGAATTTTGGATTTCAGAGTTTGGGGAAACGGTTTGACGCTTACCAAAAGAGTAAGGGTTAGACTAGTTCCCCAAATCCCGAAATCTGATGTCCTTTAAGGGAAGGAGAGTTGGTCGGTGGACCCCGAGGTACTGAAAGCAAGATGCAATGATGAAGGGAGAAGGCCAGAAGTCTGCCTCATGATGAAAGAACACTTGACCATTTTCTTGATTCCATGACTTGGCACTTGATCAGCTGGGGCAGAACCGGTCCATAGAACATATCTCTAATCGGTTCTCACTTATGGACCAAGGGTGTCAAAAAATGACAACAGGTTGTTCATATTTTTGAAAAAAAATTGTGTCTATAGTTCTGAAATTAAAACTGAATTATTTCAGCCTTGTGGGTTTCCTAAATATTGTCAATTTTTGAGTTATTTAATTGCTGCAAGTATTTCTATTATCTGCACTCTTCTTTATTATACAAACAATTGCAATATAAAAACAAAACACAAAAAGAAACAACGCAGAACAGGGCTGCAAATTACAGGAATATCCTATAAACAACAAATAATGTAGCGAATCCTTCTCATCGGTGACACACCAAGGTAGGTGGTCCTAAACAAGTAATAATGGCAAATTGCTTGAAATGATTTCAATGCCAAAATTCAATTATGAATCATAGATTTGAAAGTATATTTCTTTAAAAAAAATTAGAGAATGAATAAAATTTAAATATCAGTGATCTTTGAATGAAATCATTTCATGAAATTGTAGGTTTTCGTCTTTCAATTTCAGATCTACCGGGTTTTTGTCTTTAGGTGAATTGAATAGAAGATTCATACTCCAACAGAGTAAAAATCCAATAATAGAATAATTGCTTAAACTCTCCTTCTCCCTGTTTGGTGTCTCTTAAATTTGAGAATGAATCAAATTTGGATATTGGTGATCTTTGAATGAAATCACTTCAAGGAATTGTGGGTTTTCGTCTATAAATTTCAGACCTAGAGGGTTTCACCTTCAGATTAACTGAACCGAAGATTCATACTCCAACAAAGAGTAAAAATCAGATAATAGAATAAGTGTTCAATCTCTCCTTCTCCCTCTTTGACCTCTCTTAAATAGAACTTTCCTTCAAATGATGTACCTCTTCAGACGCCCCTTTACTAATACTATTAAACTTTAATTATAACTTCATTTTATAGTATTATATAACCCTTCTAAAACAATGCGAGACACGCAATGGATTTCAAAGAATTGATTAATTATCAGAATGAGCAAGACGTTCATAAATAATACAAGGATATTTACAAGAATAGCAAGTTTCTAATAAGAAACTGCTGAGAAGATCGAAGACGATCTGACTAAAATAGAATATACACTATTGAGCATTAATACTAAAATTAACATTATTTTAATATTCTATTACCCTCCCTTAATGCTCAATCTATTAACTACACCTATAGACCCCCTGAATTTTACAAATTTATCAGGACCAAGGGGCTTGGTGAAGATGTTTGCTGGCTGCTCCGAGGTAGGAACATACAGCAACTGGATGGATCCGTCTTCAACCAGCTGTCGAATATAGTGACAACGCGTTTCCACATGCTTGGTTCTTTCATGGAAGACTGGATTCTTGGCGAGTTTGAGCACTCCCTGATTATCACAGAACAAGGGAGTAGGACCTGCCTGGGAGACATGCATATCCGCAAGCATTCGTCGAAGCTAAACCACCTCACAAGATGCCTTAACTGCTCCCCGATACTCTGCTTCTGTCAAGGAGAGAGCCACTGCCTGCTGCTTCTTACTAGTCCATGTGACAGCACCAGATCCCAAACTAAACACATACCCTGCTGTAGACTTACGATCATCAACCAAACCTGCCCAGTCAGAATCTGTGTAACCACTAAGTATAGGATCAGAACTCCGAGTGTACAGAAGTCCATAATCAGGAGTGCCACTCACATAACGCAGCACACGCTTCGCTGCTATCCAATGATCAGCCTTGGGAGCTGTCATGAAGCGTGAAATGTAGCTCACTGCAAAACTGATGTCAGGTCTAGTGGCAGTAAGATAGATGAGGCTGCCCACTAGTTGCCTGAACAGAGATTCATCCACAACTGGTGAGGATGACTGAGATGAAAGTTTGAACTCGGGTTCCATAGGAGTAGAGGCAGGTTTGCAATCCTGCATTCTGAATCTGTCCACAAGACTTCTGGCATACTTGGACTGAGAGAGAAAGATACTGTTCTCAGTCTGCCAGACTTCAACTCCTAAGCAGTAATGTAGAAGTCCCAAATCTGTCATATCAAAGGTGCGGCACAAATCCTGTTTGGTCCCAGTGATCAAATGTGCTGAACTGCCAATAATGATTAAGTCATCCACATAGACAACCACAAACAGAATATCATTACTAGAATGCTTGATATACAAGTTTGCATCAAATGGACTCCGCTGAAAGCCATGATCTGTCAGGTACTTATCAATTTTCATGTACCAAGCCCGAGGAGATTGTTTCAGACCATAGAGTGCTTTGACTAGTCTACAGACCTTCTGTTCTTGACCAGCAACCTTGAATCTTGGGGGTTGCGTCATGTAGACTTTTTCATGTAAGTCACCATTCAAAAAAGCACTCTTGACGTCCATCTGATGGACTTTCCAACTGAACTGGGTTGCCAAGGCAAGAACGAGCCGTATGGTACTCATTTTGGCTGTAGGAGCAAAAGTCTCCTCGTAGTCAATGCCTTCTTTCTGTGAGAACCCACGAGCAACAAGACGAGCCTTATACTTGTCTAGGGTTCCATCAGCTTTGTATTTTACTTTGTACACCCATTTGTAGCTAATGGGCTTCTTCCCTGAAGGAAGATCAGAAAAGGCCCAAGTGTGATTCTTCTGAAGACTCTGGAACTCAGCTTCCATAGCCTGTTCCCACTCAAGTATACCTTTAGCCTCTGAGTATGTCTGAGGCTCAAAAACACTGTGTATGTTAGCCATGAGAGCAAAATTGACTGTATGCTGCTGTTTGCTCTTATTACGGGAGGTTCTACCCTCAATGAGCTCAGTATCCCTGAGATCACCAATGGTCTTGGCCCACCATTTAGGCCGGAGAGTAGAAGTGCGAACATCTGGAGGAGCTGGAAGAGGCTCAGGATCAAGAACAAGAGCAGCAAGAGGAGGATTATTCTCCGGAGGGAACTCAGGTAGTGCATCATCGAAAATAGATTCTGCATCATCCCTCCCATCAGGCGAACCTAATGGAATAAGAACACTGTGAGGCTGATCCTCAGAACTCTGCTCAGAAGAAGGGGACTGAAAGAATCCTCTGTCTTCATCAAATACAACATCACGACTGAAGATAAGACGTTCAGTGTCTATATCTATCAGTCTGTAGGCCTTATGGTGATCACTGTATCCTATCATCATGAGTTTCTGACTTTTGGAATCCAACTTGGAGCGCTTAGCATCTGGAATCCAAACATAGGCAACAGAACCAAAAACCTTCAGGTGGCTGATCTGAGGCTTCCGACCAGACCAAACCTCTTCTGGAGTCTTCCCCTTAATAGCCTGAGTAGGAGAACGGTTAAGGTAGACAACAGTAAACACTGCTTCAGCCCAATACTTATTCGGAACACTCCTGTGTTGTAACATAGAGCGAGCCATCTCAACAACCGTACGATTGCGACGCTCGACAACACTATTTTGCTGAGGAGTGTAGGGTGTAGTCAACTGGCGTTTGATGCCATGGGTATCACAGAAGTTGGAGAATGCAGAAGAACAAAATTCCCCCCGTTATCTGTCCTAAGAGTAATGATACTATGTCCAGACTCGTTTTCAACAAAGGACTTAAACTTCTGAAAGATACTAAATACATCTAATTTATGTTTAAGAAAGTACACCCACATCTTTCTACTAAAATCATCTACAATAAGCAAAAAGTATTTGCAACCAGTAACAGAAGATGTATTCATAGGACCACAAATATCAGCATGAAGTAATTGAAGTACCTTAGATGCGCGCCAAGACTTTCCATGTGTGAATGAAGTCCGATGCTGTTTGCCAGCTTGACAGGCGCCACATACTCCAAGATGCTGAGTCTGAATATCAGGTAACCCTGAAACAAGTCCCTCCCTAGATAGCTGAGAGAGATACTGAATGTTGAGATGTCCATATCTCTGATGCCACAAAGTGCTGAGAGGAGAGACACGAGCTGCCAGAGCCACTTCAGGAGAATCACCAGTGTCAAGAAGCCTATATAGGCCATGATCCTCTAGACCAACAGCAACAGTAAGACGAGTCTCCCAATCAATGATGGAACACTTGTGAGCACTGAACACCACATCTAGTTGAGGAGAATTCCTCATAATCTGGCTGACAGAGAGCAGATTAAGTTCCATTCCAGGAACATAGTACACATTTAGAAAAAGGAGAGTCCTGCCACCAAACTGTATCTGAACAGTGCCTCTGCCAACAACTATATAATCCTCACCTCCGCCAAATACAACGGAATCACTGAAAGGTGTGAAGTCTGTAAACCAGTCACGCCGATGAGAAAAGTGACGTGATGCACCAGAGTCGATGTACCAAGCAGAAGACCTGGCATGATCTGAAGACCTCTTAGCCATAAAGGCATAAAAGGCAGACTCCTTCTGCTCGGAATGTTCAGCAACATGCGCCTTCTGGTGTGACCCTCCCTGCTTCTTTTGTTCAGAAGCGAGCCTCTGACGGCAATCTTTCTTCATATGGCTGTACTTGTGACAATAATTGCACTGCACATTCTTCTTCTTAGCTCCATCCTGCGTCTGAGAAGAGCCTTTCTGCTGAGAAGACTGAGAGGACTGAAATTTGCCTTTATCCTTGTGAAAGGATTGGGCTGTGAAGGCATTTTCCGAGGAGGCTGGTGTAGTACCACTACCAAACTGTTGTTTCCAGCGATCCTGCTGTAGAAGTTTGGTGCACAATTCTGAAAACTTCAGATCAGAATTAGTGGAAGTAATATTGAGGGTCTCAATGAAGTGTTCATACGATTTCGGAAGACTTTTCAGAGTGATTACTACCATGTCTTCTTCCTCCATAGTCCGACCAATAGCTTCGAGCTGATCTCGAATGTCCTTAATCCTCGTGAGGTGTTCCTGTAAAGACATACATTCGTCCATCATAATGGAGAACATCTGATTCTTTAGAAAGAATGCTCGGCTCTTGTCGGATGTCTCATGCAATTCCTTCAAATGCTTCCAGATGTCAGAAGCTATCTTGCCAGAAGGAATCTGCGGTAACTGATCATCAGTCACTGAGAGTTTGAGAAGCATAACTGCCTCCCGATTGCGTTCATCAAACTTATCTTGATCTGCACCAGGTGTACCAGGACTGAGCTCTTTTCCCAAAACAAGCTGATCAAGACGCCTATATTCAAAAATGGTCAACATACGTTGTTTCCAGATGTTGTAATTGTGACCATTAAAACATTGATTGCCTTCTAACATGAAATTGGTGAGAGAAGCCATTTGCACGTTTCCCAAGAAAAAGTTTCCGGTTGACCCAGAAAAATCCAAAGACAACCCAGAAATGCATGCGAAAAACCCAGAAGGAATCTGCTGTCAAAATCTGGATCCGCGGGCTCGAAAATCGAGGCACCCAGAAAAACGGACAACTACTCAAATTAGGTTTCGAAAAACCCAGCAAGATTCTGTAAGAAAAATTTATTTTCGATGAAAAAATCATAAGGTAAACACCTTCATTGAAATAGAAGGTCGTGGGTTTTGCAGATTATGCAGAAAAACAACCGTCGCCGAAGGTGCAGGTCGCAGGTTGCAGGTCACGCATTTGCAGAGGGGGCGAGTTGCAGGTCGCGACGCCGGAGGTGGCGACGCCGAAGTCTGCAGACGCGCGCAATGCCGAAGTCTGTTGTAGGTCGCGACGCCGGAGTTTGTTTGAATTCTGTGACGCCGCACACAGGTTGCAGAAGCGCGACGACCCTGCAGGTCACGGAAAAAATAGGTCGCGAAAGAGAAACGCGACGACCCTGCAGCTCGCGCGGGAGTTATAGTGGGAGCACAAACGCACAGAAAAACCAGGCGATAGCCCCCACACAAAAACGTGAATTATAGGCCCTCACACGAAAATGTGTATTACAGGTCCTCACACGAAAATGTGAATTACAGGAAAAATTCGCTCCAGATCACTACCGCTCTGATACCATAAAACAATGCGAGACACGCAATGGATTTCAAAGAATTGATTAATTATCAGAATGAGCAAGACGCTCATAAATAATACAAGGATATTTACAAGAATAGCAAGTTTCTAATAAGAAACTGCTGAGAAGATCGAAGACGATCTGACTAAAATAGAATATACACTATTGAGCATTAATACTAAAATTAACATTATTTTAATATTCTATTACCTTCCTTATGTTGGAAATCGCTTTTTCCTTGTATTGAATGGAATCAAGTTTTGTTATTCTCTTAAAAAGAAATTAAAATACTTCAGCTGTGAAAGTCAGTCATGGGTAAGTGTTGACGTGTATTTTGTACACAATCATACACAGAATAAAATACCGACAGGCATCTTATCCTCTCTTGAGAAAATAGTCTCTAACTGCTGAAGATCTGCAAAAAGGATCAGTTAGATGGACTCCAAGGTTCTTTTAGTGGGGTCTCCACGTGTGGACAAGCTTTTTAGTGGTATGATGTGATTTGCTGTTTCCTTCAAGGCGTCTTACGGATTCAAAGGCTCGAAGATTTTACTAAACTAAAAAGGAACTTTCAAAAAATGGAAAAAGGACAGGGTTTAAGGAAGTCTAATCTAGCCTAACCCTATGAACGACTTAGCATGAATGAGATTTGGCAAGACTCAACCAACTTCAATTTTGCCATAAGATAACAACTCAATTGAAATTAGTGCGATCTTCTAAGGTAATAATGGTATTCAATGCATCAAAGACCAAGGACACTACTACGAAGGTACATATCCTAGATACGAAAATGCTTGAAGGTTAAGGACTCAAAATGTTTTCCAGTCGACCACGCAAGGCGTTCCTACAATCAGCAAGAAGCTAGTGGTTTGGATAGCGAATCCTACCAAATATCGAATCTCACACTTAGTCTTTCAAATTAACAAACTGCTTTGATTGAGCGTGATTCAAGTACATCCAACAACCATGAAGATAACTTAAGAAATTTGCAACAAAACACCATAACTTCAATATTTTATTGATTTCCAAGTCATCATATACAACAATTGCTTGAATTTCTCTCTTCAAGACTCAATCTTGCTACAAAATAAAATTTGCTTCTAACTCTAATCTCTCTATTACATCAACTATTATCTCTCACACTTATTCACTATTAACTATTATTACCCCAAATGAAATGAAAAATGGGGGTATAAATAGCATCCCCAATTACAATGAAAGGTCCAGATTGAAAGCAAATCAATGGACAAGATCATGACACCTAAACCCTAATTAGGGTTTGTTACAAATGACCTCCTTTTTACTGAACAATATTAAATACATAGCCAAATATTAAATTTGGCACAAAAATCTAGGAGGTATCAACCAATGAGAAATAAGATGTCATGTCATCTGTAACAACCTTTCATCTAGAATCTTATTCCCTTTCCAATTCTCTTTCTTAGCATATGCAATGAATTTTGTCATGATTCCTTCGATTTCTGTGCTTGGAATCTCGGGAAGATTCTTGATACTCTCTTCTAAGTGGATAACCTGATCAAATGCATCTAGAAGAGCTGTGTCCCAAGTAGGTTCAAGTTCCTTTGTTCTATCAATCAAGAGCATGGTGGCATACATCTGATCATATTGCTCATCTGTAACATCTACGTCCTTGCGAAAGATGATCTTGATTCTATCCTCAAATTCTTGTAGATCCACATCTGTCTCGACCTCGATCCTTCTGCCAAGAATGGTACGAAGTACCTCAAATACTCTGTCCTGGATCGGATTGATCACCTCCTCAACTTGACCACATCTAACACTGATGTCCTCGAAGAGAACACTCTTTATATGGAGTAAGGTTGACCACTGAAACAAACTGTGAGAATCACCTTCTAAGATCCTCTCTTGTGCTAAAATTCTTCTGGATGTGTGTCTTATTACCTTCAAGACAGGGATGACAACGTCCTTGGTATGGGCAAATGCAGCTACTGTTGCCATCAATCTGTGAATAATCTCAAGAACTTGGATAGCCTGATGGGTGATCTTCGACATCCTTGTAACAAACTCAATGGCCACCGTGTGAGATCTATCCATCCAACTACATGTACGCTGGACCAGGTTCCTGAATCTTTCTGCTTCATTGATTGATTGAAGGGGCAATGCCTGTAATGGTGATCTAACTGGATCCTGACGTCCCAAAGGTTCATTGATGTGACTGAAATATGTCCTCCATGCACCGACCTCTTTCTCAAGCTTTCTATTCTTTTCTACTTCTTCTCTAAACTTGTCCTTCAATGCCTCAAATGTGTCGGTGGCATCGTCTAAAGTCTGCTCTGCTGTGGATGGTCCTAACTCAATAGTCTGTATATGGTAGTCTTCTGCTAGGATCTCACCCTCATATTTGTCTGCTGCCGGTGTAGCTATCTGTAGTTTTCGAGATCCAGTCTCATCTCGAATCATCTTGGACATCTTTGTAGCCTTCTTCTTCTCTGTTGTCATATGTGAACGTCCCACGAGGCTCTCTAAATCAATTGCACTGTCCTCGTCCTCAATTACGATCACCTTAGTCAATCTTTCCTTCAACCAATCTGGGATATTTGATCTTGTCTCTTGAACTTGAATTTCTTTATGTACTATTTCTTCTTGTCTGGGAGGAGATGTTACTTCATTATCATCTTCTAAATCATAGTCTTGGAGGGATCCATCTGACGAAACATGCTGCACCTGTCCTTCCTCCTGTCTATCATTCTGTACCATCGATTCCATGGATTCTTCCACTCGAACTGTTCTATCTTCTGGTCTGGAAGAAGTACCTGGTGTTTGATCTTTGTTGGCACCTTGCTTTTTCTTGGAAGACTCTTTCTTTTCTGATCTTTCCTTTCTCTTCGAACCTCTTGAATGGAGATTGCCCTCACTGGCACATCGAAGGTTACCTTCACCTGAATTCCTAGGATTAGGATTGCCTTCACTAACACTGGCTCCACCTTCGGCTGGCTTTTCTTCCAAAGTAAAAGACATGGCTATGCCCTGTTCTCTCAACTTCTGATGCTGAACGTCTACCCATCTGCGAGTACAAGACAAGACTGGTGCCATCAAATCATCTAAATCCACGGCCTCGGGCTCATTCCAATTCAAACTTATTGTTTTGCTTTCTCTATCATATGAAGATTGGATGTGCCTGCCGTTGTCCTGAGCTTGGTCGGCTACTCTGTAAATCTTACATTTCCTGATGAAATCCAAAGGCAATCTAGAATGTATCTTTCGTTTCACTTCGAGATCATCTAGGAGATTCATCATAAAATCTTCAATTTGGTACTCATGTATAAATCTTCTACCGACCGTCTCCTCTAAATGTCCATGTGGATCAAAACTATTCCTCCAAGCAAAAGATGAAAAAGGATACAAGGCTAACTCCTTCTCTGCGTCATCCATGGCTAAGACATTAGGACATACCTCAACTGAATTACCCAAAATAATAGGTACCTGAACTCCATTCTGATGTCTGTGTCTGAATGCCTTCACATATGCTGCCAACTGCCTTGTTACTTCAAGTAACACAATTCTATCTGTCGGGTACCTCGGCAACATGTATGGAGGTAAAGGATATCCATACACTCTAATGTAAGTGAACTTGGGAAACTGAATGAACCAAGCACCGTACCTCTTGATGAATTCCTGGGCATCCTGAGATAATCTGTTGTGAATCCCTCCTTGCAACGTCCTTGTGATGTTCATCGTGAAAGTATCATTGATTAACTTGTAGTTCTTCCCTGGTGGATGATGCAAGTAGGTATAGGATTCACAAACTCTGACCTCGCCAGGTCCTCTTCCAATCACTCCTCTGTGAGGTAGTCCTGCGTACTCAACGCTCCTGATTAAGGCATAGATGACGTATGAACTCATGTGGAAGGACTTAGTAGCCCTGAGTCTTCTCAACTGTACGTCCAAGCAATGGCTAATTATCCTAGCCCAATGTATTGTACCCTTTCCTTGAACAATCACCTGGATGAAGTAAAACATCCATTTCTCAAAATAGAAGGCATGAGGTGCTCCTGTAACTCTGTTGAGCATGGTAATCAAATCTCTGTACTCCTCCTGGAAATCAATCCTGTGTGGTGTGTTCGGTACTTTGCTCAGACGGGGACGACTCTTAAGTAGCCAGTTCTTGTTGATTATGCTTAGGCAAGCATCTGGATCATCATCGTACACTGATCTGGCTCCTTCAATGCTCTTGTATATCATGTCCCTGTGCTCTGGAAGATGGAAGGCTTCACTTATGGCTTCCTCTGAAAGGTACGCCAAAGTGTTTCCCTCATTGGACACAATTGTCCTGGACTGCGGATTGTAATGACGGGCACACTCGATCATCAATTCGTGGCACTGAATAGCTGGAGGAAAACCGGCCGCCTTAATGATGCCACTCTCTATTATTCTCCGGGCGACAGGTGATGGCTTGCCGATGTAAGGGACCTCCCGGAACTTCTTTGTGCTAAAGTTCCCCAAGTTGGTATCTCCAATGTTGCTCCACTTCGACACGATCTTGGTCTCCACCTCTTCGGTCTTCTGATCTTCTTTCATGAGAGCTGAGCGACTAGTGGATGCTCCCGCCTTTGGGGTTGCCATACCTACACAACATTTCATTATAAGAAATAGATTTTGCAATAAATAACGTAAATAAGAGAGATAAATTTTAGGAAACCTCATGATAAGTCTCTAGAGTCATCATTTCCTAAAATACAACGATTGAGCCAAGAGAAATCCAAGAATCAAAACCTCAAAATTTGAAATATGACGATGAAGGAATAAAGCAATAACAATTAAATCGCCATACCTCGATAGAGAGCTAACTCTAGAATGCAAAAAACAAAATTTGCCTAGGCAAAATTTGAGGTATAAAGTAATCTTCAATATGATCTCCTCAAAATTGACTTCGCCACCTCCGGAGAGAACGTGATCTTCAATTATCGCCTTGGACGTGGTCTCAAATGGATCTTCAAATTCGCCTTGGTGTGGTCTTCAAATTTGCACCATCCTTGGTCTTCAACGTAATTCGCACTCTATACTTGATGATATTAGCGCCACCCTTGGTTTGAAATCGCACCACCTTTTGATAACTAAGCGCGCCACCCTTGGATGAATGAAACTCGCACTATATTCGCCTCTTTCAATTCGCATGAAGGAAGGTAAAATAATGATGTAGAAAATGATAATTCCACTCCCCTTATATAGCGCGTTCATCCTTCCCCCCTTAGGCCGACTTGATAAAAATAAAACCATTTTTTAAATGATTTGCAATGAAATGACAAGGCCGACTTGCCTAATTGAGCGCTCAAATCGATTTTTTTATTAATTAATTAATTAATTATTAATGCCTTGCGTTTTTTAATTTGCAAATTTCGATTCTAACAAAGGCAAAATAATTAATAAATGTTTAACGCCATATTAAATGCTAAATAAATAAGATTTTCAAATTTTAAATCGATTTAGCATTTAAGGAAATTTGAATTGTTTAATTTGGCGCCAAAAATATGAAAATAAAGGGACGTACCTCATCGCCCTGGTCCCTTGGAGAGGGACAGGAGCGATCCATGATTTTGGTCTTGATTCTTGCGTTTTCAACGTCCAACTCCTTCATTTCCACGTTCCAAATCGATCATCTGGTGGTCCTTCGAATTTGAATTTCTTTCTTGTGCGAGCAAGTGCATCTTATGACCATTATCGCCCTGGTCCCTTGGAGAGGGACAGGAGCGATCCTAAGGTTTTTGCTTGAAATTCTCCATTTTGATACGATCCTTTCCTTGTATCATCTTCCAAATGCCATTTAAAACCTTGTGCGTCCTTGTCTTAACGTGATTTTCAAAGAATATCATGTGTTTTGCCTAACATCGCCCTTGTCCCTTGGAGAGGGACAGGAGCGATCTCCATGTCTTCACGTTCATCTTGTATCTTTTGACCTTCGAATTTCCATTGTAAGGCGAATAACGTCTATGCTCATTCCTTTCGCGCTTATTCCATTTATCTTCATTATGTGTTTGGACGTATTAAAGGGACCATCGCCCTTGTCCCTTGGAGAGGGACAGGAGCGATCCACGTTTTCTCCTTGACCTTGGCAACTTTACACTTTGATCTCCTTTGCGATGTCCTTCAAACGTCGTCCTTCGCACTTCCTAACCTCGCTTCGCTTTGATCTTTGAAGGAACGTGAGTGTTTTTGATAGTATCGCCTTGGTCCTTGTCCAAAGGACAGGAGCGATATGGGGCTTTTACATTATTTGGCGATGTTTGGACGTTCAAACCCTTGCGAATTATCTTCAAACGATGTCTTGGAGCATATGTTATCTTAGGGCGTCTTGACTTAGCTTGATCTTGAAGCAAAACAAGGAATCCAAAGCAAATCGCCCTGGTCCCTTGGAGAGGGACAGGAGCGATATGGTTCCTAGGTCCATTTTGGTGATTATTTAACGTTTGAAATCTTCATGCATCACCTTTCTACCTTTCCGTGGACCCTCTAAGACCTTGCGAAATCTTGTCCTTACGTAAATCTTGCTCAAAATGATCAATACATCTAACATCGCCCTGGTCCCTTCCTGAGGGACAGGAGCGATCTATGTTATATGGTGTCAATTTCTTCATTTTAACGTCCCTTGAGTGTTTGCGCATGATGAAGATGCCTTGAAATGTCCCTCGCCACCTTGTCTTGACTTGTGTCGACCTTGAACTTGCGTGGGGAGTATTATCATCATTGTATCACCCTGGTCCCTTGGAGAGGGACAGGAGCGATCCTTCCCTTGTGGCCACTATCTCACTTTGCCAGGTTCCAAGTTTATATTCAACGGACTCGTCCTTCTTCACTCTATTCGTCCATGCCTTGACATCATTTGTAACTTTGCAAGAAAAGCAATTATATCAAAAATCGCTCTGGTCCCTTCCTGAGGGACAGGAGCGAACTAGGCATTTAACACTGTTATGGACGTCCCAAAAATCTTCAATTTATATTCAACGCATTCATCTCATGTTCTCCTTTGTTTTTGAACGTAAACTTGCCTTGACCCTTGTCTGGATTTTGCAAAATGAAGGAAATCGCTCTGGTCCCTGGGAGAGGGACGAGAGCTACAAGGTACTTCGCCCTGGTCCCTTGGAGAGGGACAGGAGCGATTTGGTCAATATAGGTCATTCTCCTTCGTTTTTGCATCTCAAATTATATTCATTTGGCAAAGTATCTTCCTTCGGACCCTTTCAAATTGTTAAGTTTTCAAAATCTTGCAAGGACAAGACGAAATTTAAATTGTAGCTCCGGTCCTTCACTGAGGGACAGGAGCGATTTTCCTCCTGGAGGCATTTCTGTGCTCATAAAAATCTTCAATTTATATTCAATAGAAAGATCTCGTCGTTCTCCATCACTTCAAACGTAAAATTTGTCTGGACTCTGCAAGGATGATGAGATATTTGAAAATGAGCTCCCGTCCTTCACTGAGGGACAGGAGCGATTTTGCTCCTACAAGCCAAAATAACAAGATTTTTCACATTTTAACACTTCATGAGGCGAAAATAAATCAATTCCAATGCCCAGGATCAAAATTCAAAAAAGTCAAAATTTGGTCAAAATATTCAATCGAACAGAAATTCATATTGGCGGTCAACACTTAGACAAATTTAAGCTCTGCATGAACATTCCAATTGAAAATTAGACCATTTTGGCTAAATCATTGCATTCAAAATTTGCATTCTAGAAAAGAAGCTCAAAAGCTCTCAAAAAACGACTGGATTTTGGCTTGAAAAGGCAAAATTTAAAACCCTAAGGCTTGGCCCTAAATCCAGACGACCAACTAACTAACAAAACCCTAAAAACGAAAGCGAAAACGAGCGAAAAACAAGCAAAAAGAGGGGGTCCCCATTTGCGATGGGGCGATGTGTGAAATGGTCACAACAGTAAGTCCCCATGCAGCTGCTTAGCTTATTTTGGCTGACACTCACTGCTCAACTTCTTAAGGAATTATTTGTGGAGCTAGTGGCTCAATGAATATTTAATATTTTTGCTTATTTTTAAACAAGAATCTTAAATTTATATTAATAGTGTTAATAACAATTTGTGTAGTTAAAATTTAGAAGAAAAAATTGGAGACAAGTGTTCAAAAAGAAGGAAAGAAATTTGTGGAGCCATGTGGCATTTTTGGCAATATGTAGTTGCTGCTTATCTACAGACCCTTGTTTTTTCCAAGCTCGTTTTCAATTCCTAGACAGTAGCTACTCCATCAAAATAGGGAAGAACTCCAGATTATCCTTTTTCCCATAATTAAATATTTGCATGAGAAATTTGCAGAGCCATGTCGCATTTTTGGCAATATGTAGTTGCTGCTTATTTCCAGCCCCTCCTTTTTTCCAAGCTCCTTTTCAATTCCTAGACAGTAGCTACTCCATCAAAATAGGGAAGAACTCCAGATTATCCTCTTCCCATAATTAAATATTTGCATGAGAACACTTGAGCTACTCAAATTTAAGTAAAAAACACACTTAAGCAGCAGCATAAGGGCATATGGTTATTCCAAAAGTTCAAACTGTGACTCCCAAAATAACCCCAATTAGATCCCTGCAAAAGCACCACCCCCACTTAAATAACAAGCAACAATTGCCTTTTAGGTTGCTCTAGCTCCAGTCTATCAAAACCCTCACAATCGCCTGCAAAGCTTTTGTTCTCTATGCTGTTACAGCTGGGGCTTTGAAGGGAAAGAAATTTTATATCATAAACATAGTCAACTCAGCAACTTTAAAAAAAGGGTAAAATTAAAAAAAACACTTGCAATTTAACATCATTGACACTGAATAGATAACTGACAAAAACTCGAGATGTCTTCATGCAAAATTTCGTACATGTGACATCATCTCCAGCCACAACTTCAACTTACAAAAGACTGATGAACCAGGTATTTCTACTGTCTGGTGTCAACCGTTTCCACCAATTTGGAAAGGCTGGAAATTATGAATGCATACAAAGAGGAAGACACACTTTGTACAAGAAATGGGCCTGCTTTACCTGGTCAATTAATTCCTCTATTGGATGAGTCTAAATTAATGTCCCGGTTTTCACCGGAAATGGCACTTTGCAAACCCATACAACAATAGAGATAAGCATCACAAACCACAAAGAACATGTTATTTGCATTGCATCAATATGCATAAGTTTGAATTATAATTTCATGGAACACAATTGTTGTAGGATATACACAAAATGACTTTTCTTAAGATCACATTGGATATTTAACCAAATGAAATTAATAGGTATAAAGCCAAACTATGCAATTCTTGAGAGTGCAAATAATTAATACACATAGAGATGGCAAGTTTATGTACTGTATCACCTTTCTCACCAAGCAACATATAATTTTTCAGAGCCCCGTAACTTTGTAGTAGTATTGCTATTTGCTAAGGAAAAAAATAAATAAGTATTGTGGGCTACAACTACCTTATTCCTGGTACTAATTTGTTTACTTCTTAATACAATAAATTTTCAACATCAAAATAGTAAAATACAAAATAAAAATTTGAATTTTTTAATCATTTATAATTTATGAATATAATAGACTCTGTTCAGTAGAATGATTCGTATTGTTTAATGCATTATCTGTGTGCCAAAAATAATATTATTAATATAATCAAGTTTAGATCAGGGATTTAGATTTTTTTTTAAATATTTCAATATTATATCATTAACAAAAGTTAAGATTGCCAATAACAGAGATGAACTATTTGTCAGTCTGAAGTTAGACTTGACAAGTAGGAACCTATCCTCACCATCATAAGCCACTTCACTGAACCCAATTTCAATTAGTAAGAAAATTAATAATATTTAATATAAGGAATCTAGACCTGTCTGGAGCTTCAAATTGAAAAGACTAATTTCTTGAATGGATAGACACTTTGACTTTGACTAAAATTGGATTAGAATTAGATCAGAGACAAATGAAAGGAAAAAAACTGATATTCTTGAAACACCATATCAATATCATAAATTGGATCAAAAGACAGTCAGGAGGAATTTGGAGCATTTGAGGTACAGATATGGGGCGCAGGCAGATATGCCATTCTAAATTGTGCTTGGGAGTACATGCATAATGGTAAATCTACACACACATATATATATACACAACCCCACACACATAATCGTGTGCATATGTGTGTGTGTGTGCATTCAACAGACAATGGGGATACATAAACAGGGATGGGATCTGTCACTGTATCTGAGTTTCCTGTTGATATTGGAACAGAAGAAACATTACCTAGAATAAAATCGAGACAATTTTAAAGCCACATATAAGAGCAAGAAGCTTGCATCTTTTACCTGGCACGGAAGGTGTCAGAATTCCGGTCATATTCCAGAATTGCATCGTAGCATGCCTCAAAACCAGCATGGCCCTGCTGGAAAACAAGAAAAAGTCATTAGTGCAAAGCAAGGTCACCTTTAAAGCATCTAGAAAATCAATAATCTGAAATGAGATAATCTGAAATGAGTTATCGATTTCATAAAAAGCTAAATATATCTGTAAAATCTGAAACACAGATTACCATGGCACACATGATTGTAAATCTGAAATGCATTTGATCAACAAAGGTTAAGAAAACATGTAAAAAAGAATCACAAAAAGAAAAGCATACAGTAAGTAATAGATATGAATGACTTAGATAAACAGTATGAAATTAAGAAATTAAAACACTTGATAACTTTAGAAAACAGAAAAACTAATGTACAAAATCAAATTGCTGCAAGAAGTCCATCTGACTGTGATCTAGAAATCGGATGAAGCACTAATCAGGAATCATCTAGATTCAAAATCCTGTGAATGATGGTTATGGCAGAGGAATTTGCATCCATGTGGAAGGCTAGCTTCTCACTGGGGAGCAGAAGGCAATTATTACAGGGATTGCATGTTCTAAGCATATCAGATAGTATCTCTCACCAAAGCACATTTCAATATGCTTTAGACAACCTTCAGACAGAGCAAAATGGAGCCTGTGAATGGTTTGATACAAGATTAAAGCATAATGAAACAGGTCCATGAGCTATTTCTATGAAGACAAATCATGAAAAATAGAAGATAAATCTGATCTTCAGGTAAGTTGTTCATTGGTGAGTTCAATAGGTTTTCCTACAGTCCAACAAGATTCCAATCAAAGTGGGATCTGCTTGCCACACTAACATGTGCCTCAATGGGAGGAGCGGGATGGAGCGGAATGGATCGGAGCGAAAAGGAGCGGGAATCCCAAATTTCAAACTGGGAAATGGCGGAATTTCTGGGAACGGTGGATTTCCTGGAAACTGTTGTTCCCCTGGGATCGAATCTGGCACGCAGGCAAAAGGTCAGACTTCTCAAGGGTCAGAAGAGGACAAGGAAACAGCAAAACCAGGAGAAGAAAAAGATTCGATCCTCGGGGACCCACACGACAGAGGAAAATGGAAAAAATGGTCCTCGCTCTTTGGAGTGAAGCCACTGGTTAAATCTGGGCTGCCGGAAGTTACGAACATCTCAGACCCCGTCTCTGGTCTGGTTGCTATTTCCGTTCCGAACAAAGTGGTCGATATGACTGTAGCTAGCCTATCGATGACCTTAGTGGGACGATTCTCTGGCTTTAGGCCCAACATTGATGATGTTAGGAATTTCATAAGGAGAAAATGGATGGTAAAAGGACAAGTGGAAGTGGCGGCGCTGCCTAGAGGGTTTTTTACCTTCGCCTTCAACTCTGAAGAAGACATGAACAAAGCTCTCTGCGAAGGCCCCTGGATGTTTGGCAAGTCTTCCCTGGCTCTCCAGAAATGGGCCCCGAATCTCATCCTGGATGAATCCTTCTTCGTTTCTGCGTCAGTATGGACACGCCTCCCGGGTCTCCCGCTCGAATACTAGAACGAGGAAGTTTTCAAGGGCATTGCGAAATCCTTTGGAGAACTCTTATCGATTGACCCGATGACGGCGGCTAAATCAAGGTTAGTCTTTGCTCGCATTTGCGTAAATGTTAACCAAATGACAGATATGCCTCAATCCATAGATATCATCTCCAAACTAGGAAAATGGTCCCAAGCTATTGAATATGAATCTCTACCATTTGCCTGTTTCCACTGCAAAAAATCGGGGCATTGGGCAAAATCTTGTCTGCTCAAGAAAGGCAAGGAACCTAAGACAGATAGTATCTCTAAGAACAAAAAGATCTGGCAAACGACAAACAAAAAAGTAAATTCATCAATATCCGAGAGTAATCAAAAAAAGGATGCAACGGAACATATGAATGAAGTCAAGAGGACTGGGAGTAGCAGCAATGATAAACAGGATTGTGTTTGCTCCAACGACCTACCAGAGAGATCCAAAGAAGCAGAGCTAGGAACTGAGTTGATCAACAAAGAAAGCCCAGTAGCCCAGGAGAATGAAACTGTAAACCAGGAGAAGGATGAATCTATTCCGGACCTGAAGGACGGATCAGCTAGCCAGGAGAAGGAAGAACCATTTCCAGCCTCTTCACTCCCTAAATCAGCTGACTCAAACTTTAATGACTTTAATGAAGCCCAAGAACCTTCCGATTCTGAGCCCTTATTGCTCTTAACTAATGGAAGCCCAAAGCCTCTCCAATGTAAAACCCCTTCCCAAAGTGTGATTATGTTGGATGAAACCTTCCGGATTCCCGGGTCGAGAGAAGGAAAATTGAACAAGGAGGATCTCAAGGAAGGAATCTCAACTAGAAGCAAGATTAAGAAAAAGGCAGATGTTGGAAGCCAAAATAAAAAGCAGGGAAGGCCATCCCTAAAACATCAAAGGGAACAGGAAAGCTGGAAGAACCGTGCTGATGGAACACAGTGTTCCATCGAGTCAGCCCTATCCCCAGTTAAAATATGAAGATTATATCCTGGAATATCAGAGGGCTAAACGCCCCCCATAAGCAGGATGTGTTACGAAACGTCATCAGAGATCATAAACCAGATGTGGTCCTTGTTCAGGAAACCAAGATGTCTAAAGAAAAAGTTGAAAGGATCAGAATTTTCAAAGAAAACGGAGTTATAGGAACTAACTCGGAGGGTGCCTCTGGAGGAACTGCGATCTTTTGGAACAAAAATACCATAATAGGAAAGGAAATCATTTCTGCCTTTAATAGGAACTCAATTTTGCTCGAGCATACTAAGGACAACTTTGTTTGGGTGTTATCTAATGTCTACGCTCCTAACTCTAAATCCGGGAGAGCTAAATTCTGGAAAAGCCTTGCGGCTGACAGACTCCAGTTTGCTGATCAAAGCTGGATTATCATGGGAGACTTCAATACCCTGCTCAGAGACGAAGATAAGATGGGAAGAATCCCCTTACATCTCGATGGAAAACAAGACCTTATGGATTTCATTAATGACCAAGCTCTCATTGATGTTGATCTCCAGGGCATCAATTACACCTAGACCAATAGAAGAACCGGAGCTGATTTGATTCAAGTCAGGCTTGACAGATCCTTAATTTCTCCTGACTGGCTTTCTAAGTATAGCTGTTCCCTTGGTTCTGTTATCAAAATCGGTTCAAATCAGTTCCCTATCTCTTTTTCTGCCAACTCTTTTTCGGCTAAGAGAAATTTCCCTTTCAGATTTGAAAAAGCTTGGCTCTCCCACCCTTCTCTGGAAGCTTGCATTACTGAATGGTGGAACTCTGATGTGGAGGGTAAGGCTCTTTTCAGAATTGCTAAAAAGCTCAACATCATAAAAGCCAAAATTAAAATCTGGAACAAGGAGATCTTTGAGGACATATTCAAGAACAAAACTCAAGTTAAAGTCGATCTAAAGCTTGTTCAGGATAGAATCCAAGAGATGGGGTTGTCCGAAGAACTTAGGACGGCTGAAAATGATCCGTTATCTAAATACCACTCCATCATTTCTAACGAAGAGACTTTCTGGAGACAAAGATCTAGAGCTCTATTCCTGAAGGAAGGCGATAAAAACACTCCCTTCTTTCACTTAACCGCCCTTAAGCACAGGGCAGCCAATAGAATATCCAGACTTACTTGCAATAAAGGTGTCCTAACAGAGGATTGCGAAATCAGAAAGGAAGCTCTCGAACATTTTAGCACCTTGCTGGGTGAAGTGGACAACCTAGACCACAGTAAGCAAAACACTCTTTTACAAGCCATTCCTTCTATCCTTTCGGAAGCTAACAATCGCCTCTTATCCCGTATTCCTTCTAATCCTAAAATCAGAAAGGCGGTGTTTTCCTTTCAGGGTGATAAATCCCCTGGCCCAGACGGTTTTCCCATGTTTTTCTTCCAAAAATTCTGGCACATTGTGGAGGCGGACATATGCAATGGTGTTAAGGAATTCTTTGGCTCCAGAAGACTTCTTAAGGAACTGAATGCCACTTTCATTGTTCTTATCCCGAAGATACCCGGAGCTGATTCTCTCAACAAGTTTAGACCTATCAGCTTATGCAACTCTGTCTACAAGACCCTTTCCAAGGTTTTGACTTCCAGGTTGCTTGATGTGCTCCCAAGGATTATCTCTATCCAACAGAATGGCTTTGTCCCCGGAAGACAGATTTTGGACTCCATTATCTCTGTTCACGAAAATATCCACTCCCTGAAAGTGGCGAGTAAACAGGGATTCTTCCTTAAGTTAGACATGGCAAAAGCTTTTGATAGAATAAACTGGCAGTTTCTCCTCAGGATTATGGAATCGTTTGATTTTGGTGACAAAGTTATCCAGCTCTGTTCTCAACTCATGGGAACTTCCTCCTCTGCTGTTATTGTCAAAGGTTCCCCGTCTAATTTCTTCAAAAGCTCCAGAGGTCTCAGACAGGGAGACCCCATCTCCCCCATCCTGTTTACTATTCTTGCCGAATGCCTGGGCAGATTCATCCTTAAAAATGTGGAAGAAGGCAATCTTAAGGGTTTGAAACCCTCTTCTTCCAACGTTGTTTGCTCTCATGAACAATTTGTTGATGACTCTATTACCATGGGGGAAGCCACCATCTTGGAAGCCAAAAACATGAAAATAATTCTGAATACCTATGAATCGGCCTCTGGTCAAAAAATCAATTGGGATAAAAGCTCTTTGTTTTTCATTAACACCCCGGCCCAAAGGCAAATTAGGATTGGCAGGATTCTTGGTTATAACATTTCTGAGTTTCCTTCTACCTATTTGGGGCTTCCTCTCTGTCTCAAGCCTGAGGATTCCTTCTGGAATAAGTTAATTGACAGACTCAACCTGAAACTTGCTGGCTGGAAAGGGGTTGTTCTCAGTCAAGCTAGTAAAGTCACTCTGCTCAAAGCCACTCTCCAAAATCTTCCTGTGTATGCTCTTAGCTTGTTCAAAATCCCCTCTAAGTTTGTAGAAGCTATTGAAAGAATCCAAAAAAAGTTCCTTTGGTCGAGAGTGGAAGCTAAAAACAGAATCCCCCTTATAGCCTGGAATGACATTTGTACCCCTAAGGCCTTAGGTGGGCTAGGCTTAAGGAGTATTAGCTCCATGAATAAAGCTTTATTAGCCAAACAAATCTAGAGACTCAAAGGGGAGGAAAGAGAATGGAACTCTATTTGGAAAAACAAATACCTCTATATGCAACCTTCTAAGGAAGAATTCTTTGACAATTCTTTCTCTATTGATAGATCTGCCATTTGGAATGCAGTGCAATCTGCTAAAGGCTGGGCAACTGCTGGCAGAACCTGGAACCTTGGGGATGGGAGGAAAATTAGATTTTGGGAAGATAGATGGATCCTGGATAAACCTCTGGAGGATATCCTTATAATCAAATATTGGAAAGACAGCTTCAAATGCAGGTATGGTGAAATGGTTAGAGATTACTCGAATAACAGGGACTGGATTGACTTTAGCCAGCAGAGCCCGGATCTCAAGTTCCTTCAGATTGCTCTTTCTACTAAAATCCCTAGAGACAACAAAGATCACATTCTAATATGGGGGAAAACTATGGATGGGAAATACTCTGTTTCCTCTGCTGTAGCTATTCATAATGTCCCGGAGGAAGCCACCCCAATCTGGGCTAAAGTCTGGAATAAGAATTTAGTTCCCAAAATCAACATCTTCTTTTGGATTTTCATCCAAAATAAATTATTAACCTTGGATAATCTTCATAAAAGAGGCATCATTTTTCCTAACATGTGTTCTCTTTGTTGCAGGGAAGAAGAGACAGCTTGCCATATTCTCAATCAATGCTCTTTAGCCATAACATATGGAAAATCGTCCTGACCAGGTGGAACCTGAGCTGGTTCTTCCCGAATTCTCTCAGTAACACTTGGCTTCAATGGCATTGTCCTAACTCTAATCCTAAAATTGTGGAGATTTGGAGACTTACTCTACCAATTGTCATCTGGAATATCTGGAAAGAGCGAAACAACAAGATTTTCAGAGATAAAAGGGCTACTCCTGAAGTGGTTGCTGACAAAATCTATAGGAGTATTTTTGAATGCCTATATGGCACTGATCAGGGAATTGCTACTAAAGAGGATTTCAAAGACAGATGGAACCTTTCCACCACCACTATTAGTAAGGAGAAAGGCAGAGAAGGTCTTGTCTAGTGTTTCCCCCCACAGGGATGGATTAAGGCCAACTTCGATGGGGCTTCTAAAGGAAATCCGGGTAAAGCTGGATATGGGGGCATAATCAGGAATTTTGCTGGAAGTTGCCTTAAGGCGGTGGCTGGTCCTCTGGGAAATCAAACTAGCCATTTTGCTGAAGCCTCCGCTGCCCTGCATACTTTAATTATAGCCAAAAATCTCAATTATGATAAAATTTGGCTTGAGGGGGATTCTCTTAACATTATTAAGTGCTTAAAGGGGGAATCGAAGCCTTCTTGGTCCATTGAAAATATCATCATGAAAGCTAGAAAGATTATCGCCAGTTTCAAAGAAATTATTATACGACATGCCTATAGAGAGCAAAACAATGTTGCTGACTGTTTAGCGAATGCAGGGGTTAATTCTGACGTTCAAATGATTTGGCACGAGGATGATCTCAATTTAAACATTAAAGAGATCCTCAGAAAGGACCGTTATACGGGGAGAGAAGGACAAGTAAATCATGACAAGTAAAAAGCACCACTCGCGCCTCGCTGGAAAGGCCATCATTGCCTGGCACCGCGGCAGATCTCCCACTATTTCCAAAAAATTGCCGCACGCTTTGTGGGTTACTCAGGGCGATAATTTGAGTTGCAAAGGGAAAGAAATTCTAAATTTGCAGAGAAACAGAGTCGACATCCTGCATCCGAAAATGGGAGGAGATCTAAGACGCGAAGAACCTGACAACACGTCGACCTGGAAAGAAATGCCTAAAGTCTGGGCAAAGCTGGAGAAGGGCAATCTCACCAGCTTCATGGAAAAGCTTGAGGACTACGACAAAGGTAGGGTCAACCTCGTTGTTTCCAAGATTTCTGAAAACTGGTCTAATGGCTCTTTTAAACTTTACGGAGTTAAATTTAAGTTGGATGCTGGGCTTATTTCTACTGTAACTGGTATGCCCCACTCCAGACTCAACTTCTTTCGAGACCTCAAGGTCTCCAACAATGTTGTTACCCTGTTCCCGCGTAAAGAGAAAGAGTGGGCCAAAATCGGCAAGGCTACTGGGGGCTACTATGATGCTGCAAACATCAAGAAGTTGTGGGGCTGGGTCCTGAATGCCATCATGGAGTATATTACGGTTGAAGGCCGCTACTCCAGGGCCCACACTTACCACTTCATGCTCTTGAACCATTTCAGACATGACAAAAAAGTGTCTTTGCCCTACTACCTTTTTCGATCCCTCTCCAGGTCCCTGAACAAGCACATGACGAACCCTTCCAGCCCGATTCTCCACTGCAGGCTCCTGCTGCTCATCTATGAGCATTGCAAAACCCTCGCTCTGCAAGAAAATAAGCGGATTTCCGCCTCCCCTGGTAAAAGGAGGATGGAAGAGGGAGACACTAGCAAGGAGAAGGCGTCATCCAGCAAGAAAAGGAAAAGCTCCCCCGAGCTGGAAACTGAGGACATTGTCAAGGAAAGCAGTGGTATGGAGACAGACGACTCTAACAGAGAAGACAGTTGGAAGGAAGAGGAACTGGGCGACGAGGAAGAAAGTGGAGATTTCGTGCCTGGTCAAGATAGCCCTATTCCAAGTGATCACCCTGGTAAGGACATTAGCCATCTGATGGAAGAGACAGCACCCAAGGATAATGAGGAAACCGAAATTAATTCTGAGAAGGAAACAAACAAATGCTCCGAGAAGAACCTGGCTAAAGAAGGGGATAGCAAGGCTAAGGATAGTGCTGGCGAGGGGCTTATCCTGGATAATCTCAAGAAGCTCTCAGAGGCCAGAATGAATTTCGACAGACGGACTTACGAAACCCTAAAAAACCTGGAGAAGCATGGGATAAATTCCGATAAAAAGAGGGAGGATGAAAACAGAGAGCATGCTAACTGAAAGCAGGAAATGGAGAATAAGGTAAAATCGCTAGAAGAGGGAAAAGAAGCGATGAAAAATCTGATGGGAATTATCCCAAGTATCCTCTCCGCTGTCACCAAAAACCTGGAAGACATTGCCAAGGTCTTTGACCATACTCCTAAACCGGTTGTGGACCTTGACCTGGAGGAGGAGACCATCCAGACTGGTAGTGTTGGTGATGCTACCCCAACGGGCGGAACTGCTAAGAGAACCAGGGCCAGTATCAAGAAAGTTGTGGCTGCTGCGGCCAAGGACCCTCCCAACCTCAAAGACAACATCAAAGAGCTGCAAGAAATTAGCAGCACCCTGGCTAAAGCCCTAGATAAAATCTGATCCCTGGACGACCTGCTGGCTTTTAGGGGCTTTTGTAGGCTTTTCTCGGTTTTCTGCTGGTTTTTTCCTTTTGTTCTATTTCTCTCTGTTTCTCGTGGCTTTGCTGTTTTAATCTTGTTTGTATAGGGTTTCGGGGTCCCTTCAAAACCTGCTTTTTCATTAATCAAAAACATGTGCCTCAATGGCAGGTGAATATATGAGATGAGGCCAGGTGCAAGTCCTAGGCAAGTGTGGCAATAGAAAGACCTTTATAACTGCCATCTAAGTTGATGTTAGGATCAGTACAAATAACAATTCTTTAGTGCATCTAAGCCAGTCTCATTCCTTTTCAAAATCTAGAAGAATGTATTATGTAATATATATCTTTAACAAATATGCAGTCGCATGAAATTTCCTTTTATTCCAAAGGGCCTACTGTACACCAAGACGAAACTCTAGCAAGTTGTACAGCAGCCAAGGGTCTTGTTTAAAGAACCCAAGCAGATCTAATTTACTCAATTAATGAGTCAAAGCATGCATTGAATGGGATCAAGCAGCAAGCTTTTTAAATGATGAAGAGCATCTTCATTAGACACTTCTCCCATGCTCCATTAGTTTGAATCTGCTCAGTATTTTTAGGATTTTGTTTTACTTAAAAGAGAAGTTTGTTCAACCATTCTGTTTTCGGTGGGAAATGTGAGAACTGCAAGCAACTATTTTCTATTTTTTATTTGAAGATCCCCCCTATGAGCTTGAACCAGCAGGTTCAGAATTTCTTAGAGAAGGGGGGGGATGATGAAGAACATCTTCATTAAAGGCTTCTTCCATGCTCCATTGGTTTTATTTTTTGCTCAGTAATTTTAAGATTTTGTTTTACTAAAAATAGCAGTTTGTTCAACTACTCTGTTAATGGTGGGAAACAAAGGAAAAGCATGTAATTATTTTCTATTTTTGGTTCCAAAAGTTTGTTTAGGCTTAAGACTCTGTGTTGTTGTAGGTGATAGGGGAATTGATGTCATTTGGTGGTTGGTTAGAGATAGCTTTTAGGTAAAAATGAAGATCCATGTTCGAGGCAGATGCTAAATGGAAGAAGGAAAAAGCTGTAAGTTTTTTCTAACCATGTTAATGATGTTTTATCACTGTGTTTAAGTTGTCTTACCCGACTACTCAGAAAGTAAAAAAAGGTCTTTCTGCAACTTCGTTGGACATTTTGAATGTGAATGTCCCTCTTTGTTTTTCATTCTAGTTTGAAACTGTTTATTTTGTCAGGCTAAAATGTAGAAACAGGGTATTATCTAGATTTCTAACCTACAGGTTCAGAGGAACTAATCTGGAGTGTTGAAACCGTCTGCGTCATTAAAAAACATATATTCCAAATCGGACAATTTAGAGAAATAAATGGTGAGTAAGACTAAAGTAAGTTTCACAAATCTATAAATTGAGATTTTCTGAAAACAATTACAGTATATTCAGGAACATTACTCTCACCTGGCGGAAAACCTGTCCAGGAAACCAGAACTCACCACATTCCAATTGCCAATACAAATTTACAAAGACTTCATTGGGTCTAATCACTGGCACAGCTTTAATCAACTTGCTTTCCAAAATCCATGAATCTCTCTGAAAAAGCAGGCGTCTCCAAAGATCAAATGCATTCATACCAGCAATTTTCCCCCAACGTTCTTTATACAGAGGCTCCCATATTTCATCTCTTCGGCACCTTTTTCTGAGATCTTTGGATGTTTGTGCTAATTGGCATAGATGATATGGAGAAAGCCGCCTTAGAATGCTTTCAAGCACAAACTCAGGGAGGTCAAGCAATGGGCAAGCTGAATTCGCTGAGTTATCCTTTGCACTCTTTGCCTGCTTTGATTTATTTCTCAGCAACATTTTTTCCACTAACCTGATCCAAATTTTCCACAAATGCATTCAGAATATCTTATAGAGGCACATATATAGAAAATTAAAGCCAATAAGGCCACCAATTAAAAAAAGAAACAGAGACAATCTCCCTCTTTTTCATCAACGCATATTAATAAGACAAAATACTCACAGTGCTACAAATTTTGGCAGCATCGACAAATCTAATCATGCAAACAGTCATCTCACATCTGTACTAATACAAAGTAGCCTATAAAAAATTTCACACCCTCATAAAAGCTTCATACTTAAATATCTCTGAAATTTACAGTTTTTCCTTAGCTTTCTCCCATTTCTTTTAAATTTTTAATCTATGTGCGGGTTTTGTGAAGTAAATGAACTGTTTAGACTGTTTCTTTCTTCAATTGTTGAGATATGATTTAATATTAAACAACTTGGACTAACAGGAGATCAGGCTTCCTTCATTCTTAGATTGAGGGATATCGTACCCATTGAAGGAGGGTGTAAAGTCTGTTGTACTCCAATTCCTTGCTAAAGAAGCATCATTGATAGGAGATCGTGTTGTTGAA
Source organism: Cryptomeria japonica (assembly GCF_030272615.1). Classification (NCBI taxonomy): domain Eukaryota; kingdom Viridiplantae; phylum Streptophyta; class Pinopsida; order Cupressales; family Cupressaceae; genus Cryptomeria; species Cryptomeria japonica. Next base: position 109,794,411 of record NC_081415.1, read on the forward strand.
GGGATCATAGTACTAAAGGGGGAAATATATCCCACTTCATCATGAGTGAAATTATAAGGATCAATATCAGCCTTTATTGTGTGAAGTTCATTGTTATATATGAATTTGATTGTGTGATAAAGGGTAGGAGGGATTGCTTTCATATATTATCTTAAGTTCTTTGCAATCTGAAGGGGTACGATATCCCTCAATCTAAGAATGAAGGAAGCATGATCTCCTATTAGTCCAAGTGAAGAGACCATTATTGGGGATCACATCCAATAAGTTGTTTTCTATGGTAAAACTTAGAAAAACCTGCATAGATCGTGGGGGTGGGCAAATTCCTCCCTGTTTCTCCTTATGAGATAAGATTGCATTAAAGTCTCCTCCAATGATGAAATTTCGTGCTTCTTCTTGTTGGAGTAACAGAGTCAGTTTGTCCCATAGGTCTTTCTTTTCCTGAGTGGGGATGGGGCCATAAACATTGAATACCGTAAAGGTCATGTCATAGCATGCTGCTTTCAACATTTTCCTTTAGCTCTTGAACATGTAAAGGACACAACTTCAGAAACGTGTAAACTTTAAAAGCAATTTAATGCATATTTATTGATATCATTTGGAGAGATAATTTCCAGTTAGTGCATTTTTTTGGCTTAGAATTCCTGATATATTTGATCAAACACTTCAAAAAATCCTCTTCAGACCACATCTGTTAGGTATGATTACACAAAAAAATTTACAAATAATGCCAAATTAATTGAAATTTTGACCATTCTTGGCAATTTCAAAAACTACTTGAAAGACCATCATACACTTTGGGTAGAACACCTAATATATTATTAATGGATTATTATTTTCAATCGTCAAAGCAAATAATAAAATTCCTTTGAATACTTCCGCTCTAATAAATTTTACTGAAACTTTTAGAATTTCGTGTACAAGGTTTCTAATAAATTATTGACCTTCAGTATATATTCAGCTAAAAGGTTTGACAAAGCGTAAATAAAAATAAATCACAATTTTTTTCTAAACTCATTCCAAACACGCAGATATTTTGACTAAGAATTCTATCCGACTAATTGCCATGAAGTTTCAGAAGACTTTTCTTCATTATTAGTGAGAATCCTTGCATGTGTGCTTAAAATATCGAAAAATTGTGTTCATGAAAGGGCCTAAAATATATGGCAGTCGGTTTTATTTCCAATTTCTTCCAAAGACAAAATAACCTTTCAGGCGATTAAACGTTTCTAAAGACAAAATTCGAGACATTTCAGGCAATTAACTGTCGCACGCATTGTAAAGGAAAAACAAATTATGTTTATAAAAACTAAAATCTAAAACACCAAATACTTCAAAAAAAATTCCGAACGACCTAAGAAAAAATATAGTTTTTGTTAAAAATTTAAATGGTTCAGCCTTGAACCTGCTAAATTAATCTCCGAATGTTCGGAAAGAAAGGAGTTAGCCTTTAGACAGAACCAGTAAGATTAACTCATACACACTCTCAAAAATAGATGGGAAGAATAAATTGAATCAGGAGAAGATCCTAAGATACATTTACATACACATGCAAACCTCGATGGGGAAAATTCATTGATTATCAACAGCCTAAGAAGCTTGTTGGATTGCATTACAATATCCAAGCTCATTACATTATAAAATTTCCTAGAAGGTTTCACCAAAAAAATCACAAATTTAGACTTACAAGGGCAAAAGACTGTGCAGAAGGCTCTAGATGGACTGATGCCAGAACACAACCGTCATGCCGAACATCCTTTGCCGCCTGATGAACCTCGTCCATCCATAATACATAATTGTCTTTGATATGAGCCGTCGCTAGTGTACAAACCATATCGATATCCCTGATAAAAAATTGGAGCCGGAAGACAAAATGTGTGGCAATATCTATATTCACATTGTGAAAACCCTCTCCTACCGTAAAATCATCGCCCATCATAGTGGCAAAAGTTTTTAAAATATCCCTAGCATTGAATGTGAAAATCTTACCCATCCATGAATTAGTGTTGTGGTCCGAGAAGGGCATCTCGCGCATGGCAGAATACACAACTTAACTCGAACCATCGTTAACATGGAAAAACTAGAAGGTAGAAAAAGAAGCTTGGTTGTGTCAATCTAATGACACGATTCTCGACTTGACTTACTCCTCCATCAGTACAAAGCAGTGATATGGTCACTATTCTGACTCTAAAACCTTCTAAAACCTTCAATTCATACTGTGGGTTGTTGATAATTTAAAAAATCATAGCCCTTTTTTTTTTCAAAATCAATGGTATATAATGATCAATAACTTGCGTGTTATTGACTCCGATTCTGTATTGCAGTTTTGGAGTCAGAATAGCTACAACCATTTACTAAATCCAGGTCTCGTGTGCTTTATGTCAAATCTTGTTTGTATGTTGATATGGACATACATTGCAAAGTGGATCACACTTTTGCAACTTGAAGTTCTAAAATTGGTTCACAAAAGATTTAAAGAAAGAAAATGTTTTGTCTATTTAAAGAAATTATAGTTGCAATTAGGAGAATGTTTATTGAGATCAACTAATCTAATGACAATGATAGAGTGATAAATTGCAATGTTACAGTTTAGGAACTATCCCTTCATTGATCTTTCATTTGAAAATGTATTGAGAAATTAAGAGTCATATTACTCCTAATGATTATAGATCGACACTCCCTATTGCTTACATTAATTACACTAGAGCTCGTGATAGTGCTTCTATAGATTCTATGATTGTAGATGTTATTAGTTTAATAGTGTTGTCAACAAAAAGGGATAAGAAGGGCTCTAGATATGGTCTTATGGATAGATCTATGGATGGAAGTAATTTTGATTGGAGTCATTTGGCTTTAAGCCGCTATGTTTGTTGTTTCTTTACTTCTTCCTCAACTACATGCTTTTGCATGAAATTTTTTTCAAATAACTCAACCTCCTCCCTTGCACTCAATTGTATCATTTTCTTCAACAACTTTGTGTCCTTCCAAGGACTAATCATTGCCCCAACTTCACAACAACTTACTTTAACATTTTTCTTTATCTTTCTACTTGCAAATGAACCTTATTCTCATCTTTACAAAATTCATTTTATTTTTATAAATATACGTCTTTTATTGATGTTGTAACTTCTTATTCATCTTTTCCCATTTTCTTCTCTTATTTCCACTATCTTATTGCTCTCCTCATTCTCCAGCATACCCTTCAATTAATTTTTCATAGCCATCAACATTCATACTCTTCTCTCAAGAACAAAAATTCCTAAAGCCCTTCCTAAGGAAAACCTCATACTCTTCTTCTTTCCCATCTTCAATTACACTTTCAACTCACACAATCTACAACTATCCTCTACCCCACAAAGATTTTGGAAGAAGTATCTCTCAAAACCCCCTCTACCCACTTTTTCATAATGGGGGAAATATACACCTTCTATCCAACTTTGATTTGTGTCGAAGGACGACCAACAATTTGCATACCACAAACTTAGGTCACAGTGCAAACTACCTCACATTCAATTATTTGTCTACACACTCGAGAACTCCTGATCTAATATGGTGTAATGCAAGGGTACTTGCCTGAACTCAACACACCATTGGGAATCAAAAAAATAAATACACAAGAAATTCAACAAAGGATACTCTCCCCCTTATATGCTAAATCAAATCAATTTCTCAATTTCCATGCGTAGGCTAACAAGTTGAATATCATTTTCATTTAACAAACCAATTCAAATATGTTAGTATAGAAGAGTATTTGGGTTCAAAGACCACTCATATAGTAGAAAAGGATATTAAAAAAGTCAGTCAAATCATCAAACAATAACACTCAACTTCCTTTAAAAACTTATTACTTAATAATTGCATTAACTACACAAAATAGATGCGACAACATTGTTTCAAATTTATTAACCAAAAGAAAATTAATTTTAGAGTACAATAAAACAAAGGTTTCAATACCTCATCTATAACAACATAGAATTTCATACATCACTCTTACAATCACATAAATATGGATTAGGAAAACATTCATTTAAGTATGCAACAACATTATAATGTAGGGTCATAAATCTTCAATTTTTTTCCCTGTATAACCTAATTTAATTCACCATGGGCCATAATCTACTTGCAAATATTTCTATTTAAATGCCTTCATGATTGATTGATCCTCACTTGAGTTTTTTTTGTAAATTTGATGTGTATTCTACTTGCAACTTCCTAACTTGCCTTAAAATTAGCTTTTTTCAACAAAATGGCCAAACATATAAAAAAATTGGCACATTAAAGGATGAATAAACTTCCTTTGGCATCAATCATGATTATATGGCACATCCTTCTACATTTCTAATACCCAAGTCATGAAAAACATTAAAATATATATTTATAATGCATTTCCAATACACATGTTGGTGCATAGAGGGTTTTGGAAGCTTCCAAAGAATTAAAACAACTAAACTAGCCTCAATACAAATTAAATAATATTTTTATAGGCCACTACATGTGCTTCATTACCAAAGTCAATAACTCTTGGTTGAAATGTCATAACAATAAATTATGCACAAGTTATGCTTTGAATGCTCTTACATAAACCCCATGCAAGATTCCTCATATTAATCTAAAATGTTCCACTAATTCCAATTTCATCATTTTAGTGGAAAAATAAAATAACAAAAATTAAATTATTCACCCAAATGATAACTTCAACAACAACCCTTGATTCCTTGTTTTAATTGAAAAATTTATTCATTGGGCTGCAAACACCAAATATAAACAAAACTAACAAAAACATTAAAATATTATTAGGTGATGGAAGATTTCCCCTACACCCCAAGATGCTCCTACATCATCTTTCCTTGAAGTGGGTTCCACCACTAACTTATATCTATAATTTTGACAAATAGTGCAACCTTATCAATCTACCATACTAACAATTTTGAAACATTGTGCACATAATTGATCTTGGAGATGATCAACAATTTAACTACATCAAAACTCCATTTTGTATTTCTCAACCCTTATTAAAATGGAAGATCCACTTTGTCCATTGACTAGCCAATAATGTAGTTAGAACAACTTTCTAGACTAACAATATTGTTAGCAAGTATCAAGGTGACATGTATCATAGAGTATAGTTTTCTTTGATTTATTTTTTTATCTACAAAAGGTATTGATAAAATTGGTCCCACCAATATCACCAACTTGTTGAGTTTTATCTAATAGTGTAATACATCTAAGTTATCTAACTTGCAACTTTGAAATATTGCACCAACTATTTAATCTTTTAGGTGAGATAATGATTTCCTTGCATTAAAAAAAAGTCATTGTAAAAAAATTCACAGTAGTGTCAATCCATTTTGTCAATGACTAGTGTAACAGTAAAAAGGTGTTAGACTAACAATATTTAACTATTGCATATCTCGTTGATTAATAGTGTGGGTCTGCTATTAAAAAAGAAACCTTGTGAATCCATTTTAAAATTTTACAATTTATACAAAATTTAAAATGTAACATAAAAAAAAAAATCTTGTAATGAATACTCACCCCAACCCAAAAAAGAAATAAAAATGGTTGGGTGGAGAAAATGGGAAAGAAGACAAAATATTGGTGTAAATAAATATTATCCCAAATGACAAATGGAGAGCGGAGATCTATAGTAAACAATATAATCAAATATTTATCATAAGAGAATTAAGTGTTCGTAGAGTTCCAAATAAATGTCCCATCCTTACTTATACATAAAACTCCTTATAACCAACTAAAATTCAACTCACTACAAATACATTATATCACAAAAAAAAATTAAAAAAATGGATTCACATGTAAACATTAAGACACTTTCATCCTTATTAATCTAGTAAAAGAAATCACCACACAAACAAAATCTCTTAACTTTTGACCACATTGTAGCATCAAAAATTGCACACCCCTACAACTTCATGCCACATGACACCTCTCCTTTAGTTTGATAAACAAAATACTTTAATTTTAATATGATCATATAATAATATGCTCAAATTAGCATAATTACCCAATTTTTGGCTTTTTAAGTGTGATTTTCTTAGACAAAAGCACTACACACTAACATATGTGTGGTGTGCTAGTGTCCCACAAAAATCCATGATTCAAATGACTATTGGAATATTATGTTCCCATGAATCTCATGGAGTAACATTCCATGTTGGAAAATTGTAACTTGCAAATATTTTTGGGACCTTCTATTTTAGAAAAAAGAATGGTTTTCCTTGGTAAGAAATAGGAATTCATTCATTCATTAATGCATACACTCTCCCTAATGCTCTACAACCTTTGAAGTTTTGATCACAATACAACATCCTTTTAGTTCTTGAATGTCATTTTCTTTATTGTGGGATTATTAGGTGTAATCTTATTGTAGCTTTGTAATTCTTCTGAGAATCTATTGTAACTTTGAGGTAGACTTCTCTCAGATTGCTTGCTTCTTTATCACTGTGGATTATTTCGCAAAGCTAGTACTTTGCTTATTATTGGTACCATTATACTATTGCTAATCCATTTTCTTTATCTGCCATTCCATGTGCTTAGATAAGTCTTTTATCACTTTTGTTATCACATCTTTTTATCAAAATCCAATCTAGTTGTTCGTGGAGGTGCAAATGTTAAAATAGGGGTTTGAATGAGTCAAGCCCCTAAATAGCCATCTAAACATTTTTTATCTTCTTTCTTGTGTGCAAATCACTTGAAATTCAAACAACAATAATCTAGTGATATTTAACCTTCACATCATTAATTCATTTTAATATAAATTATTTTGATATATACTTTTTCCCTTTCATTAAAAATTGTGTTTTCTAGTACCGTGATAGCTTTTAAGTTATGCATGCATAGACTTTTACTTCATTTTGTGACTTCCTATTTTCTATCTATACAAGATGATAGTGCTACACATTATAGTTCGTATGTAGCATAGGTTTCGGAGGCAAAGAGCTTGTTCAAGTCCTAGAAGCATCTTTAAAACATGTACATTATATTTTTGATATTATTAAGTGTTAATTCTATATACAAAAAAAGATATTATTATTAGTCTATTTAATTTTTTTTATTAAAAGCTATTGTAATTAATTTCATTTTCAATGTAAATTTGTATAAAAAAGATAGATCAATTATGTGTAAAACATCTAATTCATCTGAATATAATAAGTGACTTTGACTCTCAAGGAAAACACTTTCTTTTGTAAGAGTCATTTTTTTATTCATTACACACACATATAGTCAAAACACAATATATAACACATTTTACACATACATCTTAGATATGGGATTTAAAATTATAGATGATGAGGACACTGAGTTCTAAAACACTATCTTAATTATTCATTAATTGTCTTCAATTATATTGAACTTGTTAAAAATCACTAATAAAAATAATTTTAATAATTTCGTAACAAATAAAAAATCACTAAATTAATCATATTTGATAATATATTTGTAATGTTGGAAAAAGGTGAATGAATGAGATCTAGAGGAAAGCTTTTCTTCCCTCCAAAGAGAGATGAAAGTTTCACTTCGGATTCCCCTTCAAACACTTTTCATGCATTACATTAGAAGAGGGAGTAAAATACACTAGATTCAACCTCTAGAGAAAGAGATTGAATTTTGAGTGATAGTAAGTGAATCCCCTCTTCTGAGATTGAGATTACAATTGATTGAATTGTGTATTTATGACCAAGTGAAAAAGCATCAAAGATCTAATTATAACTCAAGATAGAAGTGTGGGATGAATCTGTGCACCTAGATCTAGCAATAATATGTTGAGACAAAGCCGCCCTACGAATTTGGGACAAAGTTGCCTGGACCATGGCGGGAGTGTACATGATCCTCTGAAAAGTTCGCGAAATGAAAATAGTTTTTTCGCCTCTGCAAATGGAGTCTGAATCCGAAAGTACAACTGCGCACCTACAACCTACACACAGAAAAGAGAGGGAAAGGTGTTGGGATTGGGGGTTTGCCTTCAGGTCAAACCCCAGTTTTGGAATTAACCAAATGATGAAAGAAAGTACTTGCAAGTAAATGTAAGTCACCTCAAGGGAGGTTGTAGATGGAATGTAGGTAAAATTGCTTGTGTAGAATTGAATGTTGGAATGAATCGCCTCTTCAATGGTTGAATCCTTGACTTGAATGCAACACCTAGCCTTGAAAGGAGACTTGAGAATGCTCAATGCTAGAAAGGAATGTTTGAATGCTCTTGAATGCTTGATCTCATGTAAACTTCCCACTCATCCAACCTATGCAAATGAGAGGACAAATGCAACTTATATACTTATCAATTAGGTTTAATTGACTGATTTTTCATCACAGACTAACACTAGGGGAGTTTTCCCGCTTAATGTGCAACCTCCAAGGCATAATTTGAAGGTTCCCGCCCCAAAATAGGGCAGGGGACAAGGGTGCCATGCCCCTATCTTGCCCTTTTTTCCAGGATAGGATGCAGTTTAGGCAGTGCACAGGGCAAGAAAGATGCAGTTCTCAGGTGTCAAGCAAGTCTTCGGTCTCCGATTAGGCCTAGGGATTTAGTTCACATGCATGAGGACCCTAATATGGTCAACAATTGCAAGGGTCGCAATTTCATGACACTACATTTAGCCCCCACTTTAGCAGGAGTATAAGCGTACACCAATAGTATCAATGAAGTACAAAGAAACAAGATTGAAAGACTTCTACCATGTTAAGGAGGCAAGATGCACCAAGCCCCCAGTGGACTTAGGATCTTACAACATCGATTGACAAAGTAAAAGGGCAGATCAAGAAGGGAAAACTGTGACTGCAAGTAGCAAGGTTCCCCTCACTATGAGTCACGAAAAAGAAACCAAGATTATGAAGCAAAGCCAAGTTCACTAAATAATTCTAAGTATCGAAAAGGAAAATATGGGCAGAGTGTATGCCCCCACGTTAAAGCGATCGTGTGCACCTTATCAGGAGCATTTGCTTTAAGGTAAGATACAACCAAGAGAGAGACAAGAGAGGGAGCACGTTATCATAAGGATTTAGCCCCCAAGTGAGAAATAAACCCAAGGATAATGAACACAAAACATAAAGCACAAGGTAGTTTTTCTTTCCTCAGGGTCAGTATGTTGTATGATAACTCATGTATATCATATATGTATATATATATAATAATCGTCATTCCCCAAAGAAAGGACACTACCTTAGAAGGGAAGAGATGATGTCTTTCAAGTCAACATGAAAGAGACCAAGAAAAGATCTCAATGCTTTGCATCATCCTCAAGTAGAAATTGAGGGAAAAATAGAAGAATCGGGATACATATAGAAGAATGGTCACAAAAGAGCAAGAAAGGAGAGAGAGAGAGAGAGAGAGAGAGAGAGAGAGAGAGAGAGAGAGAGAGAGAGAGAGAGAGAGAGAGAAGAGAGAGAGAGAGAGAATCTATCATGCTAATATTGCTAATCTAGCACGACATCTGTCTCCCGATCTTGTTGAGCACTATTTCAAGAAGAAGAGCAACATGCTAGAGGAGCGACATCGAGCATAGCAGATGGAGCTATCACAAGATCTAAACAAGGACTATGCTCATGTGGTAAGTCACTTTGTTCAATTCTAGGAGTTAGGATTAGGGTTTGTGAAAATTCAGATGATAAATGCATGTCCACATCAACATATTCATAATCACTATCAGAAGCATTAGGAGCTATATTGCCATCATGAATAACATTTTCACTCATTTCTTCATCAAAATTTAGAGAAAGCGGAGCACAAACACGAATAGGAGTAAAGCCATCACATGTTTTGTGCAACTTATGATTTGGAGATGTAGGTTGAACATCTTGCTTAGGAGAAAAGTGAATCATGTCAACTGTTGGAGTTTTACGAGATGGAATAGTGAGCAATCATCGATGAGGAGGGACCTCGAAGAGATCAGTCCAAACCGATCCACAAGAGTTAACACAATGGAAACACATAGATATGATGGAGGCAAATGTAGAACAAATTATTTTATTGCATGAAAAGTCAATTACATCCAACCAGTAACAATCGGGTTACAACATACTGGCACACAGGCCTAGTAGAATAGGTCTCATAGGGACCGCGAGTTGAAAGATCTATCTTCTGAGCATTATCTATCTAATACTCCTTTATCTCTGAATTGATCCCCCTTTATATTTCAAAGCAAGATTACAAATATATATATTGATCCAAAGGATCAGGTCGGCCCAAAAGGATCAAAACCCTGATGTGCAAAAATGAATGAAGTCGGCCTCTAGAAAAATCCCAAAGGATGAAACGTAGAAGGTCAGCCACACGTTAAGAAACATAGAGATCAACATCCAAGGCTCCACAAGCATCGGAATCAGTTTTGGTAGATCACTAGAAAAGGTCTCAGGCAACCGGTAACAACGGAACAATTCGGTAATAAGAAACTATCGAGGAAACTGGTATCGATATCTTGTTAGAAAGTGATGCAAATGAGATGCAGTTAGAGAGAAGGCAGGGTGATCAAGTCTTCAAGAAGAATCCAACTCCACAGGAAACCGGTGTGCCAAAATCGGGACACACGGAAAGGAAAACTGAAACTACAAACAAAAAAGGAAAATGTTTTTGGTTGATGCAAGATTGCTATGAACCGGGGATGCTCCTGCATCAGACATCCGGGGTTAATAGAAAGTGAGCATCTCACTTTGCTGGGGTCAGAGGAAAACCAAGGCGGTCTACCTCTGCTAGAGAAATCCAAGATGAGTCTTCCATTGGTCTGTTCTTCCACTTCACAAGGTATTCTTTGTACTGACTACTTCGGGTACTACGCTTGATTCTACTATCTAAAATCTCTTCAATCTGATCCAGTTCCTTCCGAGGAAATTATTTCTCCAAGTATGCAATACTGTCCTCATTGAGTTCTGGTTCATGGTACTCATGAAGATCTGCAATGTTGAAAATAGGTGAAATACTTAAACTATCTGATGCTCTACTTTCTATGCATTTCCAGAACCAAACTTTCTCAAGATCTTATAGGGTCCAAACTTCTTCATTTGCAACTTATTATAAGTTTCAACCGGGAATATCTCTTTTCTCAAATAGACCATTACTTCATTGCCAACTTCAAATTCCTTATGTCTCCTCTTCTCATCTGTCTTCTCCTTGTATTTTCTATTCATGTCTTCCAAATGTTGTTTAACCTAAATGTGCAATGTTGCCATGTGATCTGCAAATTCTTCTGCTTCTGAATTCTTCCGGTCTTCATTTCTAATGTCTCTCAATTCTACTATTCCTTTAGGATGCACTCCAGTAACAATCTCAAAAGGTGTTTTTCCAGTACTTCTATTCACTAAATTGTTATAGGCAAACTCTGCTTGTGCAAGTATCAAATCCCAACTTCCAGTTTTATCTCCTACTAAACATCTCAACAAGTTTCCCAAACTCCGGTTAACTAATTTTGTCTTTCCATTAGTCTGTGGGTGAAAAGTAGAATTGAACTTCAAATTTGTCTTCATCTTCTTCCAAAGTGTTCTCCAAAAATAGCCAACAAACTTAGTGTCTCTATTTGAAACTATGCTCTCAGGTAATCCATGCAATCTTACCACTTCCTTGAAAAATAGGTCTGCTATATGCAATGCATCTCATGTCTTCTTACAAGGTATGAAATGAGCCATCTTTGAAAATCTATCCACTACCACAAATATAGAATCATTCCCCCTTGGTGTCTTAGGTAAGCCAAGTACAAAATCCATACTTATATCCTCCCAAGGTCTTACTGGTGTTGTCAAAGGTTTATACAATCCCACATTTTGACTACTACTTTTTGCAATTTGACAAAGCCTACAACTCTGCACATATCTCTTAACATCTTTATGAATCTAGGGCCAAAAGTACTGCTCACTTACCAATGCAACTATTTTAGCAATGCCAAAGTGTCCAGCTAAACCTCCACTATGCTTCTCTTTTATCAGGTTCTCTCTCATGGAACTTTTAGGTATGCACAATTGAACTCCCTTAAATAACATTCCATCCTGAATGAGGTAATCCAACCATTTTCTCCTATCAACCATAACCGGTTCTCTACAGGCTTTCCAAGGTTCTCCAAAATCCAGGTCTTCATCATATAAGGTCTTCAAATCTTCAAAGCCTAATACTGTCACTCTCATCTCTGTTAGTAAATTCTTTCTCCTACTTAATGCATCAACAACTTTGTTAGATTTCCCACTTCTATGTTTCAACACAAAGGTGTAACTCTACAATAACTACCCATCTCATATGTATCTGATTCAACTTACTCTGACTGCTCAAATATTGCAAAGCTTGATGGTCTGTATACAACACAAACTCCTTAGGCAGCAAGTAATGTCTCCATTTCTTCAAGGCTTGAATTATGGCATAAAATTCATGATCATATACTGAATATCTCTTCTGGGCATCATTCAATTTCTCACTAAAATATGTTATTGCTCTCCCTTCTTGACTCAAAACTGCTCCTATTGTTGTTCCACTTGCATCACAATCTACTTGAAATACCTTATTGAAATCTGGTAAAGCCAACACAGGTTGCTCAGTCACTTTTTGTTTCAACAAATCAAAACTTTTTTTTGCTCTGATGGTCCACTTGAATTCCTTCCTATATCCCCTCATGGTCTCGGCCATAGGATTACAAACTGAACTGAAATTTTTTATGAACTTCCAGTAAAAACTAGCCAATCCATGAAATGATCTTACCTCTCCAATGCTTTCTGGTGTAGGCTACTCAACAATGGCTTTCACTTTCTTCGGGTCCATCTTCAAACCATCCTCAGATATCACAAAGCCCAAATAGACTAACTCATCCTTCATGAAAGTGCACTTCTTGATGTTGACTAGTAACTTTTCTTCTCTCAACCTTTGCAAAACTTGTCTTAACTGCAACAAATGTTCCTCTTTTATTTTACTGAAAATCAGAATGTCATCCAAGTATACAATAACAAACTTACCCAAGAATTTCTTCAAAACCTCATTCATCAGCCTTATGAAAGTACTCGGTGCATTAGTCAGTCCAAAAGGCATCACCAACCTTTCATATAATCCTTCATTGGTCTTGAATGCAGTCTTCCATTTGTCACCTTCTTTGATCCTGATCTGATGATATCCACTCTTCAAATCTATCTTTGTAAATTATTTTTCTCCACTCAAACAGTCCATTATGTCATCCATCCTAGGCAAGGGAAACTGGTATTTCACTGTGATCTTGTTTATTTCTCTTGAATCAGTACACATCTTGCATTTTCCATTCGTCTTAGGTGCTAAGATTGTTGGTACTACACAAGGGCTCGGAATTTCCCTGATCAAACCTTTCTTCAATAGCTCCTGCACTTGTCTATTCAATTCTTCATTCTCTGTCGGTGTTAACCGGTGTGCAGCTTTGTTAGGCAAACTAGCTCCAGGAACTAAGTCCATGCAATGACTAATACTTCTAACAGGTGGAAATCCATCAGATACATTATCTGAAATGATGTCTTCATATTCTGTCAGCAAATCTCTTATCTTTGTCGAGTGTTCTCCTTCCTATTATGGTCTCTCAGTCCTCTTAGGAATTAAGGCAAAGCATACATTCTCATGTCTCATTCCATCTATGAACTTCCTTCCATCTACAAGACAGATTCTAATATTTGTACAAACTTCATTCTTCAAAGGTTCCTCCAAAGGCAACAAGGTTTGCTTCATCCCATTGGCCACAGTAGTGTATGTATCCTTCAATCATGTATTGCCTATCTATCAAACTACCAAGGTCTTCCCAACAACAGATGACAAATGTCCATAGGTATAATATCACACAAAACTTCATCATGATAATTCCCAATTTTCAATTTTACTAAGCACTGTTCACTTACTAATAACTTATGTTCATCTCGAATCCACGCTATCTGGTAAGGCTTAGGGTGTTTCAATCTCTCCAATTTCAACTTATTCACCATTTCTTTTGAAACAAGATTATCTGAACTACCACTATCAATAAAAACTTTACAACACTTACGAGATACCTTACATCTGGTCTTGAATAGGTTCTTCCTCTGTAAGGGTTCTTTATCTTCTCCGGTATGACACAAAGCTCTCCTCATCATCAACAGTTCTCCATCTTCCAGTTTATTGTTTGATCCGGTGGGGTTCTCTTCTACCACTACCGCTCTTATGGTAGTCTCTGACTTCTTACATTCTAATGCATGGTGTCCTTCTCCTCCACATTTAAAACAGGTTCCTTTGAATGTCCTTTTGTCTTGTCTTCCAAAGTTCTCATTTCGGTAACCATCTGGTTCTCTCCTCCAGTAGAAATTTCTATCATCCTTCTGGTATGAATTACCTTCTTTGCTTACTTCCTTGTCCTTGTTCTGATCCGTACTGGTTCCTCTTCCTCCAGTGTATCCTCTTCCTCCTTGAAATCTTCCTCCAGTAAACCTTCTACCTCTACCTCTCTGTCTTTGCTCATGCCTTTTATTCAATTTCTCTTCAGCCTTTATTGCATACTGATAAGCCTCTTCAACACTCTCTAATTTGATCATACTGAGTTCATCTTGTATAGACATCCACAATCCATTCAAATATCTTGGAATTTGTTCAATCTCATCATCAACATGTCTGGATCTGATGTTCAACTTGTAAAATGTTTCGGTGTACTCCTTCACACTAGATTCCTTTTGTCTCAGGTTCTGCAACTTCCAGAACATATCTACTTGATAATTTTCTAATACAAACTTTGATTTTAACTTAGCAATCATCCTATCCCATGTCTTAATCTTTTCTTTACCTCTTCTTTTCCTATCAACTTGCAAGTGCTCCCACCAAAGAGATGCATGACCCTTCAACCGGGTACAGGCATACTTCACCTTCCTCTCTTCTGCAGTGTTTTCAAAGTCAAAACATTTCTCCATCTCCAAGATCCAATCCAACAATTCATCTGAATATAACTTCCCATCATATTCCAGTGGGGTAAAATGAGGTTTAATGTTCACCCTACTCAAAACCCTTAATAACCTTTCCTCCTCCGGATCAACTGTCGGTAGGTTTACTTGTTCTGTTGGGCCTTCTTCTCCTTCATCTTCGCTCACATCCTCAACATGTCAGCCTCTTCTCTGGGCTATCTCCATGACTTCTAACCGGGCTGCTATTCCTCGCAACATCTCCATTACGGTAGGGTCTGCATTCCCACACACTCCACCATTCCTAGTTCCTCTTCGCGCCATTGATCCACGCTAATCCTTTGCAATTGCAGGTCGGATATGCAATCTGCCACCCTACAACAAGATTTAGGACATGCAACCTCCGGAATGAACTTCACTCTGATACCACTTGAAGCAGTCACCGACGAGGAGGGACCTTGAAGAGATCAGTCCAAACTGGTCAGCAAGAATTAACACAACAGAAACACACAGATATGATAGAGGCAAATGCAGAACAGATTGTTTTTTTGCATGAAAAGTCAATTACATCCAACTAGTAACAACCAGGTTACAACATACCGACACACAGGCCTAGTAGAATAGGTCTCACGGGGACCGTGAGTCAAAAGATCTATCTTCAAAGCACTATCTATCTGATACTCCTTTATCTCTGAATTGATCCCCCTTTATATTTCAAAGCAAGATTACAAATATATATATTGATCCAAAGGATCAGGTCGGCCCAAAAGGATCAAAACCCTAATGTGCAAAAATGAATGAAGTTGGCCTCCGAAAAAATCCTAAAGGATGAAATGTAGAAGGTTGGCCACACATTAAGATACATAGAGATCAACATCCAAGGCTCCGCAAGCATCAGAATGGGTTCCGATAGATCACTTGAAAAGGTCTCAGGCAACCAGTAACAACGGAACAATCCGGTAACAAGAAGCTGTCGAGGAAACTAGTATCGATATCTTGCTGGAAAGTGATCTGAATGAGATGCGGTTAGAGAGAAAGTAGGGTGATTAGGTCTTCAAGAAGAATCCAACTCCATAGGAAACCAGTGTGCCAAAATCAGGACATACAGAAAGGAAAACTGAAACTGCAAACAGAAAAGGAAAATGTTTTTGGTTGATGCAAGATTGCTATGAACCGGGGATGCTCCTGCATCAAATAGTTTGAGGGACAACTTCATGAGCTCAAACACATCGTCTTCGTCAGTGTTGTCTTGCACAACAATTCTATCGAGTCTTAGCGAAAGGATGAGAAGGAGGAGGAACATTTGAAAATATAGGAATGTTTTCATCTTTTATAGTTGAAGGTTTAGGTTGAGGTCTTTTAGGTTGAACAAGAGGAGAAGCAAGCCTCTTCTCTCTATAAGAGGAAGGAGGTGGAACTGTGCCATATAAAGGAGGAATGTTAGGTGTAGGAAGAAGACTAGGTCCATCATGAGGAGGAGGTATAGGTCTAACCTTAGGAGGAATAGTGTTGTTCTTCTTAGGAGAAGGCATAGTCACATCCATAGGAATAAATTGAAGATCTTCCTTAGGAGGGAGATTAGTTCTATCCATGAGGGGAAGAACTTCATCTTCAAGTATGATAAGAATGTCAAGTGTTGGGGATCTAGGTTGACTTAAGGATAGGATCATATCTTGCTTCCATTTTTTATAAGATTGAAAAAGAGCATCACTCCTTGATGGAAGAGATTGAAATTGATTAGGCCAAAAGAAATCAATAGGAACATTAGGGCTTCTTTCAGATGGACAAAATAAGTTATGGTTCATGGCTATAATTTCTCCATTGTGAGGAAATTTCAAACCCTTATGGATTGGAGAAGCAACAACCTTCATGGAAGATAGCCAAGGATATCCCAACTTCACACAAAATTGCTCAGAAGATGGTATGATAACAAAGTCAACAACCATAGATTTAGCATGAACTTCAACAGGAAGAGTGATAGAGCCAATGGTAGGACAAGAGAAGCCATCAAATAACTTCACAACTACATTAGAGGCACCATATATTGGTTTATGCAATCGTAAAGTAAAAAGATACTCTTCAGTGATGATGTTAACCACGCAAGAGGGATCAACAAGAGTTCCACGACAAGGGATATCCTTAACCTTCACAACTATGTATAAAGGGCCATCGGGTGCTCTAATGGTCTCACTAGGGTCAAATGTAATACAAGAATCCTTAGGCATATCTTGTTTTTCTATCATATTTCCAAGTTCAGAGCCATAGAAGTGAATTCCTTAGAACTATACTCAATCTCAATTACACTAGATGTATGAGAAGGCAAAGGATCAGTAAATTTTTTTAAGATTTTGATTAGGAGGAGCTACTGATTTATTTCCCTTATCATTCACACCTATTGTAGCATTCACATTGTTGTTGTTAATTGTATCATTGAACTTGATGAAACTTTTTGTTGGTTTGAACTTTGGAAATAGTTGTCGAACACTCTCCCCTTATCACTTGGATTCATAGGAGTAGATTGCTCCATTTGACTCACAACCAGTTGATAATTGTGGAGTGTTGCGCACAACTGCGGAAAGGAAGTAAACTCAGACAAAAGAAGCTTTTCTCTGATATTGTTTTACAAATTAGAAATGAAAATTCGTTGAATATCATTATCAGGTACATGAAAAGAAATTTGAGCACCCAAATGCTTATATCTACCAATTAAATCAGTCACTTTTTCTTTAACACCTTGTTCACAATGCATTAAATCAATCAAAGTGATTTTAGGACCAATGTTATTTTGTAATTGTTGGATAAAAGCATTTGCTAGTTGTTGAAAAGAAGTGATGGAATAAGAAGGCAAAGAGCAATACCATTGTAAAGCCTTATCTCTTAATATTATTTTAAACATTTTTGTAAGCAACCTTTGATCATAAGCAAAATCAGTACACAATGTTTGACATGTTTTAACATGTGTAAGAGGATCACCTTTTCCATTATAGAGTTCCAATTGAGGGACCTCAACATGCTTAGGTGGCATGACTTTAACAATATCAAGAGAAAGTGGGCTCGCAACACCAAAGGTGGGCACACTGAACTTGGATTGACTCATAGAAGCAATTTGTTGTTGTAAGGAAGACACAGTTTGAGCAAGATTGTTAATGGTTTCTTCGGTAGAAGAATTGATGTTAGACATGGTTGATTGAGATGGTGGCATGATGTTATTGAAGGAAGGAATGGATTGAGAATAAGGTGGTGGGAGATTATGATAAGTAGGCATAGGTGATGATTGCATAGGAAACGAGACAATTAAAGGAGGAGAAAAATTGTTGAATGAATTGCCCCCTTGTGTCACATTGATTGGTTGAGGGATAATAGGAATACTTATGGAAGACATAGGTAAAGATGGAGGATTAAATGAAGAAGAGGGATTGACCCCATGACCAATGGTTGTTGGAATGACATTTTGAGTTGATGTAGCCATGATGTTGAAGTGAAAGTAGGAACACTAGCCATTGAAGTGGTCAAAGGAATAGAAGAATTGATTTGATTTGAAGGTTGTGAATAACCTAAGTTCTCATCACAACTCATGATATGCATGACATTAGAATCAACAATATGAGCAATGCCACACAATATATCAATTCCATTCTTATCACTTTGAATCATGTGTTTAAGGCCTTCAATTAATGGAAGAGCTTCACTATTAGGGTACTCTTGGGACATCCATTGTTGAAAGTTATGAAATTGATTGTCCAATTTGGACAGTTGATCTATGGAAACTTTAGTTGAAGCTCCTTCTTCATCATGGGATTCATCAATGGGCTCATGATTAGGATGAGATGCATTAGCATTATCCTCATTAAAGAAGCCACCCAAACTATGTTCCATGTCCTTGGTAATTAAACCTTGGGAAGCCTTAATTCTAATGCTTCGTCTAACGGGGATAGTGTAGGTAGGACTAATAGTGGTGAAACTCATGCACTAGAGGGAAATTTGAAATTTTGAATTTTGAACAAAGCTTACAAAATTCAGTAATGTAAAATTTAAGAAAATAATGATTAAACAATTTAAACTTTGTTGGAGGAAGATAATGACACAATTTCCAAAATAATAAATCAAAGAAAATTGGAATTTTAAAATTAGGGCCAAGGGGATACCACTTAATTTTAAAATTAACAAAAATATTTTTTTAAAAATTAGGGTAGATTATAATTAACCTCTTAATTTTAAAAATTTTAGAATGTTGAATTTTGGAGGTATTTTCGATGTTAGAGGGATCAAAAATCGACAAAATTAGCCAATCTTTTGGATTTAGGTTATTAAATGCAGTCATAACAGTCTCCCAAAATTTCAAGAAAAAAGTCGAGGACCGTGGTGGGAATGCACATGGTCCGACCAACTTTTTTTGAAATTTTTAGGGATGAATATTACGATGATTTTAAAGCTAACCCCAAAATATTGGCGAATTTTACGATTTTGAGATAGGCAAAATTAAGGTTTAAATGTGAGAATAGGACCCTATTAGGGTTTTGAAGAAAAAGAGGAATTGATCTGCAAAGTTGAAAAGGGTCAAACCTAAAGGAGAGGGACACCTTAGAAAATGTGTTAGAAATTTGAATTTGAATGAAATTGATTGAAATTTGCACAAAATCCAATGAAATTTGAAAATTAGGGTTTTATGGCCTAACCACTTAATTTTTGAAATTTTGAATTTTGAAAAAGGAGGGAAATTGAAAATTTGAATTGTAGGTCAGAAGACAAGTATGAAAACAGTCACAAATCTGAAAATTAAAAGGAAATTCAATTTTTGCACAATTTCAAGATTATTGTTAAATATTAGGGTTTCGACAATTAACCTCTTAATTTTGTGAATTTGATTTGTAAATTGAACAAGGCAATGAAGAAATTGAATTTGACAAACAAAACAATTTTCAAATCTAAGACAATAATAAGCAATTTTTATAGAACACAAGTTCAATTTTAAAAACTAGGGTTTTGAATGAATTAACCACTAAGTTTGCATAAAAATTAAACATTTAAATGAAAAATATGCAATGATTTTCAAAATAAAGCATGTAAGACGTCGGGTTCACCAAAATGTAATGTTGGAAAAAGGTGAATGAATGAGATCTAGAGGAAAGCTTTTCTTCCCTCCAAGGAGAGATGAAAGTTTCACTTTGGATTCCCCTTCAAACATTTTTCATGCATTACATTAGAAGAGGGAGGAAAATACACTAGATTCAACCTCTAGAGAAAGAGATTGAATTTTGAGTGATGGTAAGTGAATCCCCTCTTCTGAGATTGAGATTTGAATTGATTGAATTGTGTATTTATGATCAAGTGAAAAAGCGACCAAGATCTGATTATAACTCAAGATAGAAGCACAGGATGAAGTTGTGCACCTAGATCTGGCAATAATATGTCAAGATGAAGCCGCCCTACGAATATGGGAAAAAGTTGCCTGGATCGTGGCAGGAGTGTACACGGTCCTCCGAAAAATCTGCAAAACAAAAAGGGTTTTTCTGCCTTTGCAAATGGAGTCTAAATCTGAAAGTACATTTGCACACCTGCAACCTACACATAGAAAAGAGAGGGAAAGGTGTTGGGATTGGGAATTTGCCTTCAGGTCGAACACTAGTTTTGGAATTAACCAAATGATGAAAGAAAGTACTTGCAAGTAAATGTAAATGAAAGACTGAAATGTAAGTCACCTCAAGGGAGGTTGTAGATGGAATGTAGGTAAATTTGCTTGTGTGGAATTGAATGTTGGAATGAATCTCCTCTTCAATGGTTGAATCCTTGACTTGAATGCAACACCTAGCCTTGAAAGGAGACTTGAGAATACTCAATGCTGGAAAGGAATGCTTGAATGCTTGATCTCATGTAAACCTCCCACTCATCCAACCTATGAAAATGAGAGGACAAATGCAACTTATATACTCGTCAATTAGGTTTAATTGACTGATTTTCTGTTGCAAGCCGACACTAGGGGAGTTTTCTCGCTCAATGTGCAGCCTCCAATGCATAATTTGAAGGGTCTTGCCCCAAAATAGGGCAGGGGACAACGGCACCACAACCTTTTCCTAGGGAGGACAGGGGCACCACAGCCTTTTCCTAGGGAGGACAGGGGTGCCATGCCCCTATCCTGCCCTTTTTTCCAGGATAGGATGCAGTTTAGGTAGTGCGGAGGGCAAGCAAGATGTAGTTCTTAGGTGCCGATCAAGTCTTTGATCTTCGATTAGGCCTAGGGATTCAGTTCGCATGCGTGAGGACCCTATTGTGGTCGACAATTGCAAGGGTCATAATTTCATGACACTACAATATTGTTAGCCCCATATATGAATAAGCCTAATTTTAAACTGTGTCGAAATCATCATAGTATCATAATAGTCATGCCTCATCAAGCAAAGCCATTACACATGAATTACATAAATTAAAAAGATTATTATATTTATTTTCTTTTTAATTTTTCATGTATCACCCATCATTGCAAGCTATCTGCATAATTATTTTTTTATTTTAAAAATAGAGATAAATGACCTCTTATAGGTGAATGGTGCATGCCTTGAATAAACAATAATTCTAAAAATGTGATCAAGGGACTAAAGGGAAATTAGAGCATCCCCAAAATAAACTCTAAGTTTCGTATGCATCTATAGTATCATGTGTTTCTTTAAAACAGATTACACCATGCTGATACAAGCACATACTACTATGCCATAAAAGTAGAAACAAACATAGTTTATTTCCCATGATTAAATCCTTAAAAGAAAGATGATGCAATTTATAGATCTAAGGAAATTTTAGCAACATTATGACATACATATTCAATACTTCAAAATCATAAAACAAGAAGAATGAAACGTAAGAGAGAACATAGATATATGTGGGGAAAACCCCTTTCGGATAAAAAACCCCACACTCCAAAACAATGAGCCAATGTATTCAACAACAAGCTACAATACCTTTGTAGGATCTAAGCCTTTACATAGTAAAAAGGGGCATCAAAAGGGATTATGATGAAAGTATATTTAAGGATAGTCGAATACAGTGAACAACAATCAAAGACTATGTGATAGTATTCAAAGATAAGCATTCTTGATAGTCCAAGAGAGAAAAGTAAAGGCAACACACTAAGGTCTTAAGTAGGTATGACAACACCATAATAATTTGTTATGAAGAATAGTCTATTGTATATTCTAAACAACCTTATGACAACAAGCTTACACCACAATGAAGACAATGCAATGTATCTAGAGTAGCCTTGGTAAACCAATGATACAGCCAAGGTAAGAAGCCAAGAGCACAGTGAAAATGATGCTATGTAAGAAGGCTATAACGAGAGTGCAAAGGAACCTTTCATAGAGAATGATGAGGGAATCTTGTAAAGGGAAAAAACCTTAACCTTGGGAGTACATGAAAAGAAGGTTGTGATGGCAAAGGGTTTATAGCAGTCGTTTTCCAAAAGTAATAGTGACATTAGTAATAGTGCATAAGCAGAACCTTAGTGCAAAGGGTTAGAAACTGAGATGATGTATCAAGCATCCATTGCCAAAGCACACAGGCAGTTCATAAGCATGCTCAATCTTAGAGCGATAGAATCAAAATTTGTTGTTCAAATAGCCAAAAAGATAGTTAAAACTGTAACAGTCATAGCACATTGACATGATGCATCCGTAGAAAAAAGATAAGCCACCATTTACAGAGCACAAGGGAATCCATGTTAACACACAGAGCCATCTACAATGACATCTACATAGAGTTAGGGCACAAATGGTAAAGAGCAACATAGTGAGCTTACTAGGCATTTCTTTGTGGAAATATTCAACAAATCACCAAAAATAGTACCAAAAAATGCCTTCCAGTCCGAACCCTTCGCTTCTCATGGCGGTGCTCTCACCAGAGAAAGGAAACAAATGAAATGTTTTGATCACTTGTTACTTTTGTGTTAGGGTTTGAAAACCCTAATATGGATTGATAGATGCAAAGGCATTTTGCCTTTATTTTAAAAGAAGCTTTATTTACACATTTGTGTCGTGGCATTTCTTTTTTTCTTTGTAATTATTCTAAGTGTTTTATAAACACTTAAAAAAGATTTAGTCTAATAAATCTCTTTAGGGTCTTTTCAAAAAGCTCCTTTATTTTTGGCATTTATCTTTTGTAAATATTTGTTTAAGTGATAATTAAAAATCACTTTAAATAGATGATATTTTGAAATGCAAAAATAGAGGATATCATTAAGTGCTTATGAGAGATAGACAAGAGAAAGGCTTAGTTAAGCCTTAGTGCTTTTGCATGTATCTAGGATCTTATTGAATATTTGCAACCATGTGGGGGAAAAATAGGTGACTTGGTCACTTAATTGGCAATTTAACTTCAGTTAAGAGTCCAAATTGATGGTGATTCAGTCAAGGAGTAATTTAAGGATCATAAATCCTTGATTCTTTTGGTTACAACCTTATTTTGGAGGGATTTTCAATTACATACAACCCCTAGGAGTTGTTTTCAATTTGACAAATCTTTATGCATTCTTGGAAGAGTTTTCTTTCAGTCACATGCTTAATTTGAGGGAGAAGATGGAGTTTTGACAACACATCATATTTTGGAGCCAAAATTTAAAATTTGAATTTTTGGAGCCTTTTGTATAAGTCCTTGTCTTTTCTCTCTTTTGCTCAAAAACTAAGTATTACATCTGCGGTGGCAGTAGATTTTTCATTCTTTGTTAACTCATTTCTTATGAGTTTAGCAGATTTGTAATGTAGATACCTCTTGATTCTCAATAAAAGGAGTTTATCTTCTTTGCATATTTGTCTTGTTTAAACATCGTGTGTGAGTCCTTAGATTAATTTTTTTATGATTTATATGAAATCCTTCTTTTCATCTTATTTCCTCAATGTTTTGTTCAGGTGCAATATGTTATAATGCAGGTCATTAACTATGTTTCTTCCATTTGGTGAATGTTTGTTATGAAAACATTGTTTTTTTCTTTCAAGTAGACTTCATTCATATAATCCTTCCAAATGAAATATTTAGGCAAAACACATTAGCCCGAGTAGTGAATGTTTATAGCTTCATTTGTAGAGTCAGCTTGTGAAGTTTAATAGTAGAGCAAGTCATTTTCCATTGGTGTATCACCTGTTAAGCAATAGTTTTTTGTTTTAGCATCATCTTTTTATCCCTTTTTCAATCACAAATTTATTATTTTTTTAGGATATTTAAAGGGGAGCCAACCCACAATCTGGAGGTCTACTCTCACCATAGGATACCCATAGCCTAAGAGTAGTCCCATGTTGCACAGGATTGTAGATTTTCATCTTTGTATCGGGTGCAAATCCCTATGACAATAGTTTTTGGCATGCCTAGAGGGACTATTGAACTATTGTAGTTCATAGAAGGCCATTATACGACTGCCTTGATGTGAGAAGCAGTATAACACCCTTCAAGAGGGATATTTTTCCACACTCGGTGACTCACTATTTGGTTTTCAACAGCCTTAGTGTTTAGCTTATGAGAAAAATTCAGACTAGGCAAAGTTCAATCCCTATACAACATTCTCAGTTATCACCCCCAAAAAGGAAAGATAGGGTAGAAAAGAAAGCATCAAATCCAGCAGGTAGTGTCTTGCCTACCATCCCCAATTCCCATCCCGTTGTTACAACCTATAGTAATCTGTTGCTTTCAAATTCATCCACTCAAATCCCATCAAATTCCACAGTTTCTAGTGGCTTTAATCCTTCAAGTAGAAGTATGGCTCACAATCAGCCTCCTAGGAATCAACCCTTTGTACCTTTTAATTAAGGGAATCCCTTGAATTTGGCCCAACATGATGATATTCCATCTACTGCCCTTAAGAGCTTACCTTTCTTCACTGGAGAGGATCATACTACAACCATAGAGCACATAGAGATGTGGCCTCCTTGTGTGGAGTGCATCGCATCACTGAATAAAATGTTGCATTAAGGCTCTTGGTGGCTTCTTTCAAGGGTAAAGCCCTCCAGTGGTTCAAAGGCTTGGTTTTAAATTCAATTGCTACATGGGATCAACTGGGAGATCAACTGAATAGGTAGTTTGAGGACAAGTTGGATCACCTTTCATTGGTGGAGCAACTCACTACCATCAAAAGAGCTCCTCATGAGCATATGATGGATTTCAACTACCGTTTCCAAAAGACTTGGAATAGGATTCTAGCCTTGGTAAAGCCCTCTAATAACTATGCTTTCTTGTTTTATCTAAAAGCTTTGAATAATGATATTTCACTCATGATACAATCTATGGGTGGGAATACTTTACCAGCAGTATTTGATGTTGTTGTTAGGGTTGAGGATAGTTTAATCCAAGCAAGGAAGATAGCACCTAGACCTCTAATGCCATATTTTGCTAATATACAACCAACTATCCTTGTAATGCCTCCTAATGTAGCCATTGTCCCTTCATTTCCAGCATATAATACCCAAGTTGTAGCTCAACAACATGTTGTCCCTAGCCAATTTAAAGAGCTAATAAGCATTAAAGAGCAAAATGACAACATACAGAAGAGCTTGCAGACCTTTAGTAATGAGTTCGTTAATCTCAAAATGTAGCAAAATCAACCACCTTACCAAGCTCCGTACAAGTCTAATCCTCAAGTTCAAAGGAGGAGATTTAACTAGAGGCCTTTTCCAACCCTACAACCCCAAGACACCCAACTCATCTAGAGAGATTGTGCCTGTTCAAAACAATTTGGCAGCTGATTACGAGTGGTGTTTTCCCTATAATCAGCCACATAATTAGTCTACTTGTTCTATTGGTATGTTGAATCAAGCATTAATGGTGCAAAGTAGTGTTGTTGCTCCAAAAAAATCTATTTCAAGAAGTTCAAGAGCAACAATATACACACATGGAACAAAGTAATCTGGATGTCACCTTGATGAATTGGCAAGGTGAGGAGTTTTGTGGGGTCAATCAGCCACAAAATCAATCATACATTCCCACAACAACTAATACAAGATCAAAGAAAAGGGTTTTTGACATGGGGCTGCAGATCGATAAGAACAATAATTAGCCTTCTACAAGTACACAAGGCCAAAATGGGTCTTCTTCTCAAAATATTCAAATTCTTCCAAGAGTACAACTCATGGTGGCTAAGGATCAGCCTAAAAGCCAACCACAGACATCACAAGTACAAGGGAATACTATTGTTACTAAAGGACAATATAATGTTAAAGTATGAGTGATTTCAATATTTTAGATCATTTGAAGAAACCACATGTTAGTGTTTCTATGTGGGATACCTTAGCTCTTCTCGAGCAAAAGGATTTTCTTCATAATGCTTTATCTAACCTTTCCTTATCAAATGAGCCTAATCAACAAGCCCCTAAAGTTGTCCTCACCAATAATCCTCAAGAGAAGAGTGAACAACAGTCCAAGGTAATCAAGCCACCCCCTTTTTATGTAACCCTAATCATTGGCCAGCACCTAGTACATAATTGTATGATAGATTCAGGTGCAAGTAGTTCAGTTATGCCAAAGCAATTATTGGATAAGTTGGGATTGTCTTATGAGCCATTGAATAAGGGTGTAGTTCAATTAGATGGGAATATTGTTAACAATGTGGGAGTAATTAGAAATCTGAGTCTTACCCTCCGTGCTTGTCCTAATTGTTCAATTCTCCAACACATCTTTATGATAGATTTGCCACCCTACTTTGCCATATGCCAGTCAAGAGATTTTACAGCTAAGTTGGGGGGTTACTTGTCATCTGATTGGTCACAAATGTTCTTTAGAATGAGATACGGGACTAAGGTTACCATCAAATCTAAGGTATTGGCCAAGGATCATATGGAGCCATATTTCCCAAGCACTGTCAATTCCAATTTGGCCATCCATGAGCAAGAAGACCAGCCTATCCCAAGTGATCCAAACACCCCTATTGATGACATCCCTGATATAATTTTGGATGAATGGGCATCTGAAAATCTTGATGAAGATCCCTTCAAACACATGGATGAGGTAAGTCTTGGGGTATATATGTTTCATGAACAAGGCCTTGTTATCCCAAATTTGGTTAAGGATGAAGGACAATAGGATGTCCATCACTCCAACGAGCTTTGGAAGCTCTATTTTGATGGGTCAAAAAGTAAAAATGGTGGTTGTATGCTAGTTTCTCCTAATGAAGATAAGTATTACTCTTCTTTTAGATTTACCTTTAGCTGTACTAATAACATAGTTGAGTATGAGGCCTTGGTTCATGGCCTACAATGGGCAAAGAAGAGAGGAATTAGTTGCTTGCAAGTGTTTGGTGACAGTGAATTGATTGTTAACCAAGTAAGAGGTCTCCATACCACTAAGAATGATCTTTTGAAATCTTACAAGCATAAGGTATGGGATCTTATTGAGGACTTTCAAGCCTTCAATCTAATGTGTATTCTTAGAAATCTTAATAAACATGCTGATAGACTAGCTGCAATAGGAGCTCAATATGATATTCCTAGTGATATCATCAACACTAAGCAACAACAGTATGTAAAATTTATTGTAAGATCTTCTATTCCTAACAATGTTGACCATTGGCAAGTTTTTGATAGTGATCAATAGATCATTAACTTTCTGAGGGAAGAGGCATAATTTTCAAATGATAATCAAGAAAAGCTTAAACAATAGTATGCAGACCAGATTATACAGTTTGAAACAAACAAATTACCTAAGGGATTGGTCACCTTGGAGTCAATCTTCAATACCGATGATCAAAAGAAAAAAGAGAAATCCAGTTTGCAGATTAAGGAAGAACACTATGAGAGTGTTGAGATCTTCAAAGACAAGCTTTTAAAGCTTGGAAAGGTATGCACACTAGAAGAGGCATGCTTTTATTTTACTTTGTCAAGAGTTTAGTGACATATTTGCTTGGAAATATTCAGATTTAAAAGGTTTTGATCCCAACATTGTTGAGTATACCATAGAGCTTGAGCCAAATGCCAAACATGTGAGGCAAAAACAAAGGCCTCTTAACCCCCCTAATGGTCAAAGAGTTGAATAAACTCATTGATAGAAACATCATTTTCCTAATCAAACACACATCTTGGGTGTCAAACCTTGTCCCAGTGAGGAAAAAAATGGTGAAATTAGACTTTGTGTTGATTTCAGAGACCTCAATAGAGCCTCCCTCAAGGATACATACTCGTTGCCCTCTATGGAACAAATCCTATAAGTTGTTGCAGGTTCTGAGAGGTTTTCTTTATTAGATGTCTTTTCAGGGTACAATAAGGTTTTAGTGAAGGAGGAGGACCAATTTAAAATAACATTCACAACCAAATGAGGAACTATGGCTTACAAGAAAATGCCATTTGGTTTGTCCAATGTTGGAGCTACTTTTCAGCGTGCTATGGACATGACATTTCAAGGTTTGTTGTATTAGATTGTACTTGTTTATTTGGATGATGTAATTGTTTATTCAAAGAATTCAAATGAACATTTATCTCACCTAAAGGAGATATTTGAAAGGTGTAGGGAGTTTGGTATATCCCTCAACCCAAAGAAATGTGTATTTGTTGTCCATGAAGGTAATTTGTTGGGATATGTGATTTCAAAAGAAGGTATTATCATTGATCCAAATAGAGTAAGTGTCATTCTTTCCCTTCCTTAACCAACACACAAGAAAGTCTTGCAGAGATTCTTGGGTAGGATTAATTTCATTAGAAGGTTTATTCCAAATGTAGCTAAATTGTTAAAACCTCTAACCTCTATGTTGAAAAAGAATATTCCTTTCAGTCGGTCCAAGGATGGGAAAAGGAGTTTGGAACTCATAAAGGAGGCACTTGCAGCTGCTCCTACTTTATTGAACCCAAATTTTTCAAAAGACTTCATTTTGTATGCATTTGTTAGAATTGACAGTATTTCAGCAATGCTGGTTCAAGAAAATGAACATGGTTTGGAGCAACCCTTGGCTTTCTTCAGTCGAGGTCTCAAGGAGTATGAAGAGAGGTATTCTTTTGATGAAAAACATGTTCTTGTTGTTATTAGGAATTTAAAAAAGTTCAGGCATATGCTCTCTAACAATAAGATCAAGTTGTTGGTTGCACACATCCTTGAGTCAAAGAATTTTTGTTGAGTAAGGATCTAAATGGCAAAAGAGTTGGTTGGGTGACTGAAGCAATGGAATACAATGTTGATATCAAAGTCACCAAGATGGTTAGAGGCAAAGGTTTGTGTGAGAAGCTTGATGGTAACATAGACAGTAATGAAGATGATGAGGGAAAGACAATCCTAGCCCTTTAAGACCAAGAACAAACAATTGAGCCTACTTCTTCTACAAGCTAGGTACAAGAGATGAATCATTTCTTGTTTATTGGTGAGTGTCCTCGTGGATTAAATTGAGCAAAGAGGAGGTATTAAAGAATTCAATCCATTCCCTATGTACTCTTGAATGGTGTTCTTTTTAGGAAGGATTTTCATGGTGTTTTACTAA
Organism: Cryptomeria japonica; assembly: GCF_030272615.1. NCBI lineage: Eukaryota > Viridiplantae > Streptophyta > Pinopsida > Cupressales > Cupressaceae > Cryptomeria > Cryptomeria japonica. Next base: position 109,823,695 of record NC_081415.1, read on the forward strand.
GATGCATAGAGGTTGATCAAGTTGATAGAGTGTTACATGAGTTTCATGAAGGGTCAGCAGGGGGACATTTCTCACCAAGAGCTACAGCTCTAAAGATTATGAAAGGAGGCCACTATTGGCCTAATTTGTTCAAATATGCACACTCATGGGTGAGAAAATGTAAGGAGTGTGCCATATTTGGAGGAAAGGAGAAGTTAGCAACCCTATCTTTGCAGCCCATTCAAGTAGAACAACCCTTTATGAAGTGAGGTTTGGACTTCATTGGAGTCATAAATCCACCTTCAAGTGCTAGCCATAAGTGGGTTCTCACAACCACTGATTAATTTACCAAATGGACTGAGGTTGTGGCACTAAAAGAGGCAAATGAGACAATTGTTCTAAACTTCTATGAAGAGCTGATAATAAGTGTAGACACCTAAAAGTTGCACAGCATGAATTAAGTGAATTTTATTCATTTAGTTATTCTTAATTATTCCAATTAATTAAATTAAGATTTAATTAATATACCCTTCTTCCATCTAAGCCATTTTAATTAAATTCACATTTTATTAAAAATATCAATTTATCCCCTTTCCGATTTTAATTAAATCTACATTTAATTAAAATCTCATTTGCATTTAAATAAATCTAATCATATTTAAAAATCCCCCCACTTGCAAAATCCTACAAATGCAAGTTGCAACCATAATTGAAATAAATTAATTTTATTTTAATTAAATTCTATTTTCCCTACCCACTTGCATTTTCCTACATCTCCCACTTGTCTCCTAAACCCCTTCTAGATTCTTCTAAACACTTATAAATTAGCCTAATCCATTTCCTAAATATTTTCACATCCCTAAACAAAGGGAAGTCACTTCTCAAACCCTCAAAGTCTTTGAAAACCATTAAAGGCTTTATGTCTTCAACAAGTTAACCTTGAAAGTCTTCCAAACCATTAATGGTTAACTCAACCCTCTTGCATGGTTAGAGACTTTTTGCCTAACTCAACCTTCATCTAACCCAGGGGTCTCATCAAGCACTCTTGGATTTACCCTTGGTTATCCCTTTAACCATTGCACAAAAGTTTACCCTTTGGGTAAAATATTTATCCAATGGGTAATCTTAACCTAATCTTAACCCTTACCTCCTAAGGTAACCTTCATGTCTTCTCAAGCATTTAATGCTTCTTTCATCTCCTCTCAAGCAACCACTTGTTGACAATTGTCACCATTTTATTGGTGAGAATTGTGAACATGGATTGATTAACTTTCAATCTTGGCCCTTGATAAAATCATTCAATCTTGACCATCCATTGCCCTATTTTCCCTATAAATAGAGCTCATTCCTTCTTCAAAACAATCAAGTCTTTGTGCATAGAACTTATAGTCTCGTAACATTAAGCATATTATCTCTCTTTGATAGAATAGCATTTTAGATCATTTTGATAGCATTATAATCTTAGATATATCATGTTAAATCTCATATCATGTTAGCTTCATCTTAGTATCATTTTCATATTAGTTCAAGCTTCATATCAATATCTTGCATCCTATCATCATCTAGTTTCATATCTAAATCATCACTAGGATCTTGGTTTCATTCCATTTAGATCTTAGAATCATTTAAATCTCATTCTTTAGGTTGTCATCTTAAAGAATCAAGTGCTCTTCCAAGCTGAGAGCCACCTTGAATCTTGAAGATCCTTGGAGATAGAAGAACATGGAACGATTTACAGAGTTTAGATTCATTTAACTTTGTTTTGTTTGGATTTCTAACCTCTAATGCAATGTTTCATGTGTGTGTTTGAGATGTTTCCTCCTTTTGCAGGTTGACACCACATTTTCCAGCATACATTTCTGGCGCCCACCGTGGGGCTCGTCCCCAAAAATAACATCATTTTTCATGCAAGTAGAAGACAACAATCACGCCAAAATACCAAAATAACGCATCTGAAACTTTCTGTAGCACATCTATGCTAAACTTTAGCACATCCATGGCATTTTTTAGCGCTTATAGGCCATTCTTTAGCGCATTTTGTAAACTTTCTGGCGAGTACCCTTTTCTACTTGTCAAACACTAGGAGCATTGTTTTAGCACATTCGGGCCACATAATAGCACATTAGTGCTTTTCCTTAGCGCATATACATCATCTCTTAGCACATTTGTGCAATAGTTTAGCACATAGAGCTGACAGAGGCAAAAGTTTGTAGCAGAGTAAAAAATTAGGCTTGTGGGAGGTAAAATATATATGGAATAGAACATTTAAGTATAAGTGACATTTCCTCTTCTCTTCTTATACTTTAAGTTATATTCCATATATATTGTCAGGATGTTGGAGAGGGGTTTCAGACCTCTAGGAGTTATAATGCAAAATCTAGTTTTTGGAGATCCTCCAAATTTTAGACTTAGTCAAATTTCAAGGCATTTCAGGATCAGAATTTAGGCTTGTGTAAGCCGACACTAACATTTGATCACTGACTGTGTGCAGGTTCTAATCTTTTTTTTTTGGTGCAGGGCAAGGAATTAGTTTAGAGGCTTTAAGTTTCTTTTTCTTACTTTCTTTCAACAAAAGTTGGTTAAAAAGAATCCACTCTCCCTTCTTGTACAAGTTAAAATAAGCCTCACATTTTATTTTGGAGTACATAAAATGAATCTCAAACTTCTTTTTGGTGCTTAAAAGAAAATTCATCTCTCTTTATTGCAAGGTAAAAAGAACAACAACTTCATATTTGCTTTCTTGCAAGATTAGAGGAAAAACACTTCATTTTGGAAGCTATAAAATGAACTGAACAAACTTAGTTTTAGCAAGGTTAAAACAAACTTCACCTTCCTTTGGTGCCTAAAACTAGAACAATCAAGAAGTGAAGTCTATGCTTAGACATGCTAAAGACCAAAGAAGCTAGAGTAGTGAGCATCCTTCAAAGAAAAAAGAAGGTAATCATAGGTAAGGTCATACATCACAACATGATCTTTGTACATTAATCACTAAAGGGGTTTTTTAAAAACTCACTCCTTACTTAAGCCTAGTTATGAGATCCATTCACATTCATAAGTATTCAAAGACATTTCAAAGATTCATGAGCTTTCATAGCCAGTCTCACAAGGAGATCCCTATACCATAAAGGAGTAGCCTAATTATTTGTGACAATGAGCACACTTCTTTGAAGAGAAGTTCTATGGAAGGAGTCTATGGACTAAAGCAACAATCCTCTACACAAGCAATGATAGTCCATTAGTTCAGATAGTGGTCCAAAACTCCATAAGACCTATACACAGTGATAATCACCATCATGGGTACATTTAATGAGCAAACAGATGATAGTGCTCACAATAAAATACATATACAAGAACAGTGAGATCTACAGGAATAACATATCACTTTCCTAAGTGACTGAGGTACAAATAAAAAGGTAGGGTTATAATAAGAATGCAATACTTTGTAAGCCCTTGTCAAAAGAGTAGATTAGAATTATGAGAGGTCTATGTGAAATTAGATACAAGGAGACATCATGCTCATGCACCCTTCATACAAAGCCTCTGACACCTAAGGAACAATGACAGTAGGTTACAAGTAAGAGCAACCAAGATATGAAATAACAGTCATAAAGCCTTAGCAAGAGTCATAGGTTCCCTCAAAAAGTAGCATAAAGATACTCAACGACCTTACTATTGTCATCAATGAAAAAACCGTCAAAACCCAACCAACAAAGGATAGCTCTATATGAGAGTACATGCCCCAATGCTCTTAATACACCCAAGGACAGTGTACCAGTTCATAAAGGAACCAAAATATTAGTTTGCACAGTCATAAATGCTTTTATGAATTGATGAGAGTTGGAAGGTTATAGTCAGATCATGGAAGATCATGGTACAATCTGTAGCGTCCTAAAATTGCGACACTTGCAATTTCGACTGCATTTGGGTCTTCATGATGGCGGCGCAACGTTGAACCTGAATGGAGACCCCGAAACCTGTTTACGACACCAAAAAATGCATCTTTTTGCACCTTGGCCTGATCCTTCCTTGCACCCTGTTGTCCCGGGAGGTGGGACCATGGCGCCCAGCGCACTGGTCCCTGGCCCTATTTTGGGCCCGGTCTCTTGTTGGGCATCGGGTCTTTAAGTTTGCAATTCGGGAAATAATGTTTCTAGGTCGGCCTAAGGTCAGAAAAATCAGTCTCTCAACCCTAATTGACAAGTATATAAACTACATTTCCTCTCCCAAAAGAGAGGAGGAAAAAACATATGCGTACAAGAGGCGGAAGCGATATTCAAACATTCAAACATTCAAGCATTCAAGCATTCCTTCAAGCAATTGAGCATTCTAAGTCTCCATTCAAGGCTAAGTGTTGCATTCAAGACAAGGATTCAACCATTGAAGAGGAGATCACCTACAACATACAACTTACAACATCATTACACCTTCGCATGTAAGAATACAAACATTCTTACAACAAGGTATCGATACTTGTTTACATTACAAACATTTACATTTACAACATTCTCATTTCTTGGTTAATTCCAAAACCAGGGTTTGACCTAAAGGCAAACCCCTAATCCTTAACCCCCCAATCGTCCTCTCTTTTCTGTGTGTAGGTTGCAGGTACGCGACTGTAATTGAAGATCTGGAATCCTTGTGCAGAGACGAACAGATCCCCCTTCGTTTCGCGGATTTTTCGGAGGACCGTGTGCACTCCGGGCGCCATCGTCCTGTCAACTTTCGCTCAAATTTGCAGAACGGCATCGTCTCGACATTTTACTGCTAATTTCAGGTCCGTAGCTTCATCCTGTGTCCCTATCTCCGTTTATAAGCGAATCTTTCCTACTTCACATGTACTCCTAGTTCAATCTTTCTATCTACATTCTTTACAAAAGAGGGTATCCTTGATGTCTCAACCCTTGAAACTCATTTAGAATCCAGTCTTGCATTGTGTGGGATTGGATCTTGTGGGTTTCAACCCCTCTTTTGAATGTAAAGTCCCTCCTAAGTGAAAATCGTCAATCCTAGTGACCTCCTTTCTCCTTGGAGTGGGAGAATACACCTAGGGTTCGATTTTCCGCTTTACATTTTGGTGAACCCGACGTGAACATCCTAATTCTGATTATTCATGGTTAGATTTGAAAAAAAAAAATTTGCTTCCTTAATTACATTTCCATGTTTGATCTTTTGCAAATTTTAGAGGTTAATGGCATAAAAACCCTAAATTTTCTTTTTAGTAATCGAGCTTGTGAAATGTTTAATTGTTAATGCTTGTTTCAGATCTACCCTTCTATTCCAAATTGTCAAATGATATTTGTGCTTTAATTTTGAAAATTAAGTGGTTAAGTGTCAAAACCCTAAGTTTTAAAACCCTCTTGATTCAACCTTTGACTGATGATTTCACTGATCAGAACACCTCCAAATCGACTGTAACTTTGGATTCCGCAACAAAATCATAATATCTCTCATCCCTGAAAATTTGGAAAAAAGTTGCGAGGACCATGTGCACCCCGAGCGCCATTGTCCCCGACATTTTCTTCGAAATTTCGGGAGCTAGATCTTACTGTATTTTTCTGCTAAAATCCAGAATTTTGGCTGATTTCATCAATTCTAACACTTTCAAAATTAAAGTCAAAGTTGGTCTAGTGATTGCTTGGATTAAGGCTTTTAATCATTCAAAAATTGTTGAAATTAAAATTCGTATCAAAGTTGTGTTTCTTACTGTCCTAAATCTGAAAAGTGTGTTGGCATTCATTCGAAATTTCAGTGCTTTATTCAAATTTTTGCAGTTTGTGACTCTTGAAATTAAATGTTTAATTGCAACAACCTTGATTTCCACTTTCAAAATTAGTTTAGAGGCTCTAAAACATATGGTTCAAAGTGATAAGAATGGAGTTGATATTTTGTGTAGTATTGCACACATTGTGGATTCGAATGTGATGCCTGTGAAGAGTTGTGCTGAAACTTTAGGTTATACACAACCTCCTACTCAAGTCAATCATTCTATTCCTTTGACAACTTCTATTGCTAGTATACCTACTTTTACATCAAACATAATGACTACTTCAATACAAGACATTCCACCTATGATCACCAGTCATGGGGGCAATCCTTCTTCTTCAATTAATCCTCTTCCTTCATTCAATCCAACTTCTTCATTCATTCCTTCAATGAGTGTCCCTATTACATCTCCACAAATGAACCTGGCACAAGGGGGCAATTCGTTTAACCATTCCATTCCTCCTTGTAGTGTTCCTCCTTTCCAATCATCTCCTATGACTAACTATCATAGTGTCCCGCCACCTTACTCTCAATCAATACCTTCTTTCAATAACATAATACCTCCATCACAATCTAACACGTCTAATATGAATTCTTCGACTGAAGCGACCGTTAACAATCTTGCACAAACTGTCTCTTCTTTACAGCAACAAATTGCCTCTATGAATCAATCTAAGTTTAGTGTGCCCACATTTGATGTTGCAAGCCCACTTTCTCTTGACATTGTTCGAGCTATCCCCCCTAACCATGTTGAAGTCCCGCAATTGGAGCTTTATAATGGTAAAGGTGATCCTCTAGCACATGTTAAGACCTTTCAAACAATATGTATTGATTTTGCTCATGACCAAAGGTTGCTTGCAAAACTGTTTACTAGAACATTAAGAGATAAGGCTCTCCAATGGTATTGCTCGTTGCCTTCCTATTTTATTACTTCTTTCCAACAACTTGCAAATGCTTTTATTCAACAATTTCAAAACAATATAAGTCCTAAAGTTACTTTGATTGATTTAATGCATTGTAAACAAGGTGTTAAAGAAAAAGTGACTGATTTCATTGGTAGATATTAGCATTTGTATGCTCAAATTTCTTTTCTAGTACCTGACAATGATATTCAAAAATCTTTATTTCTAATTTACAAAAAGATATTAGAGAAAAACTTTTGTTTTCTGAGTTTACTTCTTTCCAACAGTTGTGTGCAACTCTTCACAATTATCAACTGATTGTGAGTCAAATGGAACAAGCAAATCCTATGGCTTCAAGTGATAAGGGTGATAGTAGTCAACAACCATTTGGGAAGTTTAAACGGAACAGAGAGTCCATTAAATTCAATGAAAACATCATCAACAACAATGTGAATGCAGCATCAGGTGTGCCTCCTATTTCTAAGTTTTTCAAGAAAGAAAGAAAGTTTACTCCTTTGAATGAATCATTGCATAGTATTATGAATAAGTTATTGGAACAAAATGTGCTTACTCTTCCTCCTATAAGGCAAATAGATCTTGCAAAGATTAATTCACCCTATTTTGATAACAAATCTTTTTGTCAATTTCATCATCAACCTGGGCATGATACTGAAAAATGTTTTGCTTTAAAGGGTAAAATTCAAGATTTGATTGATATTAATACTATCTCTGTTTCAGGTGTGAATGATAAAGGCAACACATCTGTAGCTCCTCCTAACCAAAACCTTAATATTTTTACTGATCCATTACCTTCTCATACCTCTAATGTGATTGAGACTAATGATTCCTCTTTGTCACCTGATAGTCTTGTGTCTATGACTCCGAATGTGATTAACTTTGTGGAACAACAAAAAATCCCTAAAGAACCTTCCATCACATTTGATTCCAGTGAAACTATTAGGGCACCTGACGGTCCTCTATATATAGTTGCAAAAGTCAAGAATACACCTTGCCATGGAGTGCTTATTGATCCTTCTTGCATGGTTAATGTCATTACTAAAGAATTTCTTTTTACTTTGCAATTGAATCAAGTGATCTATGACAAAACAAATGTGGTTGTGAAATTATTTGATGCATTTTCTTCTCTTGCAATTGGTTCTATTATATTACCCATTGAGGTCCATAACAAATCCCTTGATGTGAGCTTTGCTATTATTCCATCATCCGAACAATTTCGTGTGAAGCTAGGCTATCCTTGGCTATCTTCCATGAAAGCTATTGCTTCTCCTATTCACAAGTGTTTGAAATTTCCCCATAATGGTGAAGTTGTTACTGTCAATCATAGTCTCTTTAAACTAGCTGAAAGAACTTCTAGCGTTCCTATTGATTATTTTTGGACTAAACAATTCCAATCTCTTCCACCGCGAAGTGATCATCTTTTCAAATCTTATCAAAAGTGGAAAAAAGATATGATCCTATCTCTAAGTGAACCTAGAACACCCAAACTTGATATTCCTATCATTCTTGAGAAGGAAGTTCTTCCTTTGAAAGATAAAACTAATGTCTTTCCTCAAGAAGATTCACAACTCATCCCTGTGGATGTGACTATGTCTATATCTAATAAACTTTCTAAAAGTAGACCTATACCTCCTCATCATGATGGACTTGGTCTCCTTCCTAAACCAAATATTCCTCCTTTATATGGAGCAGTTCCTCCTCCTTCCTCTTATAGAGAGAAGAGACCTTCCTCTTCTCCTATTATTCAACCTAAGAGACCACAACCTAAACACCCAAGTGATAAGGATGAGAATATTCCTCCTCCTCAATCTTCTCAACTTCCTACTAAGACTAGACGAAATCGTTCTACACGTGAACGCCGACGAAAGCGTCATCTTAGAGCTTGTGCAGGCTGCTTCTCAAACTTTGCAATCCCCAAAAACACCTTCAACTAGTATTATTCCATTTTCTCCTCAGCCAAAAATTGAGCCAAAATCTCCTAAACATAAGATGCATGATGGTTTTGATCCTGTGCGAGTTAAAGATCCTATTTTTATAAATCTTGATGATGATATAGATGAAAATGTTATTCATGTTGAAAATGTTACTTCTCTTCATTCTGATAGTGAATATGAATATGTTGATGTTGATAACCATTTATCTAACGAATTTTCTAAAGCACTTATCCTAGCTCCTAGACAAGAACAACGTGGCTTGGAACATGAACATAGCCCTTTTTTGGATCTTGTGATAGCTCCATCTGCTGTGTTGGATGTTCCTCCTCTAGCGTGTTTCCTGCCTTCCTGAAATATTGATCAGCAAGATTGGGGGGTAGATGACGTGCTAGACTAGTTCATTAGCATAGCAGACTCTCTCCTCCTCTCTTGATCTCTTTTGTTACCTCTTCTATGTGTTATTCTCATTCTTCTATTTGTTGTCCTTAGTGTTTTCTACTTGAGGACGATGCAAAGCATTGAGATCTCTTTTGGTCTCTCTCATGTTGACTCAAAAGACACATGTGTTCCCTTCTTCTAGGTGACCTTCCTTGATTGGGGAATGAAGAACAATTATGCATACATACATATGATATACATGAATTATCATACAACATACTGACCCCAAGGAAAGCGAAGTCACCTTGTGCTTTGTGTTTTGTGTCTATTATCCTTGGGCTTATCTCACACTTGGGGGCTAAATCCTTGTGATAACATGCTCCTTTCCCTTCTCATTTCCTATATGTATCACTACCTTAAAGAAATCACCCCCGATGAGGCATGTGCGATCGCTTTAATGTACGGGGGCATACACCCCGTTCATATCTCTTCAAGATACTTGAAAATTTCTTAGCAAATTTAGCTTTGCCTTGAAATTTTTTTATATTTTTCTTGCATGACTCATAGTGAGGGAACCTTACTACTGACAGTCATGGTTGTCCCTCATGATCTTCCCTTTTACTTTGTCAATCGAAGTCGTAAGATCCTTAGTCCACTGGGGGCTTGGTGTATCTTGCCTCCTTGACGTGGTGAAAGTCTTTCAATGCTGTTTCCTTGTACTTTACCGGAAGTATGGGCGTATGCTTATACTCCCACTAAAGTGGGGGCTAAATGTAGCGTCCTAAAATTGCGACACTTGCAATTTCGACTGCATTTGGGTCTTCACGATGGCGGCGCAACATTGAACCTGAATGGAGACCCCGAAACCTGTTTACGACACCAAAAACTGCATCTTTTTGCACCTTGGCCTGATCCTTCCTTGCACCCTGCTGTCCCGGGAGGTGGGACCATGGCGCCCAACGCCCTGGTCCTTCAGGACCATCGCACCTAGCGCCCTAGTCCCTCAGGACCATGGCGCCCAGCGTCGTGGTCCGTAGCCCTATTTTGGGCCCTGTCTCTTGTTGGGCATCGGGTCTTTAAGTTTGCAATTCGGGAAATAATGTTTCTAGGTCGGCCTAAGGTCGGAAAAATCAGTCTCTCAACCCTAATTGACAAGTATATAAACTACATTTCCTCTCCCAAAAGAGAGGAGGAAAAAAAATATGCGTACAAGAGGCGGAAGCGATATTCAAACATTCAAACATTCAAGCATTCAAGCATTCCTTCAAGCAATTGAGCATTCTAAGTCTCCATTCAAGGCTAAGTGTTGCATTCAAGACAAGGATTCAACCATTGAAGAGGATATCACCTACAACATACAACTTACAACATCATTACACCTTCGCATGTAAGAATACAAACATTCTTACAACAAGGTATCGGTACTTGTTTACATTACAAACATTTACATTTACAGCATTCTCATTTCTTGGTTAATTCCAAAACCGGGGTTTGACCTAAAGGCAAATCCCTAATCCTTAACCCCCCAATCGTCCTCTCTTTTCTGTGTGTAGGTTGCAGGTATGCGGCTATAATTGAAGATCTGGAATCCTTGTGCAGAGACGAACAGATCCCCCTTCGTTTCGCGGATTTTTCGGAGGACCGTGTGCACTCCGGGCGCCATCGTCCCGTCAACTTTCGCTCAAATTTGCAGAACAACATCGTCTCGACATTTTACTGCTAATTTCAGGTCCGTAGCTTCATCCTGTGTCCCTATCTCCGTTTATAAGCGAATCTTTCCTACTTCACATGTACTCCTAGTTCAATCTTTCTATCTACATTCTTTACAAAAGAGGGTATCCTTGATGTCTCAACCCTTGAAACTCATTTAGAATCCAGTCTTGCATTGTGTGGGATTGGATCTTGTGGGTTTCAACCTTTCTTTTGAATGTAAAGTCCCTCCTAAGTGAAAACCATCAATCCTAGTGACCTCCTTTCTCCTTGGAGTGGGAGAATACACCTAGGGTTCGATTTTCCGCTTTACACAATCTTGTTGTGACGTATTCACACATTGCCCCATTGCAAATGGGGACCCCTACTTTTGGCTTTCTAGGGTTTGTTTTCTTGGTCTTTTAGGTTCTTATCTATTAGCCTTTGCATTTGGAGAGTCGTTAGAGGGATCATTAAGGTAACAGGATCTGCTTGAGTTGATATGGGTCAGTAGGTGGTCTAGGTCAGGGTCTTTTTAAAGCCTTCCTTAGGTCAAGTTTTGATCTTGTTACTAGGTTATGTCTTGTCTAAGTTTGGGGAAGTCAATGAAGCTTTGTGAGTGAATACCATCTTTGAGGATTTGAGATTGGTCAAATTGATGAACGATGAAGTCCTAGGCATGACTTGATGTGAAGCTAACATATTTATCCTTTGGGGACACCTTGGGCAAGCCTAGAATTGGAGAGTTTGATGAAAAGGTCAAGATTGAGCCTAGAAGAGAAATTTCGCTCTTGACCCTTCCAAAGGGTCCAGAGCGAAATCCTTGGAGAGGACCTAATGAGCTCAAAAGGAATTGAATTGATATCACCTTGAAGGTGGATGGACCTAATTAAGATGAAGGAATGATCTAACAACCAAGACAGAGGGCAAAGTTGAGGGGAAAATGAAAAAAATTAGCCCAATTCATGAATTTCGTTCCTGACCCTTCCAAAGGGTCCAGAGCAAAATTCTTTATGGGTCTTGTCCTTGGCCATGGTCGAGAGAGAAATCCTCCTTTCAGGCCTTCCTAGGGGTCAAATAAGTGTCGTCTTCATGGGAAAGGGATCCAAAGGTGAGAATCAAGGGAAACCAAAGTAAGAAGAAGGAGGAACTCAACCTAAAGCATGAAAATTGCTCTTGACCCTTCCAAAGGGTCCAAAGTGAATTTCTCCATGAGGCACTATACCTTGCTCCAACCTACAAGCTAGCTCATTCCCAAGAAATTTTGAAGGCCATAGACTTGTTTTAAATTATTTAAAGGATGAAGGATAGAGCTAAGCGAGGGAAAACAAGCAAATCATGAATTTCTCTCACGACCCTTCCAAAGGGTCTAGAGCGAAATTCCTATAAGGCCTCTCCCTAGAGAGGATCCTAAGAGACTTCCATTTTGATGCCTTCTTGTTAATGATTTAAGGTAAGACATGCTATGTTAGGATAAATATATCATGTATACTTAATCATCTTTTGTTTGTTTTTCAAATCAACAAAATCAAGTTCAAAGGAGACTAGGCCAGGACAAGGGTGACCTCTTGAAGTTTCATCATTATTGAGGACACTTCAAAGGCATGGAGGAGGACTCAAGTTGCATCTAAAGCGTTGGAAGACTTCAAGTGTTCAAGGAGTTGCAAGCTATCATCAAGAACTCATTCTACCACAGGATGATAGAGAAAGACCTTGCAAGCACTTCAAAGCAATATGAGCTACCATAGAAGAAGGAAAGACTTGATAAAGAAGAAGCATTAATCAAGCACACGAGAGTCAAGGAGGTTCATCATTCATCAAGTGCATCAAGGACAGAGGAAGATCAACCAAAGGTCATCACAAAGAAAGTACCAGACAAGGTGGCATCCCAGTTACTGTTCCTCCAATCAAATAGCTACACCTCAACATGTCCAGATTGAATGTACCTAACTCTCCAATAATGGCACAAAATTTGAGGCACCTACTCCTACTTCCTATTGGTTCTCAAATTTTGAATGTAATTTTCTCATTGGCTAAGGGAGTTTGTTGTAACAAACCCTAATTAGGGTTTTCATCTTGTAATCCTAGCCATTGATTGTAAAGCAATCTGAGCCATTAAAATGTAAAGAGCTCCCTATATAAAGCTATGGTCTTCATTTGTAAAGGTTAATAGTTAATAGCTAGTCAAGAGTTAGTAGCTAGAGTAGTGAATAAAATAGCAATTAGAATAGAGTAGGAAGAGAAGGCAAGAAATTGTTGCCTTGATTGTAAATGAACCCCATTTTCATTGGAGATATGGTGAAATATGTCGTTTCTTTGCAATATGCATGGTCTCTTGTTGAATCTTCATTTTAGATAGTAAATAATTAGATTGAATGAAGGAAGTTATTGAATGCACTCGCGTGGAATCCGCCTAGTCCAAACCAGTAGCCTCTTGCTGACTGTAAGTGTGCCTTGCATGGTCAACTAGCATATAATGAGCTTAATCTTGAGTCATTACATGTCTATTGTTCATGCATTATCTTGAATGGTGATCAATGTATGATGGTGTACGATTTGAACATATTCAAAGCATCCCTTAGAAGATCGTACTGAGTTGGTGTTGAATTGTTCAGCCTGATGGTGAGACCCAACCCAGTAGGACTCCAACTAGTCATTCATCCATCTTCTCGCATTCTAGGTCTTACAGTAGACTTTCTGAGCCATGTATCTTTTGATGTTTCTTTATCTCCTAGCCAGTAGATAGGATTCCAAGTTCTAGCAGATTAAACACTCAGACCATCAAACGTAAGTCCCCTTGTGATTCTAGCATAATCACATCACACCGCAAAATCTTATCCACACGTAGAGACCCTACAGATAAGAACCTTGGAGTCTTCCCGAATGATCCTTAGGTGAAATCTTCAGCATTCAAGGAAACTTTGTTCAAGAGAGGATAAGATACCTTGGTATTTTATTTTGTATTCGCATGTGCATAAAAAACACAACATAATTGGTGCTAGGAGGGTTGATCACAATGAACACTTGAGTAACTAAAATTTAGATGTTATCAAGTCATATTTAGAGGAGCTATCCAAAAATTTTACCCTCTCTTTCACACTCAACAGAATTGAATTAGAAGAAAGGTGAAGGTGAACACGAACTCTTGAATCCCAAGAAGATCGGTGGAGAGTCCTTTTTCAACGCCCAGTAGAGCTGGTACAAAGAAAGGAGGTGAGCGTTGGGTCATCAGTTGGACTTGTGAAAATAAGGAAGCAAGCTGGAACTAGTTGAGATTTCGAGTTGAATCTTAGATATTCAAGATCTCTCTTATTCCTGAAAATCCAAAAAAAAGTTAAAAACCAAAAAAATCCAAAAAAAGTGAAAAGCAGAAAATAAAAAATAAAAATAAAAATAAAAAAGAAAGATTTCTCAATGGAGTAGCAACAATTTTATGATGAGCAACATGTTGGTTTTCCTCAACTTTGGTGTAGATTGAATACACAACTTTATCCATGCAGATTGTTCGAGTTTGCAAGGCCAGGGCAATGTAGGATCCATGAGACAAATGAACATGATGAAATGCAATACTTGAAATACTTATCAAGGATGGAATCGATAGCGCAGGGAAAGATCTTCTTTTGGGATATTCCTAGACCAGAAGTAGAAGAAGGTAGTTTCAGTGTTCCAGAAAGCAAAGATCCTCTTTCAAGCTTCTTATGGATGATTGAGAGTCAGCTTATTTCGAATGGTGAAATGCATTTAGAAGGCACATTGTTACCATTATGGTGTAGGATTCATAACGCACCTCATTATGAATTTAATTTCTCAGTATGTGAAATGGCTATCAGCCAAGTCAGATACCAGTTTGGAATGTTGGCTTTGTTCGAGGAAGAGTGTATTGTGAATAAATCCTGGGGTGCACATCTCGCAGCTGAATTCAGAAGAACTTATGAACAAGACATTTCTCCAGCACCTGATTGTGAAAAGAGCCAGTTGCAAGTTGAGGATGCAAGCTTCCTTAATAATCAAAGTAAAGCAGTGAATGATAGACCTCTCCACCTTGTATCAAAAGAAGAAAATGATTCAACAACCTTCAAGAAGGCGACTCATTCCTTGAAGAATTTTCATTCATGCTACAAAAGGAGATCCTTGAGAGTGAATTGCAAGAGGTTTCAAATAGCATTTGTAAAGAGGACAATCAAATTGAGACGTTGAAAAAAGAGCTACAAATCATCATAAGTGAGCCCAGGTATGAAGAACGATTCTTGGGGGAGCTCAGGGACTTCCTCACTCTCATGTTAATTGAGGGAGCGCTGAAGGATCTTATAGAAGAAGTACAAATGGAATCACTGCCAAATCTTTTTCAAGATAAACAAGTTATGGTGAGTGATGTGATTCATCATCATATCTGGCCTCCTGAGACTATGCATGAAGGGGAAATGGCACCAAAGATTATATTTGATCAACTAGAGGAGATGTTTGAAGCCTAATCCATCAAGGAGTGCTTAATTTTTGAAGATATGCTCACAAAATTTCATGAAGATGCTTGGTTTATGCAAGAGGTCTCAGTGAAAGCAAAGAAATTTGAGCTATTTGAAGGGGCGCCAAGCCTATTTCGAAAGGATTGTGCAAGTGAAGATCAACATGTCATGGATTCTCGTGGTATGGTACATTACCAATGGTGACCTCTTGAAGTTGATGATGATCTCAGTACACTTCTATTTAAGCAAGCCCTTGCATCTGAGCTCAAAATATGTCAGGTTGTTTCTTTCCTTAATCCTAGTTTTGAAAATTATTATGATTTTGTTTACGGAGGTTTTGGGAAAACAACTTGCATTTGGATAGATCATGGACCTAACGAATTACCTCAGTTGATCATTTTGAGTGAAGACTTGCTTGAGTATGATAGATGCATGGTGAGAGCTTTCTTTTCTATATTTAAGGATGAATTTGCTCGACTAAGAACCATCACCTTTGCCACGCTCCTATTGCATATCCTAAGAAATCATGTAAAAACATGTATATACTTCGCTTCTTTGAGTTGTGTAAAGTCTAGGAGTCTTGTATATAGTTTTAGAGTAGGTTTTCCTTTTGTGTGTTTTAAGTTAGAAGTTTTTTGAGCCTTGTTCTTAATTTGCCTTGAGTCATTTGACTCATGATTCTTTAGTGGCTTAGGTAGTTAGTTCGTTGTCTTTTGGTTTGTTTTAGTTTAGTTTGCTTTGAGTCGGTCTGTCGATCAGTTTGCTGTCGGTTGGTTTAGTTTAGGTAACCTGAGTAGGAGCCTCCAGTTGTGAGAAAGGTGTCTCTATTGTTTCTCACCCACTGGCAACATCTTGGATCTTATGTTAGACTCATTTCTTAGATATCTATTCATGTAGTGCTTTGAATCCGAGATTATTCCTCCCCAGATTTATCATCTGATCGGGACTTGTATTTGACTTGGAAGAGAATCATTTTTTGTGTCTTGATGCCGACATATTTTGATTACTATATCTTTATGCATTAATAAAATCCAAGTCATTATGGTTTTTAGGGAAAGCTGTGATTAGTTAAAAATCCAAAATTTGGCTTCAGTGCCACCACAATCCTCAAACCCTAGTAAGCTTCACTACTTACAAGCCAAAGGAATTGACAAAATGAAAAAGCAATATCAAAAGAGAAAAGTGAGGAAATGAAAATGAAAAATAAAAAGAAAGTGAAATGAAATAAATATCAAAATTGGCTAATGGGAACATACGAGTAACTCCATCGAGGCTATGGATGCTCGACTGGCAATGGAGCAATGTTCATGAGATTGAGGCGATAACCTTGTCGGGACTATAGATGTCCGACTGGCAGCGAGGCTCTATCCAGGATGCTTATGAAGTTTAGATATACTACGTAGCCAATCACAGGAGAACTTGAAGGTCGTGGTTGTCTTGTCAAGAATAATGAATACACTTGCGCACACATGGGTAATCAAAGACTAAGTGTCTTGGTCTGGTTAAGGATTCTCCTTCCTCTTTGAGTACATTTTCTAGTTGCGTGATAAGTTGGGTTGAATTTTCTAGAGGTTCTAAGTGTCAATTGGGTTTTTATCTCTGAAATGTTCAAGAACATTTATTCGAGGTGGTGCTAGATGTTGTGACATATTCACACATCACCCCATTGCAAATGGGGACTCCTACTTTTTGCTTTCTAGGGTTTGTTTTCTTGGTCTTTTAGGTTCTTGTCTATTAGCCTTTGCATTTGGAGAGTCGTCAGAGGGATCATTAAGGTAACATGCTCTACTTGAGTTGAGGTGGGTTAGTAGGTGGTCCAGGTCAGGGTCTCTTTAAAGCCTTCCTTAGGTCAAGTTTTGCTCTTGTTGCTAGGTTATGTCTTGTTTGAGTTTGGGGAAGTTAATGAAGCTTTGTGAGTGAATACCATCTTTGAGGATTTGAGATTGGTCAAATTGATGAATGATGAAGTCCTACGCATGACTTGATGTGAAGCTGACCTATTTATCCTTTGGGGATGCCTTGGGCAAGCCTAGACTTGGAGAGTTTGATGAAAAGGTCAAGATTGAGCCTAGAAGATAAATTTCGCTCTTGACCCTTCCAAAGGGTCTAGAGCGAAATCCTTGGAGAAGACCTAATGAGCTCAAAAGGAATTGAATTGATATCACCTTGAAGGTGAATGCACCTAATTAAGATGAAGGAACAATCTAACAACCAAGTTAGAGGGAAAAGTTGAGGGGAAAATGAGAAAATTTAGCCCAATTCATGAATTTCGCTCCTAACCCTTCCAAAGGGTCCATAGTGAAATTCTTTATAGGTCCTGTCCTTGGCCATGGTCTAGAGCGAAATCCTCCTTTCAGGCCTTCCTAGGGGTCAAATAAGTGTTGTCTTCATGAGAAAGGGATCCAAAGGTGAGAATCAAGGGAGAACAAAGTGAGAAGAAGGAGGAACTCAACCTAAAGCATGAAAATCGCTCCCAACCCTTCCAAAGGGTCCAGAGTGAATTTATCCATGAGGCACTATACCTTGCTCCAACCTACAAGCTAGCTCATTCCCAAGCAATTTCGAAGGCCAAAGACTTGTTTTAAATGACTTAAAGGATGAAGGATAGAGCTAAGTGAGGGAAAACAATCAAATCATGAATTTCGCTTCTGACCCTTCCAAAGGGTCCAGAGCGAAATTCCTATAAGGCCTATCCTTAGAGAGGATCCTAAGCGACTTCCACTTTGATGCCTTCTTGTTAATGATTTAAGGTAAGAAATGCTATGTTAGGATAAATATATCATGTATACTTAATCATCTTTTGTTTGTTTTGCAAATCAATAAAATCAAGTTCGAAGGAGACCAGGCCAGGACAAGGGCGACCTCTTGAAGTTTCATCATTATCGAGAACACTTCAAAGGCATGGAGGAGGACTCGAGGTGCTTCTAAAGCATTGGAAGACTTCAAGTGTTTGAGGAGTTGCAAGCTATCCTCAAGACCTCATTCTACCACATGAAGAAACCACAGGATGATAGAGAAAGACCTTACAAGCACTTCAAAGCAATATGAGCTACTAGATAAGAAGTGAAGACTTGATAAAGAAGCAGCATTCATCAAGCACATGAGAGTCAAGGAGGTACATCATTCATTGAGTGCATCAAGGATAGAGGAAGATCAACCAAAGGTCATCACAGAGCAAGTACCAGACAAGGTGGCATCCCAGTTACTGTTCCTTCAGTCAGATAGCTCCACCTCAGCATGTCCAGATTCAATGTACCTGACTCACCAGTAATGGCACAAACTTCGAGGCACCTACCCCTACTTCCTATTGGTTCTCAATTTTTTAATGTAATTTTCTCATTGGCTAAGGGAGTTCGTTGTAACAAACCCTAATTAGGGTTTTCATCTTGTAATCCTAGCCATTGATTGTAAATCAATCTAAGCCATTGAAATGTAAAGAGCTCCCTATATAAAGCTATGGCTCTTCATTTGTAAAGGTTAATAGTTAATAGTTAGTCAAGAGTTAGTAGCTAGAATAGTGAATAAAATAGTAATTATAATAGAGTAGGAAGAGAAGGCAAGAAATTGTTGCCTTGATTGTAAATGAACCCCATTTTCATTGAAGATATGGTGAAATATGTCGTTTCTTTGCAATATGCATGGTCTCTTGTTGAATCTTCATTTTAGATGGTAAATAATTAGATTGAATGAAGGAAGTTATTGAATGCACTCGCATGGAATCCACCTAGTCCAAACCACTAGCCTCTTGTTGACTGTAAGTGCGCCTTGCGTGTTCAATTGGCATAGAATGAGCTTAATCTCGTGTCGTTACACGTCTATTGTTCATGCATTATCTTGAATGGTGAATAGTGTATGATGGTGTATGATTTGAACATATTCAAAGCATCCCTTAGAAGATCACATTGAGTTGGTGTTGAATTTTGCAGCCTGATGGTGAGACCCAACCCAGTAGGACTCCAACTAGTCATTCATCTATCTTGTCACATTCTAGGTCTTAGAGTAGAATTCCTGAGCCCTGTATCTTTTGATGTTTCTTTATCTCCCAACCAGTAGATAGGATTCAAGTTCTAGCAGATTACACACTTAGGCCATCAAACGTAAGTCACCTTATGATTCCAGCATAATCACATCACACCACAAAAGCTTATCCACACGTAGAGACCCTACAAATAAGAACCTTGGAATCTTCCCGAATGATCCTTAGGCGAAATCTTCAGCATTCGAGGAAACTTTGTTCAAGAGAGGATAATATATCTTGGTATTTTATCCTTTGTTCGTATGTGCATAAAAAACACATCAACAAGTCCCAGCCAAATAGCCACTTATAGGCATAAGCAGTGACCTTGCAAATCACTGATAAGAATAGTTGAATTTAGTGGTGTATAGAGAAAAAGAGACAGTCATAATGATAAAGTCAATCAATGGGATGAGACACTGTATGAAATACCAACCCACATAGCATGAAAGAGCATTACCAAAAGCTTGTAAGTGAGACAGAGATGATCAAAGGCAATGATAAGCTTTGATAAGCTTCAACAAGACATGATGAAGATTTGAGAACATTATCAATGTATCAATGATTGGAGCAAAGACAATGAATGATCATCATGACGACAAAAATAACAGTCAAACAAAGTCTTAGTTAGATTCTGTTTTGGAAAAAGTTGAAGAATACACTCATCAAATCATAGTAACAAGTACATCCATAGTAGACAAATATTTTATGTTCTTATCTTGATAGTGATGAGATCTCAAACAATTAAGAAGACATCTTCTATGAAGATGTATACATAGTAAAAGGGGGCATCAAAAGAGATTACGATGAAAGTATATTCAAGGACAGTCGAATACAGTGAACAACAATCAAAGACTATGTGACAGTATTCAAAGATAAGCATGCTTGACAGTCCAAGAGAGAAAAGTAAAGGCAACACACTAAGGTCTAAAGTATGTATGACAACCTCATAATAATTCACTATGAAGAACACTCTATAGTGTAGTCTAAACAATCTTATAACAACAAGCTTACACCACAATGAAGATAATGCAATGTATCTAGAGTAGCCTTGGTAAACCAATGCTACAATCAAGGTAAGAAGGCAAGAGCACAGTAAAAAAGATGCTATGTAAAGAAGGCTACAACTAGAGTGCAAAGGAACTAGTCACAGAGAATGACAAGGGAAGCTTGTAAAGGGACAAAACCTTAACCTTGGGAATACATGAAAGGAAGGTTGTGGTGGCAAACGGTTTATAACAATCCTTTTCCAAAAGTAATAGTGACATTAGTAACAGTGCATGAGAGGAACCCTAGTGCAAAGGGTGATAACCTAAGATGATATATCAAGCATCCATTGCCAAAGCACATAGGCAGTTCATAAACATGCTCAATCTCAGAGCGATAGAATCAAAATTTGTTGTTTAAATAGCCCAAAAGATAGTCAAAACTATAACAGTCATAACACAGTGACATGATGCATCCACAGAAAAATGGTAACACCATTTACAAAGCACAAGGGCATCCATGTTAACACACAAAACCATCTACAATGACATTCACAAAGAGTTAGGGCACAAATGGTAAAGAGCAACATAGCGAGCTTACCAAATATTTCTTTGTGGAAATCCTCAACAAATCACCATAAATAGCATCAAAAAAAGCCTTCTAGTTCGAACCCTTGGATTCTCATGGCGACACTCTCACCAGAGAAAGGAAGCAAATGAAATGTTTTGATCACTTGTTACTTTTGTGTTAGGGTTTGAAAACCCTAATATGGACCGATAGATGCAAAGACATTTTGCCTTTATTTTAAAAGAAGCTTTATTTACACATTTGTGCCATGGCATTTATTTTTTGCTTTGTAATTGTTCTAAGTGTTTTATAAACACTTATAAAGATTTAGTCTACTAAATCTCTTTAGGGTTTTTTCAAAAAGCTCCTTTATTTTTGGCATTTATCTTTTGCAAGTCTTTGTTTAAGTGATAATTACAAATCACTTTAAATAAATGATATTTTGAAATGTAAAAATAGAGGATATCATTAAGTGCTTATGAGAGATAGACAAGAGAAAGGCTTAGTTAAGCCTTAGTGCTTTTGCATGCATCTAGGATCTTATTGAAGATTTGCAAACATGTGGGGGAAAAATAGGTATTTGGTCACTTAATTGGCAGTTCACCTTCATTTAAGAGTCCAAATTGATGGTGATTTAGTCAAGGAGTAATTTAAGGATCATAACTCCTTGATTATTTTAGTTGCAACCCTATTTTGGAGGGATTTTTAGTTACATACGACCCGTAGGAGTTGTTTTCCATTGGTGTATCACCTTTTAAGTAGTAGTTTTTCAGTTTTAGCATCATCTTTTTATCCCTTTTCTAGTCACAAATTCATTAGATTTTTTGGGTATTTAAAGGGGAGTCAACCCAGAATTTGGAGGTATACTCTCACCATAGGATACCCACAGCCTAAGAGTAGTCCCATGTTGCACGAGATTGCAGATTTTTCATCTTTGCATCGGGTGCAAATCCATGTGACAACACTACCTTAAGTTGAATTTGCTTATAGTTTAACATCAAAAATTCTATAGGTATGTTTGCATTTCACATTGTGTATGGTACAAATCCTAAAGGATTTGTGGACTTAATTGATCTACCTATAAACCCAAATGTCAATGAAGATGCTACAAATCTTGTCATGAGTATTCAGGAGGTACAACAAGTTAGACACAAATTGTAGGCAATGAGTGAACAATATAAGAAAAGTGTTGATTTGTATAGGAGAAAAAAAGTCTTTTTGGATTGGGAATGGTCATTGTAAATTTGCGTAAGGAGGGGTATCTTCAAGGTGCCTACAAAAAGTTGAAGCTCGAGAACCCATGAAAATTGGGCCTTCTAAATAATAAAGAGGATAAATGACAATGCTTACCTGATTGATCTACCTGGGGACTTAGATGCCAACCCAATTTTAATTGTTGACCTTCATGAAGGGCACATGATATATTGGAGGGGGGGGGGGAATTGAATCTAATATATTCAATTTCCACTCAAATTAAACACTAACTACCATCAATAACTTCTCCCAGCAATGATCAGAAATCACTGAATCAACTAGTTCCAAAATCCTTAATGATGCAACAATTAAGCAACATAAACAAACACACATTCACACATTGGACATCAGATATATGTGGAAACACAAGATGGGAAAAATAATAGTGAACATAGCAGCTTGGATCTACTGCCCAAATCAGCCATACAAAATACTGAATTACTTGCAATAATTGAGTAGGCACCAACCTACCAGAGGCACCGATTCCCAATTGTATTTGTGAGCATCAACCCACTGAAGACACCAACCCCCTATGCCTAATTATGAGAATCAACTCAACAACTAGGATTTCAATCTCAACAAAAAAAATGATATGAATTAAGGACATTTTGCTTTAATGCACAACTTACATATGATCTAATTAACGTCCCCACATGTTGTGACATTTTCATACATCACCCCATTGCAAATGGGGACCCCCTACTTTTTAGGCCCTCTCAGTCTTTAGGTCTTGGTATTTGGGTCTTTTTGTAGCAGTCTTGTCAGTCCCCTCAGTCTGCAAGTGTTTGGGAGTCAATTTGATCAAGTCTGCAGCTCATTTGAGCAAATTTGGCTTAGTCTAGGGCTAGTTTTGTCAGTTTTAGGGTTTTGTCCTTCAGACTTGGATTTGAGGCCTTTCCTTTAGTGTTTTGAAATAATTGAATGTTGCATTGGAATCAGGACCCTCTAAGAAACCTGTACATGAAATTTGAGTGAATTCTGAGCAACTTTCTATTTTTAGAAAGTTCCTAATTTTTAGGGATTTCACTGATTCTCGAATTGTCTTCATTTCACCAAAAATCAAACCTACTATTTTTAGTAAGTGTCCCCACGTCCTGTTTTTCTCTAACGTTGACATCCTAAAGGAGTTTCTATTTTTGCAAAGTTTATTTGTGGCATGCTCCTCACAAGTAGACACTGAAGACTAAGCATTCACGATCATTCCCAAATTTGGAGAGTTGGAAAAGCAAGCTAAAGTGATCAAAATTTGGGTAAGTGTGGGTTCATCTTCTAGGAATGGAAAGCATTGGGAAATCATCTAAGTCTGGAAAATCACCTTAGTTCCTAAAGTGGCATCCAAAAACATTCAAATTGGCATAGTTAGTTCATCATGGAAAATGAAGAAAATCATGAAATTCCTTGCTCAAGTGGAATCAACGCTCTAGATAGTCAGATGGGCATCAAATTGGGGCCTTCATGGAAAATGTGAAAATTGGCGAATTCCTTGACATGGAGGAAATAGTGCCCAAGAGGCCAAGTAGGGCGCCAAAGTGGGCAGGACAGGGAAAACTTCAAGTTTGACAAATTCCTTGCTAGGATGGATACAACACCCATGCACAAGAGAAGGGCGCTAAAGCATGATGCCCATGAGAAATTCCAAAAAATACAAAATTCCTTCCTCGGGTGGAATTAGCGCTCAAGAAGGGTCAACGGTGCCAAACATGTAGAGGTATGGAAAAGTTCAAAAATGCTAAATTCCATGGCAAGGTAGAAACAACACCCAAGCATGGATAGGGGCGCCAAAATGCCCAAGGCAAGGAAAACCAATTTGAGAAGGAATTCCTTCACCATGTGGAAATGATGCCCATACCTAGAGTAGGACCCCAAATCAAGGTTGCCAAGGAAAATCAAGAAACAAATGAATTCCTTCATCAAGCCAATTTAGCTCCCAAGTTGGTCAAAGATCTTTGAATCACTAAGGCAAGGATAAATGCTTTAAGATGAAATTTCCTCCATCAAAGTCAAAATTCCATGCCCAAGTCAAGAAGTTGAAAATTTTTCTAAGGCATGGAAATAATAACATTCCTTCATCAAGTGATTTCCACACCCAAGTCAAGGATTCAAAATTTTCCAAGGCAAGGAGGAAATTGAAGGTTAGGAATGGATTGAAAAAGAAGAAAATCCCCTTGGGAAATTTTTAAAAAAATCTAGTTTTAGGCATCAAATCTCATCCAAATGTTAATTTTTTTACGAATTTGGATTCGTAGGAGAATTTTATATCTCTTGGACCCATAACCCTAATTTGTGGATAATTCCCAAATAATAGGAAATGTGGCAAATTGATGAAAAAGCCTCCTTAGGACAAGATGAACTCAAAAAGCACAAATAATTCCTTCATCAAGGAACAAATTTCCAAAATTTCTTCTCCAGTTTCGAAATGTACCTAAGGTTGGAAGTAGAACGTGAAAATCAAGGTTCAAAAAGGAAACTTCAAGAATTCAAAAAAATTCCTTCCTCAAGGAAGAAATGTGCCCAAGGTGAAGAATTCCAAGAAAGTGAAAAATTTGACTAAGTGTTGGAAATTCCTTCCTTTAGGATAGAATTCCAGAAAAGGTGAAAAATTGACTAAGTGTTGGAAATTCCTTCCTTCATGGAAGAATTCTTGGAAAAGGTGAAAATTTGGCTAAGTGTTGGAAATTTCTTCCTTCGGGACGAAATTCCAAGCAAGGAAGAAATCACACCCAAGGATGAATTGAAAATAAAATTTCTAAGGAAAGGAAGGAATCAAGGATTATCTGATCAAGAAATTTCCCCTCTGGATTTTTTTTGAAAAATCCATTTTCAGGCATCAAATCACATCCAAATTTCAAAATTCTTTCAGATTTGGATTTGTGAAAGAATTTTCTCCCTCCTGGAACCTGGAGCCCTATTTTTGGAAAGTTCCTAAAAATAGAAGATGGTGGAAAATCATTAAAAATATCCTCCAGAGCAAGAAAAGTTCGGAAAACTTCAAGAAAATTCTTCATTGATCAATTTTTTTCTCTCCCAAAGTTTTCTCTCTCCAGGGGTTTCTCGCCAAGTGGCAGTCGGATCAGCGCATGTTGAGTCAAGTTGATTTTGGGCAGAAGAACATTGAGCAGCTGAGCAATTTTGAATTAATGTTTGTTGCAACTCAAAAGTTGAGGAAGGAAGGATCAAAAGATAAGCAGGTTATTGAGCAGGCCATTCTGATTTTGCAACAGCTAGTTCCAGGATACTCTAGTCTGGTAGCTAGCCCCTCTGGTAAGCTTAAGAGTTTGACTGAACATAATGCAAAAGAGTTTCAAACTCTTAAACATATATCAAATCGACAATTGATAGAGAGATACAATGCAACTAGGAAGGTCACCTGTGACAATATGATCATATTAGACAAGGTCAAGATGACAGAGCAACTTACAAAGATTGATGAGGCTCTTAATCAATGCAGTTGTATATATAGGTCTTGTACAACACAAACAAACTTACAACTGACTTGGAGGTGAAAACAAAAGCGACAAGGGCCCGGTTGGAACGTCTGGCTAACAATTTTGATGGTATTTAGTCATTGACCAGGGCCATGATGGTCAATTTTGGGTTACAGAATCTGAGATATCTGCCTTGGAGAAAGATATGGACAAATTAATCCGGCGAGCTAGGGAATTGGGATGATTGGTAAGTCCCCGGTTGAACACTTTATTACTTCATAAGAGGGAAAGTCTAGAATTGATGAATAAACTTACACCGATGGATCTAACAGAAGAAGAACTACATGCACATACATTCTTAATGGGTTTGTATCTATTTTGGGAACTTTGAAAACTGGTTTGGATACTTAGGATTTTTGAAGGGTGCTTACCCGGATATATTCAAGTACATCTAGATCCGATAAACACATTTTGATTTCATTCTTTTGCCCCGCCTTTGTTATTGATGTCAAAGGGGGAGTGGTTGTTGTGAAAAATGTCAAGGGACATAAGAAGTAATGTATAGTTCAGGGGGAGCAGGGTCAAAGGGGGAGATTGTTGGCAATTGACACTCATCTAGCTTAGTTGTGTTGTCATTGATGGCAACACATATCATTTTGGGTTGGATGCTTAACCGGTACTCACCGGTATTCATGATTCGGCAACCGACATTTTGGGAAACTGACAAATTAGGAACTGGTACATGAGGCCGACATAGGAGATTGATCTGGCAGGTCTACACGGTAGAAATCAATGACATCGATCATGAAGTTTAATGTATTTATTTTTGTCTAGGTCGACATGTAAATAAATTGTAATATTATTGTAAGCTGACATAAGACATTTATGTTTATGTTTGGGAAGGGTATTTAAGTCAGTCTGGTTAGGATATTTTGGATATGATATGACATGAGATTGAGAGATATACATATGATGCAAGATATAGTGATGTGATATTGTGCAAACAATATTGATCGACTGTATACAAATATAATATTCTATAATCAGTCTTGGTTATTGGTTTAAAGGTTTGGGATGCAGAGCAAGTTACCGGTAAAGGAGGACACAGTGGAAACCGATACAATCAGTGCTTGAACCGGAACTCATCCAGCATAGCAGATGCATTCTCTGAGTTCAAAATTTCGTTTCTAAACTAGTATTTGGTGTTTGTAGTCAGCGAGACTCCTTTTGTGATGAGTGGTGTGCTTTAGGTTGTTGGCCTTCCTGCATGTGCAGACCCCTATTGTAATATTTATTCATTTGGCCAGTGGATAGATATTGTGGGTCACCAATGCCAGTGTGGTTTTTCCTCTTTGAGGTTTTCCACGTATAAATCTCTGTGTTATGGTGTAAATTCTTGTGGTGACATTATTTATACTTGCTGTTATATTCTTTTATAGTTACCGGTTACTGAAACACTTTGTTAATAAGGTTAAAATTTATCTTACCGGCATAACACTGATTCACCCCCCCTCTCAGTGTTCTTGGATTCCAACACTTTTTGCATGTAGTCATCGCGTGAAAGCATAATGGCACAGTCATTGCTAGAATATTTGACCATGGTGGCAGTTAATTCATTGCATGACAACCTTCATACTTAATGCAGTGGTGGAGCATCTTTCACATGTAACTATCATATTTAGGAGATGATGGAGCATTTATTACACATTGGGCGAATTTGAAACAAGTGGTGCATTTAATGCACAATGGATGCCATTTTGGGCACGCAAAATTAATTGTATATGGGCATGATGGGTCATTAATTGTTGATTCCCACTTTGTTGCATCATGTGTGGGGAATCTTTTTGGGAAACCCTAATTAGGGTTTGCATGTGTCTTCAAAGCATGAAGCCTATATAAAGGGGTGACCCCCCTCATTTGTAA
The DNA here is from genome assembly GCF_030272615.1 of Cryptomeria japonica. Lineage (NCBI taxonomy): Eukaryota > Viridiplantae > Streptophyta > Pinopsida > Cupressales > Cupressaceae > Cryptomeria > Cryptomeria japonica. The sequence continues at coordinate 109,850,992 of NC_081415.1, forward strand.
AAGGGGGAGATTTACATGAAATTAATGCGATAAGTTTTTGATAATAACAGTGAAACATTGTTCTCTGATGGTGTCCACTTATGTTATTTTTCAAAACTTGCATGGTTTCACCTTCCTCACTTAGAGTAGAATTTTATTTTCTCAATTGTTAGATAAAGTGCTTTGATTTCAATGAAGAATTTAATGGTGTTTGATGAATTTCCATGGTTCATACTTTTTGCATCTTGTTGATTATAAGATGCAGTGTAAAGTTAGCCTGAACCCCCAAATTTATGCTAAGTTCGATTGTGAATAGTCGTTTGGATTGCACTGTGTTGGGTATTCAAATGTATTTTCTCAATGTGAAAATCCTTCAACATCCTCAGAAGATTGCACCGGTTCTTGTGGAGTTGTAGTTAATCTTTGGCAAAGCAAAGCTTGGTTTATTTGGAATTTGTCCACCAAAGCACTATCCATTGATATTACTTCCCTTAGGAGTAGATTTAGATCTTCTAACCCTTTCCCCTTTAGTTTCAATTGATTCCAGTTCAATCCATTTGAAGCAAAAACATCACATAATTTCCATAACCGATGATGAACTTCCAAGCCACAACAAAGAAGTGAAAGAACGATCCAAACATAAGGCCCCTTGGATTACCAGTATATCACATTGCCCAACTTAGTCACGCCCGTTGCATTAAGGAACCTTGGAGTCGATTGTCTAAACTTTCCGCAATGTTAGCATACAATCGCACTTTGATCAAGAGAGAGTGGAGTGACCATTGGGAACTTTATTCTGTGTTCGACGTAGTCATAAAACACGTCAACACCACACTCTCTCACATGACATGATATTCCGATAATGGCGCATATAAATCAAAATTCTATATGCAACATCATCCTTAGATTCACATGATATTAACTTGTAACCTTAGAAGTACTCTTAGAAATGAATCTTAGACACCTATATATATGTGTTATAGTTACAATTACAATTACAATCGTAAGTCAGCTCATCAATACATAATTATTCATTTTCAGGTAGGCCACACAAAACTTGTTAGACAACTTAGATAACCTGAGGACAACTGAAGGGGTGGGGGGGGGGGGGCGTGAATTAGTTGTCAAAAAATTATAGAAAAAGTATTAAATCCTTATTACCGGAATACATAAACCAAAACCCAGAATAACAAATATAGCAGTTAAGCAAAAATATAAACCATAGAACATTTATGAACCATCCACAAAAGATAAGACCAAGATTTGTATGTGGAAAACCCGGTAAAGGGAAAAACCACGATGGGAAGCCTACCCACAGTCAGATAATACTTCTAAAGTAAGTATGTGATTACAATAAGATGGGCCTGCACATGCAGGAAGGCCAACAGCCTAGAGTGCGCTGCTCATCACAAAAGGAGCCTCACTGACTACAAAATAAATCCAAACTACAATCCGGAAGAAGAATGAACTGCAAGAATAGCATCTCCTATGCCTAAGTATAGTTCCGGTTAAGCTCAGTACTGGAGGTCTTAAACCTCTTTCATCAACCTAATTCGATCACCTATGATTGACCAAAAACCTCTGCATATGATTACAACTTTATTCGCACACAAATAATCCCATAACCCTAATTCCATAACCATAATCCCATGATCTACAAAGAGATCTTATATCATATTTATACCAATCCGGGACCTAAACAATTAGGTCAACCACCTAAAAGATAATACAATGAACTCATAACATAAACCCACAATCCAATGATCAACCAAGTCGGCCTGAGACCGAAACAACATAATCCAATCAATAAACCCAATCGGTAACGCATCGGGATCATCTACCAACACGTTACATAAATCGGTCCATAACCTAGCCGAATAAGATAGCATTAGGTCCGGACCCAAATCCAACACCACCGATCAACAGGATCACGGACAAGATAACCAACAACATCCCGAAAGCCATCTAGAAGTCGCACCAACACCACTTATCACATGCATCTCAACAAAGCTCTGCCGGTAGAACCCTTATCAGTGACCAAAAGGCTTACTAGAACAAATGATAGCTCTTGAGTCATCAAATCCCGAACCAACTGATTGCGATACCCATCTGAATAGTAGCATGAATGACAGATCCAAACCAAATCCACAAGCCAAAGCATATCGGAGCATACTGGATCAATATCATAAACCAACCACTCTACCGGAAGCCGGTAAACAACTAAAACAGCCGGTGTTGCCATCAATGACAAAATATCAATGCAACACATAATCAATTCCTCCAATTGCCAACAAAACCTTCTTCACCAAACATGTAATAGGCCAGTTCCAATTATCCCAAATGTTACTCAAAACAAAAGAAAATGCCACACACTTCACAAGTTAGCTTAATCTGGTCCCAAAGGTTGTCCATGTGCAATCTTCAGCAGACACACGCACTACAACTCCTCTGCAACTTAGTCACATCAAACATGTAATAGTTCTGGCCTGAAAAGCTCGTGAATGGTTTGTCAGGTATACGTCTTGCAGTTCCTACTGAGGATCTATTTGGTCCCAAAGGACATCCAACCTTAATCTCCTACAGCACATGCATCAAACCGTTGCTGCAACACTCTGCAATACGAACCAGGTCAATCAACAACATAGTAACCAAACTGACAAACTGACAAAACGAACAATACATTCCACTATGCCAAAATTCTGAAAACTCTAGATACTGATAAAACATGTGTAGACATACTCTCCTTTCAAACCGCAGGACATAACTCTCAAGCATGAAGATATGCAGATCACAAAAAGTTACCAGACCAAGCTCACTGTCTAGGTAACATACCTCAATTAGTTTGGATAAGACTTCTAGAAACCTTCCTTTGACATAGATAGATGCAACATGATATTACAGACATATCCCAATTGATTCTTCGATAATATACATTCTTCAATCTTTCTGAATTCCACAAAAGTAAGCAGCATGTCTGAAGCTCAACATATATCCAACAATCTCCCTCAGTGACAACACTCTTTGACATCAATAACAACATATGTGCAACACTTCATTCACATCTTTCTGGAACAAATGATGGAACAAATGATGATCAGGTGAATGATGCTCAATATGAGAAAGATGAATGATGCACAATATGAGAAGGAAAACGTTTGGATCAAGAATTTGCTGAAAAGGAAAAGAGAGCAGTATGAACGAGTCTTAGATACCAAATTGGCTGGCTACATAGTCCAAGGTATATACACTGTATTTTGTTAAATGAAAAGGCCTGCCAAATTCCAACAACACTTGGACCACAGAGGACTGACTTGCTTGGGTACAGTCAAACAACTGCATCATATGACTTTGAACCAGGAGGTTTAGAAGGATGATATGGAGCACCTTCGATAAGGACATATTCCAATCTCCATTCATTTCTTTTCAGCTGTCCTTTTAGGATTTTAGTTTACTAAATTTAGCAATTCATTCAACTACTCCGTCTTTGTTGAGGAATAAGAGACAGCTGTTTACTTTCTGCTTTGGAATTCAAAAGTCAGAATAGGGTTGATCGTTGTTATACAGCATGCATAAAAGTTAAGGGAGGTCTCTCTTTTAATTATTTTGAATTTTTTAGTTATTTGGTTAATATTGGCAGTGGTAAATGTTTCCAATAACTGGTTTGTTTTTGTTTTATCCGTCTGCTCTTGAGTTTAAGCCCATTGAAACTCCTTGTGACATATTCTTAACGTGTTTTTTTTCCTTTTGTAGTCTTCACTGTTTTATACTGTCCATATTTTGAATGTTAAGTGGCTTAAACAGGACATCTTTGAGTTTAACTTGCCAGTTCAGAGAAATAAATCTGCATCATATAAAGGGGAAGTTCAAATGACAGTTTCAATTTTGAGGAATCAACTTTCTGGTACAGGAATACTAATTGCTATAGTCAAGGGAACAAGGTTATATGAGCCTTGAGGCAACCATCCTAATTTCTCTTTATTACCCAATTCAAGGGATTTCTTTGTTACCAAAATGTTTGCATTAGTAGCTTCCTCTGTGATAGAGTTAATGGCTACAATATTTTCTTTATACATGCATGGATGGATACGATTTGCCATTGTCATGTTGTGCAAAATATACTTGGTTAAAAGGAGATGTCAGAATGTGTAAATTTTGTAATGCAGTGACAGATATAGCAAAAACAAAAAGAGACCTACAGGATTTTTTAGAAAATTCATAGCTCTGTGAGAGACGTTAAGTTGCTTAGCAATATAATCTAAAATTGCTTTGCCTTTTTAAATGTTTAAAAATGACAACTATGTACAACAAAGGCATCAAGTTGGATGGTTGAAGACCCACTTTTCCTGAGAATTCTTGGCCCACGAATTCCTCAAGTCCAGGAAACTTTGAATTCCATTTGAATAAATCGTTGCATGGTTTCTTACAATGTGGGAATAGATATCCTCAAACTGGACTGCAAAAAATTTCCCATCCACATATTCTGCTTTGTTATGGGCATAATCTTCAAACCAATAGGAAGACGAAGAATTTTACAAATTTAATAATCTTTGACTATTTGAGAGGTTCTTTGGGCCATATTTGCAACCAAGCAGAGATATCATCCCTGTTCTTCAATTTTCGGATTCCCCCATAGAAACCATCTGACTCACTGCCAGCTTCAGGAGCTTTATTTCTTCTCATTTGTATTCTTCTCCACCTTGAACCTGTGGCATACTGCCTGAATTCAAGCCACACCTTTTCTGCATCATAGCCCAATAAGAAGTCAGATGACTAAACACAACAATCCTTGAATGTTTTACTGAATGGAAGTGTACAATGATTGACTGCAAATGCTTGTGTCTGGAAAGAGCATAAATGTCACCCTCACATAAATAACGTAAGAAATTAGGTTATGATGCCAAGACATACAAAAGAACTTACCATCAAGATGGCATCTGCAGTTCTGAGTTTCACTTCTACAATAATCATCATGGCCAACAATTCCATACCACCACCCTGCACATTGGATAAATATTCTGGCTCAGAAAAATAAATCAAGCATTGACCCTAACAAGACAATAATGGGAATGCTATAACAAGACAGCACATAAGTCAGATCAAATCTTGTCAGATTATGAATACATAGAAAAAATTTGCTTGAATATCTGATGCCATCCTGAAGGTTTTGTTCTAAATTCGAAGTTAATTTATGGACATTTGTACTGGTTACTAGTTCATTACTAATAAATATCAGTCTATTTCCAGATAAAAAGAAAAACACTTTAGTATCATCGTTGTTTTCTGTAAGGGTGGAGTAAAACACCATAAGGAAAGCTTGGACTCTTTTTCCATTGGACTTCAATATGATCTCCAGGCCTCAGTTCCTCTTGAACATCTGGAAAATATAGCTCACTGGGAGATGTCATATCAGGTGGTTTTCTAATGCGCTCCCATGATATGCCATCCTCAATGACCAGCGACTTTGCAGAATGAGGCAAGTACCTGTAGTCCATTATCAAGAAATCAATTAAATATCTGTCTGAAAGTACAAATGCTATTCCTGCTATAAAAAGTACAAATGTTTAAGTAAACTGCAAGGGTTGTGAGATTAAACATATATTCATAGAAGCCCAAACACTACAACTATACTAATAGGGCTCCCATTGTATTAAGAGAATAAAGTGAATGGACGAGACTAATCGTTTCTCTATCTTCACCCGTGTAGAAGCTTGAGAAAATCAAAGAAAACAATGGAAGAAAGTGAGATATAAAATGGTTAATAATCTTTTTAATGTTATTGAATATAACCACCTTTAAAAATTTGATGCTAAGAGAAAAATGCAAATATGACAGGGTCAAACCATGCAAACCATGCAAGATTGTTAAATTTCATGCATTCATCCTTTTCTTATATATTATAATTGCCACTGTGTGACATGCACTTGACAACTATGCATCTATCCTCCCCATCACTAGCTAGTTGACTGAACAATTGTCCTTTTCATGTTCATAGAATAACAACTGTTAAAAATTCAATGCTAAGAGCAGAATACAAACATAACCGGGTCAAACCATGCAAGATTGGATGCCTCCATTCTTTTTAAGATATGATAATTGCCACTGTGTGATAAGCACTTGACAACAAGGAGGCTATCCTACCCATCACTTGTCACTTGACTGAACCCAATTTGAGTTTATAAGAATACTAATAACATTTTATATAAGGAATTTAGATCTGTCTGGAGCTTGAAATTGAAAAGACTAATTTCTTGAAGGATAGACACTTCAACTGGAACTGGATTAGAAAATATAATTACCAATGTGTGATTCAGACTTGACAACTAGGCACCTGTCCTCCCCATCACTAGCCAGTTGACTGAATCCAATTTCAACTAGTACGAATACTAATAACATTTAATATAAGGAATTTAGAAGTAGCTGGAGCTTGAAATTGAAAAGACTAATTTTTTGAATGGATAGACACTTTGATCAGAACTGGATTAGAATTTAGATCGAGCCAATTGAAAGGCAAAAGAACTGCTACTCTTGAAACATCATTTCAATCTTAGAAATATGATTGAAAGACAACCAGCAGGGCTTTGGAGCATTGAAGTACATAAATAACAGCAAATCTACCTACACATACATTCATATGCATGTGTGTGTGTGTGTTCAACAGATGATGGGGGTGTACATATAAGGGGATGGGGTCCATCACCGAACCTGACTTTCCTGTTGATCTTAAAACAGAACAAACATACACGGCATAAAATTGAGTCAATTCGAAAGCTACATATAAGAGCAATAAGTTTGTATCCTTTACCTGGCACAAAAGGTGTCAGAATTTCGGTCATAATTTAGATCTGCATCATAGCATGACAGCATAAACCCAGCGTGACCATGCTGGAAGACAAGAAAAAGTTATTAGTGCAAAGCTATGTCACTTTTAATACATCTAGAAAATCAGTATATCATAAAAGCTACGCGCTTCAGTAAAATCTGAAACATAGATTTCCATGACACACATGATGGTGAATCTGAAGTGCTTGATCAATAAAAAGGTTAAGAAAATATGTGCAAAGAGAATTACTGCAAGAAAAGCACACAGGAACTACAATATATGAACAACTTACATGAATGGTATAAAATTAAGAAATTAAAACACTTGAATACTAAAGAAACAGAAAAACTAATGTAGAAAATCAAATAGCTGTATAAGTCCATCTGGCTGTGATCTAGTAGTAAGATGAAGCACTAATCATAGATTTTCTAGGTTCAAAACCCTGTAGGTGATGGTTGTGGCAGGGGAAGTTGCTTCCATGTAGAGGACTAGCTTCTCACTGTGGGGCAGAAGGAAATCATTACAATGATTTCATATTCTAAACATATTAGATGAACATATCGGACCAAAATCCATTTCAATATACATTAGACAACCTTTAGCCAGAGCAAAATAGAGATTGTAATTGGTTTCATACAAAATAAAAGCATAATGAAACGGGTTCACAAGTTATGGCTATGACAAAGAAGACAAATCAAGAGAAATGGAAGAAGATAAATCTGATCTTCAGGTAAGTGGTTCATTGGTGAGTTCAACAGGTTTTCATACCATCCAACGGGATTCCAATCAAGGTGAGATCTGCCCACCTCAATAACATGTGCCTCAATGGCAGGTGAATATAAAGGATGAGGCAAGGTACAAGTACTAGGTTAATGTGGCAGAAGGAAAACCCTCATATCTGCCATCTAAGCTGACATTAGGAGCAGTCTGAGTAACCATTCTTTACTGCATCTAAGAACCAGTCTCATCCCTTTTTTTTTTATATTCTAGATCGTTTACAAAGACCAAGAGTCACAAATTAGAATCCACTTATTAGAAACCACCATTAGCTCATTTTGAGCAACCACACTAGAATCAACCTATGGAAGACCAAGAGTCACGAATTAGAATCCACTTATTAGAAACCACCTAGAAGCCAATTGTGGAAGACTAAGAGTCACAACTTTGAATTCCATATTAGATGTCCCTTTGGGATTTGAACTTTGATCTCCACAATGAAAACTCAATGCTTTAACCAATACAACACAACCCCTTAGACCAGTCTCATCCCTTTTACAAATCTAGAGGGTTGTAATATATCCCTTTTACAAATACACAGTTTGATGACATCTCCTTTTTACAGTCTCGTCCCTTCTACAAATCTAGATGGATGTAATATATTATATATCCCTTCTACAAATGTGCAGCTGCATCACATTTCTTTTTTACATATTTCAAAGGGCCTAATGTCCAAAAGGACGAAGCTCTAGCAAGTTATATAGCAGCAAATGGCCATGCTTCAAGAAAATTTCTAAGAAAACTTTGCATGTAAACCTAAGTTTACTCAACTAATCGGTCAAAGCATGAATTGAATGGGATCAATCAGCAAGCTTTTAAGAAACATATATTCCAAATCAGACAATTGAGAGAAATGAAATCGGTAAGGAGAAAACGAAGTAAGTTCCACAAATATAGGACTACGATGAGATTTGCTGAAAACAATTAGTCTATTGAGGAACATTACCCTCACCTCACGGTTGAAAACCTGTGCAGGAAACCAAAAGTCACCACATTCCAATTGCCAATACAAATTTACAAAGGCTTCGTTGGGTTTCATAACCGGCTCAGCTGTAGTCAACTCAGATCTTGTGAAGTACCAAATACATTTCAGTGGACGCAACCACAGGCTTGTTGGCCTTTCCCATATCTTTGCATTTCTCCGAAACAGTGTCCGTCTCCAAAGAGCAAATGCATTCATGCCAGCAACTTTCCCCCAACGTTCATTGTACAAAGTCTCCCATATTTCATCATTTCGACACCTTTTTCTAAGATCTTTGGATGTTTGGGCTAATTGGCATAGATGATATGGAGAAAGCCGCCTTATTATGCTTTCAAGCACAAGCTCGGGGAGGTCAAGCAATGGGAAGGCTGAATTATCTGAGCTATCCTCTGCACTCTTGGCCTGCTTTGATTTACTTCTCAGCAACATTTTTTCCACTACCCTGATACAAATCATCCAGAAATCCATTGAGATTCTGAGAATGAACTTTTTGAAGCGCACATAAAGAAAGCTAGATACAATAAGGACAACAATCGAAAAAGAAAAAAAGACAATCTCCCTCTTTTTAATCACCGCATATTAATAAGACAAAATATACACAATGCTACAATTTTGGCAGCATTTACAAATCTAATCACGCAAACAGTCAGATCAACATCTGGACTAAATACAGAGTAGCCCATCAGAAACTCCACATCTTTATATAAAACTTCAGTTAAATATCTCCGAAATTTATTGTTGTTCACCAGTTCTGTCCGATTTTCTCCAATATATGCGCTGGTTATACGAAGTAGATGAAATGTTTAATCTATGTGTAGTTGAACTGTTTAAACTGTTTTTCTTCAATAGTTGAGATATGATTTATTATTAAGGTTTGAATAAATCTTAGCTCTTAAACATGTCAGACACAAGTTCAAGAATAACGTGTAAGTATTTAAAGCAATTTAATTGCATATTTATTGATACCATTTGGAGAGACCATTCCCAGTAGGTACGTTTTTCACTTTGAATTCCCCATAAATCTAGTCAAACACTTTAAAAAGCTAATTGAGACCAAATCTGTTTAGCATGATTATGTTTATTTAAAATATTGCCAAATTAACTGGAATTTTGACCATTGTTAGAATTCTCTTAAGAATGCTGCAAAAGACCATAACACTTTGGGGCCTACGCCTTAAAATACTATTAACAGATTTTTTTTCCCTATTGTTTTATGTAAATGATAAGATTCGTTTGAATACTTAAACTCTAATACAGTTTAGAGAAACTTTTAGAATTTCACGTACAAGGTTTCTTAAAAACAACGACCTTTAGTATTTAGTCAAGTAAAAAGTTTTGACAGCGCGTAAATAAAAATAAATTACAAATATTTACTAACTCGTTACAAAAAAGGTAGATATTTGGAAAAAAGAATTCTGTCACACTTTGCCCTGAAGTTTCCGAAGACCTTTTTTTTATACTAGTAAGAATATTTACATATTAGCTTAAAAAATCGAAGAAATCTGTTCAGACAATTAGATGTTTCGAATGAACGAATTCGAGAATTTTCTTAAATCCTTAAAGACTGCTAAACAAAGATGTCTAAATATTTTTTTGTCAATTATATTGCCTGCTTTATAAAAAAAACAAGATCTATCAATCCTTGTAAAAAAATTCAGAGATTCGGTCGGGCACCTGCAAATTGTGCTCTCCAAATGTTCGAAAGAAAGGAGGAAATCGTGATTTAAAAAAAAAATTAAACTGTTAGTCTTTAGTCAGAAGACAGGGATATTAATTCTTATACACTTTCAAAATGTGTACGCTTAAGCTTGAATTTTAATGTATTCTGTTGAAAAAGTTTTCGTAAGAAATTTAATGAAAGATAAATTATTTAGAATTCCTTTACAAGAGAAAGAATTGTCCAATGATTTCGTGCACGCTTTCAAAAAAAAAAAAGTATTTTACCAAGATAAATTTCAAACAACTATACTGTAGCATTGACATATAACTTTACTGAAACAACTCTCTTTCCAAAATGAAGCATTGCTGTTACACACCCTAACAAGACAACTGAAAATAGCGATTGATGTTTTAAAGCTTCAATAGCTAAAAACTGTAATAAGTGTTTTACAGCTTCAACAGCTGAATTGCAATCTTCCACAAGGCTTAACAGTCCATAACCCTAGTTAATAAAACAAAAAACAAAAACATACGCAATCCCAGTAACAAAAACTCTTCACCTTGACTATCAACAGCATGAGAAAGCCTGTTGGATTACATTACACTATCAGAGCAACTTACATAACAAAATTTCCTTAAAGCTTCCCACAAAAATCACACATTTAGACTTGCAAATGCTCCTGATGAAAATAAAAATCCAAACATTTTCTTTCCAGGCACAAACAGGCTAACTAATTTTACCTAAAAGATTTGTCTCAAAACTGCAAATCTAGACCTTAAAAGAAACCAAAATAGACAGAATCCAAAACACACACAAGAATATGAACTTCAAGAGGAGCTTACCAGGGATTCCAAGCTCGAAATGCAGACTGAAATTTGAACCGCATTTTCTGAAAATCTCTGCAATCTGGATATTTTAAAGGAGGAAAGCGACTCCAAGTAGTTGGGAGACAGAATATTCGATTTTAATCTGTACTTTTTATGGGTGATACAGAAAAAATTGCTGGAGTACACGCGTCTGAAACGTATGATCCGATTTTACGGCCTCACATTAAAGATATTGGTATTTGGTAATCGCTTTTATGTTGGTAGACATTCTAGTTGCCTGTCTCTGTCAGATCAATTTAGTAAAAACAGCATCAGACTGACACGTATAAAAGATTCAAAACTTAAGGCTTTGCTTACACCACTCGTCAGATAGCTTGTAGTTCAATTTTTGAGTGGTGGATAGCCTGATGGTGATAAGAGGAATGATTATCCACCACTTGCTTGCAAGGCAAGTGAACTTAGAGTGGGTGATCAACATTTTTATGCAAATTTTGCATGATTGTCCTACTTATAATTAAAGTATATATGTACACACAACATAATGAGTAAATTTATATTTAAACTAGGAGTCATTATTTGGTCATTTGACTAAGCAATTATGATAAAGGGGATTCTCTTATTTGGCCATTTAATTAAAGATCAAGGGGTTTTTGTTATTTGGTCATTTAACTAAGCAGTCATGATGAGGGGGATTCATGAGGGGGATTCAGTTTGTTGAAGTCAGCTAAGGGTCAAACTTGGTCCAATTGTGCCCTAAGGGTTTGAACCTTAATGGAAGGTGTAATCAAGAAACATATCATTATCCCCATAAATTGTGATCAGCCAATTTCAAGCTACAACCTTTGGCATCCTATCTATAATTTCAAATAATTTTCTTTTTAAAACATTTAGCCACTTTTGGATTTGATTGTGTGATTTTTTTTGCATCAACGTTTTGAATCACACTCTCTAATCCATCATCTCTTGACATTCTTACCGTTTTGATGAAGCATCATAGAGTGTGATCCAAAATGTTGATGGCAAAAAATCACACAATCAAATCCAAAAGCAACTAAATGATATAGTAATGGATTGCAGAAATATGATAAAATTACTTTTTAAATTTTTTAAATATGTTTTTAATTTTAAATATTTATGATATTCTATTATATTTTATTGAGTTTCAATTACATAATTTTTTGTGACTAAAATTCAATTATAGAATCTTGAGTTAATCTTTTGTGTGATTGGGATTCAATTGAATAATTGAGTCAACTATTTGTGACACAAAAGATCAACTCAAAATTATTAGTTAATCCCCCAAAAGTCATATAATTTGTGTAGAGGTGTAATTTGGAACTAGGGTTTCAACAAGTAGGATAAGACCACCAATTAACCAAATTAGCCAATGCATTGAAAGATGGGTGATTCTAATTGATCCGGCCTCAATCCAACTAAGGAAAGGGCCAAGATTTCTGATTAGATTCACTGGTTAGGGTTTGATTCCCCCTTTCTAAGTTGAATTGTGAAAATGTTGAAATTGAGGTAAAACAAGGAATTTTTTTATGTAAATTGGCAGAAACAGTGAGCTACAGTTGTTGTACGAAGCCACTGACCTAGACCTAGGCAAAATAAGATGTCACAAATCTTTTCCTAGAAGTTCAGCCTGATTTGTCGGGACCATAGTGCATCAATTCGCCATGGTCCTCTGAATTTTTTGCCTCCAAAAGTTGAACTTGTTCGTCTTTGTGAACTCTGTCAATCCTCCTGAACATAGCTCTATACCTGTTTCTTGCACACTGAAAGAAAGGGGAAATTGTTGGGAATAGGGGTTTGCCTAAGTCAAACCTCGGTTTAGGAATTAACCTTGAATGAAATAATGCAAATACTGAAATAAATGTTGAATAGGTATACCTCAGATTTGCAATTGTTGATAATTATGCTTTTCTCTTTGAATGTAATCACAAATGTTGTGTTGAGTCTAATAATGTGGTGAATCTTGTTGATAAAACTACACCTCCTATGGACCTATATATTACCTTTGATCCTAGTGAGACTATTGTTGCACTTGATGGCCCACTATATATCACTGTGAAGATCAAAGACAAACTCTCACGAGGGGTGCTTATTGATCCAGTGTGTATGGTGAATGTGATCACTAAAGAATATCTTTATAATTTACAATTGCATCAAGTAACATACAATAAATTTGATGTAGTGGTTGAGGTGTATGATGGTTTCTATTTCCCTACTATTGACTCTATTACTCTTCCTGTTGAGGTTGGTACTAAGTGCTTAGATGTCATTTTTGCTATCATTCCTACATCAAATCAATTTCATGTGAAGTTGGAACATCCTTGGCTCTCTTCCATGAAAGAAATCTCTTCTACTATTCATAAATGTTTAAAATTCCCCCATAATGACAAAATCATAACAATCAATCATAGCATGTATCAACCCATGGTGAGGCATGGAGATGTCAACCTCGATTAATTTTTGCCTAAAAAATTTGAGCCTCTTAAGTCTCGAACTGATGCTCTCTTTCAATCTTATCAAAAGTGGAAGAATGAGACGATCTTATCTTTGAGTAAGCCTAGAGATCCTAGATCTATTCCTCCTCCTCATGATGGACCCGGTCTCCTTCCTCCACCTTCTATTACTCCTTTATATGTTGTAGTTCTACCTCCTACATATTACAAAGGGAAGCACCTGACATCTCCTATCTTTCAACCTACTAGACCTTCTCCCATTCTTCCTTTAAGAGAAGAGAATAATGCTATGTCCATTGATCCTAATTCTTCACAACCCTTGGCTAAAACTAAAAGAAATTATTGTGCAAGAGAACATCGACGAAGACGTGGTGCTAAGGCTCATGAACTTGCTTCTCAACCTATTTCCTCCCTGAAGACACAAAATGTTGACTTGGTCCCATTTGTCTAGCCTTTTCCTAACTCTAGGGAGGAAGTTCAACCTAAATCACCAAGATTAAAAATGCTTAAGAAAGATGATGGTTCATGTTCTATTCATATTAGAGATCCTATTTTTATTAATCTTGATGAAGAAATGGGTGATAATGATTTTTATGCTAACAATGATGATGCTAATGATTCTAATGATGAGTATAAACTTGTTGATGTTGACAATGATTTATCTAAACAATTTTCAAAAGCACTAATCCTAGCTCCTAGTAATAGACAAAGTGACTCATCATTAGAGCATGGTCCTTGTTTGGAACTTGTAGCAACTCCATTTATTGTGCTTGAAGTTGCTCCTCTTGCATCTTGTCCACCTTCCCAAAATAATGTTCAGCAAGATTGGGAGGCAAATGATTTGCTTGATTATCTTCATCCGTGTCATATATTCTCTCTCTCCTCTCTTGCTCTTTCTGTTTGTGACATTCTTTTATTTGTATCTCAATTCTTCTATTTGGTGTCCCTTGTGTTGTCTACTTTGGGATGATGCAAAGTGTTGAGATCTCTTTTTGGTCTCTTCCATGTTGACTCAAAAGATACGTGTGCTTTTCTTCAATTGTGTTTGTGGTTCCAATTCCTTTGGGGGATGTGCTCAATTCAATACAAATATTCCACGATATAAATTATTTATCATGAGAGCATACTGACCCTAGCGATAGTAGATCCCTTATGTGTTCTATATTTTGTGGCCATTATCCTTTGATTTGTCCTTCCTTGGGGTCATATCATTGTAGTTGCATGTTTGTCTTTGGATTCATGCTACCTTAAAGTAATTGCTCTTGATAAGGCGTATATAATCATTTTAACGTGGGGGCATACATTCTGCTCAATGTTTCATTTTATGCACACACTATCACATGTCTCGATACCCAAGTTAATTTGCAAACTGAGCCTTCTACTTTGTAATCTGATATTTTTCTTTTTCATGACTCATAGTAAGCAAACCTTTCCCGGCTAGCAGTCATGATTCTCTTTCTCTTTCACTTACGATGTCCTGTTTATCTTGATATTGAAGTAGTAAGATCCTAAAGACCCTTGGGGGTTTAGTGCGTCTTGTCTCTTTTTATATCTTGATAAAAAAATTCAATGCAAAACTTTGTACTTTACCAAGAGTATGCTTAGTCTCATACTCCTATTAAAGTGAGGGCTAAATGTAGTGTCCTAAATTGTACTTGTTAGGATAATCGGTGGACAACTGAGAGGGGGGGGGGTGTGAATCAGTTGTCAACATATTATAAAAATTTAAGCACAAAAAATATTTTATCAGAATGCATAAAACAAATACCGGAATATCAAATATAACAATTAAGCACACACATAAATCACAAAACAATTACCAACCATCCATAACACCATGATTTGTGCATGGAAAATCCAGTTAAGGGAAAAACCACAGTGGGAAGCCTACCCACAGTCAGATAATACTTCTGCAGCAAGTATGTGATTACAATAAGAGGGGATTGCACATGCAGGAAGGCCAACATCCTAGAGCACACTACTCATCACAAAAGGAGGCTCACTGACTATAATCTGGAAAGATGAATGAACTGCAACAATAGAATCTCCTATGCTTGAGTATAGTTCCGGTTAAGCTCAATACCAAAGGTCTTAAACCTCTTCCACAAACCCAATTCGATCACCTATGATCGACCAAAACCTCTGCATATGATTATAACTTTATTCACACACAGATAATCCCATAACCTTGACCTACTCCACGATCTACAAAGAGATCTTACATCATATTTATACCAACCCAAGACCTAAACAATCAGGTTAGCCAACTAAAAGATAATACAATAAATCCGTTACATAATCCCATAAACCAATAATATACCAAGCCGGCCTAAGATCGAAACAACATAAACCAAACAATAAATCCAACCGGTGACGCATCGGGAGCATCAACCAACACGTTACATAAACCGGTCCATAACCTAGCAGAATAATATCGGACCCAAAATAGGTCACCATAAGCCAAATGAAACACCATGAACAACTGGAACACAAACATGATAACCATCAGCATCCTGATAACCTTCTAGAAGCCACACCAACACCACTTATTGGATTCATCAAAAGATCTTCATCAAAGCTCTGTCGGTAAAACCCTTACCGTTAACTAAAAGGCTTACTAGAATAAATGATAGCATCCAGATCACTAAATCCTGAACCAACTGAATGTGATACACATCAGGAACACATGAATAACCAATCCAAACTAATTCCAACAGCTGGACCAAAACCAGAGACAAATCTCTAGATCAAGATGATAATCCAACTACTCTATCGAAAGCCAGTGGACAACAAAACAACTAGTGTTGACATCAATGACAAACATCAATGCGACACATAATCAATTCCTCCAAATTTCCAACAATCTCCCCCTTTGGCATTGATGGCAACACTAGATGTGAAAAACATCCAAGTGCCAAGAAGTGCCAAACAAGTCTCCCCCAATGGAAGACATCCAAGAAACTCTCCAAGATGATATGACTATGAAGTTCTGAACCAACAGACCAAACTCCCCTTGTGAATGATATCCTTGTCAAGCTCTATTTTTCACATATATATATCTCCCCCTTTGACACCAATGCCAAAAATCTGACATAAATATCAAAGAAAAATCATAAAACCTCTGAACCACACAACTGACTACTCCCCCTGAGTAGTAGCACCACCACATCAATCCAGAAATGAATAATAGCACTGATAAATGCATACCAAACTGATGCCAATCAAAATCACTCAAGTTTCTAGCAGAGGGGCAGAAAATCCCAATCTGTCTCTGAAGTACTCAAATGATTCCTTAGGCAAAAGTTTAGTGAAGATATCTGCAATCTTCTCTTTAGTGTTCACATAAACTAGTCTAACTTCATTTTCTTCCACCTTCTCCTTCAGAAAATTATACTTGATAGAAACATGCTTAGTCTTAGAATGAAATACCAGATTCTTTGATATGTTAATAGCAACAGTTATCACAGTGAATAACTATCGGTTCATTGCAATCCACCCTTGTATCCTTCAACATTTGCTTCATCCAAAGAACTTGTGTACAGTTAGTAGCAACAACAACATACTCAACTTCAATAGTAGATAAAGAAGTACATGACTATTTCTTGCTGATCCATGAAACAGGTTTCTTTCCAAGAAAGAAAGTTCCACCGAATGTGCTCTTTCGATCATCAACTTCTCCAACCTAGTCAACATCTGTATATGCACATAATGTAAAGTCTGTTAGGATTCCCAAAGATACTGAGAGTAGGGGGGGGGGGGGGTGAATCAGTATCTTGTCGGTTAACGGATTTTCTTATCTTATTAAACAAATTGCATTCCAAAATAGTGTACCGGTAAACTAGAAATAATGCAGTAAATAAGATTAATAACCACAACATAGAAAACACACCATAACACAATATTTTTAACGAGGAAACCCAGTGTGGGAAAAACCTCGGTGGGATTTGTGACCCACAATATTCACTCACTGGCCAATAAATGAATATTATTTACAATAGGGGCCTGCACATGCAGGAAGGCCAACCGCCTAAAGCTCACTGCTTAAATACAAAAGGGAAGTCTCACTGACTTACAAAATGGATTATGCAAATCCCATATCATGTACTGCTTTGGTTTAGCATTTATTATGCCAGGTTTAGTATCAGTTTAAGCTCATACAACTTCCATAAACCTTATTCCAAAATCTCCCTTAATATTCACATGATCACATCTCCCTATTAATTTCATACCTAAATGATCTTACAATATCTCATACTTATATGAGTCCTATTACAATTCGCCTTGTCGGCTTACAAAAATATTTTACAATTAAATACAAAATATAATAACCAAAATCCTGTTGGTCAGGGTGTCGATATTCATCTTTGCCGTTGCTGGTAAACTATCTGTCAGTGTCGATGTTTGTGTCTGTGCCGGTGCCTGCCGATGCCATAGGATTGTAAGGTTGCCATCAATGACAATACCTTCAATCACCTACAATTTCTTATTGAAGTGTGCATTTTCCAACAATCTCCCCCTTTGGCATTGATGGCAACACTCATGAGAAAAAGTCAAAATTGTATCCAAAAATCTGCCCAAAACTGTGTGCTCCCCCTAAGCAGATGATCTCTTCTGCTAATCATTTTTATCATTCTACTACTCCCCTTTGGAGTCAATGACAAAGGCTGTCAATTAATGTCAATTGAGTGTAGTTCTTCTCAGGATCCTTGTAACCGGTGGGTTACAATCTGATATAGATCCGCTAATGCAAAATTCAAGCTATTAGTGAACCTCTCACTATCCTTTAATGTTGCTTCTGTCCTTTGGATGGTACTTGTGAGTATGTGCATTTTCTCTTCCAGTGTCTTAAGTCCAGTAACAAGAGCCTCATAAATCTCTTTTCTCAAAGAGATGAGGATGTCTAGCTTCGAACCAAGTCTGCATTTGAGTTCCTTAGTCTTGTATTTTATTCTTTCCTTCTCCTTTTCCAATTTTTCAATTTTCTCCTCAAAACTTGCTATCTCTTTCTCTATAATTGATATGGGTTCTAATGAACTAATGAGATTGTCAGCTATATCATTTATTTCCTTCTGTGCTATGCTGATTTCCTTGTCAATATCCACTGTCAGAAGATCAGTCTTGCAGGTGTCTATGTACAACTCCTTAAATTCTGTTAAAGTTTTGTGTAGTGCCAATAGAAGGGTGTCAATGTGTTCTGTGCACTTCTTTATTGTCTCTTCAAAGAATTTTTCTTTTTCCTTGTTCATTTTCTTACTAAATGTCTCCTCATTAATCTGATCAACTATCAAAAGATTGTTGGTGATGTACTTAGACAATGTGTCTAGTTGACTCAAAGAATCTTTATTTTCCACATTACACTTGGGTGCAATCAATTTCAATAAAGGAATAGTGTCATCAATAGCCTTATATGCCTGTGCATTACACTCTGTAATTTTATTGATGGAATCTAATAATACCTTTGTTACATTTGTCGGTCTGAATTTTGTTAAGGAGGAACCAAATGACTGTCCAACTGCCTTAACGATTTGGAATCCGCCGGTGTGAGTAACCTCTTTACTTATGTTGACCTCTGGTAGGTCAGTTTGAGTCTGCATTTCTACTAGCAAAGGTTTGGGTTTCTTAGCTATTGCCGGTGGCACTGTCTCTGTCTGAACCTTTTCCTCTTCATGTTTCTCAGAATGTACCTCTATCGATTTCTCTGTGCTTTTCATTGTTGGTATTTTGGTATGGTTTTTTCATTGATGTCAACACCTACTAAAACACTAGCACTTTGGAGATCCAACAACATTCACCAGCAAGTAAGTAACTATTGCACAGTTACTGGTATATGGTACACCGACAAGATATAATGATAATCGACACTTGAAATGGCATGGAAAACACTTGGTAATGTCAAAGACATCGTCTGGACATATTGTTCTAGAGTTTTGTTCATTAGTATATTCACAGTTGCATATTTGCTGTTACCGACAAATAGGTCTAGGGTTACACCGGCAGGTTTATCTTTTCCATATCAACATGGCACGCTATGGAGATGATTAATTATTGTTGTAAATGCATTAAGCCGACATGTTCAATCAATTATTGCATCGGATATTATATTGTTTGTAAAATATTTTTATTGTAATATCTTGTAGAGCTGACCTACTAAAATTGGTCTTAGGTTATGGTATAAATGTAAGATCTTATTTGTAAGATCAAGTGTGGAATGCAAAAAAGAGTTGTGTGAAGGTATATGCGAGATTAAGTAGAGCTATACACGAAGACGTCATTTGAAGGTGAAGCTAGGTTTTTGTGAAAGCATATCAACATTACACCGGCACTGAATCCACCATATGAAGATGCTATTTTGTGAAGTACATTCTTATTGGATTTAACCATCCAACTGTAGTCAGTGTGACTCCCATTTTGTGATTGAGTAGTGAGCTCTAGGCTGTTGGCCTTTTTGCATGTGCAGACCCCATTTATGTACACTTACTATCTACAGTAGTATCATCTAATTGTGGGTAAGATTTCCCACAGTGGTTTTTCCCCTTATAGGGTTTCCACGTACAAATATTGGTGTTATGTGTTGTGGATGACTTTGTGTTTATGTTTCATGCACTAATCCTTACCAGTATAGCAATTAACTATTATAACCGTCTACCGACATACTTAACTGGTTTACTGGTATTAGGCATTAAGTTGGTTAAGTTATTTTTGGTTTCAATTCATTAGACAACTGATTCACCCCCCCCCTCTCAGTTGTCTCCGGGACCTAACAATTGGTATCAGATCTTATTCCTCTTTTGCAGAAGTTTAACAGCTTGAGGAGATCCAATGTCTACTAATTATTTTAGGAAGGACAATCCTAAACTTGATGGAACCAACTATGGCATATGGAAGATTAGAATGGAGACACATTTAAATTGCATTGGAAAAGACATCTGGGAAGTTACAAAGAATGGTTATACTGCTGCTATACCTAGTCAGCCTAGTCCAGCTAACTTGACAAAGGATGAGGAAAATGATTGCAAAGCAAGAGAAGCACTTTTGAGCGCTTTATCAGATCAACAAATCATGGGACTATCAGATAGGTCTACTGCTAAAGCTATTTGGGATCATTTGGAAACACTGAATGAAGGAGATTCCACAGTCAAAATTGCAAAACTTGAAAGCTTCCGGGTCAGGTATGAACATCTGAAAATGGAAGAAGATGAAAGGATTTATGCTTTTATGGAAAGAGTAAATGAAATTGTTTTGGGTATTAAATATTGTGGAGGAACCTTAAGTGAGGATGAAATTGTTTCAAAAGTTTTAAGAGGAATGCCATCGGCATACAAAATGAAGGTTACTACTATAAATGAGTTGAGAACAATGCCTAATACATCATTAACTAGGGATACATTGATTGGGAAACTTTCAGCTTTTGAAATTGAAGAATTTGGTCCTGTTGCTACTATAAAGACAGATTTGGCCTTTAAAGCATCAACATCATCTGCTCCATCATTTGACAAATCTGATTGGAAAGCCTTTTATGCAAGAGAACTTGAAGAGAGTAGGAAAGAAAATGAAGAACTTGAAGAACTTGAAGCAATATTTGCAAGGAAAATGCCTAAAGGTCCAGTTGGAAGGAAGTATGAAGGTAAAACACCCTTTAAACGTTTTAACTGCAATAAGATTGGTCACATGGCTTCAAGATGCCCTGATAGACATGCTAGACTAAGAGAAGAAGCTAGAAGAACATACAAGACTAAATGTGAATATCAGAGATACAGATTTAAGAAGAATAAAGACAAATCTTGTTACATTGTTGATGAAGGTGTGACTAATGATTCTGATGAGGATCTGACAGACAATGGATGGGTTTTTGTTTCTATAACAGAAGATCAACCAACGCCTACTACTCAACCGGTAGTACAGGCTCTGGCAGCTAAAGTTGAAGTAAAAGATGAATGGATCATTGATTCAGGATGCTCACATCATATGATAGGAGACAAAGGTAAATTCTTGAACTTTCAAGAATACAATGGAGGTTTAGTAAGATTTGGAGATGACAAAGCTTGTTCAATTAAAGGTAAGGGCACAATATCTCTTGACGGTAAGCATAACACTGACAATGTCTACTATGTTGAAGGATTAAAGCATAATATTTTGAGTGTTGGTCAATTAGTTGAGAAAAGGATTTCAGTTACAATTTAAAAATGGAAAATGCAAAATCATGAATAGAACTAGTTTGGAAATTGCAACCGGTAATCAGACTAGAGGTAATATCTTTCATTTGAATAACAATGAAAAGACATGCTTAATTGCACATATAGATGAAAGTTGGTTATGTCATAAGAGACTCTGTCATGTAAACTTTGATTGCATGGTAAAGATCAGTACTACTAAGGCAGTTAGAGATTTACCTAAAATTGTCAAACCTCAGGATACAGTATGTAAGGAATGTCAATTTGGAAAACAAGTTAGAGCTAGTTTCAAAAGTATTCTAGAAAAATCAAATAATGCTCTTGATTTGATTCACACTAATTTATGTGGTCCAGCTAGAGCTAAAAACTTACAAGGTGATAGATATTTCATGCTAATCATTGATGACTATTCTAGAATGTGATGGGTTACTTTTCTCAGAGAAAAATCAGAAGCACTTGGAAAGTTCAAACTATTCAGAGCAATGGTTGAAAATGAAACCGGTAAGAAAATCAAATGTTTAAGATCAGATCAAGGAGGAGAATTTACATCTAGGGACTTTAATACATTCTGTAAAGTAAATGGAATCAGAAGACAACTATCAACACCTCGGACACCATAGCAAAATGGAGTCGTTGAAAGGAAAAACAGAACTATCTTGGATGCAGCAAGAAGTATGTTATTATAAGAAAACCTACCACATGTGTATTGGAGAGAAGCAGTCAGCACAACGGTCTATACATTTAACAAAGTTCACATCAAAGGTGAAACTGGTAAGACCTCTCCTGAACTATGGTTTGGTAATACTTCTACTCTTAAGTATTTTAGAATTTTTGGAAGTAAATGTTATGTTAGAAGAGATGAGTATATTGGCAAATTTGATCCTAGAAGTGATGAAGGAATATTTCTTGGTTATTCATCTAAGAGAAAAGCATATAGATGTTTTAACAAGAGATTGCAGAAAATTGTTGAGAGTACAAATGTAAAGATTGATGAACAATTTAGAGGAACTTCAAGGTATATAGACTCTAAATTGGCAACATAAATTTTGACAAATGAACCTACTCTAAATCCACCGGTACAGAATGAAGATCCAGTTACCCGGTACCATCTGAGGATTCCATAGTAACTGAGGAACAACAACAAACTAAGACACCCTGATATGTAAGACTGAATCATTCTGAAGATCAGATAATTGGAAACAAGTTTAAAGGAGTTATGACAAGAGGAAGATTGACAAATGAAGAGGTATGTCTTATTTCTCAAATTGAACCATCATCTATTAATGAGGCATGTGAAGATAAATTTTGGATTAAAGCTATGGAAGAAGAATTATAACAAATTGAGAAAAACAACACTTGGACATTAGTTCCCCAGCCTAAAGATAAAAATGTAATTGGAACCAAATGGGTATTTAGAAACAAACTTAATGAAGATGGTAAGGTTGTCAGAAATAAAAAAAGACTAGTGTGTAAGGGATATTATCAGAAAGAAGGAGTTGATTACAATGAAACCTTTGCACTGGTAGCTAGAATTGAGGCAGTTAGATTATTTTTGGCTTTTGCAGCACACAAGAACTACAAAGTTTATCAAATGGATATTAAATGTGCATTTTTGAATGGAGATCTTGAAGAGGAAGTATACATTGAACAACCTGATGGATTTTCTTTGACAGATGACAATGATATGGTATGCAGATTAAGAAAAGCTCTGTATGGAATAAAACAAGCTCCAAGAGCTTGGTATGCAAGATTGGATAAGTATCTTTTAAAGATTGGTTTTACTAAAGGAAATGCAGACAACAATTTATATTACAAAATAACTAATGATGACATATTGATTATAGAAGTATTTGTTGATGATATAATCTTTGGAGGAGAAGATGGATTATGTAAGGAATTTTCTATTAAAATGCAACAAGAATTTTAAATGTTTATGATTGGAGAAATAAATTTTTTTTTAGGATTACAGATTTCATAGACTGATAAAGGTATATTCTTGATTCAATCCAAGTACTTCAAAGAGTTACTAAAGAAATTTGGGATGGAGAACTCTAAATTGGTAAGCACACTTATGACTACAAATGACAAATTATCACAAAGGGATGAATCTACACTTAATCCAACTAGATACAAATCTATGATAGGAGGTTTACTGTATTTGACACAAACCAGACCTGATATTATGAATGCAGGATGTATTGTTTCAAGATTTCAATGTAATCCTAAAGAAAATCATGAATCAACAGTAAAAAGGATTTTTTGGTACTTACAAGGCACTATAAATCTTGGATTATGGTATCCTAGAGATGAAAACTTTGAATTATGTGCATACACAGATGCAAATTGGGCAGGAGATGTGGATGATAGGAAAAACACCATCGACGGAGCATTCTTTCTTGGAAACATATTAGTTTCTTGGTTGAGTAAGAAACAGAGTTGTACATCTTTATCAATAGCAGAATCAAAATATGTTGCAGCAGCAACTAAGTATACATAGGTACTATGGCTTAAGCAAATGTTGAAAGACATAAAGGTAAAATGCAAGGAACGTATTACTATCTATTGTGATAACACTGTAACAATTGATATATCTAAGAATCTGGTATTGTACATTCTAAAACCAAACATGTTTCTATCATACTGAATTTTTTAAGGGAAAAAGTTGAAGCAAAGGAGATAAAACTGGTTTATGTGAATACTAAAGAGCAGATTGTAGATATTTTCTCTAAAGCTTTGCCTAAGGAGACTTTTGAATATCTCAGAGATTAGCTTGGAGTCATACCACCACCAGTAGAGACTTAGATAGTTGATGATTATCATCAACCGACATAATTAACAAACAAATCTTTTATTCTGGTCTTTGATGAGGAAGCTACTTCTCAGGGGGAGTAGTTGGTATATTGAATTAATTGGTATTTTGTATATGAACTTGGTTTTATTATAACTTTGGCATTTGATGTCAAAGGGGGAGATATATATATGGAAAAACACATTATCTTTTGGAGAGATTGGTATGAAAACTTTGGAAAACACATGTTGCTCCCAAGGGGAGAGATTGTTGTTTAGAAGAGATTATTACTCTCTGATTTATGGTTATAATCTTTTTGGAGATTGTTGGTTTTTGATACTTGGCATTTCTGTTTTGGCACTTTGATGGTTTTTCCATCTTGTGTTGCCATCAATGCCAAAGGGGGAGATTGTTGGTATTTTGGTATGGTTTTGTCATTGATGTCAACACCTACTAAAACACTAGCACTTTGGAGATCCAACAACATTCACCGAAAAGCAAATAACTATTGCATAGTTACTAGTATATGGTACACCGACAAGATATAATGATCACCGACACTTGGAATGGCATGGAAAACACTTGGTAATGTCAAAGACATCGTCTGGACATATTGTCCTGGAGTTTTGTTCATTGGTATATTCACAGTTGCATATTTGCTGTTACCGGCAAATAGGTCTAGGGTTACACCAACAGGTTTATCTTTTCCAGATCAACATGGCACACTATGGAGATGATTAATTATTGTTGTAAATGCATTAAGCTGACATGTTCAATCGGTTATTGCATCAGATATTATATTGTTTGTAAAATATTTTTATTGTAATATCTTGTAGAGCCGACCTACTAAAATTGGTCTTAGGTTATGTTATAAATGTAAGATCTTATTTGTAAGATCAAGTGTGGAATGCGAAAAAGAATTGTGTGAAGGTATATGTGAGATTAAGTAGAGCTATACATGAAGACATCATTTGAAGGTGAAGCTAGGTTTTTGTGAAAGCATATCAGCATTACACCGGTATTGAATCCAACATATGAAGATGCTATTTTGTGCAGTACATTCTTATTGGATTTAACCATCCAACTGTAGTCAGTGTGACTCCCATTTTATGATTGAGCAGTGAGCTCTAGGCTATTGGTCTTTCTACATGTGCAGACCCCATTTATGTACACTTACTATCTGCAGTAGTATCATCTGATTGTGGGTAAGGTTTCCCACCGTGGTTTTTCCCCTTACAGGGTTTCCACGTACAAATATTGGTGTTGTGTTGTGGATGACTTTGTGTTTATGTTTCATGCACTAATCCTTACCGGTATAGCAATTACTAGTTATAACTGTCTACCGACATACTTAACTAGTTTACCGGTATTAAGCATTAAGTTGGTTAAGTTTTTTTTGGTTTCAATTCATTAGACAACTGATTCACCCCCCCCCCTCTCAGTTGTCTCCAGGACCTAACATCCACTACCAGTTTCTCTGATTGCGTCTCAGTGTTAACTACCAGTTTTTCTGTATGTACCTTTGAACTGTCTATTGCCAGTATCTCAACAGATTTATCAGTAGCCAGTTGCTCAGTAGGTTTCTTAGTGTGTACATCAGTGGTGTCTTCCTTTCTAGTGTCTAGGGGATCAGTTGATTGTTCAGTATGTGTTTCAATCCCAATCTCAATGTTTCCAACTGTATCCTCAACATTTGTCTCAACTGCAATGTCCTCAGCCAGTGGCTCAGTTGCCATATCTCTCTTCTCAGTTGTTTCCTTATCAACCACAATGTTGACTTCTTGTGTGTCAATATTCATGGTATACAACACCTTTGAATCAAGATTAGTGTCTTCATGTGTTGTCTTCATACTCTCAACATTATCTATTACTGGTGGTATATCAACAGTTTGTGTCGGTGGAGTATTAGAAGAAGGTGGGTGCAAGTTATCTATTATCTTTATGCTCAGAGGACCACCTACCTTACCTTTACCTTTATCTTTTTCCTTTTGATAGACTTTGAAAGTCTTTGGTCGTTTAAGCTCTTCTTGCTTTTCCTTTTCTACAAAGAAGATATCCCATTTGTCTATTGTCTCTTCAGTGATCTCATTTACTCTGCCAGCCATTAATGCTACATGTCGGTGACTGGTGGAAAATACAGTCCTGTTTTCTTCACTTATCAGGTTATCAATTTCTTCTGCTGATTTTACTGGGTGAACTGCAAGTAATTTTTCTACCTTAATCTTCTTATCTAGTTCCACAATTGCTAACCTTTTTGCATCTAACCGTTTGTACAAGTCACTTGGTAGATCATCTACAACTTCTTTAAAAAATTTCTTATAAATATCTAAGTGTAAAATAACATTGTTTTCTATGCTTTCCTTTTCTTCATTAGTAAAAGTGTTATACAACTTGCTAACATTTGACAAGTTTCCATCTTCAGTAATTTCATTCAAAAGATTATCAAGTGGGGGGATAACTTGTTTTTCCTTCTTCTTCCTGGGTGTTATTTTCCTTGTCGGAGGCCTTACTGACTGTTGTTTCTATCTTGTTCTCTTAGGAGTAGGAGCGGGTACCGGTGAAGGTTTCATTTTCCTTACTACCCTTTTGAATTCAGCCTGTATTTCACTATCAAAGGAGGTAGCAACCGGTGAAAGATGTGTTTCCAGTTGTAATCCTTCCAAGTCGCTCTCCTTAATACCAGTCCTATTCAGTATGTCTTCCTTGATTTTTTTTGCCTGTCTAGTTGCCTTTCTAATTGTTTGTTCTGTTTTCTTTATTCGTTTCTGAGATTGAATTTTTCTTTCAATAGTTTCTACATTTCCAAATATTTCTTTTGATGGTTCTTTAGGGGCTTCTAGAAGGGCATTAGCATATGTTTCTATTATGTTCTCATCAGCCTCATAACCCATCTCTGTAACCCAAATTGTCCTTGGAAACACTGCCTCCATCCATATTTCATCCTTCTTTATAACAAAATATATCTCCTTTTGATATTTATCAAATATGGATTAAGATAATCTTTCCCTATTTTTCCTTCTAGCCTTCAGTGTCTGAAAGTGTTCAATTATGTTCTTCTCCCTATCATCTCCCATGCTATTAAGAATATCCAAAAGTAGGTTTCCTACTAGAATGTCAAAACCAAAATCCTTTATGCCAATACCAGGAACTTCCTTGGTGATATACATCAATAGACATACAAGTAAGTTGCCAAATCTGAATGTGCCTTCTTGTCACCCTTAAGTTTCTTCAGATTGTCTATTAGCTCATCTTTTAACCATTCACATATGTCAATCTTTGCATTACTGTTTACCAAGTCATAAGCACTCTTGATACATAAACTAGAAACATAGTTTAGCTTGTTGGAATGTGTAACTTTGTATCGAAGAATCATGCTAATGAATCTTACTTTGATATCCTTTACATCATTGACTCTCATGGATCTCTTGTCATAGGTTGCACCGGTTAGGGTCATTACAGTGTCGTTTGGAACCTTTTTAGTCTTGTTAGGCCTGCTATCAGTGGAAGGTAAGCCTGTTACTGCCGTAACTGCTTCTTTTGTTATCTTATGAATGAAATCTAGCCAAAAGAACTCCCCATGAACTCTGCTCAATACAATCCTTATAACCTCTTTGGGAAAATCAGGAATGCTAAGTATCTCCACAAAACCTAGGGTTTCAATTATCTTGTGTTCCAGTTTTACATTACCATTTTCATCACATATTACTATCCTATACATGTTCATAATCTCATCAACACCTAGTTCTTCAATATGACAATGTATGTAAATTCTAGGATCCCCAGCTAAGCAACTCCTTTGGGTATTTTAGAAAATGCTCCTAGGTTATCATCCTTATTCGCTACTTCGAGAATTATTTTAAATACAGGCCTAGGGCATTTAATCACTTCAATTATTGTAGGGTTTGCAATGAATTCAGGTGCAGAGGAGGAAGCCATTGTATAAATACCTTAATCTGCCTTTAGGTTTGAATGCTTGAATGATTTGCTTCACTTCTCGCTGTGGATGCCTTCGCTCGGGTTTTTCGCGCTCTAAGGAAATTTGAATGCTCAGTGAGTGAAAAAGAGTGAAAAACACTTGCTTTATAATGTCATTTCCTTTCAACTACCACATTAAATGCCTGTCAGTTAAGTGAAACTTAACACATCTACCGATAAAGAAGTAATTCAACTTCTCACCATCAATCGAGGGTAAACTAGCATGTTTTTCAATTTGTTGCCATACCCCCAAAAGGATTTCTTTTTAGTTAGATGAAGAATCTCCTGTCGGTGGAGTGATACTCTGTTCTACCGGTGAAGGAATAACTTCATTAACATTCATATATGACTTTCTAATCCATTGTTTTGAAAATTCTTGCTTTACTTCTTCAATTTTCTCTTTACCTTTCAAACTGGGTCCTTTGTTATTTGCCGATGATGCCTTACTTCTACAAAATTTTGCAATATGTCCAATCTTGTTACAAGCATCACAAGCCACATTATTTTTCTGAATAGCTTTTCCATATCCTATGCCGGTATGTGTTCTGCATTGATTAGATAAGTGTCCAAATCTTCCACAAACATAACATCTTACATTCATTCTGCAGTTTTCTAAATTATGACCAATTTTGTTGCATTTAGAACATTGACCAGTGGGTGCATTAGTGTTCTGATAGTTTCTAGATTTACACTGATTTTCTCTATGACCATACTTGTTACAGTTAAAGCATTTTCCATTAAATTTGTAGGCATTAGGTTGTCTTATCGGTTTACTGTGATCATGATTGTTTGCAGTACCCGAGCTTTCACCAACTTCAAAGCTGAGACCATTAGTATCTCCATTAGGTTTCTGATTTTTCAGCATGTCATCAAGTTCTTCTGAACTTTTCTTTAATTTCTCCTTGTGTTGATTTGCAGTAGCCAACTCATTTTCTAAGAAAAATTTCTATCTCATGAGTTTAGTTTTATCATGCTCCAAGTGAATCATATCTGTCTTCAACATATCATTTCCATGACTGAGTCTTAGATTTTCATTTCCAACATCATTGATTCTCCTAGCCAAGTCATCTTCATTCTTCTTTCGGTCTTCAATGTCTTTACAAAACCCCATAGTCATATCTTGCATCTCATTCCTCAAGGTCATGTTTTCTTGCTCCATCTTGCTTACAAGATCATTAAGAGTTTCTTTTTCATCATCATCACTCTATATCTTCTCATGAAGTTCTCTTCTTTTGTTCTTAGCAATAGTGAGATTTTCTCAAAGTCCTTGAATGATTTCCTGTGCAGCCTTCAGATCATCTTCAAGTTTCATATTTTTCAACTTTTCTGCATCATAATCTGCAAGAGCTATTTCCAATTGCTTTCTCAAGTTTTCCATCTGTACCAGTGTCGGAATCTTCCTCAAGCTATTAGGCTTTTGAAAATAGAGGACTAGGCTCTGATACCAATTGTTAGGATTCCCAAAGATACTGAGAAGGGGGGTGAATCAGTATCTTGCTGGTTAACAGATTTTCTTATCTTATTAAACAAATTGCATTCCAAAACAGTGTACCAGTAAGCCAAAAATAATGCAATAAATAAGATTAATAACTACAACATAGAAAGCACACCATAACACAATATTTTTAATGAAGAAACCCGGTGTGGGAAAAACCTCGGTGGGATTTGTGACCCACAATATTCACTCACTAGCCAATAAATGAATATTACTTACAATAGGGGTCTGCACATGCAGGAAGGCCAACTGCCTAAATCTCACTGCTTAAATACAAAAGGGAAGTCTCATTGACTTACAAAATGGATTATGCAAATCCAATATCATGTACTACTTCGATTCAACATCTTCTATGCCAGGCTCAGTACTAGTTTAAGCTCATACAACTTCCATAACCTTATTCCAAAATCTACCTTAATATTCGCATGATCGCATCTGCCTATTAATTTCATACCTAAATGATCTTACAATATCTCATACTTATATGAGTCCTATTACAATTCCCCTTGTCAGCTTACAAAAAGATTTTACAATTAAATACAAAATGTAATAACCAAAATCTTGTCACCCAGGGTGTCGGTATTCATCTTTGTCGTTGTTGGTAAACTATATGTCGGTGCCATAGGATTGTAAGGTTGTCATCAATGACAATACCTTCAATCACCTACAATTTCTCATTAGAGTGTGCATTTTCCAACAAAGTCGTCATTTTTAGGATACCACAAACCATACTCAGTTGTTCCTTGCAAATACCTGAAAAATCCTTTTCACCGCACTCTCATGATTCTCTCTAGGATCACTCTGATATCTTGATACAATACAAATTGCATTTCATTATATCTGCTCTAGTCTAAGTCAAATATAACAAACATCCAATAATAGATTTATACCTTATAGGATTTATCATAGCTGATACATCATTCTTTGTCAATTTATCACATGTAACCATAGGAGTACCAACCGGTTTGGAATTTTCCATACCAAATTTCTTCAATAACTCTCTAGCATACTTAGTTTGACAGATGAAAATAAGTTTATCATTCTAAGTAATCTGAAAAAATAAGAAAAATTTCATCTCCCCAATCATAGACATCTCAAATTCATTCTTCATATTTTCAGAGAATTCCATACATAACTTATCCTCACCTCCAAAAATGATATCGTCAATAAAGACTTCAACAATCAACATGTCATCATCAGTAATCTTATAATATAAGTTACAGTGAGCATTACCTTTAGTGAAACCAAACTTCAAAAGATATTTGTCCAATCTAGCATACCAAGCTCTAGGGGCTTGTTTCAATCCATATAAAGCTTTCCTTAACAGGGTTTGCAAACCATGTTTTTGTCATCTAAAAGTGAAAATCCATCAAGTTGCTCAATGTAAACTTCCTCTTCAAGATCTCCATTATAAAATGCACACTTAACATCCATTTGATAAACCTTGTATTTCTTATGGGCAACATAAGCAAGAAATAAAGGAAGAAATAATCTCACAGCTTCAATCCTAGCTACTAGAGCAAAAGTCTCATCATAATCAATTCCTTCCTTCCGAGAATATCCTTTACATACCAATCTAGTCTCATTTCTCACAACTTGTCCATCCTCGTTCATTTTATTCCTAAAAACCCACTTAGTTCCAATAAAATTCTTATTTTTAGGTCGGGGAACTAATGTCCATGTGTTGTTCTTTTCAATCTGATCTAATTCTTCTTCCATAGCTCTCATCCAACATTCATATTTACAAGCTTCAATAAATGATACTTATTTAACTTGAGAAATTAATCATACCTCATTAGCTGCCAACCTTCTTCTTGTCATTAATCCTTTGTTCTTGTGTCCAATGATCTGATCTTCTGAATGATTTAACCTTACATACCTAGGAGTCTTCTAACTTTCTGTTTCTCTGCTCTAATCTTCTATTACTGTTGAATTTTCTGATACCATCGGGGTATCTGGTTCAACATTCTGTTTCAGTATAGGTGCTATCGGTTTAGTTACGATCATCTTCACTTCCAATTCTCTCTCACAAGTTCTGATTTGGCCTTTGTACAACTCATCCACCTTGACATTAGCACTTTCCACAATTCTCTTCAATATTTTGTTATAACATCTATATGATTTTCTTTCATTAAGATAACCAAGAAATATTCCTTCATCACATCTAGGATCGAACTTTCCAATGCAAGCATCTCTTTTGATATAGCATTTACTACCAAAGATTTTGAAATACTTAACTGTAGGTTTATGACCAAACCATAACCCATAAGGTGTCTTACCGGTGTCTCCTTTGATATGAACTTTGTTAAATGTGTATACCATTGTTCTCACAACTTCTCTCCAATAGATATGAGGCATATTAGCTTCCATCATCATATTTCTGGCCGCATCCAAGATGGTTTTGTTTTTTCTTTCCACAACACCATTCTGCTGACATGTCCGGGGTGCAGATAACTGTCTCCTTATCACATGCTTCTCACAATAACTATTAAATTCACCGGATGTGAATTCACCACCCTAATCTAACCTTAAGCATTTAATCTTCAACCCTGTCTCTGTCTCAACTTTAACTTTAAAGATCTTAAACTTTTCAAAAGCTTCAAATTTCTCCCTTAGAAAAGTAACCCACATCATTCTAGAATAGTCTTCAATGATTAGCATGAAATATCCATCACCTTGAAAACTCTTTATTCTAGAAGGACCACACAAATCAATATGAATAAGATCAAGAACATAATTAGATTTGTCTTATATACTCTTAAAAGAAGTTCTGACTTGGTTTCCCATTTGACATTCCTTACATACCGGATTATAGGGCTTCACAATCTTAGGTATATCTCTAACAACCTTAGTTGATCTGATCTTTACAATGCAATCAAAATTCACATGACACAACCTCTTATGCCATAAGCAACTCTCATCAACTTGTGCAATCAAACATGTCTTCTCACCAAATTTCATATGAAAGATGTTACCTTTAGTTTGTGTACCAGTTCCAATCTCTAAACCATATCTGTTAATGATTTTGCATTTTCCATCCTTGAACTATAATTGAAATCCCTTATCCACCAACTGTCCTACACTCAAAATATTATGCCTTAAACCTTCAATATAATAAACATTATCAGTGTTATTCTTACCATCCAATGATATAGTTCCTCTTCCTCTAATCGTACATTCTTTGTCATCTCCAAATCTAATCAGACCACCATAAAATTCTTGCAAAGATAAAAACTTCCTTTTATCTCCAATCATATGATGTGAAACTCCATTGTATATCACCTATTCATCCTTGTCTTCAATTTTAGTAGCAAGGGCTTTCTCCTCATTTTGAATAACAGGTGTCAGAGCATCTTCCTTGATAGCCAAAAATACCCATTCCTTTCTAGTGTCGGATCCACTAGCTAAATCTTGTGGTAGTTCATCATCAAAATCAGTCACACCTTCCTCATCCGCATAGTAACATGATTTGTCTTTGTTTCTCCTATACTTATTCTTGTTATGATAATCATGGTTAGGCCTAAAAGATCTTCTAGCTTTCTTTTCAAATCTTGAATTCCTTTCAGGACATCTAAAAGCAAAATGACCTATCTTATTACATGCAAAACATTTAAAAGGTGATTTTCCTTCATACTTACTTCTTGTAGGACCTTTAGGTACTCTTCTAGCAAATAGGGCTTCAAGTTGCTCAAAATCATCATCTTCTTTCTTCATTTCCTCCATTTCCTTTGCATATAAATCTTTCCAATCACTCTTGCCGGTTGATGATGTAGATGTGTGAAAAGCAGATTCAATCTTTCTAGCTCCTTGAGGACAAAATTCTTCAAGCTCAAAAGAAGATAATTTTCCAACCAAAGTATCCATGTTAACATAAATGTTAGCCATTGTTCTCAGCTCATTAATTGCAGTAGCCTTGATCTTGTAAGCCAGTGGTAAAGCTCTCAATACTTTATAAACAATCTCATCTTCGCTTAGAGATCCACCACAACATTGAATTCCCATAACAATTTCATTAACTCTTTCCATAAAAGAAGTAATCCTTTCATCTTCTTCCATCTCCAGGTTTTCATACCTTACCCGATAACCCTCAAGTTTAGCATTTTTAACAGTAGGGTCACCTTTATTCAGAGCCTCCAACTTATCCCATATAGACTTCATAGATGATTGGTTAGTTGATCCCATAATTTATTGATCAGAAAGTGCACTCAAGAGTGCTTCTCTAGCTCTATAATCATTCTCAATGTCCTTATCCAAGGTTTTTGGAGGAGGATTGCTAGATGCCGGATTATGAGGAGTATAGCCTTTCTCCATCACCTCCCAAATCTCTTTCCCAATACATCTCAAATGAGTCTCCATCTGAATCTTTCATACCCTATAATTTTTTGAATCAAGCTTAGGGGTTTCTCTCCGGAAAACAGATGCAGTTGAACTATATTATGCCATAGGATCTGATGAATACTAAGAGGGGGGGGGTTAATTATTATGCCAAAAATTACTGTAAGCAAACTCCTAAACAGTTTAGCAGATAATCAGTGAATCGGATTCACTAATAAACTGGATAAGATAAATGCAAACCAAATAGCAAACACAACATTCACCCACAAAAGCACAATCACCAGAACACGATATATTTGACGTGGAAACCCAAATGGGAAAAACCACGTTGAGCAAAAACTCACAAGTAACTATCTACAAAATAGTAACCGATTGGTTAAGGTCATACAATGTTCTTCACCAGAACAAATCCTGTTAGGAATCTAGATCTTTGTTAGGAGATAAGTCCTGTTAAAGACTACCCGTTAGAGGATTTTAAGATCCATAGTTGTGAACCACCTTGTTAGAGGATTTACAAAGGCTTTGCTGAGCCTACCCGGTTAAGGGCTTCAGACTTGTCGAAGTTGTGAGTAATCAACAAGTGAATGATCTAGATAATAGCACAATATGCTTAATTAGATCCTTAACAAATCCTTGTTAATGCATTTCAACATTACTTCAGTCTTCTATATCTGCACACTCTATCTCTTCACATAGACCTAACCTTCTCTTCACTGATCACACATAATAACGTTTTCTTCTCTATCACATATACAAAACCTAGACATGATGTCCTTATAAAGGAATCTGATTTCATGTCGGTCCAATAAGATTAGACTACAAGTTCCTAGGTACAGTGCACCTAGACATATTTGGTAACACGACACAAAAACACCGCCAAAGTGTCGGTGGATGATAACTCATCACACATTACAATAATACCGATTGGTAACTCATCACAGATATATATCGGTTAATACAATATACCGATTACCGATTGTAAAAAATGAAGACTGGAATATCATAGTGTTCTGATAAAAAACAAATGACTACCACTCGGGTCCTTCGTTTCACTTGAGATCCTCATACCGCTGAGGTCTTCAGTCAATCTATGATCGGTCAACCATCTTATGCAAAATACTGATAGTCTAAAGACTACACATTCAATGACATACAATACCGGTTGGAATAAATACCGGTTGAGCATAACTCATACATCAAGTAAGTGTGTGTCCATCAATGACAATCAAAAACATCATAAAAAATACCAACATGATCTTCCTCAAGTGGTTAAGCTTCTGTAGAGAGAACCAAGATCTAATACCAATTGTTAGGATAACTGGTGGACAATTGAGAGCGGGGGGGAATCAATTGTCAACAGATTATAAAACTTTAAGAACACAAAACCTTTTACCGGAATGCATAAACCAAATACTGGAATAGCAGATATAACAATTAAGCACAAACATAAATCACACAACAATTACCAACCATCCATAACACATAACACCATGATTTGTATGTGGAAAACTCAGTAAAGGGAAAAATACGGTGGGAAGCCTACCCACAACCTAGAGCACACTGCTCATCACAAAAGGAGCCTCACTGACTACAAAATAAATCCAGACTACAATCCGGAAAGATGAATGAACTGTAAGAATAACATCTCCTATGCCTGAGTACAATTTCGGTTAAGCTCAATACCAGAGGTCTTAAACCTCTTCCACAAACCCAATTCGATCACCTATGATCAACCAAAACCTCTGCATATGATTACTACTTTATTCGCACACATATAATCCCATAACCTTGACCTACTCCACGATCTACAAAGAGATCTTACATCATATTTATACCAACTTGGGACCTAAACAATTAGGTCGGCCACCTAAAAGATAATACAATAAATCCATTACATAATCCCACAAACCAATGATAAACCAAGTCAGCCTAAGATCGAAACAACATAAACCAAACAATAAATCCAACCAGTGACGCATCAGGAGCATCAACCAACACGTTACATAAACCAGTCCATAACCTAGCAGAATAATACCAGACCCAAAATAGGTTGCCATAAGCCAAATGAAATACCATGAACAACTGGAACATGAACATGATAACCATCAGCATCTTGATAACCTTCTAGAAGCCACACCAATACCACTTATCGGATTCATCAAAAGATCTTCATCAAATCTTTGCCGGTAAAACCCTTACCAGTAACCAAAAGGCTTACTAGAACAAATGATAGCATCCAAATCACAAAATCCCAAACAAACTGAATGTGATACACATCAGGAACACATGAATAACCAATCCAAACCAATTCCAACAGTCGAACCAAAATCGGAGACAAATCTCTAGATCAAGATGATAATCCAACCACTCTATCCGAAGCTGGTAGACAACAAAACAACTAGCATTGACATCAATGACAAACATCAATGCAACACATAATCAATTCCTCCTAATTGCCAGTAGTACTCCCTTACAATTTTGTCCTCATTTGGTCCCTCACCTTGGCATTCATCCTCGAGGCTTGATTGGAGCCCTGATTCTGCTCACACCAAACTTATTATTTTTAGTATGTGCACTTTCTCCCCTAAAAAACTAAGTCCCTGATTGGTTAGGACTAGAGCACCCACGCCTTGGTCTTCCCAATTAGGTCCCGTTTTGGGGCCTCTCAGTGGTAACTTAAAATGTGCGGGAACTTGGATCATGTGTCAGCTCATGTTGGAAAATTAATTTATTTTTTGACCAAGCATGTATAAAAGGAGGTCTACCCATCATTTTGAGGCTAAAAATCATCCAATCAATCAATTCAAGCAATGAAACATTCAAATTCAAGTGAGAAAGCAATCAGTCTCCTTTCAAGCATTAGAGAAGAAGTGAAGTCAAGATTCAAGTATTGGAGATGGCATTCATGTTCTATGTTTTATGAAGACTACATAAAACCCTAATTCCTTGTGAAGACAAACAAAACTTCATAAAAAGGTATATCATTAGTGTTTCGGTCATTTTCAACATTTCCCTCAACAAGAAATCATTTCCATTACAATACTTCATTTACATTTCAATTCTATTTCATGGTTAATTTCAAAATTGAGGTTTGACCTAAGGCAAACCCCTATTCCCAACCACTTCCCCTTCTCTACTGTGTGTGGTAATAGGTACAAAGCTACAATTTTTAGAAACAACATTATTAATAGAGACGAACAAGTTCCCTTTTGGATGGCAAAAATTTTGAAGGACCAGAGTGACAAGCATTCTAGTCCCAACAAATCAGAATGATATTTTGGGAATAGATTTGAACACACATATTGCTCAGATCTAGGTTTGTAGCTCCATTTGACGACTATAACTCACTGTTTATGCATAACTGCTTCAATTTACATACATTTACCCTAATTTCAACATCATTAATCAAATCAATTCATTTGAAGGGAAAGAAGAGGGACAATTTGATCAGAATCTAGATCTATCAAACTCTATCTTTCCCCAATGTAATGGTTTCTAAGAAAAATATTAGTGGTTTTACTACATCATTGGGTGAAACCTTAATAATGATATTTTCACTCATTATACACTGTATCAATATATTTAGATCCTCCTTGTTCTCCTAGACCTTATCCAAATCATCAACACATTTGTAGGGAAGATGGTGCTATAATTTTTATTCATGATCTATCTTCTCACATAACATTAAGAAAAGTTGAAGCCTTAGATGACAAGAACTCTTCTTTCCAACCTACCAAACATGACATGAATAATGATGATAGAAAGGAGAATCACCTCACAACGTATATTCCTTCTCCATCTACTCACCCCTTTCATCTTCAACTTGTCCTTACGCTACAAATTTTGAAGGAATTCATAATGAAAGCCCTTCTCCTCCACAATTGAGAACATCTTATGAAGTTGGATATGCTATGATTTCAAAACAAGGCTATAGAGGGAAAAGACTTGGAAAACATGAACAAGAAATTAGGATACCTATAGACCAAACATGTTGTTGTAGACACCTAAAAATGTCTCATTAATCGCACACTAATTATTCGTCTTATTAAATAAGTAATTCTTTAATTCTTTAATGAATCTAATTAATCTTATTTCGTCTTAATTAATTCAATCATCACCTTTCACATTGCTAATTATTCAATTTACAATTCATCATCATTCAACCCTTTCTCAAATATTAATTATTTAATTAATTACAATTTATTTCACTAATTAAAGTCTTTATTATTTAATTAATCCCATTTCTAATGATTAAATAATTTCATTTAAATTATTTAATTTATTAATTCATTCTTCAAATCCCCAAATTTGAATTTCACTAAATTTCATTTCTTCCAAATTCGCATTTCACCAAATTTCAATTTCATCAAATTTCAAGTGAATGTGCATTTCAATATCCTCATTCGAAAATCAAAATTCAAATTCAAATTAAAATGAAAATGAATTTCAATTCAAAAGTTCTACAACACATGTTGAAAATCATGACTGATCAATCAAATTAGTTAACTAACTAGTTAACTCAGTTAACTCTCCAATCTCCCCTTTTTCACTCTAAATCGCCTTTTTATAACAAACCAATATATCTAGTCTTCTCTCAATCAATTCAGTTAGCTAGCCAATCTATTTAGTTGACTAATCAATCAATTGAGTTATCTTTCCAATCAATCCACTTAACAAATCAATCAAAATGAGTTGACTGATCAATCAAATCAGTTCAACTATCAATCAACACTTCAATTCTATTTCTCACCCAATCTGTCTCAAAATCTATAAATCCAACCCATTTCTCCTTAGTTTTCCTTAATCTTGATCTTTGAAATTATTGTGCCATCTTTATGCAGGAATCCTAGAGCGATATCTAAGAGCCACACAACACAATATTGGAGAAGAGCAATGGAAGCTTTGTTTTGGATCAATCAAGGGAGTTTTAATTATATTCTTTTATGTTCAATTGATTTGATTCGATTTCATTGTTATTTAGGGACTAGTTTAATTGGATTAGAGTATTTGTGATTTACACTCTTAAATCTAATTAAGTATGGCCGATTTTACCTTCAAAACAAATGGTGAACCCAACGTGAACTAACAACACTTTGATTCGAAAATTTTGTGTATGCTTGCTGGTTTCCATTTTTGCCAGGTTTACATTTTTGATAGGGTTTCATTTTTGAAAAGTTTCCATTTTTGGTAGGTTTTCATTTTTGGTAGGTTTCCATTTCTGGTAGGTTTCCATTTTTGGCAAGTTTTCATTTTTGGCAGGTTTCCATTTTTGGTAGGTTTTCATTTTTGGAAAGTGTCCATTTTTTTGCAGGTTTCCATTTTTGAAAATTTTTCGTTTCTGATAGGTTTCTATTTTTGGAAACTTTCATTTTTTGGGAAAATTTCCATTTTTGGAAAGTTTCTATTTTTGGAAAGTTTCCATATTTGGTAGGTTTTTTTGTTTTTGAAAAGTTTTCATTTTTTGGTAGGTTTTCGTTTTTAGAAACTTTCCATTTTTGGCAAGTTTCCCTTTTGGCATGTTTCCATTTTTGGCAGGTTTATATTTTTGGAAAATTTTTCATTTTTGGCAGGTTTATGTTTTTTGTAAGTTTCCATTTTTGGGAAGTTTTTGTTTTTGGAAGGTTTCTATTTTTGGAAACTTTCTATTTTTGACAGGTTTCTATTTTTAGTAGGTTTCCATTTTTGGTAGGTTTAAGTTTTTGGCAGGTTTCCAGATCTGGCAGATTTCTATTTTTGGTAGGTTACCATTTTTAGTAAGTTACCATTTTTAGTAAGTTTCTATTTTTAGCCCCATGCAAACACGTGTCTGTGCACAATCATATCGTGGATCACTCTGCCCCATCCAACTAGGAATCCACGAGTTCTCTCGTCAAGTATCTGAGGACCTACTACTATGTTGCCTAACACTATTGTGAGATCATCATAATCCATGTGCTCCCATGGTATCTCGTAGCAACCCCTCATATGAAGGTCTTGCTATGTACACTCCCATAGATCACACAATTCAATGATACCTAGTCTACGCCCATATACAACCCTAGCACCATGGATTAGACTATGCAAAATACTTCAGGCATCCTCTAATGTGATCGATGCTTAGTAGTAGGTAAATGGAACGAGCAAGTCTCAGAATGCCAACGCTCGACCAAAGTAGTGATCATGGCCCTGTTGGCCGTAATCTCAGGCAAGTGTAAAACATGATATAACCCAACCTGCCTAAGCAAGGCAATATCCTCGACAACCAACTCACCTCGAAGATCGAGACCATCAGGCCTCGTTTGTTTGCAAATCAGCACACTGAGATTCTCCTGCAAGTGGAAAACAAAAGAAAAGTCAGATACCACGTTCGCATAAAAAATTGCAACCAATACATGTTAAAAATTTATCATTTTCAGCGAATGCAAATCGGTTATATCAATTGTGTAGCATTAAGGGCAATTGCGATTCAGTTATACCAAATGTGCATCAATACGAACGGTTGCAGTACACTTAATCAAATGCGAACTATTTAAGGCTAATGCACATAAATCGAACAATGAATGCGAATTAAATAAAAAAAAATGCTCTAACAAAAATTTGAAAATTGGACAAAAACAGGAAAAAATGAGCAAAACTCTCGAAATCGTACCATGCCTCCAGTGCCGGGTGGTCTCTGGTATGAATGCACTCGATTTGACAGGTGTTGTCATGCTTTGTAGCCGGCCATGATGCTCAAAAAGACACAAGAAAGCTCAAAACTCAAAGAAAACTCATTGAACTCAAAAGAATACAATGAGTAAATGAGATGGTAAATTTTCTATTTATAGCTCAAAATTAAGGTTTTTACCACTCTGACGGTCATGGACCCTGTGAACTTCAATGCACTTTTAGACCAGCCAAACAAACTCGAAATCGCGTGAAACTTGACACGATTGCTCACTAGCATGATATCGTTAAATTGGTCTCAGTTCCATAATTTTTTCGTCCAATTTTCTGAGGGGACATATTTACACCCTAAGTGTCATCGAGACAATACTAGCACAAAAAAAATTTATTTTCTTTGAAACAACATCGTTTCGACATTGTATCAAAAAGGGGCAAATGTAGACACCTAAAATTGTCTCGTCATTCATGTACTAATTAATCGTACTATTAGTTAAATAATTATTTAATTAAGCTAATTTAATCTTATTTCTTCTGAACTGATTCAATCCTCACCTTCCACATTGCTAATTATTCAATTTCTATCTTCTTCATCAATTAATCATTTAACCTTTCTTAAATATTAATTATTTAATTAATTGTGATTTATTCCTTAATTAAATAATCTTTTAAGGTGGATAATATTTTAAGGTGGATCATTTAACAACGTTATTCATAAGGTCTGAAATCCTAAAGTGACTGATTTGATTGAGTCGGTGGTCATTAGCGATTCTTCTCCAACCTGAACAATCTGTAATCCCGCCCTGTTGGAACCCCTTTATTCCCCTTCGATCTGAACGAAGAACGGATAAGTTCCAAGTCAGCCTGAACTCCGAGTCGGGGGAGAACCTACAGAAAAGTGGAATGTGCATTCCTACTTGCCAAAGAAGAATCTATCGGCTTGAGTGATCTGTGTCCTTGATTGCGCCCTCCCGATAAAGTATCCTATCGGCTTACTACCACCAGCTAAAGTGACAAAGCCCTCGGCCACCAAAGAATCCTGTCTGTGTTTTCCAGCATCAGTGAATTGCATTCACACACCTCCGGCCATAGGAGAGCAAGGAGAGAAAGCAAGCAAACTTTCCCATTCACATACCTCCAGAAAGAGAGAGAAGTCAAGTCACCTCATCCCCTTGCCTTTCCCATTCCTATTGGAGGAAAGCATCGACCAGAAACATCTTGGGGGAAGTGAAATCCAGAACGTTAATTAAATAATCTTTATTATTTAATTAATCCCATTTCTAATGATTAAATAATTTCATTTAAATTATTTAATTAATTAATTTATTCTTCCAATTCCACAAATTCAAATTTCAACTAATTTCATCTAAATTCGAATTCCCAAATTTGAATTTCATCAAATTTCAACTAAATGTGCATTTCAATTTCATTATTCGAAAATCAAAATTCAAATTCAAATGAAAATGAAAATGAAGAGCAATTAGATCGTGATTAAGGAAAATTGAGGAGAAATGGGTTGAATTTATAGATTTTGAGACAGATTGGGTGAGAAATAGAATTGAAGTGTTGATTGACAGTTAAACTGATTTTTAATTATATTCTTTACCGAGTTTTAATTATATTCTTTTATGTTCAATTGATTTGATTCTATTTCATTGTTATTTAGGGACTAGTTTAATTGGATTAGAGTATTTTTGATTTACTCTCTTAAATCTGATTAAGTATGGCCGATTTTACCCTGAAAACAAAGGGTGAACCTGACGTGAACTAGCAACACTTTGATTCAAAAATTTTGTGTATTCCTGTAGGTTTCCATTTTTGGTAGGTTTATGTTTTTGGGAAGTTTCCATTTTTGGTAGGTTTCTATTTTTGGCAAGTTTCCATTTTTGGAAGTTTCCATTTTGACAGGTTTCTATATTTGGAATGTTTTTGGTTTTGGAAGGTTTCCATTTTTGGTAGGTTTTATTTGTTGGCAACTTTCTAGATCTGGCAGGTTTCTATTCTTGGCAGGTTACCATTTTTAGTAAGTTACCATTTTAGCAGGTTTCTATTTTTAGCAGGTTTCTCTATTTTAAAAAATAAAAAAAATTGATGTTGTAATTTTGATTTCTACTACTAGCTGTCTATGTCCAACATATGGTGGGAAGAATAGAGAAGAACTGATCGATCAAAGAGTTACATGAGATTACTAACATGTGTGAATGCAAGGTTTGTTTTTTATTAAGGCAAAAACAAGTTTTGAAGGGACCCGAAACCCTTTACAAAGAAGTTACATATGATATATCATTAAAGCCCCTCAAAACATAGTAGAGCAAAAGGATAATAGGAGTGACATGAAAATAAGACAATCAGAGAAACACACAGCCCAACATCAACAAAAAGCCAGCAAAAAGACAACAGAGGAACAAAGTAGCACCAGCAAAAGGGACAACACTAACCCAGGTTCTATAAAGTTTCAACAACTTCAACTTCTAGCTAGTTCATCTTCTAGGCCGTCTCCTTCAACTCCAGGATATCCTGAGGCATGTTAGTAGACCTTTTTTTGGTACTTGCCCTAGCTCTCTTGCTCGGACCCAAAGTGTCCTCAGTTCCTAGGTCCTTATCCCGGTCCATGCCAACAAAGACCCTATCCTAGTGAAACTTCTCAATCTTTTCCACCATAGTTCTCATATTTTATGCCGCAGACTTAACAATTTTATGACCGTCCTACTACACAGGGTGGTCTCACATTTGTTAATCCTCTGCTTCGCTTCCCCGAACTTATTATCATACATGTCTTTCATATTTTCAATAGCTTCCACATTCTTAGTTAAACAATCCACCATCATTTTCTTCTCATTTTCATTCCAAAGGGCACAAACAGAGGACCCTTGAGGCTTCTCCTTCACACCATCAGATAGCGTAGGTTCATTAGTCACCTACAACTTCTCCCCCAAATCCTCCTTAGCCTATAAATCTTCAAATTTTGAGGAAAGGGCTCTTTGTTTAAGGTTAAGGCTTTTAATTTCATGAAAAGTCCATTTGAAAAGTCTAAAGAGATACACATAGCTATTTTTGGTGGTCTCCAAAACCCTAATGGCCATCTCTTGCTTGGGTTGAAAGTCCTGAAAACTCAAATCCATAGACTCCTGAGAATTCCCCTCCTTCTCATTAGGAGAAAGAGAGTCCTCAGAGTCAAAAGGGGAGATAGGAACATCATGCTCGTGGGAGATTTTAGAAATCACAAGGGCAGAGCCTTTCTCTTTGCCCTTAGCTTTCTTTGTAGGCTTAGCTCCCCCCTTTGAAGGAGAGACCTTTCCCTTGCTCGTCCCAACAAACAAATTCTTCTGCTCCCTTTTAGGTTTCTTAGGAGGGAGGGGGAACGAATTCTTCCTCCTCATCCTCAGTATACCATCCCCATTCTCAGAGCTACCACTACCCTCCCCATCATAATCAAAGGTCAAGATAGCCTTATTAGGGTTCTCAGAAGCCCTAGCCTTAAAATGCTCATAGATAACCAAAATTAACCCTTGATGTAGAACTAGATTAATGCAGGGATTTTCTCCGTGTTCATTAATGCCAACATTCAGAGAAGAGAGAAAGTGAAAGAGGAAATAAATCTTCACCTTATGCCTGAAGTGGTTGAGTAGAACAAAGTGGTATCCATAGATCTTTGTAAACCTACTGTCCAAAGTGAAAAACTCCATGATAGCTTTAAGAAGTTCCCTCCAAATGGGCTTTATCTGCTTTGGCTCAAAGTTGGACTTGTTAACCTAAACCAAATTCGCCTTCTCCTTCACTATCTTGGGGAACTTTTTAATAGCACCATCTCAGAGCT
This sequence comes from Cryptomeria japonica, assembly GCF_030272615.1. Lineage (NCBI taxonomy): Eukaryota > Viridiplantae > Streptophyta > Pinopsida > Cupressales > Cupressaceae > Cryptomeria > Cryptomeria japonica. Next base: position 109,895,728 of record NC_081415.1, read on the forward strand.
TTCTATCCCTGTAAAATTTAATGCCTTCCATAGAAAGACTAGTAACCTCTACAACAAGGCTCTCATCCACCACAAACGCCTTACCAAAAAGATTGAGTTTCCCATTTTTTCACTCCTTCACAAAAGTCTTAGTCACCCTCTAGTCATTCCCACGAAGCCTCTCTAGAAATGATGTAACCCCACCTTGCTGCAACCGATACCAAATGTTCACATTACTTTTCCATTCCTCACAATTTGTAGGTTCCATCTTTCGTTTGTTCCCACCCATCTTGCAAAATAGAGAAAAATGTGCCCAAAATAGGTAGATAACCAAACAACTCTCTAAAGAGCCAGCAAACCCGATAAAGCTAGGAACAACATAGAAAGCATGCAAAATCAAAATGAAATCATTGATATCCAAGGCTTTCTGACAATTGCCATTCCCAATAATGGTCACATTATCAATGATTTGCATCATCACAAAAAGTGGGCAAATTACTAATTTTACCATGTGTTCGGTCATATGATAGAAGGGCTTTAACATCTCCCGCTAGGGTGGCCTCCCCATACCAAGTGCATTTAGATCTGGATTTCACTCCCAAATTAGCAAGACAATCAACCAGGGTGTTAATTTCCCTATAAGCATGAGAAATGAAGCATCTTTCAAAGGTTTGAATTATCTCAATTAAGGACTTTATAAGATTTTCAATAGTCCAAGAAGCTTTATTCTCCCCTTTAAGACATTTTATAATGTTGTTCGAATCACCTTCAATCCATACCATTCTGCAATTGAGATGCCTTGCAATTTCTATCATTTGATAGGCATCCATGGCTTCCACTAGGTGGTTGGTCTAGCTACCCATGAATGCAGGGTTTGTTATGTTCTTAGCTCACATCTCGTTTTAGTGCTTAAAATGAACAATACAAATCTCATATTTGGTTGTGGTGCCTAAAATGTACAATACAGATCTCATATTTTTCTTTGGTGCCTTAGAATGAACAATACAAATTTCATATTTGGTTTTTGTACCTAAAAGTGAACAATACAAATTCCACAATTCATTTTAAGTGCTTTAAAATGGACAAGAACATGCAGATCTCACACCTAAGTTTGGGGCTTTAAAACGAACTTGAATCAAGCTTATATTTAGGTTATCTCATATTGCAATCTTAAAGAAAAAGAACTTTAGAGTTCTTTCTCTCTGTCCTGGGTGGACCTACGGTTGCATGAAGTAACTTTCCACCCACCTTTAGGGTCTTGGGAGATTGGGAAAAGTGATAACAACACCTATCTTTTTATTTTCAGTATTTGAGGGATAATGCTAATGGGGATTTCATCATCTCATAATGGTATCATAAACTGAGATGCGTTGGGGATATCATCTCTCCCAGCTTATTCTCGAGTGGGTTTTTCGAGCCACTATATAAATATACTAGTCAGGCAGCTGAAGTGTTGAGTGAATTCGACGTATGTGGGGGCCTTCCTTGCATCGATAAGCTTAATTAAAGCCTTAAGTGGCTTGCTTTGAGAATATTTTGTCGGATTGGGACCCTTTGAAATTGCAATAAGAACCAAACTAGTGGCCCCAAATCCTACGTTCAATGGTTTTGGGAGTGTGGATCGTACCCCATAGATACCCCTCATGTAATGTGCTTAATGAGACAAAATCTTCAGTGATAAGATCTTTTGATCTTTGGGGTAAGAGAGATTGGCATGGACGAGAAGTGGGTGTCATGGAGTGGAGCCAGTGCTGCCATCCTCTCTATCTATCCATTTTGATTTTGGTATTTTGCTACAGGGGCCCCATTCAATGGTTTTCAATATCCAACCTAGGCTTTGTCTACTGGGATTGTTTGTTATCGTATGTTCCAAACCAGTATAGAGTCAGTCTTTATATAGGCTAACTCAGACCCTTCTTTGCGTAACTCGGATCTTCAGAGTCTATTGGAACAAAATACACTGGCCATACCTTTTTGCAAACAATGTTCTCCAAAGGTTAGAAATTTTGTAACCAAAACAATCTTCCTCAAACAAACTGGTCAAAGCAAGAAACCAAACAAGATTCACACTTTTGGAAAAATAAAAAATAAAAATGTTTTTCTTTTTGTTTTCCTAGAGTCCATAGGTTTTGTATCAACCCTCATATAGTCTTGGATCAATCCTCATATAATCCTCATACAATCATCATAATCTTTGCATAAGTCCTTGCATAGTCGTCATAATCATAGTTTTAGTCCTTGCATAGTCTTCATCCTCATGAGGCATAGGGTCAAATCAATATCTCCATTTTGCATTATCTTCAAAATTAGGTTGTTCCCTAGTCCAAATCCAAAGTTGCATTGTCATTCTTCACATCTTGTCATTCGTTGATCCAATTTATCAAAAACAACAAAAACATAGGTCGCATTGTTGTTCTTTAGGATTTCATCTTGTCATTCATTAATCCAATTGGTAAAAAGATTTAAAAAACATAGGTTGCATTTGTCATCCTCAGTGGCATTTGTCAATTTTCAAAATTCTGAAAATCGAATAAGATAGGGCTGTACTTTCATCCCTTAGTTGCATTGCATTTCATCCCTAAACCTCAAAAATCCAAAAAAAATGGCATATAGTGCAATGGTTGAAACAAGCTCTCAAACTTCTAGGAGACAACATTACCCTTATCAAACTTTCAACTTTTGTGGGACAATGCCATTGCAACCAAGCAATCAATCATCTCAATCCAACATATACATGTCCCAAAACGTGCATCAAACCTATCAGGAACAAACAAGTGTCATGCCTATTTATCCATCACTTGAAGAGAAACTAGCTTGACAGATAGAGATATTGGAACAAAAGGTTAAAAAAAGTGAAGAGAGTAGATCCCAGATGTCCAAACTATTTCAAAAATTTAGAGGTCCCAATATAAACTTATAGCTAGTTGATGTGCATGCTCTTATTATGCAATCAGACATACAAGCTATTTTCACACATATAAATATGAGAAACCAATATCAATAACAAACACATCCAACAACCAATACAACAAACAACACCACTCTCAACACCACAAATTGTGCAAACAAGTCAACCACTACCAAGGTCACACATAATTACACAATCAATTTTGCCTTCAGTCACATTACATGTATGTGAATATCATCATATGTCTCCAAATACACCACCAACAGTGTTTCACACAAATGCAAGTGTATGTACAAACACGTCACCCTTTGGACATCAACTGAACATGGTCAATGCATCACCTATCATGCAACAAGGACAATTTATAACTACTTGGCGATACACAGACGTTAGAACAATATCACAAACGCGATTGTCTAAACAACAAAAATACCAACCTAAAACTTTCGATGATTTTCTTCAAATACTAGTCCGTGCACAAGAGACTATTTCAGAACATGATCATCTACCCATGTCTAGCAATGGCTCTTCCCATAAAGACTTTACACCTCAAGTAGCCCCCATATCTTCCATTGTTTCCTCATACCCTGAAGTCACACAAAAGTAGTCCACACCATCTCTATCCAATAACGCAACCTCCCAAGGGCTATCCGCAATAATTTCCCAAGCTAATACAATTCATGATGCTAGTCCCTTCCATGCCTCAGAATTTCAAGACCCAATCACACCGCATACTCCTATTATAGAGTGTCCCATTCAAAATCCTTTCTCATTAGGCCAAAGTGATGAAACCTTCAAAGAGTCTCCCATGCATATCTGAACTCCTACCCCATGTCAAGAGGATAATCCAAAGATTAAAGAAACGAGTCCTAAAATAAATCAAGATCAAGATATAATGACTCTCCAATCTACTTCAATTTTTTATCAAGATCCCACCTATCAAGAGTCTTATGATGATCCCCTAATATTTTGGTATTCCATCCGAGAAGATCACCTTCCATCTCCAGAGGAAAGTGTCTTTCCTAGTCTCATTCAACATCTGCCTCCTAAGAAAGATCATGATATCCCTTCCATCTCTTCCATTGATCCAATTCAAAATCAAGAGAAAAACACAAACTCCAATGATCTAATTCAAAATCAAGAGAAAAGAACAAGCTCCTCTACTTCACAAGATCATGATGTGATTGAGGATATTAGTAAAGTCAAAATGGGTGATCTCCCTATTGAGCGATAAGGTTCTGATATGCTAGTGGAAAAGACAAAATAAGTAAAGACAAAAAAGGTTAATACAAAAGAAGCTGAAATTGTACACAACATGCACTTGGCTGAGTCATATGCTGATATACGAGGATTGGATCCAGAGTTAGTGTTACATCATTTTCCCTTATTGCCAAGAATCAAGTCATACAAACAAAAATTCAGCAAGATGCATCCACATATCGCTTTAAATGAAGAGTTATAAAAACTGTGGTATTTGGGAGTCATACAACCCTTTGATTATGGTTAGTTTAGATTTCATTTACATTTTACTTTCTTAGCATTGCATTGTACATAATCACATTTAGTTTCTTTCAAGTTGCATCATATTGATATTTTCATAACATATAGTTTCTGCATATACATATAGTTGCATCAGTAAAACAAGGCGATTATCTTAGTTAAACACTCGTGTACACATGAATGAAGAAAGGGTTACCTCATTTCTTAGATACTTGAGCATGAAGTTTTCAAATCCCAAGGTCAATCATCTTCAACATCACATTGTGGTTAGGCTTTGTCCATGGTTGGGTAGAAGTTTCACTATTGAGCCTTGTTACCTAGGTCTATCAATTGCTATGTCTCACACATTTAAATGGTTGCTCTACATTATTATAAATATGTAGTGAAAAATCTAAACTTCTATTTCAGCGCCGCTGTAATTATCAGACCCATGTAGGTTTCATTACTTACAAGCCAATGCAAGAGTTAAAAGAGAAAAACATAGCCATGTTTATATATCTATTAAAAGAAAAGAAGAAAGGGAAAAGACATATAATTGAAATATCATGCAAATAAAAGATTGGCTATGGGAAAATGCGAGTAACTCCATCAGGGCTATGGACACATGTTGGAAATGGAGCAATATTCGAGAGATTACAATGATAACCTCATCAAAGCTATAAATGTTTGCTAATAGTGAGGCTCTATCCAGGATTCTTTTGAAGTCAGAATAACTCAAGTAGCTAATTACATAGGATTCTAAGAGTCTCTAATGGTTATAAGAGTTGAAATAAATTTAATTTCACACACATAGGCAAGAGAAGACCAAAAGTTTCAAGAATCGGTGGGGAAGTTTTCGCGTCTCCATTTACAAATCTTTGTCACTCAGTGTGTTAGGGTGGGTGGTCCAAAGGTTCTTGTCAATCGAATGAATGCCTATCTATGAAATGTTGTCTACCTTCAAAATAATTAGTGTATTGTACAATGATAAACACAGACAATCATCCTTGTCCAAATAGGAAATGCGTTTTCATCCTGCACATCATTCCCTTAACATAGTTTCTGTGAGATTTTTCCAAGATCAAGGGCACAATGAAAAGTATAAAAATAGAGACAAAAGAATGACAAGAACAAACTGTATTCTCATCAATATGAAAATGATCAACTGGATTCACCAATACAATGAATATAGGCCTGCTTATATAGGCAAGGCCATATGGATGTACGAGCACACAATCATGACATGTGGCTCAATGAGAAACAAAGGTAGCTAAGAAATACTAGGGGTAGGTAGGAGAAATAATATAATATTCCACAAGAGGTGGATGACCCATTGAATGTGGAGTGTAATAGCAAAACAAGACCACAAAAGGTGGAATTTCTCCTACAAGCCCTATCCCTATGTGCACACTTCCCTAAGTGTCTCAAATCCAAACTACGAAGAAATGCATTATGCTAAGTTAACTTAAGTAAAGTGTAATAATACCCATAATGAATATTTATTTACACCAACACTCCCCCTTAAGTGCAACTTAGGGGAATGAAGACTCAAGTCAACAATGCAAGATGGGTCCCGGCTACTAGGCCATGATAGGTACCCATGTACAATATGCAAATGCAAGCAAAATTATGCAAAGCAATCTCTCACAAACGGAGAAAAGGAGAAAACCTAGTGGGAAAAAACTCCCCCCAAAAGAGAGATGAAAGTACAAAAGACTCTCAAAGAAGAAGGACAAAACCTCAAAGAGGAAAAAGTCCCCCCCATAAGAGAGGAAGGAGAAGTCAGCTGACCCCCCCTAATGACACATCTTGCACCCCCAAGAGAGCTCGTAACTACTGGAACTTACTCTTAGTGAAAGGTTTGGTGAATATGTCAGCAACCTGCTCCGCTATAGGACAATAATGCAAATCAATGACCTGCTCCTAAATCAACTCTTAGATATAGTGCATATGGATCTCAATGTGTTTGGTCCGCTAATACTGGACCGGGTTCTTCGAGATAGCAATAGCACTCTAATTGTCGCAATGTAGAACTGTCGGTCGTGGAGTGGTGAACCCAAACTTTGTGAGAATTTGTTGAAGCCAAATGGTCTCAGTCGCTGTGTTAACAACACCTCAATACTCAGCCTCAGTCGAAGAGAGAGCAATAGCATATTGCTTCTTGCTCTGCCAACAAATGGGGCCTAAACCAAGGTGAAAACTGTAACCGGAAGTAGACTTACAATCATCAAGATTGCCAGCCCAATCGGAGTCTATGTAACCAACCAAGCGAAGTCCTGTGCCTGCTGCATAGTGAATCCCATAGTGATGTGTACCCTGGATGTAATGAAGGATGCATTTGGCGGATTTCCAATGAAGCTCATGTGCTTCCTGCATGATGCGGGAAACCATGCCAACTACAAATGAAATATCAGGGCGTGTATGGGTCAAGTAGATGAGACTACCCACAAGCTGACGATACAAAGTGGCATCAACTGGTGGAGAAGAACACTGAGCCTCAAGATTGACTCTTGAAAGAAAGGGAGTCGGTGCAGGCTTACAATCAGCCATATGAAAGCGTGCTAGTAGATCAAGAGCATACTTGGGCTGCGATAGTGTAATCCTGGAAGGTGACTGTGAAATCTCTATCCCGAGAAAGTAGTGCAAAAGACCCAAGTTAGTCATAGCAAATCTGTCATGCAAAGCAAATTTGATCATGCTAATGATGGATGCAGTACTCCCTGTAATGATCAAGTCATCAACATAGAGCACAAGTATCAAGTGAGAGTCATCCTGTCACAAAATGTAGACATTTGGATCAGAATGACACTTGGTGAACCCTGCAGAGAGAAGAAAGGAATCCATCTTGGCATACCAAGCCTTGGGGGCCTACTTAAGGCCATAGAGAGATTTCCTTAGTCTGCAAACCAAGGAAGTATCCTGGATGAAACCCTGTGGCAGCTCCATATAAATCTCCTCATCAAGATCACCATGAAGAAAAGCACTCTTCACATCCATCTGATGTACAGCCCAACCATGAGCTGCAGCAATAGCAAGTGTCAAGCGAATGGAGTTCATCTTGGCTATGGGTGCAAAGGTCTCAGTATAATCAACACCTACAAACTGAGAGAAACCTTTCGCAACAAGCCGAGCCTTATACTTATCCACACTACCATCCGCTGCAAACTTGGTTTGATAGATCTACTTACATCAAACCATCTTTCTCCCCTTAGGGAGATGGACTAAATCCCATGTGTTGTTCCTCATCAAGGAACTATACTCTTCCTCCATAGCTTGGTCCCACTCAAAAACCCCTGATGCTTCCCAAAATGTTTGTGGATCAAAAGCAGTAGCAATGAATGCATGTGGAATATCCTGATGTTGTGATCGAGTTCTCTGTGTATTTGAAGGATCCCCAACAAGAGAACCCACGAACTCAAGTGTCTGTTGAGCCCAATGAGGTCTAGGTGGAGGTGGAGAACAAGGCTCCTCAACTGCAAGTGGACAATGTGGAGGTGTAACCCTGCGAGTTGGAGTTGAAGGAGTCTCATCATCTGAATCACTAGCATCACTATCCACAATGGAGGAAGGTGGAGGAGCTAGAGAGACTAAGCTAGGAGAGCTTTCCTCAAAGTGAACACTCCTCTCAATGAACACCTCATGTGTCTCAGGATCCATTAGTCTATATGCCTTAACACCCTCAGGATATCCAACAAATATGCAAAGTCGACTCTATGGTTCCAATGCCTTGCATTTCTGCGGAGGTATGCGAGCCCATGCTGGACACCCAAAGACTCTGAAATGTCTCACAATTGGTTTCCTACCAGACCAAGCTTCAAAAGGAGTAATACCTTGCAAAGCTTTGTGAGGAACCCAATTCTGGATGTGTGTGGCACAACTGATAGCCTTGCCCCAAAAAGCGGGATCAAGAGAACGTGCATGAATCATACATCTAGCCATTTCTTTGAGAGTTCTATTCTTGCGTTCTGCAACTCCGTTCTGCTGTGGAGTGTATGCTACAAAATGCTAAAGATCAATCCCCTCAAATGTTCAAAAATCCTCAAGTCTCTTGTTGACATATTCCCTTCCATTATCTGTACGAAGAATCTTCACCACTTTCCCAGATTGCTTCTCCACACGAGTCTTGAAGTCCTGAAATCTATCAAATACTTCACTCTTATGAATAAGAAAGTAGACCCAAGTGAAGCGGGAGTAGTCATCAATGAAGGTGAGGACATAGCGGGCCTTACTAAATGAAGGTGCTGGAAATGGACCTGCTACATCATTGTGAACAAGTTGAAGAACTTCCAAAGCTCTCCAAGCTTTCCTCTTATCAAAATTTTCCTCGGGATGCTTGCCCATGGAACAACTTGAACATACACCCTCTGAAAAACTGATTCGAGGTAGACCTGTGACCGTGTCTTTAGTGCTGAGCTGCTGAAGATATTGGTAGTTGAGGTGACCAAACCGCTCATGCCATAGCTTACTTTCTGGATTTGAATGAGTAAGCAAGGCCCTAGAAGGTGAACCTAGCACAAAGTGGGAGAATGAATAAAGCTTTGAGTTGTCATTGACTTGTCCCACTGCTACCAAGGCATCATCATCAAGTTCCTTTACCACAACTGAATCTGGTGTAAACTCAACCTTTTTCCCATTCCCATAGTGAGTGATTTGGTAGATAGAGAGAAGGTTGGTAGACAGGTTAGGAACATAGAGAACATTCTCAAATGTTCCATCATCCATGTCAACTAAACCTTTCCCTTCAACCTCTACTTGTGTATTATCACCTATGTAAATGTGAGGTACCTTAGATGGCTCCAATGAAGAAAACTGCTCCTTTGTAGAACCCATGTGATATGAGGAGCCTGAGTCAAGTATCCACTGCTGTAAAGAACTTGTTCTAGCCACAAATGCTTGCCCTTTTCCCTTAGACTGTGAGGAAGAGGAAGGAAATGAATCCTTCTTTGTGTAGGTGGATGGCAAGTTGATGTTGTTTTTCTTAAGAAGATTTGTTAACTCATCAACTTGCTTTGTGTGGCATCGATGCTCATCATGACCATACTTCTTGCAATATGCACAAGTTGGCTTATCATTCTTAGGTGGTGTCCCCTTCTTGGAAGAGGATGAAAAATCGCCTTGTGATGGAGAGGATGATTGTCCTTTTTCCTGTTGTGGTTGTGACTTAGATTGCTTCTTCTTCTTGTTGGAATCTTTGCCTTGACTTCCTTGATTCCCTTGATTAGCCACCAAAGCCTTGGACTTTGAAGACTTGAGAAACCCCATGTTCAACAACTTAGATTGTTCCAATATCAACATTTCTGTGAAAGCATCAAATGAAGGCATAACATAGGAACTCCCCACTGTCAAACGATGAGTTTGGAAGCTAGACACAAATGCTGCATATTTTGGTGCAAGCTTGTCCAACAAGTTGAATATCAACTGAGCATCCTTTTTGTCAATTCCACAATCCTTAAGCTTTGCTCTTAGCTCATTTGCTTTGGTGACATAATCTTGGATTGTATCAAAACTCTTGGGATCCAAGTTAGTGAGCTCATTGTCAATCTTATAACCTTTGATTTCATCAACTTGACCATACAATTTTTGAAACATATCCCAAGCATCTTTGATTGTAGTACACTTTTCAATGTGAAAGATGAGGTCATCTGATACATACTTGCGCAAAGTTCGAAGAGCCATGCAATTCTTAGTGAGCCATTCTAATTAAGCATTAGGATTAGTCTTAGGATCAGGTGGTGCTGCTATTGTTCCATCTACATAATGCGTGAGACCTTTTTCCATTAATTTGCTACATACTTTAATTTTCCATGATGCATAATTATGTGGAGTTAAAGGTGGAAATTTATGAGGACTCATTGCAACAAAAATGAAAGAGCACAAGGAAAGAGAGGCACAATCACACAAGACACCCCCCCAAATTCACTCAATCAAAGAACCCCCCCAAAAGTGATGATTTGGCACTTTATACTTAGTGCATGTACAATGGGCCACTTGCAAAAAATGGCAAAGTGGACTTCTGATTTCAATTTTACAACTGCCTCAATAAGGCCAAAAGAGACTCAAACTAATAATGCAAGAGATATAAACTAAGATCCAAGCAATTTACAAGTACCAAATAGGCCAAATAAGACAAATATCTGAAATTACAATTTCTATTTAAAATATCTAAAATCTGATCATAGATTATGAAAGTAGATGAAAAAACATGCACTTTCAAAAAAAACAGCACCTGAAAAGGAGGTCGTATGAGCTCAAACGAGGCCTTTGAAGTTGCAGAATTGAGGATTGGACAGGTACAGCTGAGAGAATTTGAAAATTCTGAAAACCCTGTGTACCAAAACCAGAAAATAACCACACCACTTCGAAGAGCATGAAAAATTAGCCCAAATAAAAATAAATTGCACTAAAAAAGGAGCAAAATTGAGCAAGTTATAAGCCTCCAACGTTGACCCAAAAATCTAAACTGCTCAACGGAGAGGGGTCTTAAAATTTCCAAAGAAAATGCTGACTGGGTGCTGCTGACTGGCCGTTGACTGTGTACTACTGACTGGGCAGAAGGTACGGATCCCAAAAATAATTTTCAAATTTTTTTTTTTTTAATTTCAAAAAAAATTTTCAAACTGGAAAATAATTTTCAGAAAAAAATATTTTTTTTTTGAAAAAAATCCAAAAATTCTGTACCGTACCGCCCAAATTGGGCAAAAAATTACCTCCACACCCAAAAATCGATTTTCGCCAAAATAGGTCGAATTTATACTCGATTTTTATGGAAACGACCTCCTGGACGCAACGGTGAGGTTGAACACACTCTAAGATGCCTCCAAAAAACATAGTCCCTTAGATCCGAAAATAGAAGCCTTCCATGATGTCTCCAAAAACCAATCAATGAAGCCCCAATGGCTCTGATACCATGTGAGATTTTGCCAAGATCAAGGGCACAATGAAAAGTATAAAAATGGAGACAAAAGAATGACAAGAACAAACTGTATTCTCATCAATATGAAAATGATCAACTGGATTCACCAATACAATGAATATAGGCCTGCTTATATAGGCAAGGCCATATGGATGTACGAGCACACAATCATGACATGTGGCTCAATGAGAAACAAGGGTAGCTAAGAAATACTAGGGGTAGGTAGGAGAAATAATATAATATTCCACAAGAGGTGGATGATCCACCGAATGTGGAGTGTAACAGCAAAACAAGACCACAAAAGGTGGAATTTCTCCTACAAGCCCTATCCCTATGTGCACACTTCCCTAAGTGTCTCAAATCCAAACTACGAAGAAATGCATTATCCTAAGTTAACTTAAGTAAAGTGTAATAATATCCATAATGAATATTTATTTACACCAATAGTTTCATATAAAAAATTCATTGTTTCCACTTGCATTATGTTGATCATTATATCATAACAGGTTTGCATACTAGGGCATAGCTGAAACAATCCCTAAAAAATCCGAAAAAGTCATAAAAAAATCTTTAAAATCAGATAAAGTCCCCAAAAATCTCTAAAAATTAGAAAAATGCCATAAAAAAATCTTAAAAATTAGATAAAGTCTTGAAAAAATCAACTAAAAATCATACGCAACAAAAAACAAAAACATTGAAAATCATAGACAACAAAATCCAAAAACATTAGAAAACATCAAAATCCAAAAAAAAATCAAATAAAATGCCCTCATAAAAAAAAGAAAATCCAAAAAACATCAAATAATCCTAGAAAAAACTTAAAAATCAGAAAAACAATCAAAAACCTAAAAACAATCCATCAATCATAATTCACAATAAATTATCCTTTACAAAGACAAACATTTGAGCATACACAAAATGCAAAACAAATCAAAATATCGAGCTTAACAAATCAAGCATCAAAAGACAAACTACCAAACTAGCCTACAACTTAATTGATCAACTGCCTAAGTTTAAGCATTCTTATCACACAACATGCCTTTACGGATACATCATTCCTAAAACAGGCACTTATCAGATATCATGTCCTAACATATACATCTTTCCTACAATGGACATCCTACCAAACAATCATCCTATCCAGGAACACTTAACCTTGGCAAGAAGATCAATATAGAGGTTAACTTGTTTGGTCTAATTAATCTTATCTTTTATTGATTTATCTTTATTAATTTATGACAGGTCACGTTCCTATGCTACTCAAGGATGTCACAAGTGGCTAGAGGAGCTAGGATGGTCATGATATTTTTCTTTCTTTGTTGTTTGTGGTGTGAACCAATGAAGTTTTGGGGCAATGGTACCTTTGGGTGTCTGTGTTGGTACATTCATTCGGCAAGTATCCTATGTCAAAATGAAAGTCAAGGATAGCTATGATTGTAACTATCACACATACCGCGACCCTCAATTCTACACTCAGAATGGAGGGGTTCACTCGTCTGCAATGTGTTTGTGTAGTGTCATGAAATTGCGACCCTTGCAATTGTCGACCACATTAGGGTCCTCATGCACGCGATTCGAATCCCTAAGCCTAATCGGAGATTGGAGACTTGCTCGACACCTAAAACTGCATCTCTCTTGCCCTCTGCACTGCCTAAACTGCATCCTGTCCTAGAAAAAAGGGTAGGATAGGGGTGTGGTGCCCTTGTCCCCCTAAGATAGGGGCATGGCGCACCTGCCCTTTTCAATTTTGCTTTGGTGGTTGTGCATTGAGCGGGAAAAACCCCCTAGTGTCGGCATGTGACGAAAAATTAGTCAATTAGCCCTAATTGATGAGTATATAAGTCGCATTTGCCCTCTCATTTGCATAAGTTCAACAAGTGGATAAGTGGGGATAAGTAATAACATAGATACATGAGATCACACATTCAAGCATTCAAGAGAATTCAAGCATTCTTTTCCAGCATTGTTTTCCAGCATTCTCAAGTCCCCTTTCATGGCTAGGTGTTGCATTTAAGTCAAGGATTCAACCATTGAAGACGAGATCCATTCCAATATTCAACTTCATACAAACAATTCTATCAACATTTCTATCACAACCTCCCTTGAGGTGATTTACATTTCAATCTTTCATTTACATTTACTTGCAAGTACTTTCTTTCATCATTTGGTTAATTCCAAAACTGGGGTTTGACCTGAAGGCAAACCCCCAATCCCAACCCCTTTTCCTCTCTTTTATGTGTGTAGGTTGTAGGTGCATAGCTGTACTTTCAGATTTGGATTCCATTTGCAGAGGTGGAAAAACCCTTTTCGTTTTGTGGATTTTTTGGAGGACTGTGTACACTCTCGCCATGGTTATTTATTTGTAAGGTTCCCGAACAAGGAATGCAACCTACCGCCCATTCCAAATCTCCTTGCTGTTCATACAATTAATTCATCCCTCACAATCTAATTCTACTTACGTATACCGAACTGATTGGTCACGCTTAAGGCGGCTGTGCTTTCTATCAATTTTGTTAAAATTTTATATGAAGAAAATGAAATTTGTTAGACCATTGACTTTAAAAATGTTGACAAGAATTACACAATTCAATTCAACAAACCCATTGTTGCCAGAGGCAGGTGCACAACTTCATCCTACGCTTCTATATCAAGTTATAATCAGATCTTTGTCGCTTTTTCACTTGGTTATAAGTACACAATTCAATTCAAATCTCATTCCAAAAGAGGGGATTAACTTACCAATCTTATATCACTTAGAATTCAATCTCCTTTTCTAGAGGTTGAATCTAGTGTATTTTCCCCCCTCTTCTAATGTAATGCGTGAAAAGTGTTTGAAGGAAAATCCGAAGTGAAACTTTCATCTCTCCTTGGAGGGAAGAAAAGCTTTCCTCTAGATCCATCATTCACCTTTTTCAACATTACAGTTTGTTACTGCAATGGGATATCATTCACACCTTGGTGTACAAAGCTCCATTGATACATAATAAGGCACAATGATGGAAATGTTGTGCTAAAAAATGAAGGCACAAGAAGTCATGGTTATATCTTTTTCAATCTCTTTATCTCATCTATAATTATATCTCAAATCTTTTCTCACATCAACAATTCTATCAATCAATCAATTCTATTTCCTAAGATTCTCCACTTCTTACTAATATCCTCATTATTCATCCAACTTTCATCAATCATTTGTCTTATACATGATTTATTCTTCCAGAAACTAGACACGATCATCTATCTTTGTCGTATACAGGATGCATCCTTCCTGAAACCAGACGTTTTGATCATCTTTGTCTTATATAGGATATGTCCTTCCTAATACCAAACTTAATCTTTATCTTATCAATTCAGTAAATCCAATCAATCCATTCAATCTTATCGATCAATCAATCTACAAATCGCTCCAATCATTTCTTCTATCCAATCAAACCCATTCATGTCATCAGCTAACCATTCTTCCATTTCTCATATAACTTCCCTCTTATTTCGAGAGATCATTCATGCCTTTAATGCAAAAACAATCTCTCGAGGGGGCATCCTACCTCCATTGCCGGGGCATACTGGGGCACATTTTTTTCATTTTTTTTGAAATATCTTTTTGACATTGTATCAAAGAGGGGCAAATGTAGACACCTAAAAATGTCTCATTAATCACACACTAATTATTCGTCTTATTAATTAATTAATTCTTCAATTATTTAATTAATCTAATTAATCTTATTTCTTCTAAATCAATACAATCATCACCTTTCACATTACTAATTATTCAATTTCCAATTCTCCATCAATTCATCACCATTCAACCCTTTCTCAAATATTAATTAAATATTAATTATGATTTATTTCATTAATTAAAGTCCTTATTATTTAATTAATCCCATTTCTAATGATTAAATAATTTCATTTAAATTATTTAATTTATTAATTCATTCTTCAAATCCCCAAATTTGAATTTCAATTAATTTCATTTCTTCCAAATTCTCATTTCACCAAATTTCAATTTCATCAAATTTCAAGTGAATGTGCATTTCAATTTCATCATTCGACAATCAAAATTCAAATTCAAACTAAAATGAAAATAAATTTCAATTCAAAAGTCCTACAACACATGTTGAAAATCATGACTGATCAATCAAATTAGTTAACTAACTAGTTAACACAGTTAACTCTCCTATCTCCCCTTTTCACTCTCAATCACCTTTTTCTAAAAAGACCAATCTATTAGTCTTCTCTCAATCAATTCAGTTAACTATCCAATCTATTTAGTTGACTAATCAATCAATTGAGTTATCTTTCCAATCAATGCACTTAACATATCAATCAAAATGAGTTGATTGATCAATCAAATCAATTCAACTGTCAATCAACACTTTAGTTCTATTTCTCACCCAATCTGTCTCAGAATCTATAAATTCAACCCATTTAACTTCAATTTTCTTTAATCATGATCTTTGAAATTATTGTGCCATCTTTATGCAGGAATCCTAGAGTGATATCTGAGAGCCACACAACACAATATTGGAGAAGAGCAATGGAAGCTTTGTTTTGGATCAATTGAGGGAGTTTTAATTATATTATTTTATGTTCAATTGATTAGATTATATTTCATTGTTATTTAGGGACTAGTTTAATTGGATTAGAGTATTCGTGATTTACTCTCTTAAATCTAATTAAGTATGATCGATTTTACCCTGAAAAATAGTTGTAATGCGCGCCAAAATACCCTAGAGAAAATAACTAATCGAACCAACAAATAGAGATAATTTTTTTTAAAGACATTAACTAATGCAAAATAGTAACTATCATTACTCCAAATCATAGATTAACATCACATGAATGCATATAACATCATGAACGTATCCATACTCATAACAACACATAACCCATGCAGAAATAATATCATAACAATTATCATCTCAAAGCTTACATCCAATCTTTCATTCACTCATTCACTTTCTCCCTAGGGTATCTTAATGTCACTACTTACCGCAACATCACAATAACACATTCATATCATGAAACCATTAGCATCCATTTCATTTAAGTTATACTCAAGTACTTTCTTCCTATCTTGACATTATGAGCTATCAAATGCATATCTTCATAACCCCATTAAGTTTCTAAGTTCATTTTAAAATACCAAATCAAATGTTTCCTGATCCCCATATCTTCCATTATTCATCTATCAAATCATGAATCTATATATATCCTTCCCCTACAAATGGAACTAGATTATTTCCTTACGAATATTCATTACACAATTCATCAAGATTACTATCCATACACATAAGAAAGATTATTATAGCAAGTAGTAATCTTCTTTCCAATTAGGATCTCATGCTACTAGACCAATTAAAAATCCATTTGATAAAAAATAATGCACATATTCTAATAATTCAATTACTTAATCCAACACAAGATCTCGATCTTGACATAATGAACATTCTTACAACATGAACCATACAATGAATACACCATCTTATTCCATTACAAGATCATAGTCTCTACATCATCATGTCCTATTACATAAGAAAACATGACATAAGAACACATAATCTCTCTTACATTTACCTTGTCATCATGATACAATATACTATCTCAACACCTAGGAATCTGCTCTGCATAATGAAGAATCATAGCATCCATACAAATCTGCAACTACTCATTCATTTCCATATTCCAAAGATATCTAACAATAAGGATTAACATCTTTCAAATCAAGGCATACAAGATCATTAACATAACCACTTCCATCCACAAGATATCCACAAGATAATTCCATTTGTATCACTCAATCTTTTAATTTCCTTCTAATCTAGAATTACATATATATTGAATATCCATTTACAACAATCTCATCCAATACATATCATTCTGAAATCAACCTCCTACAAGTCCTAATACATATGTTCACAAGATACTAACTACATAGTCTTATTTACTATTACATCTTTCTCGAGATACGAAACACATGATATCAATTCCTATTACATATATTATTCTCCAAAGATTCCTCCACATAATGAGATAATATATATCCATGTCCATGCATGCAAACATCCAATGAAGAATGTTCCAATGGAAGAAGGCATCAAAGCACCTGACCATGTGGAACCAAAAAGGAACCAGCCCTTGTTCTAGGAGATGACATGGTGTTCCAACTCACACTCAAGATCTAGGTTGACATCTAACAACCAAGGACTCAACAAGACATCCACAAGATAACAACCAAGAACAATGAATCAAAACACATCACTAGGCTAAACACAAATCAATAAAATCCTAGAGGCATAATCAACAATCAAGGCATAAGGATAATGGACACATCTAGGGAAGAGTGTCATCACATGCTAGCCTCATGTGGAATCTGCCTCAACCTTGGAGCCAAACAAGGGAGGTCGGTTTACTTCTCCAACAGTTTTCCCAACCATAGATCCCAAAACCATCTCCCTGGGACCCACCATTAGGGCATACAACTCAAATTTGTTATCTTGATTAAGTGAATCCTAACTACCCAACCGATTAATCAATTTATTAAGGTTAACACTTGCAATTACAAGAAAACTCTTCATGTCCTCCCAATCGATCTAGACCCGATCCCCGAGGTCTATTGCTCATGACCGTGGTCATACATATGTAAGAGCCCACTCCCCCTAATCATGGACCAATACCTTAGGGTGAAACACAACCAAAATAATATCATGAAGGCTCTCTCTAAAGACATAAACACAATCTCACCATTACCAATACAAACTGAAGCATAACATGAATCATATACCCAAATACAAGCAAGAGCCTGTTGGCAAGAGACACTATACCAGTGAAGATTCATGGAAGGAGATTGCTTAGGGGTTATCATTGATGGAAACTCAGTCAACAAATCCTATCCGGTGTATATAGATTTGACTTACCAGAAGTCATATTATTCATAAGGGATAAGTTTGGAAGGTGGAACTAGTAATCGATAGAATATGAGATCATTGTGCATATCTTGAGTTTGGTGGTGTAATTTTGGTTATGATTATTAAGGCAGTTGATTGGATGATTGAGGCATCTTACTTTGCATTATTGGCCTCTGGTGTTGATTCATGAGCGAGATCAAAGGTCTGGTATCCGGTGATTCTAGAAGAATAGAGTCATCTTTGAGTTTGATGGTGTAACATGTGAACTAAAATACGTGGGATGATTTTGGTAATTGGTTTCATGCTCAAGGTGATTGGGCCGACTCATATGAAGCTTGATATCATTTTGTTAAGTCATCATATGCATTTGTAGATAGACTGAGCCGACAAGTCACTACAAGTTTCATACTTTGCAATTTTTTGAAGTTGACTTCGTTGAGATCTATTTGGTTGGTGCAGATATTTAATGCCAATCCAGATGATAATTTTAAGTATGGAATATGTGAATGTGGATGTGAGGTATTTGAATGAGCATTATAATGCAAAATTGGTGCTTTTGTACATGACTGTGCAATAGAACATGGCAGAAAGGCAGAGTAGCATTTGACAGTCAGTTTGTGCTTAACTGAAATTGATCTTTGGCATTTGTAGATGCTATATTCCAGTTCATACATTGTAATCTCTCTTGTATCTCATATGTAGGATAGTGAGTCCTTTAGGGTTTTTTCCCTCTTATGTAATTGAACAGTGATCTCTATGCAATGTGCCTGAATGCAAGTGCATTCCATTTTGTATTATTATCATACCCCTGATCAAAGTATAATAGTATTGTGGGTACTCAATGCCACTGTGGTTTTTCCTTTTCCAGGTTTCCACGTAAAATTTTTGGTGTTATGGTTTTGTGGTTGATTAGTTTATGTTTCAGCACTTTACTTTCTTTCTTACACATCTGGTGGTTTAAAAATTATTTTAATAAGTTTGTTAACTACAAAACACTTATTCACCCCCCTCTCATTGTTCATTGATTCCAAAAGTTGGTATCAGAGCTTAGTTCCTCATAAGAAGCCTAATAGATTGAGGAAGATTCAAAAGATCGAATCAATGGACTCTGGTTTGTAGGGACAACATAGTGTGGTACTTGAAGATCTTGATGCAGCAATAAAAGAAGTAAGTTCCTTGAAAAGAAACCTGAGTTTAGCTAAAGATTTAATTGAGACATTGAAAACATAAGTGAGCACTTCTAGAGAAAAGAGAAGGGAACTGATGGACAAACTCAAAGAGAAAGAAGAGAAAAGCATAGAGAATTAAGACAAGATATATGAATGTGAGAAGCTGGATAGAGACAATGCATTGTTGAAGAATGAGATGCAGTCCATTGTAATGAAGCTGACAAAGGAGATTGAAGACCGGAAGAAGAATGAAGAAACTTTGACTCAGTAACTTAAGGAGAGATTTGATGAATGTTGTAGATTGAACTATGAGAATGATCAGTTGAAGCTTGAATTGGTGCAAACAAAGAATGATGGACAAGAACTTGAAAGACAGATCATAATTCTGAGAGATGAACTCTCTACTGCTAATGAGTACAAGGATAAATTCAAAGCTAGCTTAGCAAGGCTTGATGAAATGCTAGAAAGTCAGAGAAATGGAAAAGACATGCGAGGACTTGGATACGAAAAGGGAGAATTGTTTGGTTCTGGTCAAAACAATCATCAACAGAAGAATAATAAACCTTTGGTAAGATAGCCTAATGCCTATAAATTCAATGGTAAATGTTTTGTTTGTGGAAAATTTAGTCATATGGCAAGTCAATGTAGAAATAAGTGTTGGTATTTTGGATATGTTGATATGGTTTTGTCATTTATGTCAACACTTGTCAACACTTATCAACACTTGGAGATCTTTGGTTATGCTCACTGGCATGATCAGTGACTTATGCACAGTCACCAGAATCTGGTTAACCAACAAGATTATATTGCTCACCGACACTGAGGATGATATGTTTTGATTAAGTAAAAACAGGTATTTGAAAGGTACCCAAACCTTTTACAAGCCAAGAGAACAGAAAAGCATAAAAAAGTGCCTGATCACTTCAAAAAGTCAAAATGAACCCACCAGATGGGCACAACTTAAAACATCATTACATAAATACATAAAACTCAGAACAGAAAACAACAGGAAAGCAAAAGATAGCAAAGAGACAAAACCAAGGACAACAACTGGAACTAAATACTATTTAGGATCTCCTCAGCGTGAACAACCATTTGTTTCATGTTGTTTGCTGAGGTCTTCATATCCTCCAGCTCACGACCTTCGATGTCGACCTTATTCTTTGTGTTGGCTCTGGTCCTCCTTTCATGACCCTTCTTGTTCACCTTCTCTTTATCACCTTCCTTCTCTACATTGTTCTCGTACCTGTTGATAAGGATGTTCATGTTGTCCACCGAAGATTTAAGAATTTGGAAATTTTGATCAGCAAGCTGCTTGACATTGTGCTCTAGCTTGTCAATTCTGCTGCCAAAATCTTTTAGTTTGTTGTCCATTTCCTTTCTATCTCCCATCTCATTGACCTTTTTCTCCGTGGCTAAGATTTTTCCAACCATACATTCAATATCTTGCGCATTATGCAAAACGACCACTAACTCTTTAACATGCTCCGCCAAGGGCTTGTCACCAACTATAATTCTTGCCATGGCCTATGTATCTGCTTTCAAACTATTAATATCCTTCACCAGAGTAGTGATGGTCTCACAGAAAGCCTTAATGGTATCTTTGTCACCACTATAACTTTGACCCCCTTTTTCCTCGTTATGTAGTCTAGTGGTTTTCACGGTCTCCATGGTTTCCATATTATCCTTAACTGGGTTACCCTCCGCTTCTTTGTCCTGACTATCAATCCTCTTATTATCATCATCCTCCTCCTCAGACTCAACCAAAACATAATTGAGATCAGAATTGCTACCCTTTTTAGTGTTCTTTTTCTGAGCCTTCTTTCCAGAGGCTTTCCCTTTCCTCTTTTTAACAGGTTTTTCCTTAAGGGAATCAGTTTCAGAGTCTGACATTTCAGATTCCACAATAATCCTCCTCTTCTTAGCCCTAATCCTCCCTTTTTTGCTAGTTTCTTTTGACTCTCCCTCGGTCTCAGAATCAAAGTTGAAACTGTAGTCACATAAATCTGTCCATTTTAATTAAATGAATATTTTGTATTTATTTGATAAAAAATCCACTAGCCATCAGTTAATTAAATTAATATTTAATTAATTCATCCCTAAACATTCTTCTATTAATTAAATAAATTATTCAATTTATTTTAATTAATTCATTAAATCAAATTCCATTCAAATTAAATAAATAAAATCTATTTATTTAATTAAATTCCCTTTTCCTCTTTTAAATAAATTAAATAAAACATTTATTTAAATCATTATCCCCACCCCACTTGCATTTTCCTACAAATGCAACTTGCACACATTTATTGAAATAAATGAATTTTTATTTTAATAAAATCCTATTTTCCCTCACCCACCAAATCCACTTGCAAAATCTAATCCCCTTCTAGATTCTTCTAACCCCTTCCTAATTAGCCTAATCCATCCCCTAATTATTGTCACATTCCTAAGCAAAATGGAGTCACTTCTCAAAGCCTAAAAGTCTTTGATAACCATTAAAGGCTTTCAACCTTCAACCACCAAAATCCTTAAAGTCTTTGAAAACCATTGAAGGCTTCCAACTTTCAACCACTTAATCCCCAAAGTCTCCAATAACCATTAATGGTTAATTCAACCCTCCCACATGGTTAAAACATTTGTTTTGACTCAATCGCTACCCAACCCAAGGGTCTCATCAAGCCTTTAATGGTTTGACCATGATTATCTCTTAATCATTTGCACAAAGGTTTATCCTTGGATTAACTCTTAATCTAGTGGGTAATCCTAATTTTTAGGCTTGACCCTTACCTTCTAGATAACCATGAGGTCTCCTCAGGCATTTAATGCCTCCAACCCCTTCTTTCAACCCAACCCTATGTTGACACTTGTCACCATTTTATTGGTGCAAATTATGCACATGGATCCCCAACTTTCAAGCTTGACCCTTGATTAAACCTTTCAATCCTGGCCATCCATTGCTCCATTTTTCCTATAAATAGAGCCCATTCCTTCATACTCTAGATCCTGAAAAACTTGTATGCATCTAAGCTATAGACATTTTAGAGAGCATTTTTAGCATAAGAAATCTAACATCTTATCATTTTGGTTAAAATACATCATTTTAGCATTAGTATTAGCTTTTTATTTCATCATTTAGAGCTATACTACAAATCTCAATCCTCCATAAGCATCCATAGTGCAAAAAGCTGCTGAGAGCTACACTATTTTGGAACTTGGAGAGGAGAGGAACAAGGGAGAAGAAGCTAAGGCCATGCTAAGAGACAGTTGGAGATGTCTCATGATCTTTGTTTTACTTATTAGATATATTAGCATGCTTTGTAGTGTCTCTTTTGGTATGCCTTCATAGATTAGTTTTAGATTGATTAACACTAATGTTTTGTGTGTTTTGTGTTCTTTGATCATAGACTAACCTTGTGCCATTTAGGAGGGCATCATTTGGTGAACCCGACGTGAATCAGAACACTTCAACAAACAATTATTTTTTTTGACAACTAACATATTTTGCTTGTTGAAAGTGCCACACAGGTCGTGCTTCGGCGCTAATGAACACGTTTTAGCACTATCGAAACAATTTCTTTTAGCGCTATTGTCCCTAAAATAGCGCTATTGAAAAATCTTCAGCGCTATTGACAACATTCTGGCGCTTTTGTCACAATTCTGGCGCTATTGAAACAATTCTGGCGCTTTTGACCTCTCTGTTTTTTTATATTCTTTCAGCGCTATTGTGTAAATTAGCGCTTTTGTATAAATTAGCGCTATTGCGACAGAGTGTTGTCCAAAGTCGCCTTGTAACCGAAAAATTAAGCATCTTAGGCTTGTGGAAGCCCCCCTTGAACATTGGTTTTTACTAACTTGTTTTTTGTTCATGCAGGTTAACAACCCAACATAAAAATCACAAAATTGTCATTTAGTGCTTAAAAAGAACTTGAAAAACACACAAAAAAAAATATTCATTGCTTTCTAGTTAGGAATCATTTTCTTTTCGTGCTTAAAATCAACAACACAAATTTGATTTCATTGCATCAATTTGGACCTAAAATTTACAATCCACACTTCAAAATTTTGGTGCAAATAAAATACACAATCCACTTGTTTTAAGTTTTGCAAACAAATTTTACTTCAAGCAAAAAAAAAAAAACGTGTTTTTCATTAAGTTGACCAGGATTTCCAAATTTTTAGATTACAACACATTTTGCCATTGAAGTTAAAACGAACACCATGGCTGTTGGAGCAACATCTCCAAATAGTTAGATCACATTTACAAATGCTGGATTAAAAAGAACAAGTGTTTTACGTATTTGGCACGCTTGTGCAAAAAGTCAGTCGAGTGGTCCTACTTCTAACACACACTATCCTCTCCCTTGGCTCTCGTGGTCCTAGGTGCAAGAGAAAAGTGTTAGTAACACTCAAAATTTTATCTTTTTAAGAGAGGCCTACCAAGGGATCAATACTCTTGGGAACGACCTTGAGCGGTAAATCCTTCGAGCCGCTATAGAAATCAGGTGAGAGCGAAAGCTGTAGCCTTGGGTATAGCTGTTCCTACAGTGTAACTGGCCGAAAGGACAAATGGGCCCCACCACCAGTTACAAGGCTCTTAAGTGAGTCACTGCAGAATGAACTTATGTCCAAAAACATCGAACATGACTAAACACCTTTAAGTAGTAGCCCACCCGCTCTATTGATTGAGGATATTTGAGATATAATTTAGTGCAAGAGCATAGATGGTTTTGCTCCCAAGATACTCACCATACATATTTCCTTGAGTAGAAACATAGCTTTTTGAAAAGTCACTTGTGGCTTGATAAAAGTGGTGACTCCCCCATCATAGGGATCATCTATTTGTTATGCTCGTGCAAAACTTAGTATATCACATCCTTACCTGCCACGGCGAGATTCATAAGGTATGTAGTACCAAAGTCGAAGAAATATCAAGATGTGGGCTAAATTTATCACAACTGGCCATTTGACCTTAGGGATAAAAAGTGTTTGAAGTGTGTTCGTTTTACAGACCTAGTGCAAATTGAGCCGACTTCAGGCTTTGGAAATACACCTTAAAATACATCTCAAGGAAGGGTCATATACAAGTCCAAGGATTGGGTTGATCTAGACCCATACTCATTTGTGCCTTCAGGGCTACATTCTTGTGTTTGTGTGCTTGCTTTGTTTTCTTGTCAAAGAAAAATCAGAAAATCAATCCCAAAAACAAAGTATTCATCCAACATTTCTCAAAAATAAACAAAATACCAAAAAAACAAAGTACAAACAAAAAGAATCAAAATTTATGACCATTCTTCACATCTTGCGAAAGAAGAAGCGTCATCAGAATATCACCTTGAAAAGAAGACCATTAAGCTCAACAGCTTTGATCAAAAGGAGGAAATTCTTCTATCTCAATAGACAAATTTTTGTCTCACATAGAGTCTTTCTACATCGCATGCGTCTTTACCTTCAAGGCAAAACAAACGAGTTTGATTCAAGATCATTGAACCACAGAGCTTTTATGCAATATAGAGCTCTAAGTTATCACAAAAATCAAGGAGGAAAGATTAATCCCAACTTCTTCCCAAACATCTGTATCACCTACAACACAGCTCGAGAAGTGCCACCAACACCTGAAAGGGAAGAGGTAGAGTTTGTTCCATTTGTAACACAAAGTTTTTATTGAAGTTGAAAAACAAAACATCCATCATCTCATTCATACATCATTATTCCATCATCAATCCATCCCAAAACTCTCAAAACATTAAGAGGTTCTTGTCCCAAAGTTCTCTTTTAGATATTGCTTGAATCAATCACATCACATTACTTTTTAGATTGTTTCTACATCTAGGATAAGCTCATCCTAAGAGACACATCTACGCAGGTTAAAACTAGTTCATGAGTGAATCCTCTCATTGCTAGGTAGTCAAAATCTGTAATACATCTCAGATTTCTCTACACCTTATCACATCCAAACTCCTCAAAACAAACAAGCAATTCAAAGAAAGAATTTCGGTTACATCTACCTTAGAGTGCTAGAGATCTACATACAACACAAATCACTAATCATCAATATTTCATCAAAAACTTATCATCATCTTCAATCAACTTCAAACACAAACTTGCAAACAAAATGGCTTAAACTCGATCACGATCAAGGCAACAAGAAATAGAAATTGAGGAAGAAGAGGACAACCTCAATGAATTTCAAGAAGCACTTGGAGGAAATGTAAATGATGAAAACCCAAGTACTCCCACTCCTTCAACAATCGAAAGGGTTCAGCATAACCCTCACTTTAACAGATTGTTTGATGAAATACTTAGGAGCAATGCGGATGCTCACTTCTTAAAACTCGCTCAAGAAGGAGCCAAACTCCCCTCTGACTTTGATCTTGCCCAATTAAGACAAGCATCAGAAAGACAAAGTCGCCATGAGGAGGAAAGGGGTAGAAATCACATCAGATATAACATTCCTCGAGGTAATCCACCACCTCCTCCTCCAAATGAAATGGAGATGTTGCGGCAACAAGTCGAGAATCTCGCCCAACAACTTCATAGTGGTGTTAAGACCAATTAATTCTCACTTAATGACATCTGTCCCTATCCTTTTGATAGGAATCTTTATATGCCACCCTTTCCATGCGGGTTCGAAACACCAAAATTCGAAAAATATAGAGGAAAGGGAGATCCCCGTGATCATGTCAGAGAATTTCATTCCACTTGTCTTGAAGTGGCATATGAAGACACATACCTAATGCGCCTCTTTCCCCAAAGATTGGGAGGAACAACTACATCATGGTTTTCCCGACTACCAGGTGGCATTAGAACATTTGAGGAACTCATCCAGAAGTTCCTATCTCATTACTCTTATAATATTGAATGCAACATCACCATGGCTGATCTATGCAACACCAAACAAAAACCAGGTGAATTATTCTCAGTATTCCTGCAACGATGGCGCCAAATGTCTAGCAGACGTTCTCTTCAGTTACCTGAACAGAACTAGTGGAAATCTTCATTTCCAACTTAAACGAAGAAATGGAATTTCACCTGGATGTCAAAGACACAGACTCTTTTAACGATATGATCACCAAGGGTTTAAAATGTGAAAGGGCACTCATCAAGAAAGGACTCATCAAAATATTTAATGAACCAAAAGATGGTCCTCGCCCGCGCTTCAATAGTGATAAACCAAACTTCTGGAACAAGAATAGGAATATCGTCAACGATGGGGTTGTGGATGCTCGAACTATCCAAAATGCACAACCTGTGGTTCAATTTGCAAGATAAAATCCTCCACCACAGAATAACACAAATGCTCCTTCCAATCACGGTCACATCACATCTCATGATGAACCAAGACCTCGTCCACAAAAACAAAAACGCACATACACTCCCTTAGGGGAACCCATTGAAACAGTGATGCGACAACTCATTTCTCAGAATTTGATCACTCTACCTAAACTATCCAACTATGAGCCTCAGGTCAAACGAACATGGTGGAGAGATACTGAACACTGTGAGTTCCATCAAGGAAGAGGACACAAGACAAGTAATTTTCACCGATTGAAAGATCTCATTCAAGATCTTATTGATCGAGGAGAAATTGAGATTGAAGGACATGACCCAAAAACAACCAATAATGATCACCTGATGTTCAAGAATCCACTTCCATCACAAGATCAAAGGAGTCCTTCCACTTCCTGGTGAGGCACTGATACCACTGATTATACGCAGGCTGCGTATAACTACACTGTAAATCACCTGTATGATGCCAGTGAACAAATTGCAACTATAACCTTCAAAAATCCCACCTCAAATTGCAATGTTGTTACACGTCGTGGCAAGGTCACCATCGAGGAAGCTCCACAGGGCACCACCTCCGTCCCAAAGCAATACAATCTTGTGGAACAATTAGATAAAACGCCTGCGCTCATATCCATTTTAGAACTATTACGCCTATCACCATCTCATAAAACTATCTTGGATCAAGCACTCCAAGAGGCGTCAGTCCCTGCAAACCTGAATACAGACCAGTTTCAAGCCATGGTTGGAAATCTAAAGTCATCACCTTGTCTCACTTTTTCCGAAAGTGAAAACTCTTCTTTCCAGCAACCTCATAATGCTTTGCTACACATTGAAGGCTTTATCAACCAACACAGGATCAAGCGAGTCTTGATAGATAATGGAGCAGGCCTAAACATTTGTACAGTACAGTTGGTCATAGCATTGGGATATGCAATAGAATTAGTGGATCCTCGCAAGAAGATCACCATCAAGGCCTATGATGATGCAGAGCGTTCATCCAAAGGAGCTATGGTACTACCAATCCGAGTGGGCCCTGTGGTAAAACACATCATCTGCCAGGTTCTGGACCTTCCTCTGCCATACAATCTATTATTAGAGAGACCTTGGATACATGCCATGCAAGCCGTTCCATCTACCTACCATCAATGTATCAAGTTCCCACATAACGGTACAGAGATCACAATCCTGGGCGATGCAAATCCCTTTGCTTTTTGCCATAATATCAGCCATCAACCAGAAATTACTGTTCCTAATAATAGGGAAGCCATTTCTTCCACATCATATATAAGTCCCGCCTCTTTTGCCAGTTCTAAAACCACTATGCCCAAGCAAGAAAAGCTTAAGATGAAAGTAGTAGAGGAAGGTCCTGGAGAATACAACTTGAGTCAGCTCTTTTGTGTGGGACAAATGCCCACTTCTCCTAGAACACATGGTAAACCACAGCAGTTACTCCAGCAACCACTAATCACGCCTGCATGTGCTTTGACGTCTTTCATCCTTGGAAAGAGTCAAGAGGAAGAGACACAAGATGAGGACCTAGCGGACTGGATCTATAAAGATCCTATCACCACTGATATACCGCGAGTTACACTTCCTACGAAACAGTATGGCAAAGGCCTTCTCATTATGCAAAGAATGGGATATGATGGTCAGAGTGCTTTGGGATACTGCAAACAAGGACGACATGAACCTCTGCTATCAGAATTCAAGCCCAAAGGTAATACAGGCCTAGGCTTTGAAAAAGAGATTCTTCCTAAACTCAGATTCAAAGGAAAACCTAGCAAACCATTTTTCCCACCTACTGCAAAGAGGACACCTTTCATAATCAAAGCACCATCAAGTAATATCCCCACTGCCCCATCGAGGCTCACAAACCCACCGCAACCATCTACAATACCAACCATTCCATCAAACGAACTAGTAATCCCATCCGCAACACCATTTGTCGCAGCAACTGTATCAGAACCCACAGCAGCATCTATGGCACCAGCCATCCCAACCGAAGCTACTAAGTCAACACTGCCGATACTTCCAGTAACAAATCCTTTAATCCCCATCAAAATTCCTGCAGCACCGATCACTACAAAGGTACATAAACCAATCACGCCTGCAGTATTCAACTCCAGCGACATCCCAGTATGGTATAGCAATCGGATGCTGGAGAGTGATTCAGAGACCGACTCACATGAGTGGGAATTTGATTCTGTACAGCTTAACACTTCAGATGAGGAAGACACATCATCACCTCCGCCACGCAAAGACATCCCTGTTTACGGAGAAGCACAGATAAAGACCACTTGGGTACCTGAGCTGGAAATATCTTCCACAGACCCTACGTCTCATCCTACGCCTGATTCTGACAGGGAGAGTACCATCAACGACCTTCACCATAACGTCTTAACCCTCACTGATACATCTAACGAACTTAACCTAATCGATGACGTAATGCCCATTATCCACCCTGAACTCATCGAATGGACCCAATCAAATCCCCCATGTCTTGACCTCTTCCAAAACGATGAGGCTATCATTGACTTTTTGGAAATAAGGGATAACCTACCAAGCGGGGATCACAAAGCTGGATTCGCCATTGAACTTAATAGCGCAGCATACTTCGGAGCGGATGCGAAACCTTTCAGCTGCAAAAATATAACAATAAAACATGGATCTTCCAGTGAAAACCACACTGTGGCACTGTTTGATCCAACAAAAGTAAAAAGAAAGAGCGTATCCAATGGTGAAAACCTCTCTGAGGCGCCTGAGGATGAAGGGTTTGACATTCTCCCTGCTAATGCACAATAGGAACGATCAACGATCCTCATTGAGGAGACCAAAGAATACAATGTGGGGACTCCTGAAAATCCTCATATTATACATCTGGCATCTCTTCTCACTCCTGAGGAACAGCCTAAATTTATAGAGTTCTTCCAACAACGTCAGATGAACTTTGCATGGTCATATGCAGACATGCCTGGGCTTGATCCTGATTTAGTCATGCATCACCTCATTGTAGCAGAAGGAGCCAAACCTGTCAAGCAGAAGCTTCATAAGATGCATCCCCAGATTGCAGTACTAGTCAAAACAGAACTCAAGAAACTCCTAGATGTTGGTTTCATTAGGCCAATTGATTATGCAGAATGGATCTCCAACATTGTACCTGTTGGCAAACCAAAAGGGGGCATCCACATTTGTACTGACTTCAGAGATTTGAATAAGGCATGTCCTAAGGATGACTTTCCCCTACCAAATATCGACATCATAGTGGATCTAACAGCAGGACATGCGATGCTTTCACTCATGGATGGCTTTTCCGGCTACAATCAGATAAAGATCGCACCCGAAGATCAACACAAGACAACCTTCACATGTCCATGGGGCACATACTGTTGGAATGTAATGCCTTTTGGTCTAAAGAATGCAGGAGCGACCTATCAAAGAGCAATGACCACCATCTTCCATGACATGATGCATACTATGATGGAAGATTATGTGGATGACTTACTAGCAAAATCACTTACTAGAGAAGGACATCTCCACATCTTAGATCAAATCTTTGATAGACTGGAACAATATCATGTTCGACTCAACCCAAAGAAATGTGTCTTTGGAGTGACCTCCGGGAAGCTTCTAGGATACATTGTCTCAAGCAAAGGCATTGAGGTCGATCCAGCAAAGGTTAAGGCAATAATGGACATGCCACCACCAAAGAATATCAGTCAACTAAGGACATTACAAGGACGGCTTCAATCCATTCGAAGATTCATTGCACAATTGGCTGATAAGTGTCACCCATTCACACATTTGCTACACAAGAACATCCGCTTTCAGTGGGATGCCAAATGCCAACAAGCATTTTAGGTACTTAGAGACTATCTCATGAATCCACCATTGCTGATGCCACCAGATCCAAGTAGACCGCTGTTACTTTATATCTCAGCGACAAGTATAACATTAGGTGTATTACTGGCACAACATAATACAGAAGGCAAAGAGTGTGCTGTTTACTACATCTCTCGCACACTGGTGGGCTATGAACTCAATTACACACCTATTGAGCGAGCTTGCTTAGCAGTAATCCTGGCAGCCACTAAATTGCGGCACTATCTGTTGACGCACAAGGTACAACTCATTGCAAAGATTGATCCACTCAAGTACTTACTTAGCAAAGCAGCATTGACAGGTCGCTTGGCCAAATGGGTGATGATTCTAAGTGAATTCGACATTGAGTATGTGGACCGTAAGGCTATCAAAGGTCAAGTTATTGCAGATCAGTTGGCTGATGCACCACTCATAGGCGATCATCCTCTCATTTCCAATTTTCCAGATGAAGAGATATTCATGATCACAACAGCACAACCATGGAAATTATACTTTGATGGTTCCTACACTAGGCACGACTCGGGGACAGGCATTCTGTTTATCACACCTCAGGGTGATAGCATCCCGAAGTCTTACAGGCTCACATTTCCATGCACAAACAACATAGCAGAATATGAGGCTTTGATCACAGGACTCAGGCTAGCCATACAATGGAAATTAAAAGAACTACAAGTATATGGCGACTCACAACTGGTCATTCGACAAGCAACAGATGAATATCAGACCAAGGATGATAAACTCATGCCATACAAGCAAATGGTGGACAATCTAAAGACATCATTTATTACTATCACCTTTGAGCAGATACCAAGAGATCAGAATCGAGCTGCTGACGCCATGGCTACCATCGCATCTCTACTAGATCTTCCGCAGAATTCAACACGCTATGAGTTCTTGGTAGAACAGCTTTGGATTCCCGCTTATGATATCCCCAAATCTGAAATGATATGTCACCTTGTTGGTTCTGAATCCCCATGGTACGGTGAGTTCTACACCTATCTCCGCGATCACACCCTTCCTCCCAACCAATCAAATAACCAACGAAAAACCTTCATTCGCCAAACTGCTCGATATACCATTATTGCCGAAACCCTATACCGACATAGTCTTGATGGTACTCTCCTTCGATGTCTAGAACAAGATGAGATAACAAAGGCTTTGGAAGAGGTACATGAAGGAATTTGCGGGACTCACTCAAGTGGTCCATCACTAGCCAAGAAGATCATGCGAGCTGGATACTATTGGCCATTTATGGAAAAGGATTCCTACTACTTTGTCAGAAAATGCAAGAAATGTCAAGTTCACGGTGACCTTATACGTGCACCAGCACAGGAACTGCAACCAATCACAACACCATGGCCTTTTTGTCAATGGGGCCTTGACCTTGTGGGTAAGATTCATCCATCTTCATCCAACGGCCATAAATTCATTATTACCGCCATCGAATACTTCACCAAGTGGATCGAAGCTGTTCCACTTACCCAAGTCACCGGCAAGCAGATCGCCTCATTCATCCTCAACTACATCATCTGCCGGTATGGTGTACCCATGTCCATCATCACAGATAATGGTCTTCCTTTCAAAAATCAGGATGTCCGTGAGCTTTGTGAGAAATTTCATATCCAACACCGCTTTTCCACTCCCTATTACCCACAAGGCAATGGTCAGGCTGAAGCATCCAATAAAAACATACTGAGGATCCTAAAGAGGACAGTCAATGATGCCGGCCGTGATTGGCATGTTCAACTAAATCCAGTGCTATGGGCATATCGAACTAGCATTCGAACCCCTACAGGTACAACTCCTTATTCATTGGTCTATGGTGCAGAAGCTATCTTGCCTATTGAGGTCGAGATACCATCATTACGGGTTTCCTTTCATAAACTCATCGATGATGAAGCATACAGAGTCTCACGCCTTCAGGACTTAGAGTTACTTGATGAGATGCGACAAGCTGCATACAATCACCTCAAAGCCTATCAACAGGGCATGAGTAGAAGCTACAATCACCGAGTTAGACCTCGTACATTTGAGGTAGGTGATCTTGTTCTTCGAGAGAATCCTCACAACCAACCAAACCGAGAACATCAGGGCAAGTTTGAATCAAACTGGCTGGGCCCATATGTTGTCACTGCTATATTCGGGTCCGGGGCATATCAGTTGGCTACATCAGACGGAGAACCACTCGCAGATCCAATCAATAGCATGCACCTCAAACGGTTTTATACCTAAGGTATACAGAGCATCAGGCTCCCCTACATATCAGAAAATACCAAAAACATTCAGAAAAATGTCCTAAAGAAAATACAAAAACATTCAAAAAAGTAAAGAAAAAAATCATGCATCCAAACGGTGAACAACCACTCCGGTGGCACCTTGGGTAAGTACGATGGTGAAAACCTGGCAAACAGGCGCCACTCGTAAAGGCAATGGCTCCAGTATCTTTCAGACTTGTTGCGATCACACCTACTTCATACACACATCCATCCATCTAACCATGGCTTGTTGTTTGATCTGTAATCAACGAAAATACTTCATGCGTCTTGCATCCCACTTTTTCATAGTCATGTCTACACTTGGGGGCAATGCCCTTAACCTATTGATGGAAGTGGATTCTACATTGTCTTATGCGTCATTACGTTCTTCATTCAAGCAATCATCAAAAATATCAAAAACATTGGAAAAAGTCTCAACAAAATACCAAAAACATTCAAAAATATCTCACAAAATACCAAAAACATTCAAAAACAATACAAAAATCCAAAAACATCGAAAAACCATCGAAAAACACACAAAAACATGGCAATACATTGTACATACCCATCCATGCCGATACCAAAATAAACATTGACAAAATACTCACACGATGACCATTTATCAATCGACCAAAACAATCAACATCAAACAAACCAAAACTGTCTTCAACAAGGATGCATCCTTCATTACCAAAACAAAGACAAAGTGACATTTTCTTTGACAAGAAAATTATGATAAGCTATCAAATACTTCGTTGATTTGTGAGTACAATCATTTGTTTATCTGTATCGGGATCTTTTTAGCATTTATTTTGTATCATTTGCGCATTATTTCCGATGAAGTACTGGGGCATGTACTAATGGTGTCTACGTGGGAAGTTCACCAAGCAACGTGATCTTATGCCAAATGCAGTCATAGATCATTATGGCTTGCTGACTACAACGTATACCTCGACCATATGAACATGAACCATTACCAAGGATCCATATTCTTTATTCTTTATGTATATACTGTTTGGTTACAGGTACAATGCTCCTTTGGTTCCTCCTCATCCAATCTGGATAAAGGTTTTATTTTCTTAGTACGGTATGCACTTGTCTCAGAATCTGATCAACCTAAGATCAAGGAGGACGATCCAAGTCATGCACGAAAGGAGATGATCCTTGTCTGTTCCGCAAGTAATACTCTGGTCGACTTGACCCTTATATATCAAGTCGTTTGTATTAACTTGCTATATTAAAATTCATGAAAGAAATACTCAGGTCATCTTGAATCATTATGTCAAGATGCTTGTATTCTCTTCCAACATTTTTAAAGCTCAATGATGAAATTAGAGGACTATGGATCCTCATTTCACCCCATCTGTTTATATCTTGCATTCCATTTCTTATCACCCATCCATTCATTCATTCATATGTAGGATTTACATGCAAAAATGACCAATAATAGCTAGTCTTGGATACAATCACGACTGAGTACTCTGATACATCATCAATGCATCACACAAAGTCTTACAAACCTTGCATGCCTCATGATCATATCATCCTCACATTTAGTTGCATCTTGCATTAAATTTTTCAAAGTTGCATCTTACATTAAACAATCATGTCATTTTTAAACTATCGTTCATTTTGGACATTAAGTTTCATTAATCATTTTGCATCATCATAAATAGGTCGCTTTATTCATAGGATTAAAAAGGTCTTTGATTATATTTCGCCCTTTACTAAGCATTCATATAGTGTCAATTATTCATCATCATTTATCATTGCATACATTCAAGATTAAAACATTGCATTCATTCGTCCAGTTATTAAAATATTTTCTTATGCTCATTTTAGGATTCATTTCACATCGCATTCATTATCCTCTTTTTAATTGTATTAAGGTACACTTATTACAAATATTAGTTATAGTATCATCCCACTTTCATATTTCAGCATTTAGATTCATAAGTCACTTTAGTTACAAAACATTGGTTCATACCATTTCATACATCCATTTTACATATGCATTCATTTAACACAACATCATATAAACATTTGTACTTTACATTTTGTTTATCCATCTGCATTCATTTAGGCATCATCATATAAACATTTGTACTTTACATTTTGTTTATCCATATTACATTCATTTAACAACACATCTAAATGCATATTCATACATAACATCATTCATTCCACCATTGCATTAACATTATCATTACATCGCAATAGGAAACATCAAAATCCTGTTCATAAAATCCAGCATAAGCATATATCATCAGGGCATTACATACATAAAGCATTACATCCAAAATAAAAAACAAATCATACATATTTAACCTGCATTTCATATGTCAGTATCTCAAGCATCATAAAAACATCATAAAAACATGCATAAAAGAAACATCTCATATACATCTAAACAATAAATCATTATCATGCATAAACATCCATACATAATCAAATGCATATCATCACAAATATGGGATCTCCTCATATATATCATCTCATATATCAGAGTACAATGAAGTCTACAAAATCGGCTACCAAGAGCCATCCAAGATACAGTCCATGAATAAACAATGATACAATATATGCATGCAAAAATGCTCTCTCAAATACCGCTCTGGCCAGATGCTGTACCACCACCACCAACCCTACCTGCTCCACCACTGGTACCTGCCCCACCTGATCCATCTCTCCGTGGAGGCCTCATCGAACCCCCACTCCCTCCTGCATCTCCTGATCTCTCCCGCCTCAAAGGACCCATCACTCCCCCACTGCTCTGCATCCTCTGTGATCGCTCTGATCTCGTCTGCCGCATCTGGGTATAACTGAGAGCTCGCTGACTGAGTGGCACCACCTGCTCATATAAACCTCGCCAGTACTCTATCTCAGCCTATGCTCGCCCAAACTGCCTCATAATCTCCCCTGTAGGACCCTGTGCTCCTACTCCCGCTCGGACTCTCTCCTACAGCTCCGCCAATCTCTCCACCGCAGTATCTCTCTCCCGCAGCACCACCGTCAGCTCTGACTCACGTGCAAATAGCTGCACATCCCTAGCTGCTATCTCCTCCTCTAATCTCTCTATCCGGGTCTGCAAATACCCTATCATATGATCCCGCAGATCCCCAGTAGCTCCCTCTCCCGTGTCCATGGCTGCCTCCCCTGCACCACCCTCCCCTGCACCTGTATCCATCGGGATCTCTCTCTCCATCCCCCTCCCACTCAGCTGCACTCCTCCCTGCATCAACGGTCCCTGTGATATCTGAAGAGGTAGTCCACCTCTCCCTCTCCGCTGCCTCGGCATCCCCAACCCACCTCCTCCTCCTCCACCACCTCCTCCTCCTCCTCCTCCTCCTCCTCCTCCACCTCCATATCCTCCTCCATCCCCACCTCCTCCTCCATCTCCTCCTCCTCCTCGGCCTCCTGCTCTCTGTCCTCGTCCCCGTCCTCTCTCATCCTCAAAAGATGGGATCGGCTCTGCTGGGTCTGATATCCGTAGGATCGGGTGCGCCGCTCGATATTGTGTGTACGCATCTGTCACCCCTGCATCAACGACCCTTAGTCGTAGGTCCCATGGCCTCGCCTGCAGTGTCCGAAACTCTGCCAGTGCCTGATCATACGGTAGCACTGGACCCCATGCATACCACTCCCGAATCACCCGTGCATACTCCCCTGATCCGCTAGGCAGTCCCTGCTGCCGTCCGAACTACCTCATCACTCATCCTGGCACTTGTCTCTCTACATGATAGGAGGTCCTCCCAATCAGGAATCGGGTCATGAATACATACGGTAGTGCCTCCGCATCATCCTCCCATGGCTCACACTCCAAGTATGGCCGCCAGATCACTGCATCCAAATCATCCAATGCTCGCCGCCACCACTCTAACTTCCCCAAGTGGGGCTGACTCATCATGCCACTGTACATGAACATGTATGGCTGGTCCACGGCTCAGAATCTGAGATTCATTGGTCGAGTCACTGGTAGGTGCTCCCATGCCCAAACATGTAGCAGCGTCATGCCCACTGCAAGAGAACCCCTCCCTCGGTACACTACCTCGTGGAGCTTCTGATACATGTGCGCCAGCACGCACGACCCCCATGCAAATCGGGTCCCCTCAGTCATCATCATCTCTATCACCTGTCCCCATCCCACCGCCAATCCATGTGACCGCCTGTCTGGACATAGCAGTCCTCCCACAATCCCTGACAACACTGCTGGAAGGGGCTCATATAGTGTCGCTATATCCTCCCATGCGATCGAGCCATCGTCAATGTATATATCATCATCAAATATCCTCTGACATGACATCGTCCCCCAAGATCTATCGTATGTCACCAGCTCCCCCCGAATCAGAATCCGAAGGATACGCCACACCTCCTCCAAAGTCATCGTCATCTCTCCCTGGGCTAGATGAAACGTGCACGTCTCACTGTGCCATCGCTCTGCCAAGGCTGTAATCAGGCCGTGATTCATCCGAATCACGGGCATGTGCATCACCTCGTAGAGACCAGTCGCTGCTATACAATCAATCTCTATCTGCGTCAATCGATCCCGCAACCCCTGTGTTGTAGGGTGGCGCTCGCGTAACTGCAACATGCGCAGATCCTCCTGCACATAGACATTCATCAATCACTATCAGTTGTTTTGTTTTCAAACTTTCTTAAGTTTAAACCTAGACTATCATTAGATACTTTGATCAAGTATCTTTGGGTCTCAACAGGTAAGCAATCATGGCCGCCTAGACTTCAACAGGCATTTATCCTAACAAATGACCTAAGTCTCATCGGGCTGCTATGGTTCAAAACAACTCCCACTTCACCTCGCCATCCATCAATCATTAGGCATCAGTAGATTTATTTTGTCCAAAACTGGGGCATCTCGTTATCCTAAGGCAACAGCGCTATTTTATCTACAAAAGCGCTAGTTTTCCACAATAGCGCTACAACCTTAGCAACAACGCTCAAAAAGCTCTACAAAAGCGCTACAAAAACAAAAGCGCTAAACCTGCTATACAATAGCGCTATTACACATCAATAGCGCTCAATTAACCCTACCATAGCGCTACTTGGTCCAGTGTGTTAAAACTTGCATACATTAGCGCTAATGAATACAAAAGCACTCAAACCAGAGCACAATAGCGCTATTGCGGCACAATAGCGCTAATTCATGGAGCAAAAACGCTAAAACCATAGTTCCAGCGCTCTTGCTCCGACTTGACTTGGACTCAGCTAAAAACCTATCAAAAATGCATACCAAGTAAGTTTTTGAATTTGCGTACCGCTGGTCCGTAGTCGTCTGGGCGTTGGAACTGTCGGACTTGCTCGAATCTGTGCTCGGTGATCAGAATCGGCATAGTAGCTCCTCCTTGCTCCTCCAAATGTCACTATCAGAGCTCTCATTTTCAACTAGTCACGGTCACAAATGATCCTATTTTCACCCCTTTCACCCCATTTATCCCCCCCGCCATCACCGTAACTTCGCCCTGCTCATCGCCGTGGTCCCTGTGAACTTCCCGAGCCCCCCATTTCTCCATGTTTCCCCCGATTTCTTCTATTTTTCACCAGTATACCTAACTTCTTCTCTTCTATCACCCTGCCAATTTTCATTCTTTTTCGAGAGATCGCCCGATTTTTCGAAATTTTTCGGCCCATCTCTCGAGGGGGCATACCACCCATTAAATTTACATTTTATGGGGCATTTCTTCACAGCTATTTTTCTTTCTTTGAAACGACGCGATAAATCGCACCGTCTCAAAGAGGGGCAAATGTAGTCACATAAATCTGTCCATTTTAATTAAATGAATATTTTGTATTTATTTGATTAAAAATCCACTAGCCATCAGTTAATTAAATTAATATTTAATTAATTCATCCCCAAACATTCTTCTATTAATTAAATAAATTATTCAATTTATTTTAATTAATTCATTAAATCAAATTCCATTCAAATTAAATAAATAAAATCTATTTATTTAATTAAATTCCCTTTTCTTCTTTTAAATAAATTAAATAAAACATTTATTTAAATCATTATCCCCACCCCACTTGCATTTTCCTACAAATGCAACTTGCACACATTTATTGAAATAAATGAATTTTTATTTTAATAAAATCCTATTTTCCCTCACCCACCAAATCCACTTGCAAAATCTAATCCCCTTCTAGATTCTTCTAACCCCTTCCTAATTAGCCTAATCCATCCCCTAATTATTGTCACACTCCTAAGCAAAATGGAGTCACTTCTCAAAGCCTAAAAGTCTTTGATAACCATTAAAGGCTTTCAACCTTCAACCACCAAAATCCTTAAAGTCTTTGAAAACCATTGAAGGCTTCCAACTTTCAACCACTTAATCCCCAAAGTCTCCAATAACCATTAATGGTTAATTCAACCCTCCCACATGGTTAAAACATTTGTTTTGACTCAATCTCTACCCAACCCAAGGGTCTCATCAAACCTTTAATGGTTTGACCATGATTATCTCTTAATCATTTGCACAAAGGTTTATCCTTGGATTAACTCTTAATCTAGTGGGTAATCCTAATTTAGGCTTGACCCTTACCTTCTAGATAACCATGAGGTCTCCTCAGGCATTTAATGCCTCCAACCCCTTCTTTCAACCCAACTCTATGTTGACACTTGTCACCATTTTATTGGTGCAAATTGTGCACATGGATCCCCAACTTTCAAGTTTGACCCTTGATTAAACCTTTCAATCCTGGCCATCCATTGCTCCATTTTTCCTATAAATAAAGCCCATTCCTTCATACTCTAGATCCTGAAAAACTTGTATGCATCTAAGCTATAGACATTTTAGAGAGCATTTTTAGCATAAGAAATCTAACATCTTATCATTTTGGTTAAAATACATCATTTTAGCATTAGTATTAGCTTTTTATTTCATCATTTAGAGCTATACTACAAATCTCAATCCTCCATAAGCATCCATAGTGCAAAAAGCTGCTGAGAGCTACACTATTTTGGAACTTGGAGAGGAGAGGAACAAGGAAGAAGAAGCTAAGGCCATGCTAAGAGGCAGTTGGAGATGTCTCATGATCTTTGTTTTACTTATTAGATATATTAGCATGTTTTTTAGTGTCTCTTTTGGTATGCCTTCATAGATTAGTTTTAGATTGATTAACACTAATGTTTTGTGTGTTTTGTGTTCTTTGATCATAGACTAACCTTGTGCCATTTAGGAGGGCATCAGAAACCACTATCCTTACTTTCCATAGTCTCATCTCTGGCATTTTTTCCTTTAATAGGCTTTTCAATGCACTTCCCCTTTAGCATTTTGTAAACTAGGACCATGAGCCCTTGGTGGAGGGCATGATCGCCTTTAGGGTCCTTCTGGATCTCCTTTATAGTATGATCCATTGAACAGGATAGGTAATAGGGAAGGCTAACCCTTTCACCATGACGGAAATGGTTAAGAAGGATGAAGTGATGCCCATAAGCCCTGGTAAACCTACCGTCTATGGTAATATATTCAATAGAAGCAAATAAGATAAACCTCCATGGCCTACAAATTCCCTTTGGGGAGTGGTAGTAGTTGTCAATTTTGATCATCTTTCTTCTCTCACCATTCGTAACAGGAAACTTGTTTGCAACCTTATTTGTAACAGGATGATATGTTATCATCTAGAGATTACTTGGTTATGTCGAAGACATTGTTTAGACACTTGGTTTTGGTGATTTGATTATTGATCTAATCAGGTTTGCATATTTGTTGTTACCGGCAAATAGGTCTAGGTTATGGACCGGCAAGCATATCTATTCCAGATTAGCCGGACACATCATGAAGATGATTTATTAATATTGTAAATGCATTGAGCCGACATCATGCATCACATATTGATTCATTTGTAATTGATTTTATTATAATATATTTTAGTGAGCCGACCTACTCATTTGGTCTTAGGTTTTGGTATATATGTAAGATCTCATTTATGAGATTGTGTGAGAGTATGGAAAAAGGATTGTAATAAGGTATATGCGAATATAAGAAGAGCTATACACATAGACATCATTTAAGATTGAAGGAAGGTTTAAAGAAGGCAAATCAGAGCTTAACTGGTACTGAATCTAGCATATAAAGATGCTATTTTGAGCAGTACATTATCATTGGATTTAACTATCCAATTGTAGTCAGCGTGACTCCCATTTTGTGATTGAGCAGTGAGCTTTAGTCAGTTGGCCTTTTTGCATGTGCAGACTCCATATTGTACACACATACTATCTGAAGTAGTATCATCTAATTGTGGGTAAGGTTTCCCACCATGGTTTTCCCCCTTACAGGGTTTCCACGTACAAATAACTGTGTTATGTGTTGTGTATGTTATTTGTCTTTCTGTTCCATGCATTAAACTTTACCGGTATTGCAATTAACTATTAAAATGTCTACCAACATTAAGCATTAAGTTTGGTTAAGTTATTTTTGGTTTGTATTTATTGGACAACTAATTCACCCCCCCTCTCAGTTGCCTCCGAGACCTAACAATAAGATGAACAATATTGTGAGTAATGGTTCTACCTTTATCGGTCAATGTTTCATATGCAATAACTTTGGTCATAAATCAAACATATGCAAAATAGTGATGAACAATTTTGAGAATAAGAGATGTTATGCCTGTGGAATGTTTGGACATATCTCTAACCAATGCAGGATGAGATCAAATCAGATGAACTTCAGGACTATATAAAGGAATGTTGTTTTCTATGCATGCAACAAATCCAGTCACATAGAAATTTTTTGTAGAAGTAAGAACATGAACAACAATGGTCTAGTGAACAATAACAAATCAGATGAAAAGGGAAAAGATAAAGTGGAATAGATCAGAGATCAACATAAGAAGATGTGGGTTAAGAAGGAAGATTCAAATGTACATAACGACTCTACACCTGAATCTGGTGTTGGAACCTCATCTGGTAACTAAGGCCATATGCCTTAGGGGGGAAGCACATCAAGCAAACCCTTAGAAGCCCCTCTTGAAGACTTGTAACCAATTGTGGAAGGTTGCAAAAGATCAAAATCAGTTATACAGATGATATTCAGAAGAATTCATGGCGATTTGATATTCTAGTGTGTAAATTCATGAAAACCAAGGTATCAAGAAGCTTGTAGGGTTATGCATTTATTGCAACTTAAATTTAGGTTTCCAAAGCATAAAAGGGAATTCTTCTATTCATTCTTCATAATGTGAACAAAGAGAGAGAGACCAAAGAAGCAAAGCTACTGAGATCTTGTAGAAAAACCAAGGCTTAAGAGCGATCTGACAGTGACTTTGTGCATCCGGTTGAGATTGAATAGGTATTTACCCATTCTTGAGCTATCTGTTCGTACCCTATCTTTTGAAATTGCATCATCTTATGGAATTGAAACTCCACTTGTTATTGAAATCACTAAGAGAGAAAGGCCCATGTTTAAGAAACAACCATTTAAGTCGGTTGAAGATGATTCGAACAGAGTGTTTTCCTCTGTACCCTACGGTGTATTGCATAATGAAGATGTTAGGGCATACATACATTGTAACATTGAGGAATTGGGTAATGCAAATATGTTGTCACTCTACACTAAGAACATGATGGATGATTTTAGGAATTTGAAATCTGACTTCAAGGCATTGCAAGATAAGGGTTTTATACAGTTCGTTCATTACCTGATATTTGATGAGCTTGAATGGGTAACATATGTGTTGAGAAGAATTCATGGTGAATTTGTATGGCTCATGGATAATCCTCACAATCTTACGAAGCAATCCATTCAAGAAGTCACCTGTTTGAATGCAACCGGTGAGATCCCTGGACTCCGACATGTCAAGGAGACAACTGTAATGGAGGTAACAAGATCCAAGCATGATAGTCGGTCAATGACTATTAGTGATATTATTGAACATGATGTGAGATTTTCTTCAATGGTCATAGGATACAAAGTCTACTAGTCCAACAGATAAATTTTTTTATCCAGTACTACCATTTATGCAACTTATCAGATACTTAAAGAAGATAAGAGGTATGACTTGTGTGAAGTGATTCTTAGTGATTTTATGAGCAACTTAAAGAAGATAAAACATGATAAGATGCATGTGTTCAAATTTGGTTATCTGATTATCTGTTTGGTACTTTACTTCCTGAATGAGATACTCAGAGTTGGCAAAGTCCAATGGGCTTATGATAAACCGGTGGTAGTCTATGTTAGGAATTGCATGCATAAAATATCAATTATATGCAGATAAATATTAACACAAGAATGAAAAACATAGAAATAATAATAGTGAAGAGACAATATTTAACGTGGTTCACCCAATCTCGGGCTACATCCACCAAACTGAGATTCCAATATTATTATCTAGTAAATGAAAACTGATTACAACCAACAATCCCTTGCAACTCAATACCGCTGCAAAATGCTATAAAATTTTCTACAAAAAACCCCTAACCCTTAGCCTTTTTATCAAGACTTATGTTGGTTACCAAATTAGGGTTACAACATGTCAGTCAATAGAAAAATAACACTCAAAGCCTTTATAAAATTATAAGTCTTTTTGGGGGCGATGCCCCTTGACCTCACCTTGGGGGCACTGCCCCCAAACCCCTGTCAAAAAATATGGGGGGAAACAATGCCGATAGAAGTAGGGAAAATTTAACCTCAGAGTTTGATTAGGCTCCATATAACAACAGTCTAGATCAAGGAAGGGTTACAAGGTCTGGGTGACACAGTTGCACAAAAATATGCTTTGTGGGGATATTTCAAATCATTTAAAGCAATGATGCAAAGCAGAGAGAGGATCCCTAAAGAGATTGCAGAAAAATATGAGAAAACAATCTACTTCATGGTTGACAAGGATCAATGTCATATGGAGGTAGTTAAGCCTAGGAATATTTGGATCATGCTCATGGGGTATGAAGTGGATGCAAATACACTTGATGCTTATGCTCAACATCTTCTCAGTAAACTGATGGATGAAAAGGAGGAAAGATTTGGTACGTACAAAGAAAAATAATTGGACCTACACAAGAAATTCACTGAGCCTGGTATGAAGAGAAAGGTTAGAAAGGAGTGTGAGCAACATGTAGAATAGATGGGTATAACTAAGGAAGATGTGCAAAGGGCTAGGGAGAAGAACATATTGAAAGAGGAAGACATGGTGAAGCCTAAGACTAAACCGGTCTCTACTCCTCCCAAGCAGACCAAACCTAGACAGAGCAAGTCAACACCTACCTCCGGTGTGCAGAAGCTTGTCCCTCCACCTAAGCCTCAATCATCATCAACTGGTGGAGTGGAGAAGAGATAGAAGAAGAAGCCCCATAGAGAATATGTTGCAGCCACTATAGAGGAGGAAACTGAATTTGATGAGGTAGTGCACGAGGTAAAGAAGATTGCTACCTATGCTAGGGTAGTAAGAAAGCCCCCATATGGTGAAGCTCAACCTGCTAAGAATCCTAAAACATAGAGTGAGCCATTCAGTAAGGCCAGAGAAAGAAAAAAGTAGAAATCAGAATTGGATGAGGCTCTCAAGTCAGGAAAATTGGAAGGTAACTATGTAGTTGTTCCTCCAAAGATAGTAAATGAAATAATTGACGAAGTGATAAAAGAAGGGAACTTGAAAAATCTATCTGTATATTATGAGAATTCTGATGATAAAGATCAAATGGCTATTGAGGAAGCTATTGTACAGTATATGAATATCATTATCAGATTAATTCGGAGAAGGATGATCCCCAACTAGAAGAGAAATCAAGCAAAGACACTTCTATTCTAACACTTCAAGCTCAGACAAAGGCTCCTCACAAGTAGAAAGATCAGACAACTGAGCAGGATGATTC
Organism: Cryptomeria japonica; assembly: GCF_030272615.1. Lineage (NCBI taxonomy): Eukaryota > Viridiplantae > Streptophyta > Pinopsida > Cupressales > Cupressaceae > Cryptomeria > Cryptomeria japonica. Next base: position 109,940,317 of record NC_081415.1, read on the forward strand.
AATAGGAACACATGAGAAAGTACTTATAGATGATACCACTGATAACCAAGTAGTTGGAGACTTCGGTGAAGCTGTTCAAGATCCTTTGGTATTAGAAGTTCATTCTGAGGAAGCAACTAAGGAGATTACAGATGAGAAGGGAGTAGGTGAAAAAGATAAAATAGAAGCTGATGCAAGAAAGGGTGATACAGATGCAAGTGTCGGTGTAGAGAAAGAAAAAAGGAGAAGAAAAGGTTAATGAGGCTCCAATAACAATGGCAAGAGCCACTGTATCTAATATAGGGAAGCCAATTGTTGCAGATGATGACTTCTCTCATGGAGCGATTGATTTAAGCTCTCTATATCCCATCCAAGAACTTAAGTTAGCTACCCTTGCTCAAGCTAAGGCAAGTGAGGACTTTCTCAAGTCCCACTCAGAAGACAAAGAGATGACAACTTTTGCTATTGATGTTTTGGAGAAGATTTTTCCTACATTCAAAAAAGATTCAGTTGATACATTCTCTGGCAAGCTTAGGAATATGCTACATGCAGTTGATTCTCATTTTGTGTCCTTGGAGAAAGTGATATATATAAAAGTTTTGAATATATTTAATGCAATGTGATTGCAATCCTTTTTGAAAGCGATAGAGGATGATAGGGTAGTTTTGCAATCTACGATGAAGATTATTGAGGGTGCTTTAGATGAAGGTGGTAAGATATAGAAGTCACATCTTATTTTGCCAAAATTTACTTTAGACATTGAGAAGAAGATTAAGGAATATGAAGGGCAGTTAGCTCTAATTTCACAATCTTTTGCCCCTCGTTCAGTTTTTGCTAGTAGTCTTGAAGCTCAAGTTATGGATTTAATTGACAAAATCAAGAGATTGCATTAGGAAAGGGACCAAATTATAAGTAGGGTTGGTGAATTGAGGAGTCTTATCACTCCCAGGTTAGACACTTTACTTGGTAGCCAACAAGATGCAATGAGTGCTCTAGGTAAGGTTGTACCCTCAGATCTCAATGGCATAGAAATACATGCCTACATGTTCAACACTTTAATAAATGTTTTGGATCATTTTCTAAGAGGATGAAATGAGTATCTGAAGTCCCTGGAGATAACTTATGCAAACATTTTCAAATTTCTATAAGTTATTGTACATATTCTTCGTAAATTTTGGCAAATTCCTACCTTTGCCATTGATGTCAAAGGGGGAGAGAGTGCAATGAAAAATGATGCATATTCTTAGGGGGAGCAAGGTGTATAGGTCTTGCAATTTTTTTTGGAGTTTTTCTAGTTTTGAGTTCTTGAGTTGATTTTTCATAGTGTTGCCATCAATGCCAAAGGGGGAGATTGTTGGCAAGAGGCACTATACTGATGAAGGTTCATGCATGGAGATTACTTAGGGGTTATCATTGATGGAGACTTAGTCAACAAATCCTATCGAGTGCATATATATTTGACTTACCGGAAGTCATATTGTTCATAAGGCATAAGTCTGGAAGGTGGAACTTAGTAACCGGTAGAATATGAGATCATTGTGCATATCTTGATTTTGGTGGTGTAATTTTGGTTGTGGTGATTAAGGAAGTTGATTGGATGATCGAGGTAGCTTACTTAATATTCTTGGCCTTAGGTGTTGGTTAATGAGTGAGATCAAAGGTCCGGTATCCGGTGATTTCGGAAGAGTAGAGTCATCTTTGAGTTTGATGGTGTAACGTGTGAACCATAATACATGGGATGATTTCGGTAATTAGTTTCATGTTCAAGGTGATTGGGATGACTCATATGAAGCTTGATATCATTATTTTTAGCTCAGAATATGCATTTGTGGATAGATTGAGCCGACAAGTCACTACACATTTCATACTTTGCAGTTTTGTGAAGCCGACTTGGTTGAGATCTATTTTGTTGGTATGGATATATAACATCGATCCAGATAATCATTTTAAGTATGGAATATGCAAATATGGATGTGAGGTATGTGAATGAGCATCATAATGCAAAATTGGTGCTCTGGTACATGACTGTGCAACATAATAGAACAGAAAGGCAAAGTAGTATTTGACAGTCAATCTGTGCTTAACCGAAACTGATCTTTGGCATTCGTAGATGCTATATTCCAGTTTAGACATTGTAATCTCTCTTGTATCTCATCTGTTAGATAGTGTGTCCTCCGGGGTTTTTTTGCCTCTTATATAATTGAGCAGTGAGCTCTAGGCAGTGTGCCTGAATGCAAGTGCATTCCATTTTGTAATATTATCATACTCCTGATCAAAGTATAATAATATTGTGGGTACTCAATCCCACCATGGTTTTTCCCTTTCCGGGTTTCCACAAAAAAATTCTAGTGTTATGGTTTTGTGTTTGATTAGTTTATGTTTCTGCACTTTACTTTCTTTCTTATGCATCCAGTGGTTTAAGAATCAGTTTAATAAGTTTGTTAACTACAGAACATTGTTTCACCCCCCTCTCAGTGTTCATTGATTCCAAAAAAGCCTTCACCAAATAAATACAACAATGAACCAAGGCCAAATTAAGAGATCAAAAGATAATCCAAAATCATTACTAATCCTCAATAGTGAGGCATGAACATCCCACTAGAGTTCTCATAATCATTCCTCAACAACAAGGCATTAATGCTCTTGCTGGTGCTAAGCATCACATAAACACAACCCTCAATGGTAAGGCACAAATAATACTACCGGAGACATATACAATCATGAAAGGATCAATATCAAATCAAAGACACCTCTAAAAAACCTCAACATCAATCACAAAAGCCTCTGGTACAATCCCAAAGTTCGGAAAAGCATTCACACTGAGCAAAACTGACAAACTAGCAACTCAAAGAAGAACTGCGCATTAAAAATATAGTTTAGTGCATCTGGGAGATAGTTTAGCGCATCCATGACATATTTTGGCATTTTGGGGTCTTCTTTTGTCATTTTGGTGCCATCTTTTAGCGTTTTGGGTTCAAAGAGCAAAAATCAGGGAAAATAGACAATACAAGTGACGAAACTTTCCCAATTCGGACATAGGCTTGTGAAATTGATAAATAACTCTCCTAAAAGATGCGGGAGGAAAAAATAGGACCAAGAAAACATGAAATTGGATTCACAAGATCATACAAATAAATTTCAGTATCAAAACTATGCACCCCCTGCACACAGACTTACATAGAACACACCCAGACTGCACATAACTTCACCAATGGGTTCACTAGGGTGAAAGAAGGGCTCTCACACCACAATGAATGGAAACAAAGACTATAAGTAAATGATAAAGGAAAACAACAAGAACTATATGCGCAAAAAAGGCAACCACTTGCATCACAACCATTACACACACACATTCTTCCATTTCATAAGAACATATGGATAAATAGAATCCTAAAACTTTTTCCCAATCAAAATATAATAACATAGTATAAAATAACCATTTCAAATACCTCGAAGATAATCTTTTACAAAGACACAAAGAAAAAAAATTCATTCTGCAAATCAAAATATCAAGAATAAAGGCTTAGCTCCAACTTGGAAAAATCGAGTGATGGACAAGGCAATTGAAGAAGCGTAAAAATTCCATTCCAAATCCTCAACAAACCAAATCCAAAACTTCCAAATGAAATCCCAAAATTCTTCCAAATAGTAACCTGACAACATCCCAAAAGACTCAAATAAATAAAAATCAAATTCAAACTATAGAAATCCATCGACCAATTAGAAAATTTCATAAAACTATATATTAATCTACCATGTGTGAATACTAGGTAGATAATATAAAACTATATTATTACTTACCTTCACAGAAAACAACCAATTAGAATAGAGGGTAGGTAAAATTTATATAACCAATTATGCAGCTAATAATAAGTAATAAAAACATAAATGGGATGATAACAAATCAAATTGCAATAGTAAATAAATAAGTAAAAGCTCAATAAATAGAAACAAATAATAAAATATAAAATCAAATCAACAATAAAACATAAACAATAAATAATTAATAAATCAATAAATAACAAATAAATAGCCATTAAATAATAAATAAATTATTAGATAATCAATTAAGCAGTAGATCAAATAAATAAATAATTTAATCTCAATTAAATAATTATAAAATATCAACTATAATTAAATATTAGATAATCAATTAAACACCAAATAAACCAAATAAATAAATAGCCATGCTATATAATACATTAATAAATCATATTAATCCAATTATTAATTAAATAATAACCATACAACCACATCACCTCAAGGAACCCGACAAAAGGGTCAAACACCGACACAAGACTCTAACCACCAACTTGCGCCACAACACAAAACCGACAAGGTGAACAACTTAAGCCTAGAGTATGAGAGGGAAACCAATACCATCAACAACTTGCCATTGGGATAAAGACACGCTTAGACCCGTGAGACCAGGTGGAGTCAATGTTCGGTACCTACAATCTTGCATCCACCATTAAACACAATAAAATATATATACAACACATATACATCATAAATGATCAAGCAAGTGATAGAGAATCACAACGTCATATCATGCTCGTAATGAGTGGTATGACATCATCTCTAATCACAAGTACACTAGAAGATAGTCACAATCATCATAACGTCAACTCAATCATCATCATAATCATGGAATAGGGTTAGCATAATCAAGATGTCCTCATAAAATGATAAGAAATATAATCCATACATGAATAATGAGTGCATCTAGATCACTACACATAAGTTTGATCATCATATCAGTCCAACACATAACTTTATCCATTTAAATCATAATGGATCCACTAATGTCAAAGAGACTATTAGAGCACAAATATAAAAGTGGATATCACACCCTCTCATAAAGGATGAGTCAGGGAGGGGCACTACATCCTCCCCCCTAAAACTCGTGTTAATCCCAGAAGTTGCATGCTTAAGGTGAATTTGCACCCACACATTACTCAAAACTTCTTCTGAGCACAACCAAATCATATCTTTCCTATAGAACATTTATAAACAATATACATAATCTCCTCACTAGAGGATTCATCAATCATCAAATTTTTTTATTTCAACATTTCCTAGCTCAAAGTAAGATAATGACAACACAATTTTCCTTACTATGCTTCAATTACTTAAAGTGAATGCATTACATAAGAGATAAAAAAAGTTACAAAACTATTACCAATTACAATAAGCATGTCAAATCATTAAAATTTCTTCAAGATAACTTCATCTAACCACATTTTGCAAAATTAAAACTATAATTCTTGTCACCGAGTAGCATTCATAAGCAAAAATCGCAATAACTCACATCATTTCAAGCATGGCAACACTCTTTGAAGATCTAGTTACATGCAGTTAAGAAGACACATATGCATTTTACACAATATCTTAGTCATAGGCACATCCTTATATTATTAAAGAAGCCACATGTCATACACCTCTATGAGGAAATTTTGAATAGCTTCCTTCAAGACCGAATAAAATCAAAAGAATCTCACAATTACCAGAAATCTATATCCTATAATCTCAAGTGAAAACAAGATTTACGGTATTCAAACTTCTCACTCTTTACCACACTTCCACTATGCTACTCGAATACAAATATTCAACGCATCATTCATCTAATCAAATCATTCAAAGGCACTCTAATCCATTAATTATGCATGACATATATACATAAGCACTCATTGAAGATATGAAATCAATAGTTCCTTTTTGCATTTATCTATTTCATATATTACAAATTCCTCACATTCGAATGCACTTCTATCTAACTTTTCATAAGGTCTAAGAAGTTACCAATTCATTTTACTTTATACATATTTTATTTACTCAACTAATATCAACATTATCTAATTGTTACTCAAGGCAAAACAACCAACTTATCCAAATCTACATCACTAGGTGACCAATATCAGTCACACCAAAGGGAGTAACCGTCACACAACACTTGAGGGTACAACACCTTGAATGCGTTAGAGAGTGTGTGCCAAACATTTAAACCCATAAGTTTATCTATATATCTATATTCATTTTATCACTTTAATGCAATCCAATCTTTTATGAAAGTCTAAGAAAATATTCTTCATGAAGGATGACATATGCAAGGAGGAAATAAAGTGCTCTATACACAAAAGGATTATACTCATGAAATGATTAATATTCAAGAAAAATGACCACATATACCAGGTTATAATAGAAATAGGTATCAAAATCCCAACTAATCACTCAATGATGTACTACAACATTCATCATTTCCCTTAATGTACAACAATTAGCATACAGATGATTACAATTATCTACATGATGTCATTAAAAATTTTAATCAATTATATATTCACACAATTAGATTTATTCATAAGCAATAGATCCCATTACTTTATATCAAACAAATTTAATATCAAACTTTGATTACTCCTATTTTTATCACCTATGACCATTACCCACGTCTACTGTATATCCAATTCAAATACATACTTTCATTAAACCCATTTCCATCAATCCTTAGCTATTATTATTCGTAAACTAAATATTTTTAGCATTTGAGAAAGATTTTCATTAAGGAATATAGTACAACTTCATTCAATTCATTTTCAATCTTTCCTGCTAGAGTTCATTGAGAAAGCCCTTTCTTTGAAATTCAATAGGGTAAGGAGATACATCTTTCCTCAATCTATCCATTCAATCAATAGTACATTTCATCAAGACCACACATCTCCTTCACAAATCTTAGACTTTTATCTTACCAAACCAAATAAAGACACGATGATAAAATTTCCAAAATTTCCTATATTATACATGCAATGCACCAATTTTACGTCATTCGACGTGTATATTATAATTCGGTCTTTTAGCCTACCATTTCGTTAAATCTCTTACATTTATTTATGAAAGAGATATTCTATTTAACTAACTCTTCTTTTAAATGAAAACCATGAATGCAATGCATATATCTCTATCTTCAAGCAAATTTTATTCCATCCAAACTTTTCTTTTAATATATGCAATACCATATTTCATCAATAAGTGTCCAATTCTTCTTCTTAATATCAATAAAATCCTAAGAACTTTGAGTCTTTTACCCAAATGGAGATAATAGACAAGAAGAACACTACCAAACAATTAATGTATGCACACAAAAATTATGCATGAACAATTTGAATTTCCTAGATATGTCACACCATGCAACTACTTACATCATTTCCTAAGATATGCAAAGTCAACATTTCATGAGGTCTCCTAACATTACAAATGTAGTTAGAAATATCAAGTCCTTATTGAAAGATATGATTTACTCAAACAATATTTTCTTACATGCATAATTGCACACATATATAAACACCCATTAGTTCTATTTGATACCCAAACTTCACTAGTTAACTTCCTTACATTTTACATAAGAGAATAAAGGGAAGAGAAGGGCATCATTAAACTAGTTATTTACTTATATATAGATGCATCCCATACAAGTTCTTCAATTTCACCTCATGATATACTCTATATCATTCTTATATACATGAAACAAACATTTCATCTTACTATTCATTAGGAATTCAATGTATCAAGCTAATTCGATAAACATAATATTAGTGAAGAGAATGCATACAATTTTCTCTCATTCTATAGCATAGTCATTTATATATATGGAAAACAACCTCTAATATTCAGGTAAGCACCAGAAATTACAAAGCAAACAAGATCGCATGGAATCATATAGACAACTCTCGCATCTAGAAGGCATGTGTAAGAAATGAATACACATAAATTGCTCACAATTATAATTCATAAAAATAATTAGGGAGAAAACACAAAGCATAGACATGTAAGACCTCCAAGATTCCAATAAACTTTTTTAAACACAAACCTCAAGAACAACTTGAGTCAAGAGGAGATCATAGCACACCACGCAAGACTAAGAGAAACAACCTTAACTAGAGATCCCAATGTTTGCAATATGAGCTTTGACACTAGATGTAATGCTCGCCAAAATATCTTAGAGAAAATAACTAATCTAACCAACAAATAAAGATAATTTTTTTTAAGACATTAACTAATGCAACATAGTAACTATCATTACTCCAAATCATAGATTAACATCACACAAATGCATATAACATCATGAACATACCCATACCCATAACAACACATAACACAAGCGGAAATAATATTGTAACATTTATCATCTCAATGCTTACATCTAATCTTTCATTCACTCATTCACTTTCTCCCTAGGGTATCTTAATGTAACTACTTACTAGCAACATCTTAATAACACATCCATATCATGAAATCATTAGAATCCATTTTATTTAAGTTCTAATCAAGTACTTTCTTCCTATCTTTAGATTATGAGCTATCAAATGCATATCTTCATAGCCCCATTAACTTTCTACGTTCATTTTAAAATACCAAATAAAATGTTTCCTAATCCCCATTTCTTCCATTATTCATCTATCACATCATGAATCTATATATATCCTTCTCCTACAAATGGAACTAGATTATTTCCTTAAGAATATCCATTGCATAAATCATCAAGATTACTATCCATATACATAAGCAAGATTATTATAACAAATATTAATCTTCTTTCCAATTAGGATCTCATGCTACTAGACCAATTCAAAATCCATTTGATACAAAAAGAATGCACATAATCTTATCATTCAATTACCTAATCCAACATAAGATCTCAATCTTAACATAATGAACATTCTTACAATATGAACCATACAATGAATACATCATCTTATTACATTACAAGAACATAGTCTCTACATCATCATGTACTATCACATAAAAAAACATGACATAAGAATACATAATCTCTCTTACTTTTACACTGTCATCATGATACAATATACTATCTCAACACCTAGGAATCAACTCCACACAATGAAGAATCATAACATCCATACAAATCTACAAATACTAATTAATTTCCATATTCCAAAGATAACTAACAATAAGGATTACCATCTTTCAAATCAAGGCATACAATATTGTTAACATAACCACCACCGTGCACAAGATGTACACAAGATAATTCCATTTGTATCACTCAATCTTTTAATTTCCTTCTAATCTAGAATTACATACACATTGAATATTCATTTACACCAATCTCATCCAATACATCTCATTCTGAAATTAACCTACTACAATTCCTAATACATATATTCACAAGATACTAATTACATAGTCTTTTTTACTATTACATCTTTCTCAAGATACAAAACACATGATATCAATATCTATTACATAGATTTTGCTCTAAAGATCCCTCCACATAATGCGATAAGATATATCCTTGTCCATGTATGCAAACATCCAATGAATAACGCCTCAATGGAAGAAGGCATCAAACGACCCGACCATGTGGAACCAAATAGGAATCACCCCCCGAGCTAGGAGATGACATGGGGTTCCCTCATACTCAAGACCTAGGCTGACATCTAACAACCAAGAAATCAACAAGACATCCACAAGATAACAACCAAGAACAATGAATCAAAACACATCACAGGGCTAAACACAAATCAATAAAATCCTAGAGGCATACTCAACAATCAGGGCATAATGATAATGAACACATGTAGGGAAGAGTGTCATCACATGCTAGCCTCATGTGGAATCTGCCTCAACCTTGGAGCCAAACAAGGCAGGTTAGTTTATTGCTCCAACAATATTCCCAGCCATAGATCCCAAAACCATCTCACTAGGAACCGCCATTGGGGCATACAACTCAAGTTCATTATCTTGCTTAAGTGAAAACCAACTACCCAACCCATTAATCAATTTATTAAGGTTATCACTTGCAATTACAAGAAAAATCTTCAAGTGCTCCCAACCGGTCTAGACCCAATCTTATAGGTCTATTGCTCATGACCGCACAGTCCTACAAATGTAAGAGCCCACTCCACTTAATCATGGACCAATAACTTAGGGTGAAACACAACCAAAATAGAATCATGTCTGTTAGGATTGATGATAGTCCCAAAGATACTGAGAGCGGGGGGTGAATCAATATCTAACTGATTTACAAAATATTTGACCTTATTAAGTATTTTGCATTCCAAAACAGTGTACCAGTAAACAAGAATTAATGCATTAAATAAGAACAGTAAAGACAACATAGAAAGCACAACATAACACAATATGTTTAACAAGGAAACCTGGTGTGGGAAAAACCTCGGTGGGATTTGTGACCCACAATATTCACTCACTGGCCAATGAATGGATATTACTTACAAGAGGGGTCTGCACATGCAGGAAGGCCAACTGCCTAGAGCTCACTGCTTAATTACAAAAGGAAGTCTCACTGACTTACAAAATGGATTATGAAAATACAATATAATGTACTGCTACAAAACATCATCTTCTATTCCAGGTTCAGTATCGGTTTAAGCCCATACAATAACCATAAACCCTTCTACAAAATCTGCCTTAATATTCACTCTACATATCCATCATATCTATCCTCTGTCATGTATCTCTCCCAAATGATCTACAAGATCTCATACTTATATATGAGTCTTATTACAACATGCCATGTCGGCACAATTAAATACAAAATACAATAATCAAAATCCTGTCAGCTAGGATGTCGGTAAACATTATTGTCACTAACGGTGTAGAGTCTGCCAATGCTGGTGATGCAGAGCATCCACACCCACACATACAAGCCCTACACCTTTTAGGAGTCTAGTTCACATTGTTGAGGTTTCACAATGATTAAACACTTCCCCTTATGAATTTTTTCCATAATATTTAATAAAAATCCACACATATTGCTCTTGCCTATGAACTCAATCATACCTTCTAGACCAACTAGGATAGGTTTCTTGGCATTGAGGACAGTCATAAACCAAAGGGAGTTTAAGTTTGTTTGAAGGATACCATAAATTTATATAGGGCCTTGAGAATTCCACACACCCTCTCAAAACTCATATCAACCCTTAATTATCAAACACCATGTACTCTGATCCAACCCTCAACATGTACAAAAGATTACTGTTAAACAAGAACTTACTGGCCTCTTTGACACACACACACTCAGAGATGGATAAATTTTTCAATTGGACATATTTTGTAGATCCCTCAAATGGGACTCTATAAAACTTGGGTATGAAGAACATATAAAAAAATCAGAAAGATCCAACAGTTAAATATTGAGATATTGACCCCGTATTGGGACTATATTTTCTTATGATAGTCAAACCTTCCTGAGGTAGGTTTTCAGTCACTTTCATGACTCAAACCACGTGAAAACCTATCATGGAACCCTGAAAAAATAATGGAATGATAATATACATAATATTACATGTTTCCACCAATTTTTGTGGCTTGATCAATTAGAAACAAAAAGATATAGCATTATCTTTGTCTCGGTTTGCCTCAGTTCTGGGTTTTGACAATTTTTAGAAAACTTATTGTATCTTTGCCAAAACAATACCAAATGACATGAAACCTGAAGGAAATGAAAGGTAATTTAATATTATTAAACCCTCAAACCATTTTAATGAACCTTCAATGCATATAAATGGTGAAAACTAACAAATTGCAGACTAAATGTGAGGAAAGTTCAGGAAAAAACACAGAATGTGCAAGGAAACCCTTTACTATTATTGCCAAAAACTTCAATTTCAAAAATTACATCTTTTGAGGAGTGTTTTCACCATATTTATAGAGCTATAAGGATTCCTAACCGACCAACCAACTATAACCACCCAAAACTAACCTTTTTGCAAATGTTGTCAAGCGACTTTGAAAAGTTGCATTGACATCATTTCTTGCTTTTTGACACATTTTGGTTTATTGTACTTCTTGATCATCCAATACCCCAAATAGGTTAAATAACATGTTCTAACATTAAAAATGACACAAAATACTCCCCAAAACCTTGATATTGCCATTTTGACTTGTTTTGACCACTAGGCCCTATGTGAGCAATTTGACAATTTTTAGGACATATGACTCAACTGACTCAACCTTTACATTTTATTGGCACTATTGGCCTTATTACATCATGTTGGGTCTAAATAGACCTTATTTGAACAAAAAACAAACAAACTAAATCATGCCCCACATATGGGCCCTTGAAAGGATGAGGTGCTCCTGCACCAGCTGGTGCTTACCGATGCCATAAGATTTCAAGGTTGCCATCAATGACAAAACCTTCAATCACCTTTAACTACCATTAGAGTGTGAAATGCCAAAAATCTCCCCCTTTGGCATTTATGGCAACACTCATGAGAAAAATTCAAAAATTTGTCCCAAAAATGAAGTCCAAAAATCTTACCAAAACTGTGTGCTCCCCCTAAGCAGATGATCTCTTCTGCAAGTCATTTTTCTTAGTTCTACTACTCCCCCTTTGACATCAATGACAAAGGTTGTAAAAAATCCGTCAAATGAGTGCAGTTTTCAGCTAGAACCTTGTAACTAGTTGGTTACAATCTGGAATAAGTCTGCTAATACCAAATTTAGGCTCTGAGTGAACATGTTGCTATCCTTTAATGCTGCCTATGTTCTTTGAATAGTACCAGTGAGGTGATGCATTTTCTCTTCCAGTGTCTTCTGTCCTTGAATAAGTGCCTCTGAGATCTCTTTCCTCAAAGATATGAGGTTATCCAATTTAGGACTGAGTCTACATTTAAGTTCTTTTGCCTTGCATTTTATTCTTTCCTTCTCTTTCTCCAAATTTTCAAGTTTCTCCTCAAATCCAACTATCTCCTATTCTATAACTGATATTGGTTCAGATGAACGAATGATATTGTCAGCTATATCATCAATTTCTTTTTGCACTTTTCTAATTTCCTTATCAATATCCACTATTAGAAGATTAGTCTTACAGGTGTCTCTATATAGTTCCTTAAATTCCTTTATGGTTGTACTGAGTGCCGGTAAAAGAGTGTCAATGTGTTCCATGCACTTCTTTATTGTCTCTTCAAAGAATTTTTTTTTTCCTTATCCATTTTCTCCTTAAATGTCTCTTTATTTATTTGGTCCATAGTTAGTATATTGTCACTTATGTACTTAGACAATGTGTCTAACTGACTCAAAGAATCCTTATTATCTATATTACACTTGGGTGCAATCAATTTAAGAACAGGAATGGTATCATCTATAGCCTTATATGCCAATGCATTACAATCTGTAAACATCTTAATAGAATCCAAAAGAACTTCAGTCACATTTGTGGGTCTGAATTCAGTCATGGAAGTACCAGATGACTATCCAACTACCTTAACAATCTCCATGTTGTCGGTGGTAGTAACAACTTTGCTTGTATCGACCTCTGCTAGGTCAGTTTGTGTTTGCATTTCAACTAGCAAAGGTTTAGGCTTCTCCGCATTTGCCAGTGGCATTGTATCTGTATGAACCTGTTTCTCAACCTGTTTCTCAGCTTGTGTCTCGGTTTGTTTCACTGTGCTCTCTTCTGCCAGTTTTTTTTATTGTTCTTTAGTGTTATCAGTCAGTTTTTCTGATGGTTTTTCAGTTGTATCCACTGTCAGTTTCTTTGTCTGTACCTCTGCACTGCCCACTACTGGTGACACAGTTGGTTTGACTGTATTCTCTGCAACTGGTTTCTCTATCTCTGTCGGTTTTTCAATGTTTGCATCAACAGTACTGTCAGTAACCATTTCACTAACCCCAATCTCAATGTTAATTAGCTGGAGTTTCAACTTCAACATTTTCAGCTTGTGTTCCAACATTGTCAGTCGGTTGCTCAGTAGCAACATCTTTCTTCTTTTCCTCAGTACTTTCTTTATCAACTACAATATTGACCTCTTGAGTGTCTATGTTCATTGTGTACAAAATTTCAGACTCACGATTTGTATCCTCATGTGGAGTCTCCACATTCTCAGTAGCCGGTGTGTTGTTAGTTAGTACCGATGGAGTAACTAAAGGTGGTGGAAGGTTATCTGTCACTTTTATATTAGGTAGTCTACCTACCTTGCCTTTTCCTTTGTCCTTATCCTTTTGGTATACCTTGAATATTTTTGGTCTTTTTAGTTCTTCTTGTTTTTCTTTCTCCACAAAGAAGATGTCCCATTTACCTGCTGTCTCTTTTGAGATCTCATTTACTTTGCCGACCATTAGAATTACATGCCGGTGTCGACTAGAAAAGACTGTTCTGTTAGCTTCACTGATCAACTCATCTATTTCTTCAACTGATTTCACAGGGTGAAAAACTAGCAGTTTCTCAATCTTGATTTTCTTGTCTAGCTCCATAATGGCTAACCTTTTAGCATCTAGTCGCCTATACAAATCACTAGGCAAATCATCTACAACCTCTATCAAAACTTTCTTATAAATATCAAGGTGTAAGATTATACTATTTTCTATGCTTTCTTTCTCCTCATTTGTAAAAGTATCATACAATTTACTTACATTTGATAAGTTACCATCATCTGTTATCTCATTTAACAAGTTGTCAAGTGGAGGAATGACCTGTCTTTCCTTTCGCTTTCTAGGTGTCATCTTCTTAGTTGGTGGCCTTACTTCTTGTTGCTTCTGCCTTGTTGTCCTAGTTTTCTTGGGAGGAGGAAAGGGTCCCGGTGAGGGTTTTCTCTTCCTTTCAACTCTTATAAACTCAATAGGAATTTCACTGTCAGAGGATGTACCAACCAGTGAGAGATGAGCCTCCGGTTGTAATCCTTCCATATCACTTTCCTTGATACCAGTGATATTCATTATGTTTTCCTTTATTTCTTCAACTGTTTGGTTGCACTCCTAATATATTTCTCCCTTTTCTTCCTTTGTTTAAGTGTTTGAACATGACTCTCTATTGTTTTTGCACTACCAAAAACCTTTTCTTCTGGTTCTCTAGGGGCTTCAAGTAGGGCTTTGGCTTATGTTTGAATTTTGTTTACATCAGCCTCATATCCCATCTCTGTCACCCAAACAGTTCTAGGAAGAATTGCCTCCATCCAAATTTCATCCTTCTTAATCACAAAACAAATTTCTTTTTGATACTTGTCGATAATACTTTGAGGTAACCTTTCCCTAGTCTTCATTTTTGCTTTAAATGCTTCGAAATAATCTGTTATTTTATTTTCCTTGTCTGTCCCCATACCAATGAAGATATCTAACTGTTGCTTCCCTATTGGTATATCATAACCAAAGTCTTTCTTGCCTATACCGGGAACCGCTTTTGTAAGATATAGCATTAAGCATACAAGAAGATTGCCAAATCTAAAAGTACCTTTCTTATCTCTTTTAATTTTCTGCAGATTGTCAATCAATTTATCTTTCAACCACTCACATACATCTATCTTGGCATCATTGTTAACCATATCATATGCACTTTTGATACATAGACTGGAAACTGAGTTCAGTTGGTTAGCATGTGTAGTTTTGTATCCTAATATCATGCTAATGAATCTAACATGTTCATCTTTTACATCATTAACTCTTAGGGATCTATTGTCATAGGTTGCACCAGTCAAATTCATCACAGTGTTGTTTGAAACTTTCTTGGTTTTATCTGGCCTGCTACCGGTGGAGGGTAAGCCAGTCACAGCCCTAACTACTTCTCTAGTGATTTTATGAATAGAGTCAAGCCAAAAGAATTCTCCATGAACTCTACTAAGTACAATCCTTACAACTTCCTTAGGAAAATCCGGAATGTCAAGGATTTCCACAAAACCTAGGGTCCCTATAACCTAATGCTTGGGTTTTATAGTTCCATTCTCATCATAGATAATATTCTTATACATTTTCATGATTTCTTCTGAACCTAGTTCCTCAATGTGGCAATGTATGTAAATTCTAGGGTCTTTTGCATATGCGACTCCTTTAGGAATTTTTGAAAATGCACCTAGGATATCATCCTGCTTTGCTACTTTGGGTATAATCTTGAATATGGGCCTAGGGCATTTAATTACTTCTATAACAGTAGGGCTTGCAATGAATTATTAAGCACAGGAGGAAGCCATTGATAAATACCTTAATCTGCCTGATAGGTTTGGATGCTTGAAAGAACTTGCTTCACTTCTCGCTATGGATGCCTTTGCTTGGTTTTTCACGCTTTTTGAAAGTTTGAATGCTCGGTGAATAAAAAAGAGGGAAAAATACTGATTTATAATATCTTTTTCTTCAACAACCACAATAAATGCCTGCTGCCGGTTAAGTGAAACTTAACACATCTACCGGTAAAGAAGAAGTTCATCTTCTCACCATCAACCGAGGGTAAACTTGAATGATTTTCAACTTGTTTCCATAACCCCCAAAAGGTTCTTTTTTAATTGGATGAAGAATCTCCTGTCGGTGGAGTGATACTCTGTTCTACCGGTGAAGGAATAGTTTCATCAACATTATGATCTCTCTTTCTAATCCATTGTTTTGAAAATTCTTGCTTTACCTCATCTACCTTCTCTTTGCCTTTCAAACTGGGTCCTTTGTTATTTTCCTGTGATGCCTTACTTCTACAAATTTTTGCAATATGTCCAATCTTGTTACAAGCATAACAAGTCACATTGTTCTTCTAAATAACCTTTCCATATCCTATGTCGGTATGTGTTCTGCATTGATTAGATAAGTGTCCAAATCTTCCACAAACATAACATCTTACATTCATTTTGCAATTTTCTGAATTATGACCAATTTTGTTGCATTTGGAACATTGACCGGTGGGTGCATTAGTGTTCTGATAGTTTCTAGATCTACACTGATTTTCTCTATGACCATACTTGTTACAATTAAAGCATTTCCCATTAAATTTGTAAGCACCGGTTTGCTGTGATCATGATTGTTTGCAGTATTGGAGCTTTCACCAACTTCAAATCCAAGTCCATTACTATCTCCATTAGGTTTCTGACTTTTCAGCATATCATCAAGTTCTTCTGAACTTTTCTTGAATTTCTCTTTATGTTGATTTGCAGTAGCCAACTCATTTTCTAAAAAATCCTTCTATCTCATAAGTTCAGTTTTATCATGTTCCATGTGAATCAGATCTATCTTTAACATATCAATTTCATGACTGAGTCTTAGATTTTCATTTCCAGCATCATTGAGTCTCCTGGTCAAGTCATCTTCATTCTTCTTTTTGTCTTTAATGTCTTTACAAAATCTCATAGTCATGTCTTGCATTTCATTCCTCAAGGTCATGTTTTCTTTCCTCATCTTGTTTACAAGGTTATTCAGAGTTTCCTTTTCATCATCATTCTATATCTTCTCATGAAGTTCTCTTCTTTTGTTTCTAGCAATAGTGAGATTCTCCTAAAGTCCTTGAATGAATTCTTGTGTAGTCCTTAGATCATCTTCAAGTTTGATATTCTTCAACTTTTCTGTATCAAAATCTGCAAGAGCTATTTCCAATTGCTTTCTCAAGTTCTCCATCTATACCGGTGTCAGAATCTTCCTCAAGCTGTTAGGCTTTTGAAAATAGAGGACCAGGCTCTGATACCAATTGTTAGGATTGATGATAGTCCCAAAGATACTGAGAGGTGGGGGTGGGGTGAATCAGTATCTAACCAGTTTACAAAATATTTGACCTTATTAAGTATTTTGCATTGCAAAATAGTGTACCGGTAAACAAGGATTAATGCAATAAATAAGAATAGTAAAGACAACATAGAAAGCACACCATAACACAAAATGTTTAACAAGGAAACTCGGTGTGGGAAAAACCTCGGTGGGATTTATGACCCACAATATTCACTCATTGGCCAATGAATGGATATTACTTACAAGAGGGGCCTGCACATGCAGGAAGGCCAACTGCCTAGAGCTCACTGCTCAATTACAAAAGGAAGTCTCACTGACTTACAAAATGGATTATGAAAATCCAATATAATGTATTGCTACAAAACAACATTTGCTATGCCAGGTTCAGTATCGGTTTAAGCTCATACAATAACCATAAAACCTTCTACAGAATCTGCCTTAATATTTGCTCTACATATCCATCATATCTATCCTCTGTCATGCATCTCTCTCAAATGATGTACAAGATCTCATACTTATATATGAGTCTTTTTACAACATGCCATGTCGGCTTACAAAAGATATTATAATTAAATACAAAATACAATAATCAAAATCCTGTCGGCTAGGATGCTGATAAACATTATTGTCGCTGCCGGTGTAGAGTCTTCTAGTGCTAGTGCCTGCCAGTGCCATAAGATTGCAAGGTTGCCATCAATGACAACACCTTCAATCACCTTTAACTACCATTAGAGTGTGCAATGCCAACAATGTCAACATCATGAATTCTCTCTCTAAATACATAAACAAAGTCTCACCATTACCAATACAAATTGAAGCATACCCAAATACAAGCAAGAGCCTTCACCAAATCAATACAACAATGTGTTGGCATTTGCATGAAGATTTCATTAATGATATGCTATGTTGTCATTGATGTCAATTGAACCAGTAATGGTATTTATGATATTGTCTTGTAACTGGTAGGAAGACCTTTATGGAAGATGTTGTAAACCAGTATATAAGTATGTGAGTTGAACCGATAACCGGTGTATAAGGTTAAACCCTTTCTATGCAATGTAATCGGCAAACCCTACCAGTTATTTTCGATAAACCCTAACCGATTAAGTTTGCTAAAATGGTTATGTTGGTTTATTATCTAATGTTGAGCAGTAATGATAGTGACATGTGTGGTCATTGTATGAAGATAAGTTCAAATTTATTTGGTGTGTTTATTTGATTGTCTAGGGAATGAGAAAAGTGGATTGCATCTAATGCAAAGCGCGTGATGAGTTACAAGTCCGATGAAGCGGTGATCATGGAGTAGTTGGAATTTTCTTGAAGAATGTGTATAGATTGCTATGTAAATCCAATGGTCACACTTGAACCGATTTGTTTAAAATCTCTATAAGAGAATTAGGTTTTTGCTATGTTACTGACCTAATTAATTTCTGTAGACGTATAAAAATGACCATATTCCTAAATGAATATTTTATGTTCATTTCTCTATTTAATTAAATCCAATTTAATTAAATTATCCACATTCTTCTATTTTATTAAATAAATTACTCAATTTATTTAAATAAAATTCACTATATCCATTTAATGAATAAATCATTTTATTCAATTAAATCCCCCCTATCCACTTTTAATTAAATTCAAATTTAATTAAATAGTTATCCTAAATTGAATAAATCCAATTTATTTAATTTCTCCAAATTGTAACCAAATTGAATTACATTAATTCAATTTAAATCCTATTATCCCTCCATCCACTTGCAAAATCCCAAACCCATTTCTAATCCCTTCTAGAATCTTCTAATCGCTTCTAATTAACCTAACCCTCCTCTAAACTTTGTCACATCCCTAAGCAAAGGGAGGTCACTTCTCAAATGGCCCAAAGTCTTGGATAACCATTAAAGGTTTTCAACCTTCAACCACCAAAACCCTTAAAGTCTTTGAAAACCATTGAAGGCTTCCAACCTCCAACCACTTAATCCACAAAGTCTCCAACAACCATTAATGGTTAACTCAAACCCTCCCACATGGTTAAAACATTTGTTTTGACTCAACCTCTACCCAACCCAAGGGTCTCATCAGGCCTTTAATGCTTTGACCATGATTATCTCTTAATCATTTGCACAAAGATTTATCCTTGGATTAACTCTTAATCCAGTGGGTAATCCTAACTTAGGCTTGACCCTTAGCCTCTAGATAACCATGAGGTCTTCTCAGGCCTTTAATGCCTCCAACCTCTTCTTTCAACCCAACCCTATGAGGACATTTGTCACTATTTCATTGGTACAAATTGTGCACATGGATCCCCAACTTTCAAACTTGGCCCTTGATTAAACCTTTCAATCCTGACCATCCATTGCCCTGTTTATGCTATAAATAGAGCTCTCATTCCTCCATTTTTAACAATCATCTTTCAAATTTGAAGCATCACACTTATGCTCAAATTCTTTCAAGCTTTTTCATATCATTTTATGCTCATCATTTAGCCTCTCTTTAAATCATAAATTAGACTAATATGCATGTTTAGAGTAATTTATTTATCATTTTAGCTCAATCATAGACTAAATATAGTATGCTAGGATAGTATTCATACTAATCTTGTCATCTTATCATTTAGTTTATTGCATTTTAGCATCATACATAGCTTACAACACATCTCATACTAAAATCTAAAAAAAGCATCTCTCGTTCTCATATTTGCCATCCCTAAACCATTTTGCTCAGTAATCAGAGAGAAAAAACGTTGGTTTGAGGGACATTGTGAGATAGAGAACCATGGGACCCTCCTTGGGAAGCTGAGTAATACTTCATTACTCCATAGCTTGCACCAAGAAGTCCTGTGTGTGTGTGTGGACTGGTATTAACTAATTTTTCACATTTTAAGTTTTATTCGCCCACTTTTCCCGCATACAATTTCTATTTAAGGTCAATGAAGTTGTTTTGTAAAAGGTGTTGGCACAAATTAGTTGAGTGTGTGATTGCCTAACCAAAGAACGGATCTGTAGTTTGTGTAAAGGTAGATTGAAGCTTAAAAGGATCCGATCAAGCAAATGTAGTGCTATTTAGACAGATCAAGAAAAACTTGTTGTCTTCTAACAATTATAGCATAATTGAAATCCCCTAACCGGGTAAGCTCTAACAAGCTTGGTTGCTTCTTAAATCCTCTAACAAGGTGGTCCATTAGCTTCGATTCTCAAATCCTCTATCAAGGTTACTCCTAACAGGGTATTTGCTTTTTATCAAGGCATTTGTAAATCCCTTAACCGGGTGATTCCTAACAGGATTAGTTCTTAACAGGACTTATTGTAAAAGCTTTAACAAGCTTGGCTCCTAATAGGGCGAACTTCAGAAGAGTTCAGATAGCTATTTTGTGAGTCTCATCTCACTGTGGTTTTTACCTGTTTGGGTTTTCCATGTATAAACATTTGTGTCATGTGGTGAATTCTTTTGTGGTTATGATCTTATTTGTTTATTTGATTAACTACTTAACTATTCTGATAAGGCATGATAATTGGAAGCAATGAGAGATGGAGTGTGTTGATATATGATTAAGCATTTGGATGTTTACGAGATTAAAGTTGTTTACTGTTAATTTTCTATAACAGTCAACCGATATTCTTATGAGTATTGATCTTGACATTGATATTTTATTGATAAGTTTACTTTGTGTGATTGAGTTTGAGTTTGGGAAGTTTGTATCAGTTTTTCAGTTTATTGATTCACCCCCCCCTCTCAGTAATCTACCGAATACTTATTCTTTTATCATACCATCACAATGAACCACAACCAATGTAAGATATCAAAAGATAATATAAAAGCATTACTAATCCTCAAAAGTGAGGCATGAACATCCCACTAGAGTTCTCATAATCATTCCTCAACATCAAGGAATTTATCCTCTTGCTGGAGCTATGATCACATAAGCACAACTCTTAGCAGTAAGGCACAAATAATCCTACCAGAGCCATGTAAAATCATGAAAGGGTCAATATAAAATCAAAGACACCTCTAAGAACCTCGACATCAATCACATAAGCCTCTAGTACAAGCCTAAAATTCGAAAAAGCATTCACACTAAGCAAAACTGACAAACTAGCGACTTAGGGAAGAATTGTGCAACAAATACCCAATTTAGCGAATCTGGGAGACAATTTAGTGCATCCATTAAATATTTTAGAATTTTGGGATCTTCTTTTGGCATTTTGGGTTCAGAAAGTAAAAATCAGGGAAAATAGACAATA
The DNA here is from genome assembly GCF_030272615.1 of Cryptomeria japonica. Lineage (NCBI taxonomy): Eukaryota > Viridiplantae > Streptophyta > Pinopsida > Cupressales > Cupressaceae > Cryptomeria > Cryptomeria japonica. The sequence continues at coordinate 109,961,988 of NC_081415.1, forward strand.
CAAGTGACAAAACTTGCCCAGTTCGCACATAGGCCTGCAAAATTGATAAATAACTCTCTCAAAAGATGCGGGAGGAAAAAATAGGAATAAGACAACATGAAATTGGATTCACAAGATCATGCAAATAAATTTTAGTATCAAAACTATGCACCCCTGCACACCGACTTACACATAACACACCCAGATTGCACAAAACTTCACCAAAGGGCTCACTGGGGTAAAAGAAAGACTCTCACACCATAATGAATGGAAACAAAGACTCTATAAGTACAACATAAAGGAAAAAAACAAGAACTATATGCACAACAAAGGCAACCACTTGGATCACAACCATTACACATACACATTCTTCCATTTCATAAGAACATATGGATAAATAGAATCCTGAAAGTTTTCCCCAATCAAAATATAATAAAATAGTATCAAAAAACCATTTCAAATGCCCCAAAGACAATATTTTAGAAAGACACAAAGAAACAAATTTCATTCTGCAAACCAAAATCTTAAGAAATAAATGCTCAGCTCCAATTTGGAGAAATCAAGTGATAGCCAAGGCAATTGAAGAAGTGTAAAAATTCCATTCCAAATCTTCAACAAACCAAATCCAAAACTTCCAAAATGAAATTCCAAAATTCTTTTGAATGGTAACCCAACAACATGCCAGAAGACTCAAATAAATAAACTCAAATTCAAACTATAGAAATCCCTTGACCAATCAGAAAATTCCATAAGACTATATATTATATCTACCGTGCGTGAATATGAGGTAGATAATATAAAACTATATTATTTATTTACCTTCATAGAAAAAAACCAATCAGAATAGAGGGTAGGTAAACTCTATATTATAACCAATTATGCAAATAATAATAAGTAGTAATATAAACATAATTGGGATAATAACAAGTCAAATCCCAATAGTAAATAAATAAGTAAAAGCTCAATAAATAGAAACTTATAATAAAATATGAAATCAAATCAACAATAAAACATAAACAATAAATAACTAATAAATCAATAAATAATAAAAAAATAACCATTAAGCAATAAATAAATAATTATATAATCAATTAAGCAATAGATCAAATAAATCAATAAGTTAATCTCAATTAAATAATTATAAAATCTCAACAATAATTAAATATCAGATAATCAATTAAACACTAAATAAACCAAATAAATAAATAGCCATGCTATATAATACATTAATAACTCATATTAATTTGATCATTAATTAAATAATAACCATGCAACCACATCACCTCAAGCAACCCAACGAAAGGGTCAAACACTGACACAAGACTCTAACCACCAACTTGTGCCACAACACAAAATTGACAAGGTGAACAACTTAAGCCTAGAGTATGAGAGGGAAACACATGCCATCTCCAACAACTTGCAATTGGGATAAAGACATGCTTAGACCTATGAGACCAAGTGGAGTCGATGTCTAGTACCTGCAATCTTGCATGTACCATTAAACACAATACAATATATATACAACACATATACATCATAAATGATTAGGCAAGTGATAGATAATCACAACGTCATATCATGCTCACAATGAGTGGTATGACATCGTTTGTAATCACGAATACACTAGAAGATAGTCACAATCATCATAACATCAACTCAATCATCATCATAGCCATGGAATAGGGTTAGCATAATCAAGATGTCCTCATAACCTCTAAGAAATACATGAATAATGAGTGCATCTAGATCACTACACATAAGTCTGATCATCATATCAGTTCAACACATAAATTTATCCATATAAATTGTAATGAATCCACTAATGTCAAAGAGACTATCGGAGCACAAATATAAAAGTGGATATCACAGGCTCTCATAAAGGATGAGTCAGGGAGGTGCACTACACATGCTTCTACATTAAATAATCTTTATCCTTCTTTACCAATTCGTTTACCTCAAGAAGTAATCATGCTCCTTATTTACCAATCCTTTTACCTCAAGAAAAGAATCCTTCTCCTTACACTAACACATCTTGTCTTCCACCTCAAGAGAAAAGACCTAGCCATGTTGACAATCCAAAAAAATCAGCTACAAGAATCTTTTGGAGATTGAAGTATGATAAGCATGTTATATTTCCTTTCACAAAATATAATAACAAGACCAAAGAAGGTGATGAGTATTGTCTTTTTCATTATTGTTATTCTCATTCTCTTGGAAATTGTAAATTTTTAAATTTTTTTGTCTAATACCAACATGATCAAGCGTGAATTGCTCTTACAACTGATCTTGTAATTTTTCTTGGTGAAGAGGTAGTGCCTTAGCACTTCATTAACCTTATTATGTTGCTTCTCACCCTATGAAATTAGTAGTTTAAATTTATTGGGGTCTCTTTGTCATGTGTGATGATGTATTTTCAATTCCAATCATACTTGGACAACAACATAATTCTTCCTTGTCTCCTCTCTTGGTGGGCAAGGATAACATATTCAACTCTCTCTCCTTTATGAAGATTGCCTCTTCTCTTGAGTTGTATTTTTCATAATTTTATGTCTTTTCTCACATTGAAATTTTAATCATCCAAGTACATGTGTGTTCCTCAGTTAGTACATATTCTTTTCTTGAAATGGTACACCTTTTATGTATAATCTCTCTTTAGAGGGAGTGTAATCCTTCTCTTTGTCCCTATGCTTAGGGGTCATTGATTCTATCTCCTATCTCCTATCTTTTCTAAGGATCCACTTTTCTTATGATGAGTGTTGTTTGCTTATGATACAATATTATTCCTTGTGTCAAGTTGTCTATTTTCTAAAAGATTCTCTCTTATGGAAGAGGTGTGTATCCTTTCCTACAACCTCTTCTTCACTTGAAGATGTATATCTATTATAAACAAACCCCTTACTTTGGGTCAAAATTGTGTTATCGTTCATCAAGAATCCCTTTACCTAGCAATAGGGGAAATGTATGAATTCTTGTTCTCCTTCCTTTCTTTTGGTCAATGATGTTATTTTTGTTTAAAATATCCCCTTGGAGGTAGATATCTTTGAGCAAAGATCTCTTCCTCCTTCTCCTCCTAAGGATTCCCTTTACACTAGTTGTAAGATATCTCTTTTACAACTATCTTTTCCTTTCTTATAAGAGTCACACCTCTTTAGCTTTTATTTATGTACATTGTTGCCTAAAGGATATCTCATTGGTGTTGAAGGTGTGTATCCTTGTTCCTAGATTCCTTAAGACATCAACATACCACTATGTTGACATCTTAAGGGGACAAGGAGGCGGGGGAGGGGGTTGGGGCATACATCACGCCCTCTTTGTACCATATTTTTTTAATTTTGCATGTCTTATATGGGTTGTTGCATGCTTAAAATCAAACCTTAACTCTTAGATGAGATGCTTCATTCTGGAAACTAGGCATGGTCCTTTGTATGTCTTATACCAGGTATACATGCTCAAAACCGGAGCTAATTCTTATACAAGATGGTCCCAAAACCAAACACATTTATTTTCAATTACATGTCTTATATAGGTTGTTGCATGCTTGAAACCAGACCTAACTATTAGACGAGATGCTTAACTCCTAAAACCAGACAATGATATATGTAGTTTTGTGAGTTGATTAGCATAACACAAATAGCTAGATCGTTCAACTCTTCCTTTTTCAAATTCTTTAAACTAGGTTGACTAACATAACACAACTTGCTAGACAATTCAACCCTCCTTGTGTGACATTTTTGATGAGTAGAAATAGAATAACACAACATGCTAGGTTATTCTGACTCTCCTCTACATCAATCACACAACATAACACAACTTGTTTTGCCATGAGTATTCATGTCCCTGTGGGTCACCTAGCATTACGTAGCTTGCTAGCCTGTGGATTCCATGGTATCTCTTTCTTTTCTTCTCATGTATCACCTAGCATAACACAACTTTCTAGCCTATGGTGTCCATGTGCTCTCCTTTCTCTCCCCTATGAGCTCATATACCACTTGTATTCTTGTAGTTTATCATTCCTAGAATGAGATTATTGGTTGAGATATTTTGACTATTGAGGTCTCTTCAAGTAGTTGACTTGGAGATTTTTTGTTTTTACTACTAGCTCGTTATGTTGTGTGTCTTTTGTCTTTGATTTCTCTTTGTTTGGATTTTTTGTCTTTATCTTGTTTTGTGTGTCCTTGCATGTGATTGTATGAGATAAGATACTAAGATTGGGGACTTGGTTCCTCGAAATTATTGATGTCTTATCTCTTTGTGAGCTCACTCCTAGTTGCTCCTCTCTCCCTCTCCCTCATCTTTCTACTTTACCAAGAGTATTTGAATAGGCTTGCACTCTCGTTAAAGTGAGGGCTAAATCTAGCGTTGTAAATTGTAACCAATTCAATTCACACCTCATATTTGTGCTCCTACTTTAGCGTGTCCTATTCTCATTCCCCCTAGGCCCGTTTTGGTCCCATTTTACTCCAGACCTAATTTCACTTGTATACATGGCTAGGTGGACTCCATCCCATGGCTGCATCCCTTGTGTTTAATGACTTCTTAACTTGTTTTTGGAGGACAAGGGAGGTGATTATGACCCATTTTAAATATGGGTTGACACTCCCCCTCCCTGATGGATTTTGGTCCCCATGCCTCAATGTGACCATTGGAGGTCAGCCTAATTGGTAAATTCTAGGGAACCCTATATAAAGACATCCTATAAATTCATTTTAGATCTAAGTATCCATATATTATCACACCCTGTCATTCATGCACCTATTAAGAATTCATCATCAAGCATTTTCAGGCATTGAAGACAACATTTTATCCTTCAAGCATTATGGAGCAAAGTTAAATCAATCTTATGCAAGCATGTGTATTTGATTAGGTCTTTCATGTTCATGTGTTTTTCATGCTATTACATTGAACATTTGTGATCACATCTAAAATCATTGCATCATCAGTCATCTTCTTATCAACCATTGCGGATTTGAGGTATATCCCTTAGCATTTACTTTAGTATTTACATTATTCAATTCAAGGTTGATTCCTAAACTAGTCCACAACCTTCTTCCTCTCTTTCCATGTGTAGAGAATTGACTCAGGAGCTATAATTAGAGATTTTGATAGAGTTGATGATAATAAACAGGTTTAGATTTCGACAGAGAAAAAAGTAGAGGACTAGGGTGACCTCCTTACTCAGTCCTAGAAATTTTGCCCAAGCTTTCGATAGTGAATCTAGTGTATATTCCTAATTTGGAATAGATCCTACTTGTCTTCCTTAGAGTTAAAGGACCAGGTAAACCTACCTACTTGGTTCTGAATAATCAACCCAAACTTTTAGGAACAAACTCTAATCTTCTTGTGGGCATAACTAATGGTGTTGGCACAACCGGTTCATCAGTTAGTATTGTCATTGATGACAAACACTTATCGGTAAATAAGGCTAATCTCATAGGCAAGGAGGTGTGGTAATGGCTGCAAATAATATGAAGGATTCAATGCTTCCCAAATATGCATTATTAACACACTTAAGCAATATGTTGGTAGAAGACTAATCGGTTGAATGATAAACAAAGTGGCTAACCGGTCAGTCAAGCACTCGATAGGTGTTGAGATCTGTTTCTTAAAAATGACAAATGAAATGATGATGTGGTCACAAGAGGTGACTCAGATTGTAGTTTAGTAGTCTTATGCACAACCGAAACACTCTAGAAAGACAGGTGACTAGTTTGATTGATGATCAGTGATCAATGGCAAAAGATAAAGAATTACACCGGTGAACCAGTTATATAGGTTGAAGAATGCTATCCATTGAGAATCTCGGAGTGGTGACCGGTAAGCTGGATGTGATGATCAAAGATGAGTTAGTCATGAAAAGATATCATCAAACAAATGGATAGTGAAGTCTACAATAGTTAACAACCAATTAAGGTGAGATTTGTGAAGATTTTTCGATTCGCATTAAAAAGACATAACACGACCCAGAGATTGGTGAAATTATGAATTGCAGAGGTAGATAAGGATGAGTTGCTGGCGAGATTGATGTAGAGTGCGTAGAGAGAGTGCGAGAAGATTTGGAAAGAATTAAATTTCAAATCTACCAAGTGTTAGATGTAAATTGATTGAGGAATCAACGGGTATGTGTTGGCAAAATATGGTATTAAAGTTTTTGGTTAAAACCAAAAAGATTGATTGTAAAATTTGCAAAGTGCAATTTTGAAAAAAGGCGATCCAACAAGGTGAAGAGGGCATAACTGCTAAGTGAATAGTAGAGTGGTAAAAAGAGTGTGCAGATCTCAGATAGTGTGAAGAGAAAAGAAAGAATGCAAAGCACCAATAGAGTGAAGAGTTAGTGTAACTGGTGGTCAAATTGAAGAGCTTCATTTGGATCTGATCAAGCTAAAAGTAGCTATTACAACAAATCATTCTCTATGTTGTTTTCTAATAAATACAACAGTAAATTCTCTTAACCGGGTGGACTTTAACAGGTCCCTTTGTAAAATCCCTTAACCGGGCGACATCTTAAATGATGATCCTAAGTCCTTTAACAAGGCTACCTCTAATAGGGTAAAGGTTCTAACAGGCTTTAAAGAAAATCCCTTAACCGGTTGGCACCTAACAGTGTCTTTAATCTCCTAATAGGGATGGCTCCTCACTGGGCATACTCTAGAAGAGTGCAGATTTTGTGAGTTTCTACTCACACCTTGGTTTTCTCCCATTTGGGTTTCCACGTGATAAATCTTGGTAGTCATGTGTGTTTGATTTTATGTAAGCATATTTATTATTAAATGCTGCTCATACTGATAAGTGTTAAGTTTGAATAGAAGTTTTGATTAAGTTTAAATCTGGAATAAATCGGTATAGTGTTGATTCACCCCTCCCCTCTCAGCACCAGTTGGGACTAACAATTGGTATTAGAGCCCCAATCCTTAGATTCAGAAGAGCTTAACAACTTAAGGAAAGATCCAAGATGATGTGAAAGGAAGGCCCCAAGTTCTCTAAGGAAAATTACACATTATGGTGTGGTAGAATGAAGCTCTACCTAAGAACCTTAAGACATCAATAATGGAATCATGTAATCATAGAGTAAAATGAACCTACAGGGGTTCTCACTATAGATCAAATCAGAGAGAAACAAGATAACATCACAACTATGGATGTGATTGCTAGTACTCTATCTGATAACAAGTATGTTTACGTTCAAGATCTGAAAACAACCTATGAGATGTGGAACAAGCTGAAGACTATATATGTAGGATATTCTCATGTACAAAATACTAAGGTGGACATCATATGAGGCAAATTTGATGATATGAGGATGGAAGAAGGAGAAGATATAGAGCAGTGCAACAAAAGAATAAAGGATATGGTAAATTCCATCAAAAGTGCTCGAGGAAAACTTGAAGATGATGATGTAGTCAACAAAATTTTGAGAACCTTGTTACCACAATATGCCATAAGGGTTTCTGCAATTCAGGAACTTAGATCTTTGGGAACAGTTAATGTTACACTTGATTCCCTGATCGTTAAGTTGACTGCCTTTGAAATGAGCAACTATGATAACAATATGCCTAAGTTTGATGCTATCTTCAAATATTCTATGACACTTGCACCAACAATGAGAAGAAAAGAAACCAGAAGTAGTTCTATTGCAAGAACTGGTCATTCTCATGAACATGACAACTTGTTATCTGAAGAACAGGAACAAGATGAGCTTAAAGCTTTAATAGCAAGAACGCTGCCAAGAGGAAAAGGGAAGTAAAAAGGTAAACTACCCCTGAAATGTTTCTCACACAATAAAATAGGTCATATTGCATCCAAATGTCTTGGAAATGATAGGAAGGATAACTTTAGAAGATACAAAGAGAAGATAAAGAAGGAGTGCTATCTTACAGAAGAAGGAGTTACTGATTAAGAATCAAAAGGATCTGATGGAGAAGGGATTGCATTTGTAGTGGTAAAGGAAGATAGCATAGAGGAAAGTGATATGACACTGGTTTCGAGTTCAAACTAGTGTGGAGACTGGGTAATTAATAGTGGTTGCACTCACCACATGATTGGTGATAGGAACAAATTCCTCAGCATGGAGGATTGTGATGGAGGATTGGTGAGATTCGGCAATGATGCTCCCTGTGTGGTAAAAGGTAAGGGATCTATTGCCCTAAATGATAAAACCAATTATGAAGATGTTTACTGGGTAGAAGGGATAAATTATAGTCTATTAAGTGTTGCACAACTTAACAATAAGGGTTACTGGTTGGAGTTTAATGAAGGAATATGGAAAATAAGTGATAAATTAGGAGGTTTGATTGCGACCAGTAAACAAACTAAAGGTAACTTTTTCTACCTAGACCCCACTGTAGGAACTTGCCTAAGGGAAAAGGTAGAAGACAATTGGCTGTGGCACAAAATATTGTGTCATGTTAATTTTGATAGCATAGCGAAGGTTAGTAAAATGAAGTCTGTCAGAGGTATGCCTGACATTATGAAACCTGGGAATGTTATGTGTAAAGACTGTCAGCTAGGAAAGTTGACCGGATCTAGTTTCAACAACAAATCTTATTCATCTGAGAATGTGCTGGACTTAGTGCATAAAAATTTGTGTGATCCTATGAGGAATAAGAGTTTCTATGGGGACCAATACTTCATATTGTTTGTAGATGATTTCTCAAGAATGATATGGGTTGTATTCTTGAAAGAAAAATATGAAGCCTTTCACATGTTCAATGTCTTCAAGGCTCGAGTGGAGAGAGGAACCAGTAAGAGTCTAAAATGTTTGAGATCAGATAGAGGAGGAGAGTTCACCTCTCAAGAGTTCATAAATTACTATGAAGAACAGTGGATTATGAGGCAGATGTCTACACCTAGAACACCTCAACAGAATGGAGTTGCTGAAAGAAGAAACAAAACTCTAATTGATTGTGCAAGGACTCTGATGATACAAAAGGATTGTTGGCATTTTGGCACTAAGTTGTCATATATATCAACCAATGGAGATTGAGCATGAAGGATGGTTGCTTGTTTATGATGAAGAGGCAGAATGTTAAAAGTTGTCTCACACCACCGGAAGTAAAGATGTGCAACTGGTACAGGATGCTATACCGGTTAACAGAAGAAGAACACTCTACTTGCAAAGGGTTTTACTTGTATGTGTTTGCCAGACCGACTGTGTGTTGCTAGGCCGTGTCTTGATCAATGCGATGTCATGTGAAGCTAAGGTGGCAAGTAGGTCGTGGTTGGTGAAGTTTCATCAACAGGGTTGATGAAACAAATAATCACCATTAATGAAGGAGCCACAAATCGAGGATTGCATCAGACTGATTGTGGCTCAAGGAAAAAGGAATGCTAGAGGAAGATCAGGGAGCAATTGGTGCTTGGATCAAAGAAAGAAGATTGGATTGAAAGAATACCTCGAGAAGAAAACAACAGAGATATTAATAGCAGTTTGACAGATGTAGAGCGATATAACAGATTGTGTTTTCCTTATTTGGAAAACGTGTTTTAAAAGGCACGAAAATGGTGAAGATGAATAAATGGACATCAAGGTGATCAAATTGTGCAGGATCTGATTGGATTTGGTTTGCCTCATAGATGGTGAGGAAACCCTAACCATCAAAATTTTGAATTGCATTTTGGCGGGAAATCACCCGATAAGAGATGAGAGCTCTAGAAAAAAGAAGGTGATGCTGTGAAGATTGTGAGGAAAAGAGAAGAGAGAGGAAGAAAGGAGAAAACTAAAGAAGGAGATCTAAGGAAGTTGCAGAGTGAGAGAGAGAAAGGAAACCGGTGAGAGGATTCTATTCTATCGACAGTATCATAGTCAGGCAGTTAAAATTGACCGACAAAGTGTGGAAGAGCAGACAACATCCTAGTGTGATACAATGTGTTGTGAGAGACTATATGTGAAAGGGAGAGAAAGATAACAAAAAGTCATTTGACTCAAAGAGTTGCAGAATTCATTTGCAGCAAGAAGCCTTAATAGTATTAGAATAGTATTTCAATATACATCGCCAAGTTGAAGCTTGGTGCAGGGGTTGATGCTCCTTGGGTTGGTGCCCAAAATCTTTGTAAGTTGGAATTTTACCAGTGAGGCTGGATTGGAGCAGTAGTCTCCAACAACTCTTCTCACTGAGGGTTTTCCCATATTGGGTTTTCCTCGTAAATCTGGTGTTGGGAATCTCTTGTGTGTGAATGATCTTTTTGTTTTTCTCTCTTGCCTTACTGGTATGACTGTTTAGTGGCTAAGGAGTTAATTGATTATTTGAAAGAGGATTGGTAAAGAAAAAAAGTTGGAAACCACTGACTCAGCCCCTCTCAGTGGTATTTTGTGTTCAACAAGGATATTCCACATGTCTTCTGGAAAGAAGCAGTGAGTATTTCTATGTATACCTTGAACCAGATACAGGTAAAGAAGGGGACAAATAAGATTTCCTATGAATTATGGTGTGGATACTCACCTAGTGTGAGTTACTTCAAGGTATTTGGAAGCAGGTGTTAAATCAAGAGGGATGAGTACTCTGGAAAGTTTGATCCTAAGAGTGATGAAGGAACCTTCTTAGGTTACTTGACAAAGAGTAAAGCATACCGGTGTTTGAACAAAAGGACTGGTAAGATTGTGGAGAGTGCAAATGTCAGAGTAGACGAGTTCTCTAAAAAAAATGAACAAGACAACAAGAGTGAACTAGATGACTATCAAGGATTCGATTACACTATACCAGTTGAACTTGCTATAGAGAATCCTAATGTAGCTGCAAATGAGGAAACATGTGAAGTAGAACCTGCACAACTGGTATAAGAAGCTCCAATAAATGAACCAGTACAACCAAGGTATGTCAAAAACAATCATCTTGCTGATAATATTATTGGTGAAAAAAATGTGGGAGTATTGACTAGAAGAAAAGCAAGGGAGAGTAATTGTTTTCTCTCTAAAATTGAGCCCAAAACAACAAAGGAGGCTCTAAAAGATTAAGACTGGATCAAAGCTATGGATGAAGAACTGGAGCAGATTGAGAAAAATGAAACCTGGACCCTTATGCCTAGACCGAAGAACAAAAATGTGATAGGCACCAAGTGGGTGTTTAGAAACAAAATGGATGAAACCAGTCAAGTAGTAAGAAACAAAGCAAGGTTAGTTTGCAAAGGGTATGCACAGGAAGAAGGGTTGGATTACAGAGAGACCTTTGCACTGGTGGCCAGACTGGAAGGGGTCAGAGTCTTGCTTGCTTATGCTGCTTACGAGAAGTTTAAGGTCTATCAAATGGATATCAAATCGAAATTCTTGAATGGTGTTCCAGAGGAAGAAGTGTACATTGACCAACCAGAAGGGTTTTCTTTAGAAGATGGAAGAGATATGGTATGTAAGCTGAAAAAGGCTCTGTATGGGCTAAAATAAGCACCAAGAGCTTGGTATGAGAGATTGCACTCATACTTGATAAGTATAGGGTTCATGAGAACCAGTGACAATAGTAAATTGTATTTAAAGAATGGAAAAGAAGGAAAACATCTGATTGTAGAGATTTTTGTAGATGACATCATCTTTGGAGGAGATGATGAAATGAGAAAAGGTTTTGCAGAAGAAATGAAGAAATAATTTGAAATGTCCATGATAGGTGAAATGAAATTCTTCATTGGTCTGCAATTTTCTCATCTAAAGAATGGCATATTCATTAGCTAGACCAAATATATAAGGGAAATATTGAAGACCTTTGGAATGGAAGATTCCAAACTTGTTGGAACTCCGATGGTTACAGGTTGCAAGCTTTCCAAAAATGATGAGGCTAATGAAGTGAATGAGACATATATTGATCCGTTATCGGTAAGTTGCAGCATGCAGTGCACAATAGACCAGATATAGCACAAGCAGTTGGCTTGGTTGCTAGATTTGCTGCAAATCCAAAAGAGACTCATATGGTGGTGGTAAAGAGGATATTCAAATACCTTAAGGGGACTGATGAGTATGGTCTCTGGTATCTACAAAAGGGAAATTTCAACTTAAGTGTCTTCACTAATGTAGATTGGGAAGGGAACATTGATGATAGAAAGAGCACTAGTGGAGGTGCATTCTTTCTTGGAGATAGGATTGTTTCATGGACAAGCAAGAAACGAAATTGTATCTCTCAATCCACAGTTGAGGCAGAGTATGTTGCTGCAACAATCAACTATATACAGGTTGTATGGATTAAGAAGATCTTGGAAGGTATCCAAGAAAAGGTGACTGAACCGATGGTGATACACTATGACAATACAAGTGCAATTAACATATCAAAAAATCCGGTAATGCACTCTAAAACCAAGCATATTGCAATAAAATATCATTATCTTATAGAACAGGTACATGGCAAATAAGTTAGACTGGAATATGTGCCAACCAAGGAACATATTGTAGACATATTCACCAAGTCGCTACCTAAGGATACTTTTGAGTATCTCAGAGGTAAGCTAGGGGTAATTCCTCTACAAGCTCTAAGGTGAGTGAAGTTTGGAACAACATCAATCCAGTATGATTTTCCTAAAATTTTTATGTATGTGGATTGATGATTATGGACTACTCCTGTTAGGGGGAGCAGTCATTGCAGTATGTGAAATAGGATGTCTAGACTACACCTTTGGCATTGTTGTCAAAGGGGGAGTGAAGTCAGATGGAACATGAAAGGAGATGAAGTCAGATGTGACATGAATGGAAGCCAGTGAAAAGGGGGAGTGTAAAAAAGGAGGAGTAAGATCATTACTTAAGATCAATCAGAGAAACTGATCAGTCCAACAAAAGAAGAAGTGATTGGCTACTAAAGAGAAGTTTGAAGTGTTGCCATCAATACCAAAGGGGGAGATTGTTGGGATAACTAATGGTGTTGGCACAACCGGTTCATCGATTAGTATTGTCCTTGATGACTAACACTTATCGATGAATGAGGCCAAGCTCATAGTCAAGGAGGTGTAGTAATGGCTGCAAACAGTATGAAGGATTTAGTGCTTTCCAAATATGCATTATTGACACACTTAAGTAGTATGTTGGTAGAAGACTAATCGGTTGAAGGATAAACATAGTGGCTGACCAGTTAGTCAAGTACCCAATAGGTGTTGAGATCTGTTTCTTAAAACTGGCAGATGAAATGTTGATGTGGTCACAAGAGGTGACTTAGATTGTAGTTTAGTAGTCTTATGCATGATCAAAACACTCTAGATAGATAGGTGATCAGTTTGATTAATGATCAGTGACCGGTGGCAAAAGATGAAGAGTTACACCGGTGAACCAATGATATAGGTTGAAGAATGCTATCCATCGAGAATCTCAAAGCGGTTACCAATAAGCTTGATGCGATGACCAAGGGTGAGTGACTCATGGAGAGATATCATAAAAAAAATGGATGGTGAAGTCTACAGCAGTTAACAACCAGTTAAGGTGAGATTTGTGCAGATTTTCTGGTTTGCATTAAAAAGATAGAACACGACCCAAAGGTTGGTGAAATTATGTATTGCAAAGGCAGATAAGGATGAGGTGCTGGCGAGATTGATGTAGAGCTCATAGAGAGAGGGCAGGAAGATTTGGAAAGAATTGAATTTTAAATATACCAAGTGTTAGGTGTAAACTGATTGAGGAATCAACGGGTATGTGTTGGCAAAATATGGTATAAAGGTTTTTGGCAAAAACCAAAAAGATTGATTGTAAAAATTGTGAAGTGCAATTTTGAAAAAAGGCAATCTAGCAAGGTGAAGAGGGAAGAACTGCTAAGTGAATACCAGAGTGGTAAAAAGAGTGTGTAGAGCTCAGATACTATGAAGAGAAAAGAAAGAATGCAAAGCACCAGTAGAGTGCAGAGTTAGTGTAACCGATGGTGAAACTGAAGAGCTTCATTTGGATTTGATCAAGCTAAGAGTAGCTAGTACAATAGATCATCCTCTCTGTTGTTTTATAATAACTACAACAATAAAATCCCTTAACTAGGTGGACTTTAACAGGTCCCTTTGTAAAATCCCTTAACCGGGTGACATCTTAAATGATGATCCTAACTCCTTTAACAAGGCTACCTCTAACAGGGTAAAGGTTCTAATAGGCCTTAAAGAAAATCCCTTAACCAGGTGGCACCTAACAGTGTCTTAGTAATCTCCTAATAGGGATGTCTCCTCACCGGACATACTCCAGAAGAGTGCAACTTTTGTGAGTTTTTACTCATATCATGGTTTTCTCCCATTTGGGTTTCCACGTGATAAATCCTGGTAGTCATGTGTGTTTGATTTTATGTAAGCATATTTCTTATTAAATGATGCTCATACTGATAAGTGTTAAGTTTGAATAGAAGTTTTGATTAAGTTTAAATCTAGAACAAATCGGTATAGTGTTGATTCACCCTTCCCCTCTTAGCACTAGTTGGGACTAACACTTCTCCTACCCAGATCCTAGTCTATGGCTCTATCTATTATCTATAGTAGTCCATTGTTATTGTTTCATCCCAGTTATCCATTGCTTCATCCTAAACCCTATAATTCAAATCCAATTTCAACTAAAAGGGGGTGGCAAACAAAACCAGTGAATCTAATATGAATTTCAGCCCTTTTCCTAATTGAATTGTGGCTAGATCTATTGGATTCACCCCTCTTTTAATATGTTGGTCCCTTAGTAATATTAGTGGTTTTATTAACTTAATTAGTGAAACCCTAATTTTCCCCACCAACACATATAGAATAATAGAGGAAAAAAAATGAAAATTGGGATGTAACTTGAAAAAGTTACAAACTTAGATTCAAGGTTTCAAGTTCTATGAGAAACAAAGGATATTAGAAGTGGAGGTTAGGATGCAAATTTGTATAGTTCTCTTTATATCAATAACATCATATTTGCATCTATTCTTATCTAACTATGGACAAACACCTATTTGTGTCATACATATATGTTCATAATGATATATATAGATATGTTACTATGAATGCCCCTTCATAGTTTTGTCACTCTAAAGTTACCTTAATTCATCTTAAAATGTCACTTTTTTGTTCTAGTAATCTATGGTAAATCTACCTACTTTTTTCCTATACAAGGACATGTTCTCTTATTTCTAGAATTTGGCACCCTTGTGGTTTTTCACCATTAGCCTCCATCAGGATGATCTTTCAAACTTTCAGCCTAAAGCAAGTGCCTCAACTCTTTCTTTCCAACACTTAACACTCCTACATTTATATATTAAAATTTCTAATATAACAAGACTCCCTTGTATATTAAACCTTCCAATACATCTAAAACACTATAATACCAAAGCTTCTAGTATATCATAGCCATGTAGAAGTAAAATGGTATGTGAGAGAGTGGTATGCAGAAGAAAAATGATGAACATGAGAGATCAATACATAGAAGTATCTAGTGGTACATGGAAGATAGATGTTATGTGAAAGGTATTGGTTGTATCTAAGGTGGTTATTTGATGCATACATTAGACCATTTATAGAGATTCTAATACCCTCCACTTTAATAGACTGTTTATGAAGAATCAATCTTAGCTAAAAATGATAAATCATTTGAATGATAAAACAAATAGGAATATATAGGAAACATTACTATAGGGGAAAATAATCTATAGTCTTCCTATCACTCCAACCTTTGTAGCAATTAAGTATGTACCTTTAAGACATCGTACACTATAGAGGGGCTAAAATGAAAAACCTTCTACAAAAAATTTAAATGTTAACATAATACAAAAAAAAACTGAAATAAATTATGCATCTCCATAAAATAATGCTTCAAAGAAAATATTTCTTGGACTACTTGCACAACCCAATAAAAAAACAATGCAAAAAATGTTAAACCCAAAGGATGTCCCCAAGCCTCAAATTATATACATAATTTAAGATAAAGGATTGATTAATAATTTGTACATTATAATTTAGTTGTCACTTATGTATAATTTTGGTAAAGGGTTAATTAATTTTTTAGAAGAGAAAATTTGGGAGAAACTATTTAACAAATTAGGTAGATTTAGCTAAAAGGAGGTTAGAAAAAATCCCTTTTAGCTAATAATTCTCATTACGAGCTAATGTGGTAGCATTGTGGCACCAAATTTTAATTTTTTCTCTATTAACATGTTTAAACCAATTTTTTTTTTTAAATAAAAAAATATCTTTTTGTACATCTTAAAGTGCAAATATAATTTTTATTATATTTTTATTACTATTACTATTTTATAGAAAAATAGTACAAATAGGTCACTAGTGCCTAAATATAAGGTTAATTCCATTAAAAATACAAAAATATATTAATCATCTTCAAACAAAAATTTCTCACTAGAGGAGATAATTCATGCCATGTGGATTTTTTTATGTATAATAATCAAGAAATAAGACATTTGTCTAGAGTGTTGTGTGTGCATGTATATGTATATGTATATGCACACACACACACATACGATCCAAGTTAAAGAGCTATATCACTATTGTACATTTATTATATAGAAGTATGACATGTTACTTAACTTTTATCCAAAAATCTATTAGATTCTTTTGACAACACATTGTTTCTACTTATAAAAAATTATGATCAATGTAAGAGGAGATAGAGGAGCATATTAGAGTAAGTGGAGCATATTCAGCCAATCATTTATAGCCATGAGTAAGAGGATTGTAATTGTAAATAGTGCTACAATGTGGAGTGCTTGGAATTATATATGACTCACTTGGATATTGGTATCAAAAGTATTCATGTGGAGGTCTTATATTTTCAGAGGAGTTACTCTTGTAGAGTGGCATTTTGGTCTAACTTGGGTCAGTTGGTGTAGAATTATAAATTGCATCCCTATGCAATTTCTTTCTTATCTAGGCCCTATTTTAGCATTCCTAGCCTTTCATGTCCAACATTCTTGATCCAACCCTATTTAGCATTTCATTCTAGCTTATCCTCTCCATTTTGGAGCTCAGGTCCCAGTTTGAGGTCACATTGGAGGGAGAAAGACACCTAGGGTGACCTAGGAGTCAGAGAGGGCCAATGAGGGCACCCTGCTCCCCCATGTTTGGCTCCAAGCTTGAACCACTTAATGGTCAACTTGGTTGGGTGGGAAATATTTTTTTATGTCGGCTTGATGCGAGTTTTGCACCCCAAAATCCTTGGGAGAGGTATATAAGCAACTTGTATTTTCCCCCATTTTTAGAAAAACACACATGGACTAGAAAATATAGATACAATAGGAGACAATTCAATTGAAGAGCAAGAGATCAAGCATCAATGCATTTAAGATTAAGAGTAATTTGTAGCTCTATGCATTTGTGATGACATCCATGATCTTTTATTCCTAAAATCAACTACATTCAAGTCAGCATCAATATCTTCATGAGCATTTTGACATCAAGAAAGATTATGAAGGAAAAAACATTCCATTTTTCAGTTGTAGTCTTTACTACCTAGAACAACACGAGTTTTCAATTCAAGGTCAATTTCAAGGCTAATTCTTAAAATCGAGGTTTGACTTAGGCAAATCCCTTTCTACCCAACATTTTCTCTCTTTTTTTGTGTGTGTAGGAACAATTGATGAACACATGGACATAGGTATAGAGCAAGCAAGAGGAGAGTTATGGTTTGCAATTGGTCAAAGCTAAAACTGTGAGGAGCGGGCCAATTAGGTTGCCTTAGTCCAAGGAGCAGGTCAAGGTGGGTGCCTTGCTCTCTCCACTTTTTCTGGAAATTTATAATGCATGTTAGTTACAATATGCTCTGCTAGATATTTTCTGGAATTGGTCTGCCAATTCACTATCTTCCTGTGCATGCACAAAACTATCATTTCAACCTATTTAGACCTATTCCTTGCATTATTCAATTACAATTTGAATAGTCATATTCCTCCACAATGAAGGACCAATGCATCCATTTTGTGCTTAAACCATGTTAGGCCTAGTGGATCATTCTCCTTCCAATGTAACCTAATTAGCATGAAATAGATTCCTTGTTTGCATGCATAGACTTGTGAATCCTATTTCCCCCACATCACAGTTGGACAAGAATTTGATCATGGTTTTAAGCCTCTGGTTATAGAAAGCCAATTATATCCTTGGTCAATATATTAGAAGATTAAAATGGAGATTATATGCTAATTTTTTTTTTGTATATTATGCCTCTAAGATATATCTAGATGAAAAAATTAAGGTTCTCATTGATAGCATTGAACCTTTCCCATGTGATAACCTTTTCTTTGATTAATAAATTTGAGTGTGCTATCATTATTGAGACTAAATATTGTGTTGTATTTCCTTGTATGATATATAAATTTATCTCCATATGAATTTAGTTTACACTATTTCTCATAATATTAGTGTAGTTTCTTTTCTAGAAAGATGTATTATTGTAACAAAAACATAAAATCATTTTGTTGAGATAATAATATAAGATGCAACTAAACAAGTAGAAGTTATTAAAAGTAGTGAGTTAAATTAATAATCTGTGATCCCCATGGAACTAACAATTTACCATCATGAACCCATTGAGAAAATGAAGTTACAGTATTACCATGAATATGCTAGAGGGTGTATACTGCAAGTCTAGGGAAGGCTACATAGATGTGGGTGACTTAGTTTGAAATAAGGGATGTAAGAACTAAGTAGCAATTAACCAAAAAATAATCATATGTCAAGGGACCGCCACTATAGTCTTTGGAGAGAGAAAAGATGAAAAAGGGGGTTTACTCTCTTCTATAACATATCAATGGTTGAAAATAGAAAAAATCATCAATGAAATAAATAGCTTCCTTTGTGCAAGTTGTAGAAGATGTGTTGCTTTAAATGAGAACATAAAGTAGAAGAGGGTGACCTCTCCTCCAAAGAAATGAAAAAGAAAAAGAAAATTCCTGAAAAATCTGTAACCACCAAGAGTAATGAGTTAATAAAAAAGTGAATCTTCTTTCAAGGGAGTAGAATTGATATGTAGAGTGAATTAGGAGAGCCATTTCATAGAAAACAAATATTAAATAAATGAGAAACCAATTGAAACTCTCTTCAACAAATTAGAAGACATGGAACATTAGATTGAGTTATAAATAGACATGAAGTTGTGAAGAAAAATAATAGGGAAGAGTATTCTTACCTTATATGAAACCACACCATATTCTTTTTGTTATCTTTGCATTGTCCTACCAATTGAAGTACATGAGAGAAAAATAAGAGAATTCTTAGAGAGATTACATGCAAAGAAAATGACAAAATAGTTGAAAGAAATTGCTTCAAACTATTATGGCACATAAACAAATATCCCAATTGGAAATAGATTATCTATGAAAGCAATGGTGAAAGAGATTAAATCAAAGAATTTTCTCAAAATTGTGAAGCACTCTAACCTATTAGATATTAGAGAATAAAAGTAAGTAAGAAGCATACTCTAGTATGAATTAAGAGATGCAGATGTTTCTAAGTCGAAAAGAAAAGAAAATGCACCATTAAATAGAATTTTTCATTGTCTTAGCTTAATTTAATTCATAAAAAATTAAATACATAAATATGGTACATGAAGATTAAAGAAAAGAGGAAGAACACTAAAAAAAAAAGCGGGAGTAGAAAATTGGAAAAAAGAGATAGAAGAAAACATAGGAAGCAAAAGAATAAAGGAGAAATAAAAATAAGGAGATAAGGGAGAAGGATGCAAAGACTATTGGACAAGTCTTGTATATTTTCTATGTTTAATAGTTTTGATAGGATCAACCTCAAAATGTGGTTAAAAAAAAAATTCTTGGAGAATAGTTTGGTAAAAAAAATGTAAGGATTCATAGTAATAGTCAATGTGGTCAAGGATCCTTCTTATCATGTTAGGTTAAAATATATTGGAGTATAGTACCATTTTGTGAGAAATAGTTGAAAATATTATTGAAAAAAATAACGCAAAATTTAATTGTGTTGATTCATTAACAAAGGCTATCATGATATAAGAAATAATGGGCATGATTGTCTTTAGCATCTAGTACTTTAAGAGTGTGGCCTTTATGAAAATTGTTCAACAAATGAAAGAATGTAGGATAAGTCTTCTGTGCTTTCCACATTTTTTTTTTTCTAATTTTGATTGTGTTTTAAAGACCCTATGTTTATCTTCTGCATGATTTCATTAAATATTTTGATTGTGTTTTAAAGACCCTATGTTTATCTTCTACACGATTTCATTAAATATTTAGAACCTTTTTGATGTTCCTATTTATGTTTTCAAGTTCTTAAGGATGATCTAAGAGAGACTTATTATTGTACCAAAGAATGGTTGACTTTTTGTAATATTGAAAAAGGTTTTCCTGTAGGTGATATACTACGCATATCTTTACTTTTTATTTATTTATATTATGAGTTTTAGATTGAATATGCACTACTTTTATGATAAATGTCTATTGAGTTTTTGTTTATTATACATACACAAATAGGTTAAAAATATACCATGCAATCCCTTGGAAAAAGTAAAGTCCCTCCCTTCCAAATAATTCCAAGAGATTGTATCAACGTCCATGTTGCCTTAGAGATGATCTAGCAAAAAGTGGTAGTAGATGATATTAACATGAGAAAGGCAATCCCCATTGAAAACCCAACCTTTGTGGGTTTGTTGCATCACAACATAAGAATTTGTTGGTCGATATGTCTAGAGATAGAAGAGGTGATGGGGAGGTGATTACTTGCACTTGGAAAGCTATGCTTCAATTTAATTTAAATCCAAGTGCACCCATCAACGAAAACCATAATAAATAGAAACAAAATTGTTGGAATATATGAGACATTTTGAGGAGTAAGGCTATAATATGAATTAAAATACTATTATGGCCTAATAACTAACCCCCTTGCTCTCCCAACTCGTTTGCAAAATAATAAAATTGAGGAAAAATATATATCAGGATATTGGCCTACTTTACATTTCTAATGAAGAGATACAACTTACTTTAAATTATATTCTTTAAGTTGACACCCAATATAGATAAAGTAGAGGCATGGTTGGATAAATTGGAGCAACAACTAAACATTGAAGGGTATGTGCAGGTTCATGGTGGGCCAAAACAAGCCCTTAAGTGGCAATGAAATTTAAAAAAATCAAAGTTAGGCAACTTGATGTAAAAAATTGAATAATTTATGAACATTATTTTAAAAATATGTAAGAACGAATCTGGAGCAAATTGAATGTAGTTTCTAAGATACTAGTTTTTTGAAAAAAAAAAATCTAGCTGACAAAAATTTGAAATTTCAATGCAGTAGTACTAAAATTTCAGGAAAAAGATAAGAAGTAGGTGTATGTGTGACCACCCTAACCACAATCAAATCATAATATTTTTTTATAAGATTTTAAATATAAGTGGTAGACTCATGTCCGGATGTGACACACAATTTTTTGTAATTTTTTTTGAAGTAAATAATTAATTATGATATATTTACTACAACTTTTCAGAAATATAAAACCTCATATGTCTGACCATCTTAACTTGGTCAAAACTTTATGAAAATCATTTTTTTAAAAATCCTATAGTAGGAGAGGCATGTT